>NC_031995.1:64105166-64223283 GCF_001879085.1 Nicotiana attenuata | reverse complement strand
AATAGCCTGTTTGGCAAGCTTCTCCAATCCTAGAAGCACTTTTTTTTTTCTTCGAAAAAGTGCTATTTTTTCAAAGTTTAAGTGTTTGGCCAAGCTTTTGGAAGAGAAAAAGTACTTTTGAGTTTTGAGTAGAAGCAGAAGTAGTTTTGGAGAAGCAGAAAAAGGTAGCTTCTCTCCAAAAGCATTTTTGAAAAAAATACACTTAGAAGCAATTTATAAAAGCATGGCCAAACACTAATTGCTACTCAGAAGTGCTTTTCAAATTAATTAGCCAAACACAAACTGCTTCTCACCAAAACTAATTTTGAGAAAAAGCACTTCTCAAAATAAGCTGATTTTTGCAGCTTGGCCAAACATGCTATTAAAGAAATAGACAAAACAAGACAAAAGAAACAGAAAAGTCAAAAACATCCATTAAAGGATTTTTCTGATAATTGAATAAGTGATAGTTGCATTCAAGGTTTTATTGTTGGTATATTAGCTATTAAACAAAGAGATTTGTGTTCATCTGCACCAGTGTTTACATGTCTTTTTATGTCCCTAAAATGTTGCTTTGATATATAGCAGCATGATGCCTGATCAATTGAGATGAGTGACATTTTCTGATTTACTTGTGTTGTCACACTTTAGTTCATCAGCAAGGAATCATAGAGGGAGGTGCAACTAAAAGTCTAGTTAACAATGGTGATTAACTTGTAGCAATCATTGCTAGACTTTTTCTTCTTTCTTCTTCTCCTAACCACTGCTTTCCCTCGTTTTTTCATGTGTGTGTTTAGCATTTATTGTCTTACAGATGCGTCAATTCTTGAACAGACACATGGCCATGTTTGATTATGCAAGATCAACTAAGATACTTAAGTAGGATGTGATAAAATTAAGATACTCTCCCTTAACTCATGTTAGACAAAATATCCCATGCTTCATGTAACTGACCCAGCATAGATGAGTAGATGGCTTTTGCATAGAAAATGACTCTCTCCCTCTTGGATAATGTCCACATTTCTTTTGTTCCAAAAACTAGCGTCCACCTTCGTAAAAGAGTGAATTAGACAGCTGTACTCAATTTCTAGTTTCAGGGGACCTACTTTAACTCTAGCCAGTCAAACTGTTTTTTTTTTTAAATTTTTAATAAAGAAAAGGTAATATATGGTCCCGCATGTGTCCTCGCTGAATGGACAATGGTTCTAATTTTCTGTTTGTCTCTTTCTATATAAATTCAAATTAAGACCCATAGCCCTCGATAACTTCTAGGTTATCAAAAATAAATAAATAAATTAAATTAACAAAGTTTACTGTACAACTCCAGTTGATTATTTACACAAACTGGAATTTTTGCCCTTGGGTGTGGTGGGTAATGTCGCTCACCATCCTAGCTAAGTTGGCTGGAATGAGAGATGCATTCTCTCCTGATGTAGACAGTTGCTAAGAAATAGACATCATATGGACGCATATCAAGTTCTAGTTAGAATTTGAAATTTAAAATGATAGATGGGCCTGCCAATAGTTGAAAGGTAAATGGGCTTTGTATATCTTTGGAGAGTGGATGGATGTATTTTACATTTGCTAAGAAAGGATATGTGATGTACATTCAAGGTTTTGCACCTCTCACGCACAAAGAAGAGAGAAAAACAAAAGCACCCCGCTAAAGTTTTTCACAAAACTAGCGAAAGCATTCTTGGACTTCTTCAATTTCTGAGATTCTTTGGCCTCAATTGGACTAAGGCTAATTAGTGTAAGTATTTTAAATTCATGGCGAAATTCTCCAAATCCATTGGCACCTTCATGAGCCCAATAAGCCTCCATTGTTGTAGAAAACATGACCTCCACTCGTACTTCTCTAACATCAAGATTTGAGCTTGTATGTTCATCAATATGGTCCATAACATAATTAGTGACTGAAGGAAAGGAAGACACAAAAACCAAAGAATAAGGGTGTGTTTGGTATAACGGAAAATGTTTTCCGTGGAAAATATTTTCCAAGAAAATGTTTTCCGTGGAAAATGTTTTCCAAGAAAATATTTTTTTGGAAAACAAGTAGTAATCTTATTCATTTTCCGGTGTTTGGTACGCAAATTAAGGAAAATGACTTCCAAGAGTATTCATAAATAATTTAGATATAATAAACATGAAGCCATAAACTTTCAAACCAACAACCTTCCGAACCTACAAATTTTATAAACTTTTGAACCGCTAAACT
This sequence comes from Nicotiana attenuata, assembly GCF_001879085.1. NCBI lineage: Eukaryota > Viridiplantae > Streptophyta > Magnoliopsida > Solanales > Solanaceae > Nicotiana > Nicotiana attenuata. The sequence goes on along the minus strand of NC_031995.1, from coordinate 64,221,086 downwards.
TTCAAAACCGCGGAATTTCGAACCCGTAAACTTTAAAACACATAAACCTTCGAACTCATGGAACTTGTAAAATTTTGAACCTTTAAACCGATAAATAAAAAATTAAAACTGAAAAATATATTTAAAAAATATTTTTTTCGGGGAGGGGGGTGGTGCAGAAAAACGAAAAAACAGAAATTTGAAATTGCAAAAAAAAAGAATTTTTTTTTTGGTGGGGTGTGGAGTGGAGGGGTAGTAGGGTGGGTGGTAACGGAAAAACTAAAATTTGAAAAAAAAAACCTTTTTTGGAGAGGGGGTGGAGTTACGGGTGTTCATGGTTCGGTTTGGGTCGGTTTTTCCCTAAAAAGAAACCAAACCAAGTAAGTCGGTTTTTCAAATATTAGAACCAAACAAAACCAACTAGGTCGGTTTTTTATCGATTCGGTTTTTGTCGGTTTTTTTTTTCAGTTTTTCGGTTTTTTGGGTTATTTATCGGTTTTTTTCTTAAATATGATACATACACTACCAAATGCATATTCCGGCGACTACATTTTCAACGTAACACTGTCAAATCAATTGGTCTTTGAGAAATCTATCATTTACCAAGATATATTGATGATATTTGAATCAAATAGTGATGAATAATTTAAGTACTCAATTAAAAATCGGTTATTTTTAACATGAAATAAATTCTTGTACTTAGTAAAAGAAAACTACCAAGCAAACTAGAATGTAAAGGCAAAGAATTAGATGATTATAATAGCAAAGAACTAGACTAAAAATATAAATGACTAATATGTACCATAAAATTTTAGAAACTTTATATAAAAATATACATATATATAGGTGTAATAATAAATTTAAATAGCTACTTTTATAGTCGGTTTGGTTCGGTTTTTTTCCGGTTATTTTTTGATTAAAACCAAAACCAAACCAATTTTTATCGGTTTTTAAAATTCAAAACCAAAACCAAACCAAACCTAAAAAGTATCGGTTTTTTTTTGTCGGTTTGGTTCGGTTCGATTTTTCGGGTTTTTATGAACACCCCTAGGTGGAGTGGGTTGGTGAGGATGGGGAAGGTTGAGAAGGAGTTTTGAAAAATGTTTTCCCTTCTCTTGATAAGAAAAACATTTTCCTCCAATTGGAGGAAAATGAGTTCATAACGAAAATGTTTTCCAAAACATTTAAGCCAACCAAACATGNTCAATCTCTCAAGTCTCTCTCTCTCTCGGGCTCACAATGCCATGAAACTAGCCCAAAATAATGATATGATGTGTCAATAAATAACAACAGAGACTGAGATATGATATGCATATGAATGCGTATGACTGAGTATATAAAGCAACCAAAGCAGATAACTCAACACCAGAAATGACCTCAATGTGTCCCAACAGGATAAGCATGTAGCCTAGACATGGTTTCTAACATGGATCACAACTCAATAGCCCAAGAACGTAGAAGGTTTCATGGTTACAGGTAAGATACGGGTAACTACACAGTACCACAAAACTAACAGAATTACAATTTACACGGTGCACGCCCACACACCGGTCACCTAGTATGTGCGCACCTCAACACTAATCCACATCAACTATTCGACAGCAACGTAAAAGAAACCAAGTAAAAACAAAAAAAAAAATATATAAATCACAGAGTGGAAAGATATTAATCAAGCTGAGACCTGAGAATAAAGTCTATATTAAATATTCAAAAAGATAAATCTAAATTATATGAAAGGAAACATATTCAATATATTATAGTTTGCTACTCATAATCGCTGGAATACTTTGTGTCTTCTTAATAAAGATACTTGAAATAACTTAGTTTAACTATAAGTAGGATAATAGGTTTTAGGAATTAGTATTTTGAGTTTAATTACTTGTTGGCTTGTAACAGTTTTCATAATTTAAGGCTTAATGAAAAATTTAATGCTTTATTAGTTTTAAGCTTACTATATCAATATATTTTTCACATGTAAAATTTATTCGGTACGGTTCGGTATTTTTTCAGTTTATTTTTATAAAATAAAAAACCTACCCTAATTATCGGCATGGTTATAGATTTATATAAAAACAAAAGAAACCTAAGAATCGGTTCGGTGCGGTACGGTTCGGTCGGTTTATCAAATATCCATTGATACCCCTAGTGTAAGCTAAGATTTTAGCGAGCCTATTTGGACAATGGACCAAGATAATATAGAAACCTTTTGCCAATACATACATACATATATATATATATATATTCATATATATATATATATATATATATATATATATGGAATGGTTGAAATAGAATGACAAGGAAATAGAGGTAAGAAAAAGATAATTGTAATGTGGCACAGATGTAATTGAGATCGCAAAAAGAAACAAATTCGTTGTCATTCATTTTGAGGATGTAAATACATGAGTTAAAAGGATTCCCTGAGGTGCATATGCGCCATGGTGCAGAAAGAACCAAAAAAAGTTGTTGTAGGAGCTGACCTTTATAAAAGGTCATTAGGACCAGATCTAGTCTGTAGGGGATGCTTCTATTTTACAAGATTAATGAAGGAAAGGAACTGGCATCCCTAAAGTGACAAAATCAATGAAGGAATATCTCCAAGGTTATATTATCTCTTGCGAATTACAAGGAGGCCAGTTCACATGATTAAAGAGGGCACCTCCGGTAGGTGCTTAACAATATGGTAGGTGCTTCACTAAGGTCTTCTTTTAAAGATGTTGGTGTAGTATAAAAGGAGATATTATTAGGACTTTGGAGCATTTTTATTAAGAGGGCACCTTCTTGAAAGAGCTTTCATATAACATTGCTTTAATTCCTAAGGAAAAAGGCGTTGCCGAAATTAGAGATTATACCAATCAGTCTTATTGGGAAAAGCACCTACTAAATTGTCGAAGGCTCTCACCCAATTTCTCAAGAAAAGAAGACATATAGGTAAATTGATATTTGGGAAGTGGAATGCCTTCATCAAAGGTAGGCAGATAATGCTTGCAGTTTTGGGTGCTAATGAATGCTTAGATTTTAAATCGAGATCAGAAGGTACATGAGTTCTATATAAACTTGACTCGTAAAAGGCATTTGACCATGTAAATCAGACATTTTCTTTTATTAAGATGCTGGAATTGATGGGTTATGGGGAAATCAGAAAGGAAGATTCAATGGATCAATACCTGTATTTCAGAGTGAAAAAATACTCATTAACTATAAATGGTTCTCCAGTGAAAATTCTCGTTAACTTTAGATTGTTCTCCCATAAAATTCTTCACTCCACAGAGTGGGCCGAGACTAGGTGACCACTGTCACCTTTTTTATCTATACCAGTAATGAAAACATTCAGTCCAATGCTTATAGAACCATAGACCATGGGTGGCTGCAATGAATCAAGAATGAAGATAGAAGTAGTAAGTCGTGGAGGTTTTAGACATTTAAGATGCTGGAATTGACAAGGTATGGGGAAACCGGAAAGGCAGATTCAATGGATCAATACCTGTATTTCGGAGTAAAAATACTCATTAACTATAAATGGTTCTCCAGTGAAAATTCTCGTTAACTTTAGATTGTTCTCCCATAAAATTCTTCACTCCACATAGTGGGCCGAGACTAGGTGACCCACTGTCACCTTTTCTGTTTATACCAGTAATGGAAACATTAAGTCCAATGCTTATAGAACCATAGACCATGGGTGGCTGCTATGAATCAAGAATGAAGATAGACGTAGTAAGTCACTGGAAGTTTTAGACATTATGTACTGACAATGCTTGGGTTTTATGTGGTACTTATGTTGCTAGACCGTCTGTCCGCCACATTAGTCTGCCAAAGAGTAGTATATTGTATATCACAGTCTACTTGGGACTACCTATGGAGGAAAAACACAGGTAGTATGAGAAAGTGACAGAAAAATGTGAGTAAAAACTAGTTCATTGGAAGTAGTAGTATGAATCTTTCGAAGGTGACTTATTCCCATCCTACCCCCCCCCCCCCCCCCCTAAAAAAAAAAAAAGAAAGAAAGAAACAGAGATCTTTCGAAGGTGACTGCATTAGTTAATTGCTTTTCGCATGGAATTCCTAACTATCTAATGCCACTACTAACCAATACGAGCGAAGTATAGATGCAATTGAATACAAATAGGATATGACTTCCTATGGGAAGAGAATAATGAAAAAAAGAAGATAATGGAACAGAAAATTTGTTGAAATTTATGACTAAAAAATGTACAAGAGAGGTTTTTAATTAAGGAGATTTAGGCCTCATTTGTTTGCTCTTAATGGAGGTCTGAATCTTAATTATTCAGCTAAAGATCATTAAGTGTGTTTGTTTTTTTAGTTTCACAACCACTTAATGGGTCTGAATGATTAAGATTTATAACAGAGATTTAATTTCATTAAGATGTTACTATACACATTCACAATTAATTACCGCCACTGCCCACCATTATCAACTACCACCATGCACTACCCACCACCTCCATACTCAACCACCACCACCGACCGCCACCATCCTCAAGTATAATCGTCACCGCCATCATTATTCACTACCACCACTCGCCACCTCACCATTAATGACTACTACCACTCACCACCCCCACAATTATGAACTACCACCGCCACCACCACCATTATCCTCAACCACAACCATCCGCCCACCCACCTGAACTACCACCACCATTATTAACCATAATAGCCAGTACCCACCATTATGAACTACTATCACTTTCCTCGACCACCACCACCACCATCCACCATTATCAACGATCACCACCTACCATTCTCAACCATAATCTCCACTACCAATCACTACGAGCTACTACCTCGAACCACCACTATCAACCAAAACCACGACCAACCACCACCTCTAGTCGGCATTCACAAATACCACCACCTACCATTCTCAACCATAATCTCCACTACCAATCACTACTAGCTACTAACTCGAACCACCACTATCAACCCAAAACCACTACCAACCACCACCTCTAGTCGGCATCCACAAATACCACTGTTAGCCATCACCACCATCATCTACCATATATTTATTTACAAAAATATTTTGTTGATAAAATATTAAGTAAATTAGTATTTTTAAATTTTATATTTATTAATTTTTAGATAAAGATAAATTTTATTCATTCAGATGTTGAAAAAACAGTCTTAATCATTTAGTATTCAGATATTAATACATATCTTAACATTCAGATGTGTATTCAGATTCGGACATCTTAATCTTAATACGCATTTTAATATTCAGATGTGCATTAAGATTAAGACGTCTTAATATTAAAAAAGCAAATGAGGCCTTAGGCCTCATTTGTTTGCACTTAATGGTGGTCTGAATCTTAATCTTTCAGATTTTAGTCATTAAGTGCATTTGATTTTTGGATCTGAATCTTAATGATTCAAATCTTAACCATTAAGTATGTTTGTGTTTTTAGTTTTACAACCACTCAATGGGTCTGTAGAGATCTTAATGATTAAGATCTATAACATAGTCTTGATATCATTAAGATGTTATACATTCAGGAATTTATGTAAAAAATGACATTTCACCATAACTCTTACACTTTCAACACTAACCACCATCACCACTGCTATCGCAGTTCCCCACTACCACCACCACTAACCACCACCACCCATTACTACCAATCCTCAGCCACAACCACCATCGCTGTCAAGCACGAATGTCAGTTGTCACCACCATTAGCCATCATTTACAAACATCACCACCAATTACTATTACCATGACAACCATCGATCACCACTATCCGCCACCACCGTATATCACTCATCGTAGTTATTAGTCACCACCACCATCAATTCCGCCGTTATCTGCTATTGTTATCCACCAGTTACTATCCATAATCACTACCATCAACCAACGGCCAACACTACCACCAACACCTAGTCAGCACCCACAACCACCACTTTTCTCCATCACCACCACCGACCACCATATAATTTTAAAAAATATTTTACTAATATAATATTAAACTAGTTATTGTTATTTGATCGAGTTTATATTTATTAATGTTTAAATAAGAGAAAACAAACCGTCTTAATTATTCAGTAATCAGATTTTAATATTCAGATGTGAATTTAGATTCATACGTTTTAATCTTAATACACATATTAATATTCAGAAGGGGAGTCTTGGCGTAACTGGTAAAGTTGCTGCCATGTGACCAGGAGGTCACGTGTTCGAGCCGTGGAAACAACCTCTTGCAGAAATGCAGGGTAAGGTTGCGTACAACAGACCCTTGTGGTCCGGCCCTTCCCCGAACCCCGGGCATAGCGGGAGTTTAGTGCACCGGACTGCCCTTTTACACATATTAATATTCAAATGCGTATTCATATTCAGACGTCTTAAGCTTAATAAAAAACAAATGAGGCCTTAGACTACGTATAATGATTTGTTTTACACAATGAGGTAAGTAATTGTTCTGTAATTAAATTTAGAATATTGTAGAGTGTTCGATGGAATAGTCTGTATAATTCTCCTTAATCAAGTCGTACGAATTAGATAGATTGTGAATCTAGACACAACTTCATTAATTCGCTGGACTTTGAACATGCCTCTTCAAACTTGATATGGTAAAAATACCTGAATAGCTAATTAAAATTAGAAAATCATGTTTATTATGTTGGATCAACGTTTATCTCTTCATCGCCTTCTTAAGACAAAGCTAATTGGGTTATGGCGCCACTGTGGATACATGAGGAGAAGTTTTTTTGGGAATAGTGACCAAAAAATGCGATTTTTAGGGAGAATGCTCAATACATAAACTCTTATACAGTAGATTAGAGATACTTCTCTAAATATTGATCGAAAATTTAAGGATCAGAGAGAGGACTCTACCATATCATGAGAGGAAAACAAAAAGAATAAGAAAAGGTGATGTTGGAATAATCACCAAAAGGATGCGCCATGCCATGGAGCCATCACCTGAAATAAGAGTGCTATCACTAGAATGGTCACTTAAACAAGACAAGAATATTATGAAAAGAAGGAAAGAAACTTTATCCTAGCAAACAGACATAAGGCCTGATAAGCAAAAGTTAAAGTCTTTTCTGGGATCGTAGAAGCCCTAGAACCATGGGAAGATAATAGAAAGAAAGGTAATTGCTTCTAAACACCAGCAATCACTTCATGCTGGTTTTTGTTTATAAAATTACCTTACAAAAACAATAGAGAAGAAAGGAAATAATTTGTTGAATTGATGATTAACATTATACAGTAAGAACTCGTTGTATAGGAATCTTATACTATGTGCAAGATGGTAGGTAGTTACTTCTATGAGTAATAAGGTAAGTAATTACTATATAATTAAATAGAGAATATTTTGCGATATCCTTTAGGATATTCCATAACATTCTCCTTACAAGTCTAATGAATCTAGACATCTATTGTTTCATTAGTTCTTTTGACATTTAACAAACCACTTAGTAAAGTAGTATGATTACACGAGATTGAGATGTGTAAATGCAACAATTAAGATATCAAGACTTCCAAGAGCATCATCATAGTATGAAGATGTAACCAATAGAATTGAAATATGATAAAATGAAGAGGAGAGGTGTTGCGTGAGTACTATAAGATTGGAGATACCTTACAAAGTGAGAGCCAGATCTCATGGAAGAGTAATGTCATATGAGAGTGAATGTTGGGCTTTAAAGTCTAACATATTTACAAGACGAGTGCCACGGAAATGAGTATGGTAAAAGGAAGTGCGACCATACAAAATTAGACAAGATTATAAATGATTATATCCATCAGAAGATGAATGAAGTACATATAGATGAACAAATTAGAGGTCACTGGAGATAGACTATATATCCTATGTAGACATCCATATGCACCAGTCTGTAGGTGCAGAAAGAACTTCGCAGGATGTTCAAAGTAGTCGGCCCAGAATGCCTATGTTCCTTCCTAAATACTACTTCAGACGAATGAGAAATTACGTCCTATGATGACTGATGTCCTTAGAGCAGATGAAGCAACTCTAAATTCATATGGAGGGAAGTTGCCACAGGGAACCTATTATTTCTTGAGACGTGTTGGAAAGGCATCATCTGCTTCTATTGAATGGTAAAAGAAACTTAATTGGATTGCTGGAGTCCTAGCAGAACTGGTTTTCCTGGAACAATTTAAATAATGTCCCTTACTTTGAACTGAGAACTTTCTTTTTCTTTCTTCAGCTATTATATCGGAGTCTTACAATATTGCTTATCGTGGATTATAACACTTGCTTTAAATTGAGAACTACTTTCTATTTCTTCCTTCAGCTAATATCTCATACCCCTACTATTGCTTCTTATGAGTTTTAAAACTTTAGTACATATATTGGATTTGACATAATTATTGATAGTGATTCCCTAATGCGAAGGCTTTTTCATGAATGTAACAGGTGGCTTATACAGAGAGAATTGGACAAGAGTGGTCGAAAGTTGCAGAGGAGACCAGTCGTTATTCAAGAGAGTATGCATAAAATGTATGCTGTAAAACCAGATTTTACCTTTTCGTTCTTTCATTCTTGTTTTTATTGAGGTGTACAGCGGGAACATTAGAAGATACATCTATACTCAAATTTTCCTGTTTTCCTGAATTTCCCACTCACGCTTAAAAATTATTTTCTTGTTTCTCAATGGAAGGTTTCCTTTCAGTGTATTGTATGAGTGATAAGCTGCTAACTGGCAAGCATGAAACCGAATTGCAGTTCTGTGGAAGGATGGCTTATTTTCTGGATAGTATTCATGGCCAAATTGAGGAACCAGTGTAATTGTAATTCAATCTTGGCACCCGTCGCTATCTCAATGAACTGGAAAGTGTGCAGTGCTTCCTTGCGGCTACCTGCCTTGACCTATGCCTGTCTTGGACACGAGTGATAACCCTTAGAAGTAGCCTGTTGAAACAAAAGCTTGAAAATAATATATCTTTTACTTTGAGGCATTACGTGCATTTGCTTCTATAGTTTTTGGATGAGCTCAGTATCCAGATCCTTGTATTTACCAGAATCCTGCTTAAAGTCTTAAGATTCAAGAGCGAAATTACATTTTTGTATCTGTGTTTAAGGGTTATATGTTTTTTGTCTTATTCCTTTAGTTGTGCAGATAATTCTTATGGAAAATGGTAGCCTCTCCCGATGTTAAATCATGAATGGGAAATATCACTTTCCTTTTGCATGGCCAATCTGTTCTGTTTTTCTTTTTAATTAAAAAATAGTACGTAGTATTTTTTTGTGCGTGTGACTGACGTGCGCCAGTTGACGTTAATCATGTGATATGCATACAATCCTTTCAATATGATGCTGGCATTAGTACTGGCGGACACAAATCATGTCAATTTGTCATTTGAGTTGTTTGAATTATGTGCAAATAATCTTAATATATAAATTTTCCTGTTAAATACTATTTTCTCTGTTTTAATTTGTTTGAACTTATTTGACTGGGCGAAGTTCAAGAAAAGAGAGAAGATTTTTAAAACTTGTGGTTCAAAATAATTTATAAATATTTGTGTGGCTGTAAATTATTTCATTGAGGATAAAATGAAAAGTTTAAAGATATCTAAATTTAGAAAGGGGACTGAAAAGGAAATAGATTCATTCTTTTTGAGATGTATGGAGTAATTTAAAAAAAAAGGACATAAAACTATTTCTCAAATTTTATGATGGATAACACCCAATCCCTTGATTTTAGTACTTGCATTTTGTTTCAGTGGCAATATTAAAGAATACTAAACATGTCATATTGTGATGTCTTTTTAGCATATTAGATCATATTATTTTAACAAAATTCTATTACAACTTTATTTTTCATCTCAAATTCAAAAAAGTCTTATGCTATAACGATCCGACCAGTCGTTTTGTGTATTTGAAACCGGTTCCCTTATTTGATGCTTCCCTTATGTGCATCTATCGTTATGTGACTTGTGTGGATTGTTAGTTTGGTTTCAAGAAGGTTTTGGAATGAATTGGAACACTTAGTTTCATGGTTGGAAGCTTAAGTTATAAGAGTTGACCGAGGGTTAACTTTGGTGTAAACGACCTCGGATTGGTGATTTGATGGTTCCAATGGTTTTGTACGGTGATTTTGGATTTAGGAGTATGTTCGAAATTTGATTTGGATGTTCCTAGATTGATTTGGCTCTAATTGGTGAAAGTTGAAATTTAAAGGTTTGGAAAGTTCACATGTTTGATTTGGAGTTGACTTTGAGGCTATCGGTCGGATTGTTATTCCGGAAGTTGGAATAGGTTCATTATGTCATCTAGAACTTGTGTGCAAAATTTGGGGCCATTCCGAGTTGGTTAGACGTGGTTCAAAATGAGTTTTGGAAGTCGGAAGTTTGATTAATTCACCAGGCTTGAATAGAGGTGCGATTTATAGTTTTGATGTTATTTCGTGTGATTTGAGACCTCAAGCAGGTCCGTGTCATGTTTTGGGACTGGATATTGTGGTTGGACGGGATTCTGGAGGCCTCGGATGAGTTTCGGATGGGCTTCAGACTATCAATGTTGAATTGGCTGATCAGATGTGGCATTTTCGCACCTGCGAGATTTGGCCCGGAGGTGCGAGTCCTCATAAGCGGACTTGGGGTCGCAAATGCGAGCTTGGATGGGATCAGGTTTATCCGCAGAAGCGGCAGTCCTTGCGCAGGTGCGCAAGTGCATGTGCGCTACATGGAGCGTAGAAGCGGATCTGCTGAAGCGAATGGGCGGAGGCATACGTGGATTCCGCATCTCCGAGGCATTTTCCACAGATGAAGTATCGCAGAAGTGGCATTTGTAACACAAAAGCGATAATCACTGGGCAGTACTAATTTAATCAAGGATTTGACTTATTTTATCATATTGTGAGATTGGAGCTCGGATTGAGGCGAATTTTTAGGCAAAATTTTTACCCACTTGGATTGGGCAAGTGTTCTTGACTCGAGTTTGATGATTATTTATAATTATGTCTTTGATTTTGGCATTTGATTTGTGAATCTAAGAGAGGAAATTTGGGGGTTTTGGCAAAAAATTTCTAGAGTAAAAAATGAAGATTTGAACCCCTATTTGAAGTCGGATTCGGATGAAACTTATATATCTGGACTCGTATTCTTATGAGTGAATGAGATTTTTAATATTTGTCGGCTTTCGGGGTGCAAGCTTGGGTTGACTTTTTGAAATTTTGATATAGACTAGAGCTTTATTACTTGGAATCGATTTTTATAGCCGGGCTTGATGTTATTGATTTGTTTTTGATTAGATTTGAGCCGTTTGGAGGTCTATTCCATCGAGAAAGGCTTTTTGGAGTATTAATTCACTCAGTTTGAGGTAAGTAATGTGTCTAAATTCGGTTTGAGGGTACTTTTTCCCATTGGCTATAATATTTGAGATATATTGGTGGTGGCACACGTGCTAGATGGCGGACGTATGTGCGTACACCGAGGTTATTAATGATCCGGATAGACCTTAGGCTATTATGTACTTTGTTTTGCTACAATGCCTTATTATATCCGTATTTTCTCTACTTGTATGACAATTTAAGCTACTATTCATGCTTGGTTGTCCTCGTATCATGCCATCTTGGATTATCATGCCAAGAGTGTGACTTTAGCTATGCTGGGGTTGCCTAGATTAGAGCAGAAAGTGACTCTCGGTCATTCCACTAGCATGGTGATTTCATATTTGAAGGCTCAGCGTATGGTTGAGGAGTGGTGTCTAGCATATTTTGCTTACATCCAGGATTCTGGTGTGGAGGTTCCTCCTATGGATTTGATACCGGTTGTGAGGGAATTTCCAGAGGTGTTCCCTATAGATTTACCGGGCCTGCCACCCGGTAGGGATATTGACTTCTGCATTGATTTGGTTATGGCCATTCAGCCTATTTTTATCCCATCGTACCATATGGCTCCAACCGAGTTGAAGGAATTGAAGGATTAGTTGCAGAATTTGCTTGACAAAGGATTCCTTAGACTGAGTGTTTCACCTTGGGATGCACTGGTGTTGTTTCTTATGAAAAAGGATGGATCGATGAGGATGTGCATTGCTTATCAATAGTTGAACAATGTTACCATCAAGAACAAGTATATGTTGCCAAGAATTGATGATTTATTGGACTAGCTTCAGGGTGCCAAGGTGTTTTTCAAGATTGATTTGAGATCTAGCTACCATTAGGTGAAGATTAGGGCATTGGATGTCCCTAAGACAACTTTTAGGACTCGTTATGGTCAGTGCGAGTTCTTAATGATGTTATTTGGCTTGACTAATGCACCAACAACCTTTATGGATTTGATGAACCGAGTGTTCAAACCTTATTTGGGTTTCTTTGTGTTTGTCTTCAATAATGATATTATTGTTTACTCTCGTACTAGAGAGGAGCATGAACAGCCTTATTTGGGTGATTTTGGGCATAGGGGCGTGTCCGGATTGTGTTTTTGAGATCCTTAGCTCATTTAGGCTTGAAATGGCGAAGGTCGAATTTTTAGAGTTTCGGGCCGATAGTGGAATTTTTGATATCGGGGTCAAAATCCGACTCCGAAAGTTTGAGTAGGTCCGTAGTGTTGAATATAACTTGTGTGAAAAATTTGGGGTCAATCGAACATGGTTTGGTCGGGTTCGGCATCGGCTGTAGAATTTTGAAATTTGAAGTTCATTAAGTTTGGGTTGGAGGGTGATTCGTAATTTTAGCGTTGTTTGATGTGATTTGAAGGCTCGACTAAGTTCGTATGGTGTTTTAGGATTGGTTGGTATGTTTGGTTTAGGTCTTGGGGGCCTCGGGTGTGTTTCGGGTGCTTAACGGATTGGTTTGGGACTTATGCCTTTGCTGAAGTTTGCTGCACCTGTTGTTTTCGCGCCTGCGGATTTTGGACCGTAGGTGCAGTGCCGCAGAAGCGTCTAGGGAGCCGCAAAAGCGGATATGGACCTTGGCAACTAGGACAGCAGGTGCGGCTGGGGGAACGCAGAAGCGGGCTCGCAGATGCGGCCCCAGCCCAGTTAAGTGGCTTTCGCACCTGCAATGATTCTTCTGCAGGAGCGGGACCGCAGATGCGGTCCTATGAGCGCATAAGCGGAAATCGCTGGGAAGAAAAAGGGGATTCGAGGGTTTGAAATTTCATAACACAAAATTCAATTTGGAGCTCGGTGGAAGGTGATTTTTCGAGGGATTTTGAAGGAGAGCTATTGGGTAACTAATCCTAACTCGATTTTGATGATATTACATTAATCTATTGTTGTATTCTTCATCTAATTAAGGAATTTGAGGCTGGAAGTGTGGAAAATGGGGTAAATGTTCCCCAATCAAAAATCTGAGGTTTGAGTGGGAATTAGGCGTCGGTTTGGATGATTTTTGTATGAGTGAACTCGCGAGTGAGTGGGTGTTCATAATTTGTGACTTTTACCCGATTCCGAGACGTGGGCCCGGGGAGGATTTTGGGCGTTTTTCTATTTTCTTACCCTAGCTTTGATTTCATAAGCTAAATTAGTTGCTTGTAGCTATATTTACGTTATGTAATTGATTTAATTAGATTTGGGCCACTCGAAGTTGGATACTCGTGGCAAGAGCGTGATTTCGAATTGATTTTGAGCTTGGTTCGAGGTAAGTGGCTTGCCTAACCTTGTGTGGGGGAACCCCCCCCCCCCCCTTAGGATTTGGTACTGTTGTTATATGAATGCTGTGTACGTGAGGTGCTGAGGGCGTACACGTGTTGTTTGTTGAAAACCCCGTTTTCATTAAGTAAATATCTATGTTTTCCTTTAATTGAGCAATACTAGTATATGTAGCCATCCTGTTTAGCTTAGGAAAGCATGCTTACGTGCTTTAACTATCTTAACTGCCTTAACTGCCTACCTGGACTATGTGCAGCATGTTTAGAGTAAGAATTACCTGTCTTTTTTGATATGAATTTAATGTAAACTGTAGAATTTCTTGTTGAAACTATTATTTATATTGATTGAGCTGTATGTTTACTATAGGACTACATAACCGTATTCCGGGAGATCCCCCTGCACATTTATGTTTGGGACTACGGGACGGTATCCCGGGAGATCCCCCGGTGCTGGATGTATTTACTTTGGGACTACGGAACGGTATTCCGGGAGATCCCCCTTGCACATTCATGTTTGGACTACGGGACGGTATCCCGGGAGATCCCCTGTATATTTACGTTTGGGACTACGGGACGGTATCCCGGGAGATCCCCTGTTGCTATCTCTGTGTACCGAGTTATTATTTTTCTGTGATTTTATTCTAGCTGACTGTTAGCATTTATCTCTATTGCGATATTTCATATATATATATATATATATATATATATATATATATATATATATATATATATATATAAACCATGCCTGTCCTGCACATGTTTTCGTGTGCAAATCCAGGTTCATCGTACTAGCCTCATCACTAGTCGCATTCGCTGCTGCCTGTTGGAGACTTCAAGGTACATCTGCCCGCGCCCGCAGATCCTCAGAGTCCCCCTCTATTCCCTTATGTTCATTTCTCTTTCTTTCTGTAGAGATGATGTATAGAACAGTTAGAATATCTTAGTAGCTTGTGACATGCGAGTTTCCGGGTTTTGGGCATTGTTCGGTATTTTTTCTGAAGTGATAACTGTATATGTCGAGTGACAGTTAGTTGCTTAATGGATAGTTGTGTTGCCAATGGTTAATATTCATGCCTTTGTTTTCATTTCTGCAATGTGTTAGACTTACCTAGTCGTAGAGACTAGGTGCCGTCACGACGGTTCACGGAGGGAGGAATTGGGTCGTGACATTGACTCAGAAGGGAACTCTTTTCAGATGGTCTGACGAGTGTTTGGAGAGCTTTCACAAGCTTAAGACTGCCTTGACTATATCCCTAGTGTTGATGTTGCCCACAGGTTCGGGGTCTTACGCTGTGTATTGTGATGTATTGCGTATTGGGCTTGGTGCGGTATTGATTAAAAATGGTATGGTGATTGCCTACGCATCCCATCAGCTAAATATCCATAAGAGGAACTACTTTGTGCATGATTTGGAGTTAGCAGCAATTGTTCATGCGCTCAAAATTTGGAGGCACTATTTATACGACGTGCCATGTAAGGTCTACACCGGTCATCGGAGTCTCCAGCATCTATTTAAGCAAAAGGATTTTTGAGGCAGTGGATATGGTTGGAGTTATTGAAACACTATTATATCACCATATTGTACCATCCGGGGAAGACCAATATAGTGGCCGATGCCTAGAGTAGGAAGGCGGAGAGCATGGGTAGCTTGGCATTTATACCGGCGATGGAGAGACCGTTAGCCATGGATGTTCAGGCTTTGGCTAACAGGTTCGTAAGGTTGGATATTTTGTAGCCTAGTAGGGTTCTCGCTTGTGTTGTGGTGCAATCATCTTTGTTAGAGCGCATCAAGGCTCGCTAGTTTGATGATCCTCACTTGTTGGTGTTGAAAGACCCAATGCAGTCGGGTGGTGCTAGGAAGGTTGTGATTGGAGATGATGGTGTTCTGCAGCTTCAAGGCTAGATTTGTGTTCCAAATATTGATGGATTAAGAGAGTTGATCTTTAAGGAGGCTCATTGCTCACGGTATTCCATTCACCTAGGTTTCACAAATATGTATCGTGACTTGAAGCACCGTTATTGGTGGAGGAAGATGAAAAAAGACACTATTGGACATGTCTCTCGGTGTTTGAATTGTCAACAGGTGAAGTATGAATATCATAAACCCGGTGGTTGACTCAGAAGTTGGTGATACCGGAGTAAAAGTGGGAGCACATCAGTATGGACTTTGTGGTAGTATTACCATGGACCTTGAGGAGGTATAATGTTGTTTGGGTCATTGTGGACCGGTTGACTAAGTCCACGCATTTCATCCCGATGATGACTTCCTACTCTTCAGAGCGGTTGGCTCAGATTTACATCATGGAGATCATTTGCCTTCACCGTGTGCCCATTTCTATCGGACCGTGGCACGCAGTTCACTTTACACTTTTGGAGAGGTATGCAACATGAGTTGGGCATACTGGTTGAGTTGAGTGTCGCGTTTCACCCTCACATGGATGGGCAGTCTGAACGGACCATTCAGATTTTGGAGGATATGTTAGGGCATGCACTATTGATTTTAAGGGGTCAGTGGGACCAGTTTCTACCTCTAGGGGATTTTGCCTACAACAACAGCTATCAGTCGAGTATCCAAATGGCTCCGTATGAGGCCTTATATGGGAGGCGATATCATTCTCCGCTTGAATGGTTTGATCCCGGTTAGGCTAGATTGTTGGGGACAGATTTGGTTCGTGACACTTTGGAAAAGATGAAGGTGATTCAAGAGTGGCTCCGTACAACAAATTCTAGGCAAAAGAGTTACGTTGATATGAAGGTTCGGGATATGACCTACGTTGAGGGTGAGATGGTTCTTCTCCAAGTCTCTCCTATGAAGGGTGTGATGTGATTTGGGAAGAAGGGAAAGTTGAGTCCGAGGTTTATTGGCCCATTTGAGATTTTGGAGAGAGTTGGGAAGGTTTCTTATAGGCTTGTATTGCCTCCTAGCTTAAGGGGTACATTCGGTATTTCACATTTCCATGCTTCAGAAGTACCATGAAGATAGGTCACATGTTTTGGACTTCAGCATGGTACATCTTGATGAGAATTTGACTTATGAGGAAGAGCCAGTGGCTATTCTAGACCGACAGGTTCGAAAGTTGAGATCTAAGATATACCTTCTGTGAACTATAAGGATATGTCACTATTGGAAATTTGGTCTATGGCAACGCATGGAAAACCGTTCCAACAGATAGGAAAACCGTTGCCATAGCAATATTGGAACGGTTTAGAGCCCGTCCCATCAGCTCGCGTGCCAATAGAGCTATAGGAACGGTTCGTGCAACGGTTTCCGTCACTGTTGCTATAGAGCTGTCTATCGCAACGTCTCATATGACATTACTCTTCCATGAGATCTTCACTGCCTTCATCTTCCATTTCTTGATCTACTCCACCTACAAAAGAGGATAAATTAATAAAGTCATTACCCTTCAAGAGAATCCGATCTAAGAATGCTCAAAGCATGCCCAAAGTACCAAGTAAAAAGAAAAGGACATGGCATTCAAAAGAAGTCAATCAAACTAGGACATGAATCAACTCTAATGTCTCTTCAACTTCGATGCTACAGTAAAGTACTAGCTCTTTGATTAAACATAACCCAAAAGTTTAGATAAGCTCATAACTAAATATGTAGGAAATGCATTTTGATATTTTATAATTAGATTGCATTAAGAGATTAATGGAATTATAACTCGGTAAAAGAATCAAATGGAAGATTTATTATGACATGCAAGTAAAGCATGTGCGGAGGTAACCTTACTAATGCCAACTAGTAATTAAGATTTATGATAGTAGATTTTCCAACAGATAACTATCTGCAAATTTTTCAACAGAGGGATATCTGTAAATTTAACAACAACAGTGGCTAGAAACCAAAGAACTATAAAACAACAAAGAGCCAGCAAGGCAACATAAAGGAATATGCATCATAGTAATGACGCTAGCAAGGCAACCACAGAATTAAGTAGCAACTAAGTGCCATAGGCAAAGTAAAAAAAATACTAGACTAATTTTACTTTGCGAGAGAGAGAAAGAGAGCAATGGTAGAAGAAGCAGCACAGGGAAGGAGGAGGAGAAGAAGAAATAGAAGATGTATAACATATCCATTAATATTCAAATCACCAAAATTAATCACCAATAGACCCTCGGCTCAGGAAAGCATAAGCACCACATTAATGAAAATATAAACAAGGGACAACACTAAAAAGCCATATAAAAGCAAAATAAAACAACAAGATAGGAACTAAATAACAAGATGGACTCCAATAGTTCGAGACACAAAAGAACACAAAATTAAGCATGCGTTTACACTGTTTTAGGCCAGCAACAGATTCTTCCTTTTATTATTATTTTTCTAATGGCGTGATCTCTAGTGTGCAGACAATTAAATTTGCTCCAGTAATGAGACTAAAACAAATAAGCATACCAATATGACTCTTAAACAGGTGGTCATTCTAATTAACACCACCTTTAGATCTAAATCTCATATCCAAATGAGTTTCCTAAGAGAGAACCATAGTAGCAGTCATTTAGGAGAAGTACTAGGCATTATTTCCAATGGAGATTCATCTCAATCAAATAAACCAAACAAAGCGTAGCAAGTTACTACTTACATTGAGACGCGCTTGTTAGTTTTAAAGACATGGTATCTAGGCTTAGTCATATAACCGACACTTTGAAGATGGAATTTGGGCCAAGCTACGTTAAATGGTCACTGCACTGCTATCGAAGTGAAAGGTAATTGCAATATTGGTCAACTGGAGTCTCGCCATCTTTTAATCAGATTCGACCTCTTTGAAGACTATGTTCAGTTCTTATCATGGTCTGATGGATATGTTAGAGCTAAGGGTGAAGAATTTTTCTTCAGGACATTTTCATGGACTCTAGGATTCAATCCTAGAGAAGATACATCCAAGGCAGTTATTTGGATTTCATTTCCGGAGTTGCCGCCCAATTTCTTTGCCAAAAAATCATTACTGTCGATTGTCCTTCTGTTGCAGCTGGTGAATTAGCTACTAAATCAGCAGGTCTTAAACATAAGCAGGCTCATTGTGAGTCGACTAATGGTCAGCAAGTATCAGGGGAAAAACCAGCAGGTTATATTGGTGTTACTGATGGGGATAATGATGATCACATCGAGAGGAAGGTAACAACTCTTGTTGCTAATGCTGAAGTTGCCACCATGCTACACTAATTGATCTAGTTGAAAACCCAGCAGCTCCTATAGCTACAGCTGTGCAACAGGTAGGTGGAAAAAAGAGCTGGACAGGTGCATTCTACAAGGAAATCTGGACATGTTTTTGATGCTTCAGGCAAGTCTGTTACATCTCACTTGGAGAAAGTAGCTGCATAAAATTCAAAGGAGGAAGGTTGGACAATGGTGAGGCAGAATACATCACCAGGTGCGAAGAAAAACCAGTAAAATTCGACTATTTCAGAGGTCAACAAATTTCTCCAATGACTGTCAGCAGTACATATAGTTTTGAAATTTTAGAGGACGGGAAGGGTGTTGATATCAATCTAAAGCTTAATACTTGGGTTGACCAAGTTGAAGAAGATGAAGACGACGATTTCAGCGATTTCAATCGTATTGAAGATGAAGAATGTGATGACGAATCACTGCTTTAAGTTGGTTCACCAACTACACCAAGCACCAGAATATCTCAGAGCTCAGGTGGTAAAAGAAACCTCAACTCTAACGCTCCAGTTTTTGTTCCCAAAACAGCCTCAGGTGACACTGCAAATATGCAGATTCAGCATGCCAACCAGACTACTGTTATAACACCAACTAAGGAGCCTCAAATTTCAGATCGTGATAGACAACTTATTGATACTTTGGAGACCCCAAAATTAAACAACTTGGTACAATCAGCTGTTTCAAAGGTACTTGCACACGGGCAGAAAATTCAAGGTAATCATCTCAACAAAATTGTTCAATTACAGGAACCTATTGGCATTGTTGCAACAGCTCATGAACACATGTAACAATGTGACCAAAGGCTACTTCAAAGTTCGGCCCCCTCAAAGATGGTTGAACATGGGCAGAAAACTTCGGGTAAGAACAGAAATGCTCAATTTAAAGCTTCCACAATAAAGCCTAACGCCATGATTGTGAAGAGGCATGAACCATTATGTATGGTTGCACAAAGACTTGCTAATCAACAACTAGAGGCCAACTTACGTGTTGACATTTTCGAAAAGGGTGAGGAAGAAAATTTGCTTGATTTTGAAGAAGGCAGACCGCCTAGTAGTATTTGCTAAAAAAAAGTCATACGACCGAGCATGTTGAGGTAGTAGAGATCTATAGTACACAGGAAGATTCTAGACAATCTTTTTTTTTTTTATAGAAATCATGAGTTGTCCTATTAAACAATGAAGTTAATCATTTCAGAATCATAAACGTGGTCCATGGCGACTAAAATCCTATGACCATGATAATTATGCTAACATATCCTAGTAATAATATTAAATCACAAAGAGCAACCATACATCCTTAGGCAGAACTTTTATTTAAGAAGCATCAAGTTAGCCCTTTTAATCCTAAGGATATGGTGTTTAAGTGAAGGACAGAAACTTAAGTATAAAATAAAAAACCTACACATACACAAAGTTATTACTTATTTGGTTAAGCCTAAGTCATAGTATCTATTTGACACAATATTCTAAACAAATCCACACAGATAATAATCCTACATACAGGTTATCTAGTGCATAAAAATCACGATACAAAATAGAGTTAAGCACATATTGAGGTTCAAAAGACGTACCCGAGCATTGAAACTTGGCATGCTTTCAATGGAACGTCGCACGATATTTAGCATAACCAAGTGCGAACAACACACAAGAGCAAGTAGAAGGGAACGAAAATCATAGAAGAAGACTAATATGTTCTAGCAAATTACTAGCACATAAAAGAATCGTATTGCGTCGTTCACAATAATTGAAGAGCAAATTAGCAATAGAATAAGATATACTGGGATTCCAAGCCTGGACAACAGTAAGAAAACCAAATATTCTCCACAGTATGCAGTAATATGCGCATGAAACTTGAACAGTAGCAACAAGAAATGACACTCAAACTTGACACCACAAAATCACCAGTAACACAAAATTTTTACATGAAAACTAAACTAAGGAAATCAATAAAAAACAAAAACCCCAAGTTCCAGTAATTTTTAAGTCCGAATAAATACGTTTTCATGCTTGTGTCATATGGATTTGAATCTCCATTCAATCACACTACATTGCTCAATTACTCCCAAAAACAAAAATAAAAATCACTGAATCGACTAAAAAGGAACATTAAAACTGAAATTTTCATCCAAAATCACAACTAGCGACTGTGGTTATCCTAAATTTATATTAAAAAGAGATTAAGAAAACTTACAATTATTTATCCCACAACTATCAGTTGCAATTTCTTTCTCGCTAATGGAATCTGCAAGTTATGGCTCGATTATTGAGAAATGACAAAAGGAATAAGAGATAAGCATGCAAAATAAATCAGAAAATTTGCGAGAGTCGAGCGAAAATCTAGAATTAGGGATCAGAGAGAACAAAAGTGGTAGTCGAGATTAATCGGAAAAAAATCCTAGAATTTTGGGATTATTTGAAAACATGGAGCTTGGATTAATTGAATTATTGCTGTTTTTGGCGGAGGAGATAAAGTTTATAGGTGAAGGAAAAAGAAAATTGAGGTTCTGCAGGTGTTGACGGAGGTTGACGGCAGGATAGTGGCAGATGCGACGAAGGTTGACGGCGGATAGCGGCAGGGACGATGGTGGTTGTACGGAGGTAAGGTTCTGGCCTTGATGGGTACGCTCAAAGGGGAAAGAGGTTAGGGAATTAGGAGAACAAATGGGTTCTTTCATCAAATAATATTATTAATTAAAAAGAAAAGTAAAAAAAAGGGGTTCAAGCGCGGGTTTACGAAAATTGAGGGGGGAAAATTTTAGGAGGTAATAACAACCATTCCCATTGAATTTTTTTTAAGATCCGTTCCAATAGATGCATTTATGGGAACGGTTTAAATAAACGTTGCAAAAAATAAACCCTATGGGGACGGTTTTAATGTAATTGCAACGGTTTTATAGCCAAAGTATGCCGGTATCACCCATGTCATATCGCAACGGTTATAACCGTTCCAATAACCAAACTATAGTAACGGTTTTTAAACCGTTGCAAAGACATCCGTTGCCATAGACCTATTTTCTAGTAGTGTGTCAACCGATTGAGGAAGCTACTTGGGAGTCCTAGTCCGACATGAGGAGCAGATACCCGCATCTTTTTACCAATCCAGGTACATTTCTATGCCCGTTTGAAGACGAACGTTTCTTTTGGAGGCGGAGAAGGTAACGACCCGATAGGTCATTTTGCGCACTAGCTCTCCATTTTGTGTTTCGATACCTTTCATCACTCTATTAGATGATTTATGACTTGTGTGCGTGGTCCGTATCGATTTTCGGAAAGTTTGAATGTGATTTTTGACTTGAAAGTGGCTAGAGTTGACCACGATCAACATTTTTAGTAAACGACATTGAATCGGTGT
Source organism: Nicotiana attenuata (assembly GCF_001879085.1). Classification (NCBI taxonomy): domain Eukaryota; kingdom Viridiplantae; phylum Streptophyta; class Magnoliopsida; order Solanales; family Solanaceae; genus Nicotiana; species Nicotiana attenuata. Next base: position 64,199,010 of record NC_031995.1, on the reverse strand, counting down.
TTCGATGATTCCGATAGGTTCGTATGATGATTTTGGACTTGTATGAATGTTTGGTTAGAGTCCCGAGTTACCCAAAGCCATTTCAGCTATTTATGTAAAAAGTTGGAAATTTGAGTTTGAACTTTGAAAAATCTTGAGTTTTGGTGATCGATTCTTGATTTTAGATGTTATTTTGATGATTTGAGCTTGCGAGCGAGTTATTATCATATTACAAATTCTTGTGTAAATGTTCGAATAGGAGATCGAGGGGCTCGGAGGAGTTTCATATAGATTGCAGACTGATTTGGAATGGCTGTTGTGTTTGCTGGAGTTGCTGGGCTGCAGATCTTGCATTTGCGAGGTTCTGTTCGCTAATGTAGGCCCTGCATTTGCGAAGTTGGGAGGTACTGGACATCTTCGCTTTTGCGACGTGGTCGGGTATCGCAAATGAGACAAGTGTCACAATTGCGACACCTGTTAGTGGTAGTATAACTTCACTTTTGCGGGGATATGGGACTTCACAAAAGCAAAGTATTAGTCGCACGTCTGGGTGGCTCAGACAGTGTTCGCAATTGCGAACATCGCAGCTGGGTAAAAGGTTGGGATTTCAGGACTTAGCTCACTTTACACTATTTTGAGACCTAGACTCCATAGAGGTGATTTTGTTCGAAATTGCGGATATCTGCAGCTGGGGAAAAGGTTGGGATTTCGGGACTTAGCTCACTTTACACCATTTTGAGACCTAGACTCCATAGAGGCTATTTTTGCAGAGCAATTTCATCCTAACTTCATAGGTTGGCAATCTTAACTTTTTGTTGTTAAATTTCCATTACTTTCACTATCAAATCTAAGATTTCATAGGGTAGGAATTGGGGTTTTGGGTAGAAACTAGGGATTTTGTAGAATTGAGATTTAGACCTCAAACTGGGGTCGGATCTCGAAACAAATCACATTTTAGGGCTCATGGGTGAATGGGTAATCAGGATTTGGTCTTAATTTCGAATTTCTACCACGTGGGCTCGTGTTGACTTTTTGTTGACTTTTCCAATTATGTTGATGATGGAACCTTTTTGATACTAGGCAGTTTCAAAATCTTGTTGACTAATTTGAATAATAATTGACTAGATTTGTGTTACACCCCATATTTTCGTACGTAAGGGTAAGTCGCAAGTCAATTGATGTAAGCTTTGAAATGAAATCATCTTTGAAAATACATAAAGTAAGTTAATCATGTTACCATGGAGGTTACAAATACTTAAGATCATGAATAATAAGTACCAAGATGGTTGGAAGGCTTAGATGCTAAACGAATTGAAGAAAATAAGATCCTTCGAAAGTTGACAAATTGGGAATGTAGTTTTGGGGTGAGAATAAGTTTCTTAACATGATAAGGAGGTTATGTTATGAGTTATTTTAGTCGTATGATAGTCGTGTTTTATGTTTCGAAGTCAAGCGAGTTGTGGAACAAAAGTTGACAAAGGTCATCACAAGTTATATTCATAAGTATGCTGAAAATTAGGTCAAATGTAGCTGAGATTTTCTCCTAATATACTTGGAATTACGGGATGATACACCTAACAAATTGAAGATCTACAACTCTAGTTCAAACTAATTAAACCGTTTATCAAATACGACATTTGAGTAGAGAGATATTTGTGTTTTTGCGAGACTGTGCAGACTGCCTAGGTGACAAGTAGGTGTGTTACCTACTTGCTTAAATGAAGGGACCAAATATGTCCAAAAAGAGGCTGGTTGGGGTCGGCCAAAGATCCGTTTTAAGGGATGATTTACTTCATATATTCCACTCATTTTAGAGCCAAAAATCAGAGATTAAACCTCTGCAAACTTCTCCCAAAAATTCAACAAAAAACCTTAAATGATTTTCTCTTCTTTTCAAGTTCTAGTTGGAGGAAAACCTAAGGGTTGAAGAACCAAATTAGGAGCTGAGATATACACCAAATAAGGTAAGTATACTAACCTCTTTCATCCATTTTTTTTGCTGGAAAATTAGAGAAATTCGTTCTATAACTGTAAGAACTCACAGGACGGTGATCGGAAGCCGTGAGTTCGAGTTATTCAACTTGTAGTGGACTGTTTTGTGGGCTGTTTCATGTTGTTGTCGGGTTATGTATCTTTATATTATTTTATGGAGTTTGGGAGGATAAAGGGTTGGAGAAACACCACATAATGGCGGGATAGTGCGCTGGTCGTTCATCGTAATATTTTCAGGTTGTTTGACACTACTATGGTTGTCGTTTTGTATGTGAAGAGATTGGGGTGTGTTGGGATGTTTTGTGGTATTTTGTGATGGATCTAAGGGTGGAAAATGATGTATATATGTTGCTATTTCTGTGTTATTGTTTTGTTGGTGTTATCTCGAATTGGGAGGAAGTAAAAATTATAGGGGAGATGCTACCCGTTTAATATAAAATAAGCTTGTCGTTCGTTGTGCGATAGTTGCATCATTTGTAGCTAAACGATAGCGTTATTATCGTTGTTGTAGATTGAAGTGCGACGAGATGAGTTCAACATGGTTATTGAAAAGATTGTGATAAGGTATGTAAGGTCTTCCTTTCTTTTTTTTTTTGGCATGATTCCGTAAGTGACGTTGCCTTTATAAGGAATTTAAGGGGGCGAGTCTTTGTACACGTATTATTCCGACGATTACGGTCTATTCACGATTATAGTCATATGAACATTGAAATAGATTGTGTTGGTCCTAGTTTCATGTATTCTTAACGAGTAAATAGAGCCTTCCAAAAGGTCTGTGTCTTCTATATGTAACAAGACTCCAGATGTCAATTAAAGATTACATACGAATGGTATAATGAATATGAAGCAATATAGTGTCCGTATAATGAGGGATATCTATACACGAATAGTTCAACAAGGTAGCATAATGTATAGTTTGCAGAAATATAAGAATGATTTAACCTAAAGAATTCCATGACTTCCAATACTTACACATTTGTGTTCACAAAACTGATAAAGACCCATGAAGGTAGTTGTGTTGCTCTCAAGTTAAGTAAGGTTGATTATATATGAGGGTGATGTTAAGAGACGGTATACGTTACCCAAGGAGTCGTAAACTACAAAATATGATAGGCTTAACAATAAGAATATAAGTTGATAGAGCGTAAATTTGCAACCCTTGGTACGTATTGATGTTTGTATACATACATACATACATATACATATACATATACATACATACATACATACATACATACATACATATATATATATATATATATATATATATGTATGTATGTATAGATGTGTGTGTGTGTGTATAACGAGTGCTAAACCATTACATATCTATAAGTAGATAAAATCATGTAATCCCCAGAGATGAATGATGATGTGAAATAAGGATAGAAGTGTGAGTCCGAATTAGTTACAACGTTCTTCTTGGCTAAATAATATAGAATACAAAGGATGACATATCAAGTGACTAAGGAATAAGGATTGGTTATTGTAACAAGTTATGAACGAACTTGTATGTTATGAATACGAGTTTATGTATTGAAGATTGAATGATGTCTTCATGAGTGATATGAAATGAATATGTGTAAGACATGATCCCTATGGATGGTCTATGAACGCGTAGGTGTATAGTGAAGCCCTATGGATGGTCTATTAACGCATAGGTACATAGTGAAAGTTGGTTATGGACGGTCTTAGTTGCACGCATAGCCAGACCTCAGTATTATGAGCCGTACAGACGGTCTACTATGTTACGCGTATGAGCTACTGGTTATTCATGTTTATGAGTGAGCCTTACGGACGGTCTCTTATGAAACGCATAAGTGCCACTTTTATGTTTCAGTGTAGCCGTAGAGATGTTTGATCTTTTTGAGGTAAGTATTTAGATATAATTATGATGGCTAGAAGAGTGTTATAGATGAAGTTCCATAATATGATGGTTTCCAGTACACATAGCATATAGGAACAAGTTCAGGTATATCATGACACGAATTACATGTATATACGACAATCACGACATTAGATGTTCTCGGCCAACATAGCCTTCCCTTTTCAGTCTACATCCTTTGTAAGCTAAGTCGGATTGTTCAATAGTTAGATATGTTACGAGTTAGAATAAGGTAAATATGATTCCCGGATTTCATTGACCCTCCAGATTACTTTCAATATATCATACATACATGTCAGTTCAGCTTCAATTCAGTTATTCATATATTATCTGCTATATACTTAGTACATTTCTTTGTACCAATGTCCCATCGTTGGGACATTACATTCATGCCTGTAGGATCATGTATCCAGTTTGACGTGCCCTTATCATAGACGGAGTTGATATTTAGCTGAGGATTGGAAAAGCTCAATTTCATCCGGAGTACAATCGAGTCTAGAGGTTATTAGACTGTCCTATGTATATATATATACACTTAAGGTAGGCCAGTGTCCTGTCCTGACCATATTATGATGTTAGATACTCCTAGAGGCTTTGCAGACACAGGTTTAGTATTTACAACATGTCATAGGCCTCGACGACCAATGTGTATTCATGTTTTGAGTACGATGGCTCACTGATACTGCGTTTGCCTACTAACAATTACACAGTACGAGTTGTGGCTATGTTGGCCCATGATACTTATAGAAAGAATGAGTTCAGCCAAGTCGGCCTATGTATGTTCTAGTTTTCATCGAATGATCATGAGTTATAGAGTGGTTTGCTCCGGCCAGTATGCATGGGGCCAGCCACACCTCCCCATGTTTGGGGAGTGACAATTCGGGTGGTTTGGAGGCTTGTTTCAAAGGGAAGACCGTATTGGATTGTTGATCTTGTTTCGCAAAGAGGTAAGTGTCTTGGTTAACCATGATTGAGGGAATTAGGGTGTAACTGAGTCTATTTTCTACATGACGAATGTGTTGGGGGCATCATATACACAAGGTGGCGAGTCTATATGCGTTGAACATGGGATAATCATGTGGGTAGAACTAGCCTTATTTATGCCATGTTACTTTGTGTATTATGTTTTCCATGCTTTAGATAGATTGTGAAACTCTTTGATTTCTCATATACATGTTATTTCCTATGCTGAGCTTATTGAGATGTTGGCCGTTGAGATCATTGAATTGTTGATATGGTTGTTGGTGCAGAAGTTTTGGTAAACTCTCACATGTCCAGTTATGATCAAATGTTACCTTTGACGTTGTTTATGCTTCCTACCTTGCTTGGTATTGTGTTATATGTGATGCTTGGTGAGGAATAGCGAAATGCACATAGGGTGTGGTCGTGCTTGTGAGGAGAGTGATTGTACACGAAGGGTATTTTCGTGCTTTACAATATATAAATATCTTTGCACACATGTGTTTCCGTGCTTGAGAAAGAGTGAGGATATGCGCGAAGGGTGTTTACATGCTTACTATTTTGTTATGTTGTGAGGATGAAAATAAATCATGAAGGGTGGTGCCGCCATTTGTTGATTTCATTGTTCTTTATTTTGCTATTCGGATTGAGGACTTGGCTTTGTGGCTTCGTAATTTACCTTTGAATGGTTGGTTCAGAGTTGTTATAGAAGCATGAGTTGTGGTTTACTCTGTAGCACTTTCCTTTACTTTTCTGTTTTATGCCCCTTTACTTACGTACTTATTATCTTTCTCACGTGTAGTTATCCTGTTTTATACATGGTACCTTACATGTCATCTTGTTATTTTGTGATACTAAATATGCACAGGTTTAATTGTAGGTGTCTTCTCTTTGCCTATTGGGTCGGTTGTACTCATACTATACTTCTACACTTCTTGTGCAAATTAAGAATTGGTACCAGCGGAGTCCCGAGAGGTGCTTAGTGGATACCAGTTAGACGACTTGAGGTTTACTCTTTCCTTTTTTGTTGTATTGTTTCAACTTTCCAGACAATATTGTACTTCTTTGAAGACATTGTATTTAGTAAACTCTAGTAGCTCATGTACTTGTGACTCAACGTCTTGGGATGGTTGAATGTTAGTGTTGATCCTTAGACTTATCATGTGTACTGCTGATTTACTATTACACCTCTTTACCATATTGTTTTTGATTGATAGTTTCATGTCTCTCGTATTCTCTAATATATGTTGTCTTGCCTAGCAAGCGACGTTAGGCGTCCTCACGACCCCCGTGGGTTGAGATTTTGGCTCGTGACAAAAGTCAACCAATGCTATAGGAAGGAACCCCAATCAATAAAGCTTTGATCTTCCAAGAGTTTCCGAAAAGTCAACAAAAGTAAACCCGGGCACGCGTGCCTGAAATCTGAAGCTAATACCAAATCCCGATGAACCATAACCTGCCGAGTCCAAATATGTGATTAGATTAATAATCAGGGACGAATTTCATAATCAAAACCTCCAAAATAACTCTCTTAAGTTCATATCAAAACCCAAATTTCTATACTTTAATTTCTTGTTTTAGGGGTTAGAAATCCATGCAGATCATTGAAATATAATCATGAATGAGTAGAAATCACTTACTCTATCATCTTATATGAAAATATCCTTGAAAAGTTGTCTGTTTGAAATATGAGATAATGGGTTAAAATCTCGAAATACAAAACTTATAAAGTCGCATTCCCGCAACACAAAATGCCTATGCCCCAAATCATCAATCGCAGTCACTGAAATACTCTCGCGATCACGAACCCCGCCTGGTTCAAACACTACCCGAACTCAGTCTAGCCCACGTAAATGCGAACTCCTCCTGCCCAGCATGAATCACAAGCACGACTGACCCTATGCGAATGCGAAGGTTAAGCTCTAGCCTCACCTCCCTCATCATGAACGCAAAACTCATAGTCCTATAGAATTTGAAAATGTAAATCATCAATCGTGAATGTGAAGAACAATGACCCCCAACCCGACTTCTTCATCGCGAACGCGATATTCCCCTTACGAACGCGGTGAACGCCAGACACCAGCAGGCATCGGCCATCACAAACATGCTCCGTGTGGTCTGAAATTCACCTGAACTCCTTGGGACACTGTCTAATCATACAAACAAGTCCCTAAACACTAGACGGAGCTATCCAAGGCCTCCAAACACATACAGAATCATTACATCTAAGAACCAAGGATCAAATCACAAGTTGAACTTCTCGTAAGTTCAAGCTTCAAAACTTCCCACCAAGCGTATGATTCATGCCTAACCACTTCAGATCTCAACCAAAATATGCATACAATTTCCATAAAGTAACACAAACCTATCCTAAGTCCCTGAACGACAATTGGAGTTTGATATCCTCAAAGTCAACTTTCAGTTAAGCTTAAGGACTCTCCAATTCTTCAAATTTCCAACTTTCGACAAATAGAGCCAAAACCTTCTAGGAACTTTCAAATCCAAATCCGAACACACATACACAAGTCCAAAATCACCATACAAACCTATTAAAACCATCAAATCTCGATTTTGAGGTCGTTTACTCAAAAGTCAAACCTTGGTCAACTCTTCTAACTTAAAGCTTCCATAATAAGATTTTGTTTTCCAAACCAATCCCGAACCTCTAGAAAATTAGAACCAACCATACTTGCAAGTCATAATACATCACATGAAGCCATTCAAGGTCTCAAAATTATAGAACGAAATGTTGGACTCAAAATGACCGGTCAAGTCATTACATTGTCCCCCTCTTAAATAGATGTTCGTCCTCGAACGTACTATGAGTCAACCATACTTTCAAGTTATAATACATCACATGAAGCCACTCAAGGTCTTAAAATCGTAGAACAAAATGCTGGACTCAAAATGACCGGTCGGGTCATTGCATTGTCCCCCTCTTAAAAAGATGTTCGTCCTCGAACGTACTATGAGTCATGCAAAAGTCATCAAACAACAATTCAAATTCACCATACACATACTATGCGTGATCCTATGCCCCTCAATCCATATAAATTCATTAACAGAACCATGATAGAAGATTCCTCCTTCAATCTTTGCATATAAGACTTAGAACCAAATTTCCATATCTGGAACTCCCCTCTAAGGTCTGATTCTTGTGTATATACACTTCATTAATCCCTATAAGTTGCATCAAGTCGTAAATTTACTACTTAACTGAAACCACACAATGTACCCCATAACCCATATGCCTATAGCCATATCTTTTGCCTGCAGTAACAGCCCATTACCAAAATTGATACCAGCAATATACCTCATATCAAATAAAAACATTTTCCAAATCTTTTCAACACTGCTAATGATGAAATAAACGTGTAAAAACTCATAACCGCTCATCATATCAAATAAACGTGTAGAAACTAATAACCAGTTATCATATCAATCAATCTTATATTCCTCTTGCTCGGTAAGAACCACTGCCTATGGAGGGTTTCCTAAACGCATTCTCTTCCTAATATACCCTTATCCAAATTTGATCGCGGTAATTTCATGTCCATAAACTTTGTCTCATGTAGTATAAGATGCTCAACCAGCAACTCATGCCAGATTCCATATGGAACGTCAATCAACATGGCTTGCACTATATAAACAGTAACAAAAACATCACAAATCCATAGAAAGGCAACTTATCATTCAATGACCTCCGTTCCTATGGTGTTCTTCTCGACAAGTCTTGTAATGACACAGCCGATCGTTTTGTATATTTGATCTCCATTACCCTATTTGATGCGCCTGCATGCTTGTTTGTTTTGACTTGCGAGGATGGTTGGTTTGGGTTTGGGAATGTTTTGGAGTGCATTAGAACACTTAGTTTCATTGTTGGAAGCCCAAGTTGTAAGTAATGACCAAGGTTTGACTTTTATGTAAACGATCTTGGAGTGGTGTTTTGATGGTTTCAATAGTTTTTTTATGGTGATTTTGAACTTAGTATGATCGGATTTGAATTTGGAAGTTCCTAGTATGTTTTGGCTCAATTTGCCAAAAATTGGCGATTTGAAGGTTTGAGAAGTTCCTAAGTTTGACTCGCGGTTTTACTTTGATGATATTAGATTCAAATTATTTTTTCATAACTTAGAATAAGTTCGTTTTGTCATTAGGGACTTGTATGCAATTTTTGATGGAATCCGAATTGGTTAGGCTTGAATCGAACACTTGGTTTGAAGTTTGACAGTTCTTGAACATAAGACAAGTTTAATTTGTGGTTTGATTTTCTATTTGTAGATGTGATGGTCCCGTGTGTGTTTGGAGGCTTTGGATCGGTCCGGGTAGTACTTGAGGACTTGTTGGTATGATTGGATGGGTTCCAAGGTGGCTCAGGTGAGTTCGGACCACCCGGAGCTTGTTTGAGGTTGTAGATTTTCTATTGGTGTCTAGTGTGCTTCGAGATCACAGAGCATGTCTCGAATCGCAGAGGGTTATTTTGTGGCAGCTGTGATTTTTTCTTGGCATTCGTGAGTTGAGGAATCATGTTCGCGGTGTGTATGGTCATTGGCCTTCGTTTCCAAGCTACATTAGTCTTGTTAGCGGAGTGTGGGAGGCAGGCTGGAAGATTAGCCTTCGCGATCGCGTGATGGTCTTGCATTCACGTAGTTCTGGCGCATGTGCTTCGTATTCGCGGTGTGGGTTCTGCGTTTTCAAAGAAGGATTTGGAGGTAGTAGGAAATTTTTGCTTCGCAAATGCGAGGCTTGGGTGGGTTCGCGAAGGGTATCACTGGGCAAAACACTTAAGTGTTATATTTCGAGATTTTAGGTCATTCTCTCATATTTTGAACCCTAGACTTAGACAGGGGCAATTTTTGAAGGATACTTTCCTACAAGTCTTTGGGATAAGTGATTTCTACTCATTTTTGGTATTATTTCAAGAATCTATATGGATTACCAACACATAAACATGAGATTCTGAGGAAATTCGGGGTTTTTTTCTACAACTTAAGAGAGTGGGAATTGAAGTTTTGGGAGTTGATTTAGACTCAGTTTTGGAATCTCATCACCTATTTTGACTCGTGGGTTATGGGTAGTCGGGATCTACCCCTTCGCTCAGGGTTTGACCATGCGGCCTGGGTTGACTTTTGTTGACTATTTGGGAATTTAATAAAGATCGAAGCTTTATTGCTGGGAATTGATTCATGTAGCTAGGTTGATGTTATTGGGTTGTTTTAAGCTAGATTTGACTCGTTTGGAGGCCGATTTGAGAGGCAAGGGATTTTTGGAGTACCGATTCTAGCGCATTTGAGGTAAGTATCTTGCCTAAGCTTGGCTTGAGGGTATTTTCCTATAGGCTATGATGTTTCTATATGTTGGGGGTGACACATATGTGAGGTAACAAGCACATATGCGGAAGGCGTGGTTATTCATGATCCGAGTAGATCTTAGGCTAATATATACCTTTTTTTTGCTATTATGCCTCTTTGGTACAACGTTTTCACCACGTGTTTGACTACATGAGCTTTTATGCATGCTAGAATTTATGGATAGGTTATTGCTTATCTGTTTGAGACATGATATTGCTATTTTTGTTTTGTTGAGATATTATCCTTAGCCGTAGTCATACTTTTAACTCATGATCTTATATCTATGTGTTATATCTTTGTCTCTGTGCATTGGATTAGGACTAAGAAAAATTACCCTTATTTCAGACAGCCCGGACCATTGCTTTTATCGTCAACAGAGAGAGCCGCTCGATAAAGTAAGTCGGCTTTGGGAAAAAATCATTCCTTTTTCGGGCGCTAGTCAAAGTAGTAAAAAAAAGGGCAAATGCGAGTCTGTTTTGTCCATCCCCCTCTATCAAAATGATCAAAAAGGCTTGGAAGCTGTAATGCCTTTCTTGGGTCATTTACAAGAAAGATTTAGGGGGAGACAAGGGGCGCTCCCGCAGGGTCACGATGCCCAACCTTTTCCCTCTCAAGTTCGACCACCGCAGGTTTTTATATGTTATATCACATGTTATTAGTGTCCTTGTGTATGTGATACAGGTTTGAGTTGAGTTGTAGCACGTTAGTATATTTCGTGTGATAGTTTGATCATGGTATTGTGATATGTCAGCATATCGAGACTTGAGGTGATCAATGACTGATCATGGGCCTTAGAGTCGTGTTGATATTGATTATGAGGTGACATTTACGTCCATGCCCCATAGTGGGCTGAGTAGAATTGATTGTTGAGTGTTGATATTATTTGTGAGGGGAATCTGCATTAGGCCCCATACTGGGCAGAGTAACATTGATCGTCTACTTTTGATTCGGGCAGCGTTTAGGCTGGTATCCACCCCTCCGGAGTGTTCCACTGTTCCGTACGTAAAAGTTATCGCAAGTCAGTTGATGTAAACTTAGAATGAGATCCTCTTTGAAAGTATATAAAGTAAGTTAGCATGTTACCTTGGAGGTTACAAATATTTAAGATCATGAACTACAAGTACCAAGAGGGTTGGAAGGCTTAGAAGCTAGATGAATCAAGGAAAATAAGTTTCATCGAAAATCGGCAAGTTGGGAATGTTATAACCCGTACTTTTGGGTGATACTAGAGTAATTAACATGATAATAAGGTGATTCTATATGGTATTGTATTATATTCATGTGTGAAGTTTTTAGTCAAGCGAGTTATGAAACAAAAGTCGACGAAAGTCGTCACAAGTTACGTTCATAAATTTAACAAAATTTTGTGTCTAATGTCACTATGATTTTCTCCCTATATACTTTGAGTTACGGGGTGATTAATCCACCAAATCAAAGATCTACGAGTCTCGTTTCCAACAAATTAAGCGTTTCATCAATTCAACATCGGAGTAGAGAGATATTCACGTTTTTGCGAAACTGCATAGATTGGTAGGTGACAAGTAGGTGTGTCACCTACTTGCTTAAATGAAGAGACCAAATAAATCCCCAAAAAAGGGCAGATTGAGGGCGGCCAAGGGGACTTTTAAGGGCTGAATTAACTCATTTCTTTCACTCATTTTTCAGACCAAGAACATCATATTGAACCCCTCACCCAAAATTCCCACACAAACCCTAGACAATTTCGGGTGATAGTGCCGAAAACCCGGACAACTTGCTAGTTTGCTTTTTCCCTTCATGTAGCTTCGTTAGGGGTATTGATTTTGGATGAAGCGGGACTAGGTTTCGTGGGTTCTACTCATTCCTAGTTAGTTTTATGCTTCTCTTTTGTTTATCTAAGCTTCTACAAGTTGTAGCTCGATCGTAAAAACTAGAACTTGCGAGTTTCGAAAGAGTAGTATGTTGTTTGTTGTTGACTCACTGTTGGCTGGTTGTGAACTTATTTTTAAGTTTTATTCATGGCTGGTTTATACAAGAAGAGGCTTAATTATGTATTGTTTCTTGTGTTTCTTCATTTGAAATAAAGACAAGTCAGAAACATATTTTAGTAATCTGAAAAGTCAGTTTTGAGTTGCTGAACTTGTTGGACTGTTATAGGGTAGTTTTAAAGGGATAATTTAATATGTGGGGATTAATTTTGTAGATAAATTCTGAGAGGGAGAAGAGGTTTAAAACTATAGTGGTTTAGTCACAAACTTAGCTTGTTGCTCATTGTACTTTTGTTTGAATTGTTGGAATTGTTCTTATGTTATTAAGGGGATGAATTGATAGGATTGGTTTTTGATATTGTTGATGTTGTTGTTTGGTGTTGTTTTGAATTCGGGGAAGTGAGAAAATATAGGGGAATTGTTCTGCCTAATTCTCCATAAGAGAGCTACTAGCTTAGAGATGTAGTTCTAATACCTTGATGTAAGTTGAAGTAATACGGGAAGTGTATACTGAGTCGTTATCAACAAAGGTATGTTAAGGCTAATACTTCCTTCTTTTGGCATGATCCAAGTAACGAAACGTAAATGTAATGTTATTCCATAAATGGTTTTACTCTTAGTAGTTAAGGATGCCTTCGTTATTCATTCCTGTAAAATGTAACTCCTAACATGTCTTAGTGTATTCCTATGTCTCTATTGAGGCATACAATAATGATGTTAATGTTCATAATGTAATTTTATATGCATCTTAATTTACCATCGAGCTACGACTGGTTGGGCAGTAATGCATCTTTATTTACCACCGAGCTACGGTCGGTCAGGCAGTCATGCATTTACCATCGAACTACGAGCAGTTGGGTAGTTACGCATTTACCATCGAGCTACGGCCGATCGTGCAGTCATGTATGTCGCGCTATGGCCGGTCAGGCAGTTACAACTGATCAGTTGGGCTGTCATGTTACAATATGGATAATAGTCCTAAAGAGAGGCATCAAATATATAAGTATAAATAGTATGCATATCATGGCCCTCAGTGGCACTTCAGAGGTTCAGGATTATATTTATATCTCTCTCATGATGTTGATTTATTATTATATTTCAGTTCTGCCTTACATACTGGGTACATTATTCGTACTAACGTACTTTTCGTTGTGGACGCTGCATTCATGCCTGAAGGTGTAGGTAATCAGCTTGACGAGACCTCATAGTAGACGAGGTTAGCATTCAACGAAGGACCGGTAAGACTCCACTTCATTCAGAGTGCAGCCAAGTCTATAAGTCATCATGTCAGAGTTTTGCTATAGATTTATGGGTAGGCTGGGGACCTGTCCCGACAATGTTTCGATGTTAAATACTCTTAGAGAATTTGTAGATACAGTTTCATTATGTACAGTATGTTAGAGGGCTTGACAGCCCGTGTGTATTCATTTTTTGAGTACGATGGCTCACTGATACAACATTTTCCCACTTATACATATACATTATGAGTTGCGGCCATATTGGCCCATGATAGTTACAGAAAGAATGAGTTCAACCATGTTGGTCTATGTATGTTCTAGTTTTCGTCGAACGATCATGAGTTACAGAGTTGTTTGCTCGGGCTAGTATGTCTCCCAGGTTTGGGACGTGGCAAAGTGGTATCAGAGCAGGTCATGTCCTAGGGAGTCTACAAAACTATGTATTATAAAGTCTCACTTATGAGTGTGTTGTGTGCCACACTTATAATTGGGAGGGTATAGAAAATATTACCCTTATTTTATTTTCGGATTGTGGCATAGAGCTGAGTTATAAAAAGTTAGTATAAAGCTTCCGCCGGATTGTGTATGCACCAGAGGTGCAAGTATTATAGTGGAGCTTTAGGGTGTGGATGTAAATTCCACCTATGTGTAAGGGAGGTTATGGAAGTGATATAAGATACAATGTGAGATTTAAAGGTAAGTAAGGTAAAGGTGAAGAAGGCACGAGATACTCAAGAACAAGAAGGTTGTGAAGATTATAGACTTCAGATAGAGGGCTAGAAGCATCGTGATTCAGTATTGAGAAATGATAGTGGTGTCGTCAGTAGCATATCCTCTAGCCTATGGTTTCTAGGTATAGAGAGGTCTAGTTACGAGAGTAAAGAAGAGTTACAAGCGATGTGATGTCTAGGTTCCAGAATAATATAAGGAAATCTATGGTGCTAGCTAGTTAAATGAAGGTTGTATTAATAGATACGTATAGGTTGCAAGCTAAAGTATGGTAGAGCGACAAGATTTTACATAGACATGAGTAAGGATAAGAAAAAGTGAGTGAGGAGGTGATGAGAATAGGTAAAGCCTCGGGATTAAGCCCATCAAACAAGAGAGTTTATGGTTTCCATAAGTTATAGAAAGCACAATATTGAATGAACTCGGACAAGTTTAAGACTAGGAACATTTAGAAGAGATGGAATGCTGACCTAGTAGCATAATAGGAGTGTTATTGTGATAAATGATAAGAGGATGAAGTTTAGAAATATAGCCTTCGATTGAAGTAATGATTCAACGAGAAGGGATTTTGTGAATTGCACGGGATTATAATACCTCCTATAAGATGAATCACGTTGAGATGCTATGAAATACATTTATTGAAGTATAGTATCATCCCTAAGGTGGATTAGGAAAATAACCTCAGATCTTCGCCATGAGACGTGAGCCCTAGTGACAATGTATTACATAAGATGTTTCAAGTTATCACGGGTGGATTATGGATTAACATTAAGGTGAATAAATAATACATGGATAAAAGTTTTGAGGCTATGAAATAGAATATAGCAATCGTCGTAAGTCCAACAAAGTACCAAACAAAGAACTTCAGTATACTTGTAGATTCCTAGAGGAACAGTTTGTCATAGTTCTATATATGTTCGCAAAGTGAGGCCTAGAGATTAGCTAAAACCTTGAGGAAAAAGGAGAGAAGAGTCGCGTAGGAACGTACAAGGACAGAGTTGTACAAGCTACATGACAGAAAGTAGCAACAGTTATGAGATTGGAAGAATTTCGACCACAGGTCATGGTGTGAGAAAAAGGCCTAAAGGGGGGAATGCCCTGGCCTTTGGATTTATTCATAGAACAATTGCCTAGATGGCAAGGAAATTATTAAAGTATTTGTAAGATCTGTAGGTTACGAGACTGATAACCGCATCAGCAACATTTGAGGATGACTGTTCCAAAGGGGGGGGGGGATGATGTTACACCTTATATTTTCGTGCATAAAAACTTGTCATAAGTCAGTTGATGTGAACTCGAAATAAGATCCTCTATGAAAGTATATAAATTAAGTTAGAATGTTACCTTGGAGGTTACAAATATTTAAGATCATGAACTGCAAGTACCAAGAGGGTTGGAAGGTTTAGAAGCTAAATGAATCATGGAAAATAAGTTTCGTCGAAAGTCCACAAGTTGGGAACGTCATAATCTGTAATTTTAGGGTGAGACTAGGGTTCTTAACATGATAAGAAGGTGATGTTATGAGGTATTTTAGTTTTATTATAGTCGTATGTGAAGTTTTGAAGTCAAGCGAGTTATAAAACAAAAGTCAACGAAAGTCGTCCCAAGTTACGTTCATAAATTTAACTAAATTTTGTGTCTAATGTAATTGAGATTTTATCCCAATATACTTTGAGTTACAGGGTCATTCAACAACAAATTAAAGGTCTATGAGTCTCATTTTTAAAACATTAAACGGTTCGTCAGTTCAACACCGGAGTAGAGAGATATTCGCATTTTCGCGAGACTGCACAGACTGGTACGTGACAAATAGGTGTGTCACCTACTTGCCTAAATGAAAGGACCAAATAAATCCCCAAAAGGGGCGGATTGAGGGCGGCCAAGGGGACTTTTAAGGGATGAATTAAATCATTTCTTTCACTCATTTTTCAGACCAAGAACATCAGATGAAACCCCTCTAACTCCTCCCCCAAAAATCCCACACAAATCCTAGGCGATTTCGGGTGATACAAAGTGATTCTAGTGACGAAAAACCTGGACAACTTGCTAGTTTCCCTTTTCCATTTTTGTAGCTGTGTTGGGGGACTGAGTTTGGATGAAGAGGGACTAGGTTTTTTGGGTTATTCTCAATCCAAGGTAAGTTTATGCTTCTCTTTTCTTTATCTAAGCTTCTACGAGTTATAGCTCGATTGTAAAGACTAGGACTTGCGAGTTTCGAAAGAGTAGTATGTTGTTGTATTAGTGTTGGCTGGTTGTAAACTTATTTTTAAGTTGAATTCATGGCTTGTTTATATGATAAGAGGCTTAATTATGTACTGTTGGTTGTGTTGCTCGATTTGAAATAAAAAACAAGTCGGAAACATGTTTTAGTAATCTAAAAAATCAGTTTTGAGTTGCTGAACTTATGGGACTGTTATAGGGTAGTTTTAAAGTTGTATTATGGCTGAAGATTAGTAGCGATTATTGAATTTTGGCGTTTAATATTGTAGATAAATTAAGAGAGGGAGCAACTATAGTGGTTTAGTCACAAACCGAGCTTGCCGCTCGTTGTACTATTGTTTGAATTGTTGGAATTGTTCTTACGTTGTTAAGGGGCTGAATGGATAAGATTTGTTGTTGATATTGTTGATGTTGTTGTTTGGTGCTGTTTTGAATTCGGGAAAGTGAGGAAATATAGGCGAAGTGCTTCCCAATTCTCCATAAGAGAGCTACTAGCTTAGAAATGGGTTTTGAGTTCTTCCATGGTATTAACCATAGTTCTAATACCTTGATGTAGTTTGAAGTACTACGGGCAGTGTATATTGAGTCGTTATCAACAAAGGTATGTTAAGTCTAATCCTTCCTTCTTTTGGCATGATCCAAGTAACGAAACATAAATATAAACGTAATGTTATTCCATAAATAGTTTTACTCTTAGTAGTTAAGTGTAACGATCCGGCTGGTTTTTTTCTATTGCATCCTCGTTCCCCTATTTATTGCCTCTTCTATGTTCATTTGTGGTTATGTGACTTGCCGTGCTTGGATTGGTTTCAGAATGAATTGGGACACTTAGTCCCAAGGTTGAGAGATTAAGTTGAAAGAGTTGACTGGAGTTTGACTTTTGTGTGGACGACTCCGGAATGGAGTTTCGATGGTTCCAATAGCATCGTATGGTTATTCTGGACTTAGGCATAAGTTTGGAAGTTGATTTGGAGGTCTATAGGTTGGTTTGACAATTTTTGGAGAAAATTTGAAAGTTGAAGGCTGGGAAGGTTTAGAGGTTTAGCTGCTAGTTGACTTTATTGATAACGGATTTGAATTTTGGTTCTGGGAGTTAGACTAGGTCTGTTATGTTATTTGGGACTTTCATGCAAAATTTGAGATCTTTCCGGGTTGATTTGACATGGTTAGGCATGAGTTTAAAAAGTTTGAAGTTCGTTAGTTTTATTAGGCTTGAAGTGGGGCGCGACTCGTGATTTTGATGTGATTTGAGGCTTCGAGTAAGTTTGTATTGCATTTTAGGACTTTTTGGTATGTTTGGTTGGGATCTGGGGGCCTCAGGGATGTTTTAGATTGAATTCGGGTCATCTATGGACTTAGAGAATTATGTTGAAGGTTTCAGGTTCTGGTGCGATCACACCTATGAAGGATTTGGCAGCAGGTGCGAGGCGCAGAACTGGCATGTCGATCGCAGGTGCGGATGAAGGTTGGTCTAGGCAGAGTCCACAGATGCGAAAGGGTATCCGCATATGCGTACTGGTGGTCGTAGAAGCGGGCTAGGCTGGACTTGTGGAGGAGCGCAAATTCAAGGGAATTCCGCATCTGCGAGCCCGCAGATGCGGATGTGTGAGCGCATAAGCATGATTTAGACGGAGGCTGATTGTCCGCACATGTAGATGGTTGGTCGCAGAAGTTGTTTCGCAGGTGCGTGAGGGACTTAAGTGATTTATGTAGAAGCAGAACTTTGACCGTGAAAGCAGCGTCGCAGGTGCAACCATATTGACTGCAGATGCAAGAATCGCTGGGTAGAACATAAAAAGCGAGGGTTTGGTCATTTTTCTCAGTTTCTCATTTCGGAGCTTGGTTGGAGGCAATTTTTGAGAGGCGTTTACAATAAAAGGGGTGAGTAAAGATTATTCTATTTTGTTGTTAGATATTGATTACCCATTGATTATTACACCTAGTTTGTGTGAATTTGAAGTGAAATTTGGGGGTTTTAGGCTATGATATTGGAGAGTGAGATTTGATGATTTGAGGGTCGATTTGTGGATGGAATTAGATAAAATTAGTATGGTTGGACTCGTAATTGAATTCGTGTTCGAAATTTTTGAAATTTTTTGGGTTCTAGGGTGTGAACCCTGGGTTGATTTTTGGGTTGACTTTGCATATTTGATTCAAGATTTTGCTTTACCATTTGGAATTGTTTCCTATAGCTGTTATTAATTGTATTAAGTTATTTTGGCTAGATTCGAGTCGCTCGGAGGATGATTCGCGTGACAAGGGCTTTTTAGAGTATTGATTTATGCGATTTGAGGTAAGTAACATATCTAAACTTGGATTTGAGGTTATTTAACCTGAGAACTACGTTATAGGAAAATTATTGAGGTGACATACGCGCTAGGTGACGGGCGTGGGTATGTGCACTGCCGTGTTCATGATTTGAGGATGCTTTTAGACTACTATGGGATTGGTTGACTATCATGCCTCGTTATTTCCGTGTTTCTAAACCTATATATTCATTTGAGTTCTGATTCATGTCAGAAACCATGTCTAGGCTATGTACTATTTGCCTGAGACTCGATAGAGCTATTCTTGTTGTTTCTGAGATATTTTCCATATTTTCACACTTGTTCTCAGTCATGATGCTACACCCGTGTTTGATATAGCTGTCTCAGTAATTTCTCATTTGATTACTCACATGTTGATTGATGCCTCATATGTGCAACATCGTTGAATTGAGTACTGGGAGATGTGGTTACCTGAGACTTGATTAAATGATGACTGAGCTTGGGCCACAGAGCCGATTTGGTATTGATTTTGAGGTGATACATACGCCAGGCTCATATCGAGCTAAGTGTTATTGATTTGGGGCGGTGCGTGCACCTGGCCTCACTATTGGGCTATATGATTCTGATTAGTGCTTGGGTAGGATCTGCCCCTCCGGAGTTTGACATGCCAGTAGTGGGCACAATGTTTTATATACGTGCTTGATGATGGTCGGATATGTCAGGCACCCGTATAGTGCTCAGTGTGATTGTTCTTGACGGATCCACTGTGTTATTGTTGATTTGACATGTATATTTGACATATAGGCATAGAGATGTACTTTCCTCATGCTAACTGATAAATAAAATGTTTTATCCATGTCGGGCTTTAACTGTCATAAATTGAAAGCATGCCTAAATTCATGATATGTGAACGAGTTAAACATGATATTATTAATCTACATGCTTACACCATTTTCCTTTATATCCTGAGCTGTTATTAGTTATTAACAATGATCACTGACTGTTTTCTTCTAATCTTGTCACTGCTTTCAGCCCAAGGTTAGATTTGTTACTTATTGAGTACCTGGGATCGGTTGTACTCGTGCTACACTCTGCACTTCGTATGCAGATCCAGGTACTTCCGGACGAGGTGATCTCTAGAGTTCTATTGCTTCCTGCTTTTGGGAGACTACGAGGTAGCTGCTATACGGTCCGCAGACCTTGAAGTTCTCTTTCCTTATTTCTATTTTTATTGTTCTACTATTCAGACAGTTGTATCAAAGGATTTGGCTTGTATTTTAATATTCAGTAGTGCTCATGTACTCGTTGACACCAGATCACTGGGAGGGTGGTAGTAGTATTCTAGCTATTTTCATCAGTTATTTTATGAAAATTTCCGTTATTGAGTTATTAAACCATGTTCATTCGAGTTCATAGCTATTATGTGACTATTGGCTTGCCTAGCAAGTAGTGTTAGGCATCATCACGGCTCCGTTAGGAGTTGAGTCATGACATTAAGGATGTCTACGTTATTCATTCCTTTAAAATGTAACTCAAAGCATGTCTATGTATGTTCCTAAGTCTCTATTAAGCCATATGAGAAAGATGTTAATGTTCATAATGTAGTGTTATATGCATTTTAATTTACCATCGAGCTACAACTGGTAGGGCAGTTATGAATATTTATTTACCATCGAGCTACGGCTGATCGGGCAATCATGCGTTTACTACTGAGCTATGGCCGGTTGGGCAGTTACACATTTACCATCGAGTTAGGGTCGGTCGTGCAGTCATGTATTTACCATTGTGCTATGGTGGTCGGGAGTTACAACAGATCAGTTGGGCAGTCATGTTGCGATATGGATAATAGTCCCAAAGAGAGGCATCAAATATATAAGTATAATTAGTATGTATATCATGGCCCTCAGTGGCACTTCAGAGGTTCAGGTTGATTCTTATATCTCTCTCATTGATGTTGACTTATTGTTATATTTCAGTTCTGCCTTACATACTCGGTACATTATTCGTACTGGATGTCCTTTTTGTTAAGGACGCGGCATTCATGCCTACAGGTGTAGGTAATCAGCTTGACGAGCCCTCATAGTAGATGAGGTTAGCATTCAATGAAGGATCGGTAAGACTCCACTTCGTTCAGAGTGCAACCAAGTTCATAAATCATCATATCAGAGTTTTGCTACAGACTTATGGGTAGGCTGGGGACCTGTCCCGATAATGTTTCGATGTCAAATACTCTTAGAGGCTTTGTAGGCATAGGTTCATTATGTTCAGTATGTTAGAGGGCTTGACGGCCCGTGTATATTCATGTTTTGAGTACGATGGCTCTTTGATACAACAATTTCTCACTTATACTTATACATTACGAGTTGCGGCCATGTTGGCTTATGATAGTTACAGAAAGAATGAGTTCTATCAAGTCGGCCTATGTATGTTCTAGTTTTTTTCAAACGATCATGAGTTACTAAGTGGTTCGTTCGGGCCAGTACGGCAGTTGGTACCAGCCACGCCTTTCCAGGTTTGGGGCATGACACGGAGGCAGAAAATAATCTTAAGAGCGCAGGCAATTGATATGTTCTTAGTGGGGGGCTTATGCCCGACACACAGTGTCGAGTGTGTGTGCCCGTATGATGATTCAGGGGCTTTTTTCCAGGCAGCGTGAGTGTGTGGAGAGTATGATTGAGGGGTACTTGTTCCAAACACTTTGAATGTGCTGAGATTTTTATATTGTATGATTAAATTGTGATGTTGTTGATTTTAGCATATATACTTGTCATGGAGGCATAAAGTTGTATTTTCCTCATGCTAATTGGTACATGATGTCTCTATTGATCTTTAGAGCTTTGAATCGCAGTTTAATTTGGTAAATCCATATTTACGTGATTTATGTGAAAATATTGATGCCTTGGTTGATGTACTTGAAAAGCTTGCTGTTCTTTTCTCTTAATGTGATAATGTTAAACGTGATGTTACTTGGGTTTTTTTCCTTTTGCCATTATCATGATGTTATTGTCATCATATTTGATGTTGGATTTCCAAGAAAGCTATGTTAGGCGCCATCACGATCCTAGTAGAATTTTGTATCGTGACAAGTTGGTATCAGAGCACTAGGTTGCGTAGGTATCACGAGTCATGATAAAGTTTAGTAGAGTAATGCGGATCAGTACGAAGACATTTGTACTTATCTTCGAGAGGCTACGGGGTTGCTAGGAAAAAATATATTTCTTTCATTCTCTATCGTGCAGATTTGGTTATCCCAAATTTTGAATATTTTTCTTTCCTATTCTCTCATAAATGGTGAGGACACGTTCTTCCGGTATAGTTGCGAAGGCACCAGTACCCCAGGCCAGGGTTGCGAGAGGTCGAGGCTGAGGTAGAGGCATGGGTGGAGCACGCGCTACAACTAGGGGCCCTGCTCGAGCAGCTGATGTGGAGCCACCACTAGCTCCTATTTGAGGAGCAGATTCCTAACTATGTTGAGCCGGTGAGACCAGCTCAGGTTCCCTAGGGTTTACTTGCTACACAAGTTGTCTAAGATGCTTTGGTCCCTATGGTTGGTTTGTTCGAGGGTTTGGCTCGGGCCGGGACATTTCCTACTATACCAACTACTTCCCAAGAAAGGGGTGTAGTGCAAACTCCGGATAGTTGTACCCAGAGCAGATGTACTATGGCTATCAGACCCCCAGAGTATTACAAGTTGGTGGAGTTCAGCCTACTGTCGTACAACCCGGGGATAGGCCCGGATGTCAACAGATGAGGTGAAGAGGCTGGATTAGTTCACAAAGTTTCATCTTCCTCACTGCAGCCGTACACCTTAAAAGGACGCCCAGGAGTTCTTGGATTGTTGTCACGAGATTCTGCACAATTTGGGACTAGTTGAGTCCAATGGAGTTAACTTCACCACCTTCCAGATGTATGGCCCAGCCAAGAGGTGGTGAGAGATCTATGAGCTGGGCAAACTAGCAAAATCACCTTCTCTTACTTGGGTTTAGTTCTCTAGGGCCTTTTTGGAAAAGTTTGTGCCCCTCGCCAGGAGAGAGAGGTGCTGAGAAGGCTGTTTGAGTATCTTTACAGGGTCAGATGTCTGTTACTGAGTATGAGATGAGGTTTATATAGTTTTCCTGTCAAGCTACTATTTTGATTCCATCATAGAAAGAGGGAGTGGGGAGATTCATTAATGGTCTTCACCAAAGTATTTGCCTTGCTATGGCTAGAGAGGCAGAGAGCGGGACTTTATTTCACAAGGCTTTAGAGATTGTGCATCATATTGAGCGCATCTGTAGTGAGACAAGAGAGATGATGCTGGGTAGGGACAAGAGGTTCCAACAATTAAGTAGCTTCAGTGGTGCTTCCTCTGGAGGTCGAGGTCGATTTGGGAGAGGCCATTCTGGTAGGCCAGTTTATTCATACACCAACACCCAGTCGAGGAGCTTTTGTGCAATCATCATTCAGTGCACTTCTAGCACAGAGTCCTCATTGCGCTCCATCTATTCAGGGTTCATCGGTACCAGAAGCTTTTTGTGGATATTCTGGTTCACGGGGTCCGACTCAGCGCCCCCCAGTCATTTTCGATTAGAGGTTGCTAAGAGTGTGAGGATTTGGGACATGTCAGGAAATACTTCCCCCGTATTCACAGAGGAGCAAGGCAGCAGAGAGATCAGACTATGATTCTTGTGCCGATTACTACACTATCCACTCAGCCAACTTGGGGTGGAGGTCATCCAGGAGGTGGCCATTCTAGAGGGAGAGCTCAATATAGTGGAGGTTAGGCTAGATTCTATGCGTTTCCAGGGAGGATCAAGGTTGTCACTTCTAATGATGTTATTATAGGTATTGTTCTGTGTGCCACAGAGATGCTTCGGTATTGTTTGATCCAGGCTATACTTATTCATGTGTATCATCATACTTTGTTTCTTTTCTGGATATGCCACTTGATTCTCTTGCTAACCATGTTCATGTATCTACACTGGTTGGGGATTCTATTATGGTGGATCAAGTTTGTCAGTACTGTGTGGTCGCTATATGTGATTTTGAGATGAGGGCAGACTTTTTATTGTTAGATATGGTAGACTTTGATGTGATCTTGGCTATGGATTAGTTTCCTTCGTACCATGCTATTCTTGATTGTCATGCTAAGACTATGACGTTGGCTATGCCGTGGTTGCCGAGGTAGCAGAGTGATCTCATTTTTGAAGGCTCAATGGATGGTTGAGAAGGGATTTTTGGCGTATCTAGCTTTTGTCAAAGATATTAGTGCTAATACTCCTACTATTGAACTAGTTCCGGAAGTGAGGGAGTATCTATATGCATTTCCTACAGACCTACCGGGCATGCCACCCGATAGGGATATTGATTTCAGTATTGATTCGGCACCAGGAACTCAACCTATCTCTATTCCACTATATCGCTGATTGCTGCCGACTTGACGCTACACTAAGGTAGGAAGAGCGAGTCGCAATAGCTTTTACCCGAATAGTGGTCCGGGATGGAATTTCCACAGGGAGCTAGTAGTGGAGTTGTATTATCTATCTAGTCTAGAGATGCGGTTGTGCTTCTAATGTCACTTCAAACATTTTCGGTTTTCTTTGATTCTTATAACTACTATTATAAAACTAATGATTAAAACTAAATTATGCTACGAGAATATTGCTAAGTTGTATTTAATATAGAGAAAGGCACTAGGGTCGTGGCATTGCCTAGGTGGCTAATTAACGGGTAGATGCTACTAAGGATAGATTGACATATTTGGGGCTTATCCTATAACCGTTGCACAATTGTACCCACTCCCACACCTCTCGGTAGAGAGAGTGATTTTGCCCAATTGACTCTCTCGAGACCAATTGGGTAGGCCAATTAGATCAAGCAACTAGGGTTCAAGTAGGGTGATTACTCTCTCGAGATTTAACCCGTTAATTGGGACTACCATTTCTCATGGGTCCATCCCAATTCCTTGTTGGGTCAATTTTGGGGTCATGGACTCTCTTTCTTAAGAAGAGTTAAACCCACAAAGCTAGAATCAGTGTTTGCAACCACCAATCCTTAATTAAAACCTAAAATCAACCCAAATAACAAATACCCAATATCTATCTAACCTTAGATGGCAACACCCATCAATTACCCACACTAGGGTTGAGCCACAACCCTAGCTAATAGGTTTAGCTACTCATGCTAGATACAGAAATTGAAGAAATAGATGAAGAGCTAAGCATATTAATTAATTGCTAAGAAGAAACTACAATAACAAAGAGCAAAAGTGCCAAAAATGGCTACAATATTCGGTCTCACGAGCTCAGCTGCGTTCAGAACATAAAACTTTTCCTAAAAATGTTAAAAGGTCCTATTTATACTAGGCTAGAAAAATTGGACAAAAATACCCCTGCGGGGTCAGCGCGGACCGTGCAAAAAGGACCGCGGCCGCACTGGCTCTTTGACTCATGATTTAAGCTTCTCTGAAGTTGGGGACCGCGGACCGCGTGGAAATGCAGCGCGGCCGCGGTGGAAGTTGGCGCGACCGCACAGAAATGAATGCTTGGAATTGGAAAAATTATGGCTCTCTGAATCTCTGCTCCGCGGACCGCGTATAAGAGTAGCGCGGCCGCGGAGCTTGACCGCGGACCACGAGAGTCCAACCGCGGCCGCGTAGCATGCCCCCTTGAAACTGCCATCCTCTGAACCTCGTAGTGCGGCCGCGTTCACATTTGTGCGGTCCACACTAGGTTCTCTTTTCCTCAACTTACTTAGTCTTTAACACTTGAGCAGGCTTCACTCCTTTTTGAGCCGATCTTTGACATTCGTCACTTTGTCGATCAAACCTGCAATCAAGTACAACTTGTGAGCATTTTGGGACTATTTTGTAGCAATTTATAACCAAAGTATAGGCAAGTAGGGGCATAAAACACGTTAAAATCCTAACTTATCAACTCCCCAAAACTTAAGCCTTTGCTTGTCCTCAAGCAAACAAAATAAGACCCACCCCTTAAAGGAAAATCCGAGTAATTCCAGCTATTCTAAAGCACCCTCAACAAGCATCAATTGGGACTAACAATTTCCCTCAATACGAATGCATCATTAACACATTTAAACTTTTGAAAAACCATGGATCAAGTGTGACACAAGAGCATCAAAAGTTGACACATTTCATCAAAGAACTTATCTCAATTACTTTTGTCATTGTGGAACCCAAACTCACACATCCTCAACTCTCCCTAAGCGAACCTCACCTTTTAGAGTATTAACACACAAATCGAGGTTGATGGAGTTTCACTCATCTCTCTCAAGAAGAAGGTCACAAGTCCGGCTCTAGGTACCATATGCTTGCCCCTTATGTAAGTATCCACTAATGTAGGCTTCCTTCAACTCAAGATCCTATAGGGCTTTTGTGGAGTCATTGTGAAGGCTTTTGTGTAAGGGTAGGACATGTTTTTATTCAAGTGAGTTCTATCTTCTCTTAAGCACTTCTTTTGATTCATTTTGGCACAACTCTCTTGACTCTTTTGAGTATTTCACTTCTTTACAAGGGGTTAGAGAGACACATTGTCACTCTTTCTTATGCAATTCAAAACATTTCTCCTTTTTCTACTTTTTCCACACCTTTTTCACTTTTGTTTTCCTTGAATCCCTTTTTATTCTTGTTCGCATTGGACTTTCTTTCTGTCTTTTTCTTTTCTTGCTTTTCCATTGCCTTCTTTTTTCTTTTGCTTTTGTACCTTTCTACCACTTTGTTTCCTTTCTTGTCTCTCCCCCCAAACTTAGACATTTGCCATTACTCAAGGGAAGATTTGGGTGCCAAGAGAGGGTAATCATTTAGAACGGGTATAGGCTTGTAGCATTGGTTCTTGAAAGAAAAAGGGTTAAGGCTCAAAAGGGTTACTAGGGATCATCTCTTTGGTAGGCTATGGAATTGTTCATCTTAACATTCGGATCAAGGAGAGCCTATAATCACTTCTCAAGTCAAATTTCACCTAGGATTTCGCCTCAACAAACATTCAGGGCAAGTTCTAGACCATTGGCTCGGGACTTGGACTTACAATTCGATTCCTCACCACACACGCTAGGGGATTGCTAAAGACATCGAGTCGAGGGCCCACCACGACCTTAGTTACGATTCAAGCACATAATGGTCCGAAAAGACCACATGATGATTGTTTGGTCAACGCAAGAGTCTCAAAGCCACGACTTTCACCATCCTAAACACAACATTATGTCTTTGACCATGGGATCAAAGGCAAATGTGCTAGGCCCAAGTGAAGCTTTGCTTGAGGTACCCTTAACTACAATTATCAAAAACAAAAGAAAAATCAAAGAAACAGACTCAAACCCTTAAGAAGGTTGTCACTCCATCCATCATCGGGAAGAGCCACCCGGTTCACACAATATTCCACCCTTGGAAAGAACCGTGGCCTTAAGAAAACCAAGGGCTTATTGGAAGCGTCAAAAACAAAACAAGAGGCTACGAGCCTAACTATAAAGCTAAAAACGAAATTTTTTTTTGTGAAAATAGAAAATAGAATGAATATTTACAATAGGGAATTAGAATATACAAACGGGGGATGAATATATACAAAATGTAACTTAACTTTATATACAGCGAAATAAAAGATAAAAAGTACTGAATGTAAAGTTATATACATACCAAATAGAAAATCAACCAAAAGGAACAAAAACTGAGTCAAATATATACAGTCATCCAGATAATCAAAAAGTAGGGCGCACCCCCACGAATAAAAGCTGGCATTGTCCCCAATGCCAACTTCAAACTAAGAATCAAAAAGTCATAAGAAAGGATATAGGGGCTCCCTAAGCCTGGTCCGTCTGCATGGGATCATCAGTGGTCCCCAAGTCCTCCGTATGTACGGGAGCCTCAGACTGGAGCCTGTTCCTGGACCGGCTGGATGACAGGTGCATCCTGAGGCAAAGTGGAGGAGGCCTCCTGTGGGATTGCCACCTCTATGACTGCATCCACTGTGCTGGGGAGCTTCCTCTTCTTCCTAGGCTGCCTGGGTACCTGCTCCTGCTGTGGCTGTGGCACTGGTGCTGCTGCTGGAGGGGCTGGATCCCCAAATAACAAGACTAAAGGCATCTAGTCTGCCAATAACTTGTCCACATCTTTCCTCAGCTCTTTCACAAATTCATTGGACGCCCTTGACCTCCTCATCTTCTTGTGCTCCTTGGCAAGCTCCTTTAGAGCCTTGCCATGGGACTCTACAACTGTAGTCAAAATAGCCTGTGTCTTCAAAATCCTTTCCTGGTTCTCCAGGAGCTTCTTCAAAGTGTCCTCTATAGACTGAGGAATTAGAGCTGGCTGAGGTGCTGAGTGGGTCTGAATAGTAGAAGACAATGTGGACAACTTGGATGTCGCAGCTGACATCCAGTTGTTCAAGCTAGCCAATGTCTGGCTCAACTGATGGGTAGTGAAGGGATGAGTCCTAGAAGATGGCACTCTCGGGCCAGCTGAAGTACTGGGACCAGCAGAAGAAGAAGGTCCTAGAGGCAAGTCCTCAACTGTAGTGGCAGCAGGTATGGTGGAAGGCTCGGTAGAAGGCTCTACCGCAACTGGCTCCTTAGACTAGCCAGTTGGGGCAGAGGCAGGTGGCTGGTAATTCTTGGATTTAGGGTTGTCCGGACCCTGCATACTATACCAAGAGTAAGGAGCCACAGGCTTGGTCTTGACATCATATCTCCTCTTCTCCACCTCCAGGTCCCGGAAATACATTGAAAGGGTGTTGGGAAAAGGGTAATTCCGGTCATGCTCTTGCCCCACAGCAGAAATCACACGGGACATCACATTGCCCACATTGATAGGGTACCCGGCCATAATAGATGCAACAAGAACCGCCCGGGTAAGTGGAATAGTCTGATCGTGGGTAGAAGGGTCAAGCCGACTGCATACAAATGTC
Organism: Nicotiana attenuata; assembly: GCF_001879085.1. NCBI lineage: Eukaryota > Viridiplantae > Streptophyta > Magnoliopsida > Solanales > Solanaceae > Nicotiana > Nicotiana attenuata. Next base: position 64,170,535 of record NC_031995.1, on the reverse strand, counting down.
AACCACCCTCGAGCCTCAAAGTTGAATGTCTTCCGGAATATTTTCTTCCCTGCTTGCAACCACTCTGGCACAGTACCTGGGATTGCCAAGTACTAGGCCAACCAAGGACGGACTTCCTCACCCATTGCTAACTTAGCCAAATAAAGGGACTCATCTTCATCACGGAACCCCAAATACTCATTTAAAGACCTTCCATCAAACAACACTGTTTTATCTCGAACTTTGGTCACCTTGGTATCTTTGACAATGTGAGCTACATTAGAGTAGAACTCCCTGACCATGTGCTCATTAGCATCGATGCACTTCTCCATGAAAAACTCCCAGCCCCATCTAGTTCTGAACTCCCTCTGCACGTTCGGGTTGTGGGGTAAAAGGTCAGTGTCAATAAAACTCCTCTCCGGTAACAACTTCCTTACCGGCCACCACTCCCTAAACTTGTGAAATGCCACTTGACTGACAAATCGATCTTCCCAGACTTCAGGTTTCCTAGTTCGTTCAATACCCCCAATTTGAGGCTCACCTCCCTCATCCCTGCCTGCACTCTCCCCAGATAATGAAGCTGTGGAGGAGGTGGAGTATTGCCCACTACCGGCTGCGGAGGAGTCAGAAGAATCCGAGACTACATTCACTGGTCTTTTGGAGGTGGGTGATGGTGGAGGGGTATCAACTAGGTGGAAGGGGTCGGTTACATGAGTTGGGACTGAATCGGAGGAGATGTCTTTGGAGGACACATACTCACTCCTCGATGAATGAGAAGCAGCCTTGTCAGCAGCTCTTATCAATTTCCGGGTCTTTTTGATCTTCTCCCGAGCCTGGGGAGTGAGTTTTGCTATTCTCTTTCCTTTACCCCCTCGGGAGGAACCACCTCTCCCGGGTTGTTGTGATTGTTTGGCGCCCCTTTGTTTAACCATTATCTACAAAGATAAGCATCTAACATTGTTAGTTTAAGCACATGCAGTGAAACAGGTGAATGAAATAGATTGCAGATATAATTGCAGTACACAGTTGCAGAACAGGTTGCAGAACATAGCACCGCGGACCGCACTAAAGTGACTGCGGTCCGCACTGGGCAAAGGCCCAAATTCACCACTCTCTGAATCTCCCACCGCGGTCCGTACAAAAATGCAATGCGGCCGCGGTGGGCCAGCGCGGACCGCACAAACTTGACCACTGCCGCGCTGGAGATTTTGACTTGCAATCTAAAAGAACACCGCGGTCCGCACAAAAATGTAACGCGGACCGCGTCAGGGCAGCGCGGTCGCGCAAAGACACCCGCGCTGAGCTAGGGTTTACGGGCACTAAGTTAGGGATGCATTTTTGCCATTCTTGTTCAAGTTTTTACACCTACTTTGTCGCTACTCGGTTCACCCATTGATTAAGCACATTCAGCACACTACCCCGGTTTTAAACTAACCTAAACTAACAGTTAAATAAAAATAAGAAGCTAAAACTACTGAGCAAGCCGTAAAAAAGAAAATATGAAATGAATTAATCACAAATGCATGAAATGTTACCAGGTTTGTGAAGATTGAATGCAACTAGTCCAAGCAAGTAAGGGTTACGGTCTTAGAAGAGGGATGAACAGTACAATATGGCTCTGAGTTTTCAAAGTGCGAAAAGGGTAAAATAAAACCCTTGGGCCCTATTTATAGAAGAACTGTGGGCCCCATACTCACCTACCAGCGCAGCCGTACAAAAGTGACCGCGGACCGTGCTGGGTTTCATCATATGAAGTTTCAGAAGGCAACCTTGCGCGACCGCGTTAAAGTGTACCGCGGGCGCGAAGGTCCACCGCGAACCGCACAAACTTGACCGCGGCCGCGGTGGAAAACTTCAGAGAGCACTGCTCAATTTGTCCCAACATGTTTTGCATTGCATCAACACAATTCCTGCAACATCTCACAACTAATTAGCTCAAAAATCCTAAACTACAAAGAAAATCAAAGAAAAAGAAAAAGAAAAAGACATGTGTTGCCTCCCAAGAAGCGCCTGATTTAACGTCGCGGCACGATGCGTGTTACCATCACATCACTTCAAATCAAGAAGCGCCACCACGTGGCTCTCATCAAGCTCTCCAAGAAGCAGTAACAGGCACGCCCAGCAAGTTGGGTTAGCATCCGATCAATGAATGGCAAGGGATAAAGATCCTTGCGGGGCACTCTATTCAATTTCCCATAGTCTATGCACCTTTGCCAACCTGTGACTATTCTTTTTGGAATCAACACATTAAGAGAATATGTCACCATTGTATGCACTGCTTCATTTAAACTTCTTTGATGCTCCAAAGAAGGCATTGCATCATCCTCAAAGAGAATTTCGGGCTTAAAGATTGTGTGGCTGAGGTGTGGAAGAAGTGGTTGTATTACCAACACCGGTGGTTCCTCAAATGTTGGCTTTGTTGTTGGAGTTTCCCAGGTTGCAAAAGTTTCCAGGTTTTCAAGATCCAAAGACAATTTACTGGGCTCACCAGATTCCATAACATGTAGAGCATCTATGCACTTTAATCTACTTGCATCATTGTTGACATCCCGATTTAGAGACACGGCCACAACGGGGTCTTCAACAGTAATCATAGAACTTGTATCATCCACAATCACAGCTGTGACAAGGTCTACAAATGAGCACACGTCGGTGCGATTGGGTTGCTTCATAGACTTGCAAACATTAAAGGCAACCTTTTCATCACCCACTCTAAAAGTTAGTTCACCCGCTACAACATCAACCAATGCCCTCCCCGTTGCAAGGAAAGGTCTCCCTAGAATAATCGGGACCTCATAGTCCACTTCACAATCCAAAATCACAAAGTCCGCCGGTAGGATAAATTTGTCTACCCGGACAAGTACGTCATCAATTATACCTAAAGGCCGCTTCATCGACCGGTCCGCCATTTGAAGTCTCATTGAGGTGGGCCTAGGTTGCCCAATTCCCAAGGTCTTGAAGACTGAATAAGGCATCAAATTAATGCTAGCCCCCAAGTCACAAAGGGCCTTAGCAAACTCCGCACTACCGATAGTGCAAGGGATAGTAAAAGCTCCAGGGTCCTCAAGTTTCGGGGCCATAGAATGCACTATCGCACTGACTTGGTGAGTCATCTTTATGGTTTCACAATCCATGGAACGCTTCTTTGTGACAAAATCCTTCATGAACTTTGCATAGCCCGGCATTTGTTCAAGTGCCTCCACCAAAGGCACATTGATTGTAAGGCTTTTCATCATATCTATGAATTTTTTGAACTGATTATCACTCTTTTGCTTTGCTAACCGCTGAGGATAAGGTGGAGGTGGTCTAGGCAAAGGTGCCTTGGCTTTTGGCACCACCGGCTCCGGCATGTCAATTATGTGCTCCCTAGACGGGTTCACGGCCTCTTGAGTTTCCACCTCGGCCTCATCAATATCTATCCTCACCTCATTGTTCACAGTTGGTTCGGCCACATCTTCAACAATCAAAGGACCCACATCTTCTTGGAACCCAACATCATCATTCACAACTCGATTTTCATTCGAGGCATGCACATCACCGCCTCTCCCACTTCTTGTTGTAACTGCCATCACATGATTGTTCCCTCCCTTCGGGTTCACTACCGTATCACTTGGTAGAGCACCCTTAGGTCGGGTATTCAAAGCTTGAGAAATTTGGCCTAGTTGCACTTCTAGGTTCCGGATAGATGTGTTATGAGAAGCCAATTGTGCATCGGAGTCTTGGTTCTTTTTCATCATTTGTTCGAACATTATTTCTATCCTCCCCATATCACTTCCTGAAGAACTAGACCCTTGAGATTGAAAGGGGGGTGGATTGTTCGGTTGTTTGAACATGGGGGGCCTTTGAAAGCCTTGTCCCCGGTTGCCTTGGTTTCCGCCATTATTCCACCCTCCTTGATTGTTGTTGTTGTTGCTCCAATTATTATTGTTCCCGTTCCAATTGCCTTGATTGTTACCTTGGTTACCCCAATTGTTGTTGTTCCAATTGCTACCACCTTGTTGTTGGTTATTGTTATTCCAATTATCGCTGCCTTGTTGATTGCCCCAATTGCCTTGTGGACGCCATTGTTGATTCCCTTGATTTCCTCTATTCCCTGGTAGTTATTGACATATTGACATTCCTCGCTTTGAGCATCATAGCACTCATTCAAATAACCACCACCATCATTGTTGTTGTCAAATTGCTCGCAATTACCTTGAGGTTGTTGTTGCCCTCTTTGCCTCCTTTTTAACATAGAAACACCTTCCATTGCATTGACTTGGCGCGGGTTATGGACTTGTTGCAATTGCGCCTTCGCCAATTGATTCATAGTTGTTGTAAGCTCGGCAATAGCTTGGCCATGATCGTTCAATTCCTTGTGCAAATGGATGACCGTGGAGTCACCTTGGGGCACATTCACTCGGCTTTGCCATGCCGAAGAAGTGTCGGCCATTTCATCAAGTACTTCACATGCCTCTTGGTAAGAAAGCTTCATAAAGTTCCCTCCTGCCAATTGGTTCACAATGCACTGATTTGTGGTGTTGATGCCCCGATAAAAAGTTTGTTGTATCATCGCCTCGGTCATGTCGTTATTAGGGCACTCCTTCACCATTGTTCTATATCTTTCCCATATTTCGTACAAAGGTTCCGTTGGCATTTGCTTGAAAGCTAGAATCTCATCCCGAAGAGCCGCCATATGACTTGGAGAAAAGAACTTGGCAATAAATTTGTCCGCCAATTCATCCCATGTAGTGATAGAATGATTTGGGAGCCTTTCTAACCAATCCAACGCTTTACCCCGAAGAGAAAATGGGAAAAGCCTCAATCTCAACGCATCCCCTGACACGTTTGTTTGTTTGCTGCCCCAGCATGTATCTACGAACCCCTTCAAGTGCTTGTATGCATTTTGATCGAAGGCGCTCGTAAAATAACCTCGTTGCTCGAGCAAGGTCAACATGACATTTGTGATTTGAAAATTCCCCGCCCGAATTCGGGGAGGAACAATGGCACTCGCGTACCCTTGATTTGGGAGAACTCTTGGGACTGCTCTTGGCGGTGGCGGAGGAGGGTTTGAAATAGGATTGTTATCATTGTCCTGACGGCCTCTACATGGAACTTGAGGTACGGGAACCTCATCATGATCAATATCTTCTACCTCCTCCCCCGCCATGGCATTGCCAATAGGGTCATTAGCATTTAAAGCCATAGTACATGAATGATCGACACAAACGAAATTAGTAAACAAGAAGGAAAGAGAAGCAAAACACAAAACTAATCAAACAGATAGTCAATACCGTAAGCTCCCCGGCAACGGCGCCAAAAAGTTGATCGCTGCCGACTCGATGCCTACACTGAGGTAGGAAGAGCGGGTCGCAATAGATTTTACCCGAATAGTGGTTCGGGATCGAATTTCCACAGGGAGCTAGTAGTGGAGTTGTATTATCTGTCTAGTCTAGAGATGCGGTTGTGCTTCTAATGTCACTTCAAACATTTTTGGTTTTCTTTGATTCTTATAACTACTATTATAAATCTAATGATTAAAACTAAATTATGCTACGAGAATATTGCTAAGTTGTATTTCATATAGAGAAAGGCACTAGGGTCGTGGCATTGCCTAGGTGGCTAATTAACGGGTAGATGCTACTAAGGATAGATTGATATATTTGGGGCTTATGCTATAACCGTTGCACAATTGTACCCACTCCCACACCTCTCGGTAGAGAGAGTGATTTTGCCCAATTGACTCTCTCGAGACCAATTGGGTAGGCCAATTAGATCAAGCAACTAGGGTTCAAGCAGGGTGATTACTCTCTCGAGATTTAACCCGTTAATTGGGACTACCATTTCTCATGGGTCCATCCCAATTCCTTGTTGGGTCAATTTTGGGGTCATGGACTCTCTTTCTCAAGAAGAGTTAAACCCACAAAGCTAGAATCAGTGTTTGCAACCACCAATCCTTAATTAAAACCTAAAATCAACCCAAATAACAAACACCCAATATCAATCTAACCTTAGATGGCAACACCCATCAATTACCCACACTAGGGTTGAGCCACAACCCTAGCTAATAGGTTTAGCTACTCATGCTAGATACAAAAATTGAAGAAATAGATGAAGAGCTAAGCATATTAATTAATTGCTGAGAAGAAACTACAATAATAAAGAGCAAAAGTGCCAAAAATGGCTACAATATTCGGTCTCACGAGCTCAGCTGCATTCAGAACATAAAACTTTTCCTAAAAATGGTAAAAGGTCCTATTTATACTGGGCTGGAAAAACTGGACAAAAATACCCCTGCGGGGTCAGCGCGGACCGTGCAAAAAGGACCGCGGCCGCACTGGCTCTTTGACTCATGATTTTAGCTTCTCTGAAGTTGGGGACCGCGGACCGCGTGGAAATGCAGCGCGGCCGCGGTGGAAGTTGGCGCGGCCGCACAGAAATGAACGCAGGCCGCATTGCTTAGAATTGGAAAAATTATGGCTCTCTGAATCTCTGCTCCGGGACCGCATTAAAGAGTAGCACGGCCGCGGAGCCTGACCGCGGACCGCGAGAGTCCAACCGCGGCCGCGTAGCATGCCCCCTTGAAACTGCCATCCTGTGAACCTCCTAGTGCGGTCGCGTTCACATTTGCGCGGTCTGCACTAGGTTCTCTTTTCGTCAACTTACTTAGTCTTTGACACTTGAGCAGGTTTCACTCCTTTTTGAGCCGATCTTTGACATTCGTCACTTTGTCGATCAAAACTGCAATCAAGTACAACTTGTGAGCATTTTGGGACTATTTTGTAGCAATTTATAACCAAAGCATAGGCAAGTAGGGGCATAAAACACGTTAAAATCCTAACTTATCAATCGCATGGATCCTACTAAGTTGAAGGAATTGAAGGGGAAACTACAAGAGTTGCAGGATAAAGGTGGGTTCATCAGGCCTAGTGTATCATCTTGGGGTGCGCCGATGTTGTTTGTAAAGAAGAGGGATAGGTCTATGAGAATGTGTAGTAACTACAAGCAGTTGAACAAGGTTACCATCAAGAAGAAATATCCACGGTCATGCATTGTTGACTTATTTGATCAGCTTTATGGAGCTAGGGTGTTCTCAAAGATTGACTTGAGGTGGGGGTATCACTAGTAGAAGATTAGGACTTCAGACATCCCGAAGATAGGGTTTAGTACTCGTTATTGCCATTATGAGTTTTTTGTGATGTCTTTTGGTTTGACTAATGTCCCAGCAACTTTCATGCATCTGATAAATAATGTGTTCCAACCTTATCATGATTCTTTTGTCATTATGTTAATTGATGTCACGTCCCAAACTTGGGGAGGCGAGATCGGTACCCGGTGCCTCACTTGACCGAGCGTACCGACCTCAGACTGAGGGGCTCTGAACATACAATGTGGTACTTCAACTGGCAAGCCACAACACAGGACAATTTGTGAAACAAAATATAAAACTGAACGGAGAATAGCTCCAATTGAACATCTAGCTAAAGATGGGCCGGCAAGACCGTCATAATTACCACAGCTGACAAACCAAAAGAATATAGATACAAGGACTACAAGGCCAACATATCGCACTGACTGACGTGATAAGTCTACAAGCCTCTACTGATAGCTGTACTATAGTGGAGACAGGGACCCGACCTACCCACTAATATATATATTAAAATGATGTTCGGGATCGGGTTGCATGCCGCAACGGATAGTGATATGATATTTGGTATGGGGTTGCACGCCACAACGGTATGGATGTTTTATATGGGATTGGGTTGCACACCGCAACAGTATTGGTATATGTACATGTATGGATCGGGTTGCGCGCCGCAACAGAGAAGTTATATTATGACTGATCTTGACTGTTGGTTTTGTTCCGAGTTGTATTGTGAATTTGAGCATATATGATATTTTGGGGCCCTCTGTTATGTATTTTTTTTTGTTTTGGTTTTCATGTTAATCGTTGTTTCTCTATTCTGCTATTATTTTTAATCATACTCGTACGAGTTTATAGTGAGTGCCTAGTTATAGCCTCGTCACTTCATCGTCGAGGTTAGGCTCTATTTACAGAGTACATGGAGTCGATTGTACTTGTACTATACTTTTGCACCTCTTGTACAGATTCTGGTATTTGTCCCAGCAGCGTTTAGTGGAGGCTTGCTCGGAATGCCATTTATCCAGAAACGTGAGGGAGAGCTGCACGACATTTGCAGACCTTGAAGTCCCCTTCTTATCTTTTATACCGTTTATTTTATTCGAACAATTGTATTTTATTTCGAACCTTGTTTGTAGCATTTTTAACAGCTCATGTATTTGTGACACCGGTTTCTGAATGTGGACTAGACTGTGACTATGATGGTTTTAGATTAATATGTTATGAGTATTTCGGATTTATATTCTTAATCATTTGCTTTAAATTGTGAAAAATTGATTAAGTAATTAACTAGAATTGGCTTGCCTAGCAAACAGTTGTTAGGCGCTATCACGATCCCGTGGCTTGAATTTCGGGTCATGACATGTTGGCTTACATAGCAAATGGGTGTTAGGCGTTATCACAACCCCGTGACTGGGACTTTGGGTCGTGACACAATCAAATGAAAGCAACTAATTATTCCCCGAGCCAAAACAAAAAAAATAAAAAAGAGAAAACAAATTAAATACGAGAAACATATTCGCTCAAAATTATATATGGATGAAATAAGCGGTTGACACGTTTAAACAATAGCAAATTAGAACTTTCCAGTTGGTTGACTTAAAAACAAATAGAAAAAATTAAAAAAAATTCTCATCCACTAGTAGGAAAGGAGAGAAGAAAGAGAGAAGGAACGAGTTGTGTGGAGGCAAATTATTCTGTAATTAATCAGTTACTTATTTAACAAAGAAAAAAAATGTTAAAAACAAAAGGCCCCTATATATAAAACCAACAAAGCCGCTAAAGTCGTAGGATTACAACTTTCTGATTCAAGCATTTTCACAACATCTACAAATAAATTGGCAACTCTTTCCCATTTCCCAATTTCGAGCTTATCGCTCCTTTTACTTGTTATTATTCTATCACAAACTATCCTGTTCGATTGCAAGGCATCGATCGCTCTAGACCGATGCCTGAAATCGAACAATTTTCCGGGGCCATGGCTCCTTCAGAGAGCTGCCTATTTGGTAAATATGAGCTCGGAAAGTTACTTGGCTGTGGTGCATTTGCCAAAGTGTACCACGCTAGAGACATTAGAAATGGCCAAAGCGTTGCAGTCAAAGTTATCAACAAGAAGAGAATTGCCAACCCGACTTTGATGACAAACGTCAAACGTGAAATCTCTATTATGCGTCGATTAAGTCACCCCCATATAGTCAAACTCTTCGAAGTTCTTGCCACAAAAACAAAGATCTATTTCATCATGGAGTTTGTCAAAGGGGGTGAATTATTCAGCAAAATTTCCAAGCTGGGTCGGTTGAGCGAAGATCTCAGCCGCAAATATTTCCAGCAACTCATATCAGCCGTAAGATATTGTCATTCTCGTGGGGTGTACCATCGTGATTTGAAACCAGAAAATCTCCTCGTTGACGAAAATGGTGATCTCAAAGTGTCCGATTTTGGGCTCAGTGCCTTGACGGACCAAGTACAACAAAATGGACTTTTATACACTCTTTGTGGAACGCCAGCATACGTAGCACCAGAGATTCTAACAAGAAAAGGATACGATGGAGAAAAAGTGGATATTTGGTCATGTGGTATCATTCTCTTCGTCTTAAACGCTGGTTACCTTCCATTCAACGATCCAAACCTAATGGTCATGTACAAAAAGATTTACAAAGGCGAGTTTCGATGTCCTAAATGGATGTCAACCGATCTCAAACGGTTTTTATCTCGTCTTTTAGATACTAATCCAATGAAAAGAATTTCAATTGATGAAATCATTAAAGATCCCTGGTTCAGAAAAAGTCTTAAACGTATTAAATTTTTCCAAGAGGATATTAATGCTGAGTCTAGCAAGGTTGCAAATGATCAGGAGCAGCTGGAAGATGATATTAAGAAAACATCAATGAACGCGTTCGATTTAATTTCATTTTCGTCGGGATTGAACCTTTCGGGATTATTCAACGAGTCAGGTAATCCGATGGAAAATTCAGAAAAGGCAGTGGTCGAAGGGATACCGGAGAAAATAATGGAGAGAGTGGAGGAGTTGGCAAAAAAGGAGAATTGTAAAGTGAAGAGGAAGAAAGAATGGGGAATGGAGATCAAAGTGCAAAATGGTAAATTCAGCATGTCTCTTGATGTTTACAGTTTAACAGATCGTTTGACAGTTGTGGAAGTTGAAAGAACAGATGGAGATGCTGCTTTGTATAGAGAGTTATGGAGGAATAAAATTAAGCCGGTGATACTAGGTCAAGTACCGGTTTCCGGTAGCTAAAGTTCACCGGCGGCAATTGGCTCACTATTAATTGAAAAAGAAAAATATACGTTAGTGTGCGTTGTATATTACAAATATATTACACGGCATGGGAAGGTTAATAAATTCCCATAATGCTAGTTAATACATTAATCTTTTTTTTTTTTTTTTTTTTTTTTGTCTTCTATATGTGGTTGGGAAGTTTTACCAACCAAGGAATAATACGGCATTAATAATGCCTTTCTTTGTTTTTGCTTCTTTTTCGCTGTGTCCCTCTTGATTGCTTTAAGTTGAACTTTGGTAGGTGAACCACTAATAAATTTTGATTTAAACCACAAAGTTAATAGATGGTAGCTGCCTATTTAATAAAGCATGTCCGTTATTCTTCTATAGTTTAAAAGAAAGTGTTATACAAATGGTCGGCCAGATTCAATATACTTATTTTTACTATTCGATATACATAGATTACACATTAATTATACACAATTATATATATATATATATATATATATATATATATATATTACATTAACCGACTATTTTTAATTCAAGAGATTAGGTAAACGGTTAGTTGGATTAATTATTTTTAAAAGAATGAAGGGAAAAAAAGAGATAAAAGAGGGAGTACATTGCAAGTCCTACCTATTTAATTAAAAACATTAAATAGGATGTCATCATCAAGAATGGAGTATTAAAATTTGATACTGCTATCTACTTTTTTAAAGATAAAAACGAACGGAGTTGAAACTTGAAAGTGAATGTCTTGGTGTCTCTTGGAATAATAATTGTCCAGAACAGCAAATTTCATTACACAGAATGGATGTGGGCCGGCCAGCTGTGTTAGTACCCAGCTTCCCAATAAAGTTTCCTTTTTTTTTTTTTAATAATTCACTAGGCATTGCCTAGGGCTAGTTTTATTTATATATAACAAAAAATAACAAAAACAAAAACAAAGTGTTATGATGTCCTAAGTAATGAAAGAAATAAGCAATGAAAACTACATAATTCCTATTATCAATGTTGAGCTTGATGCTCAACTTTGATATCACATGAGATCTAATGTAGCTTAATTGTAAATCAACTGATCCTTCGAGCCCATGACACTGCATTTTCCTTTGCATTTTGCATTTCCTGCACTCATAGCCATTTGATGCTGTCCAGATTTTGCACGCGTAGCCTCTTTTTTCTTGTTTAGCTGCTGCCCATTTAGTCTGCCTATATGTGGTTGAAAAATTTTGCATCCACCATTTGCTCATTGTATATTCCTTATGAATCTTGCCTTCCTTATGTCTCAGTTGGTTCCTCATTATTTTTCCTGCTGCCCGACTCCCTGTATGTATTTGTATTTCTATTACCAATGGACAACTTCCCCTGCGTACCTGACCTGCACTTGTCTGCAAATACAATTGCAGTTGTCCCTTTTGATGTCAAATTCGTGTGCTGTCTCATTGACCTTTGTAGAATTCCTTGTCCTGTATGCAGCCACTTGCATTTGACTATGTTTCAGTCCTGAAGGTTTGAAACCAATCCCCTCCAGTAGTCCCGTAATTTGCTGCCAGTTCAAGGATGAAAACAGGTCCAAACAAATGTAGTTCCAGCACTGCTTTTCCATGCTTGTGCATGTCACTTTTCCTTCTTCAAGGGAATGAGCACAATGTGCTAATACCACCCATAGAAGTCGTATTAGGTGACAAGGCATGAGTACAGTAACGTTTCCTGCAAAAAAGAATACAAGGTTAGTGTAAAAAATGATCAACATCATCTCCTCCTCAAGGATTTGAAGATGCTGATCCTGCATTAGATCCCTCACCAAATCCCCTGAATTTTCTTTCCTCCTTCTTCCTACTGTCTCGAAGCATTCACTCTCAATTAAGGGCATTGCATCTTATCCCCATTAACTAGCCTCCTACCTTGTGTGTCCAGATGGTGAAACGAATGGCATTCCATATTCCCATGATCTAAATCATAGTTAGCCAAGTGATCAGCTAACTTATTCCCTTCTCGATGGATATGAGAAATTCTGCCATTGCATACAAGTAGCAACCTCCTAATCTCAGTTATCTCTTCCTCAATAACCCAAGGTGACTTCCATTCCTTTTCTATGACCTTTTTCAGCAACATAGAATCTGTTTGCACCCAGATATTAGAGATGCCATCAGTCATGCTATGCTTCAAAGCCTCCAAAATAGCCTTAGTTTCTGCTTGTGTATTAGTTCCCTCCTGAATTTCTTTGCCACACGCATAAATCAGATCACCATGCTCATCTCTCAAACAAAATTCAATTGAGCTCCTTCCAGGATTGCCTCTCGAAGCCCCATCTGTGTTTATCTTTGTCCAACCTTGCATTGAAAATTCCCATACCACCTTATTAAACTTCAGCTTAGGCATATAGTTTTCCATCATCTTCAACATATCTGGCCATCTATATGGAACCTGTGCAATCCCAGGCTTCCTCACTTTAATAAGAGACTGCAAAGTAGTGCATATCTGAAACACCACCCTATTAGTTGATACAGGCTCCCCATGTTTATTGCTATTCCTTCTTTTCCACAACTCCCAAACTATGATGCTAGGCAGTGCTAGAAAGATTGGCTTAAGCCTAAGGATCACTGACACAGTCCAGCATTTTACTATAGCTTGATGCAAGCTCAGCCCCTCCAAAGACATTCCAGCATGAGAGAAAAAGTAGGACCACACTCTTGAAGCTGTATAGGATCGATAAAACACATGACTTACTGTCTCTTCTTTTGGAAATACACAGCACCAGCACTTTGAAGGCATGAAGTATCCCATTCTCCTCATTGTATCATCAAGGGGTAATTTCCCTTTCCATAACTTCCACATAAAGAATGAAATTTTAAATGGCAGCCCTTTCACCCACATATTAGAGTAACACAGTGCAGGATCTCTCCTCCTTCGTTCGTAGGTATTCCCAAGCAGTCTTAACTGTGAATTGCCCTCTTGTGTCTAGGCTCCAAACAGGCTTGTCCAGTTCTTCTGAATTAGCAGGACAAGGAATGTTCTTCAGAATATGATTAGCTAGATCATCAGGTAATATTTGTGTAAGTTGCATTTCATCCCACTGTCCTCCTCCTACGACATCATTAACATTTTGCACTGTTTCATCAACAAGGAATTCTGGTGGTGTCACAAAATAAAGAGACCCCAGCCCTGTCCAATTATCAAACCAAAAAAGGGATGATCCCATTCTCAGTTTCCATAATATCTGATGCTCCACTATATCTCTGTATTCCAACATCCTTCTCCAGCAAATCAAAGCTAACTTTTTTTTTTCCAGTTAATTCTTATACTTTCTCCGTTCACTTTTATTTGTCCACTATTCTAAAAATAAATTTTTACTTTTATTTGTTCACTTTCGCATATCAAGAGAAAAATATTTTATTTTTTCTATTTTTCCTTTAGTATTAATTACTCATTCTAAATCATTTTTCAATTCCATTAAGACCATACACTAATTAATATGAGTACCATGATAAATTATATTTATTATTTTTTAAAGGGCGTGAAAAGTCAAAACGTGACAGGTAAAAGTGAACGGAGAAATAGCAAAGAGGATACACATTTCATATAAAAATTAACAGTTTTTCTTTTGTTGGTCAGAATTCTGGGAAGGACCCTCTACAACAAGAAAGTGCATCAGCATGCATAAGCGTGGTTGGATCGATATTATGTACTCCCTCCGTTCACTTTTACTTGGCATGTATATTAAAAATAGATTTTTATTTTTTACGCATATCAAGAGAAGACAAAAACTTTTATTTTATTTTTATTTGGATCGATATTATGTACTCCCTCCGTTCACTTTTAATTAGTAATTTGAATTGGGGAAATTGAGGATTTTAGCAAAAACTTTCCTAAAGTATAAAATGGGGATTTGAAGGTCGATTTGAAGTCAGAATCGGATGATTTTGGTATGGTTGGACTCGTATCGGAATAGGCGTTCGAAGTTTGTGGGTTTGGCCAAGTTCTAAGGTGCGGGCTCAGGGTTGACTCTTTGAGTTGACTTTTTGACTTTCATTAAAGATCGAATCTTTATTATCCGAAATTGCTTCCTATGGCTTTTATTTATGATATTAAGTTTTTGGCTATATTCGATCCATCTAGAGTTGGATTTGTGCGGGAAAGGCTTATTAGTGGATTGATTTAGCTTGTTTGAGATACCTATCTTGTCTAATTTTGTGTGGGGAAAACTACCCCTTAGAATTTGGGTTGTTTGTACTATTCAGATTATGCGGAAGACGTGTACATGAGGTGACGAGCATGTACACAGACTTATATATTGTATTTGACCGGTTTAAATTCATAGGTTACTTATAAGCACTTAATTGAAGTTATTATTATTTGTTCTATCTTTCATTGTTTATTTTATGCTCACATGCTTTAGTTAAATTGTCATTACATGCTCTAGTTTCCATCGTTGTGCATTTACTGGTAGTAGTTGTTACATGCCATTTCTTTGATTGTTGAGTTATGCTCATACCTTTAGACTTAGTCACTATTTCATGCTATGTCATTTATTGTTAAGCTTATGTCATGTACTTGAATTGGAAGTTGTTGTTTCATGATATATCTTTTCTGGTTGAGTTGTTTCTCATCCCTTTTGTTGCTATTGAGATTCTTGTACATTTTGTGATTGAGCCTTGGGTTATATATTGTGGTGACGTGTTGATTTTAGAAATATTGAGGCATATGGGCTCGTGTGGTGCGAGTTGATTATTGTGTTGTGATATAAGAAATATTGTGATTATGACTTGTGAAATATAAATATGAGGTGTGGTACCTCAGTATGATTCTTGTTGTACATTCTATGTTGGAAATGCTTGATTATCACATATACTCTTTGTTTGCTTTATTTCCGTTGTTAGACCTGTATTGATAAATTGCTTTATTATCCTTTAATTGCCTTCATCTTCCGTTATTAGATAATATAATATTTTGTTCAGGTTTCTTTTATCTATTAGGTGTCTTGAACTGACCTCGTCACTACCCTACCGAGGTTAGGCTTAATACTTACTGGGTATTGTTGTGGTATACTCGTGCTATGCTTCTACACATTTTTGTGCAGATCCAGGTACTTCTGCTCGTGTCGGACGCCAGTGATTTGGACTAGCTATTTCGGAGACTTCAACATATACCTGCGTGACGCCCCTAGGACTCGGAGTCACCTTCTACCCCTGCCTTTTATACTGTTTATTTTTGCATCAACCTGTGTTGTATTTTGAGACTTCTAATGTACTTCTTAGAGCTTATGACTCAGTTTCACCGGTTTTGGGAGATATTTGATAGTTGTACCGTATGGTCTTTACCATGATAGTTTAATAGTTTAAGTTGATATCTAGGTTGTTATTTCTGCTAATTCTCAGTGTAAGTTAGGCTTACCTAATCTTAGAGACTAGATGCCATCCCGACATCCTAAGGCGGGAATTTGGGGTCGTGACACTATCATTGTCTTGTGTTGTAAGTTTTGAAGATCGGAAAAATTTAATTTTTTGATCTTCATTAAAGTTGTAGATATATGTCTTAGGGTTCCAAAGAGTCTTGAATCGCCCCCATATCCTTTTTACAAAGAGTTATGCTCAAAATACTAACAGTAGTATATGGGGGTTTTGTAAAATAGAAAATCCGGGCAGCACTTGCCCTGTAATTTATCACCTCTTTTCGGATAAATACAAGCAAAATCAGGTTTTGGAGAATGAAAAAAAGTTATATAGCTATGAAATAGCTTTCCAGAAAAGTTCGTCTCACTTAAAACAAAGTTCTATACAAGGAGATATGATGAAAACACTAACAGTTGTCTAGTATAAAAACGGATTTAGTAACTTACCACAAAAGAGAGAAGCAACTTGTGGTTTAACAAGAACAATACTTGATGGTTGTCTTAGTTGAAGAACCTGGAGGTTTTGGTGTAATATTTCTAAAGATAATAAGAATAGAGGATTGGGGTTTACTTTGTCCTGAAGGAATGAAATAAGAGGTGCTTGTGAAAAGTTGTGTCCAAAAGAGATATATATTACTTAGATATGGATCAAGAATTGGGCTGACCCAAAATACTTCTTATTCTATTTCTTACTGATTTAACAAAAATGATAACAACGGTGTTCTACATAACAAACCATGTTAACTCCTTATAAATATGACCAGTAAAATAAGCAATTTACAAATATCGTCAAATTCTAGTTTAGGAAGTGCGGAGTTAAATCTATCCTCATTATATAGATAGATGGTCAATTGAGAATGCAAATATTAGTCTAAAAACTTTGGGGTATTACAACTCTCTCCCCCTTAAATAAATTTCATCCTAAAATTTACCTTATACTAGTCCCGAAACAAATGTGGATATCGAACTCACATATGCTCTTCTCGCTCCCAAGTAGCTTCCTTGCCAGAATGATTTCTCCAAAGGACATACGCTAAGATTTGGATTGGTTGTTCTTCATATGTTAAATCAGGATTGACCTCAATAGATTCAACAGGAAGGACATGAGATGGATCTGAGCAGTATCTTCTAAGCATAGAAACATTGAAGACATTGTGGATCTTGTCTAACTCTGGTGGAAGAGCTAGTTTATATGCAACTGGGCCAACTTTTTCCAGCACTTCATAAGGTCTAATAAATCGATGACTAAGTTTCTCTTTTTGACCGAATCTCATCTTCTTCCATGGAGAAATCTTTAAAAATATCTTATCCCCGACTTGATGCTCAGTTTCATGCCTCTTAAGATTAGCATAAGACTTATCTTTCTAAAGCAATTTTTAAGCGATCCTTGATGTTTTTACCTTAGCTTCAGTTTGTTGCATGATCTCAGGACCATCAATTTCCTTTCACCAACCTCGTTCCAATAAAGAGTAGTTCTACATTTTCTCCCATATAAAGCTTCATAAGGAGGCATGCCTATACTTGATTGGTAGATAATTTTTGTAAACAAATTCCATCAAGGCTAAGTGTTTGTCCCAACTATCTTCAAACTCAATAATACAGGATCGAAGAATATCTTCCAAGATTTGTATTACCCTCTCGGACTGGCCGTCTGTCTGAGGATGGAAAGAAGTACTAAAATTCAACCTAGTACCCAAAACTTCTTGCAAAGTTGTTCTAGAATCTAGATGTATCTCAGGTCTCGGCCAGATACAATAGAACATGAACCCCGTGTAGCCTCACAATCTCATTAACGTACAATTCTGCTAAATGTTCAAGTGTGTAGTTTACTCTGATTGCCAAGAAATGAGAACTCTTGGTTTGCCTATCAACTATAACCGAAATTGCATCATGATTTCTTTGAATGCGTGGAAGCCAAGAAACAAAGTCCATCGTTATTATGTTCCTTT
Source organism: Nicotiana attenuata (assembly GCF_001879085.1). Classification (NCBI taxonomy): domain Eukaryota; kingdom Viridiplantae; phylum Streptophyta; class Magnoliopsida; order Solanales; family Solanaceae; genus Nicotiana; species Nicotiana attenuata. The sequence continues at coordinate 64,152,854 of NC_031995.1, read as the reverse complement.
TCCACTATGGTATGGACATGGGTTGTAGCAAAGCAGCCAGGACTTGATGCTCGGCCTTTATTTGTTCACAAATCAAGCATTTAGAGATAAACTCTGCAATGTCTTTCTTCATTCCATTCCACCAGTAGTGTTCTTAGATGGTTTGGTACATTTTAGTGCCTCCAGGATGCATTGCATATAGTGAAGTATGTGCTTTACTCATAATTTTTTTTAATTTGTCATTTGTAGGAACACATAACCTAGAAAAAATACAACACCATCTTCCCTCAAATTAAAACCAAGTTTTTCTCCATTTCAAACTTCTTTGATCAGTTTCATAAGCTTCTCATCCAATTTTCGTGTTTCTTTTACCTGTTCAAATAGAACTGGCTTGACTTGCAAACTTGAAACAATAGAACCATTATCTTTAAATGCAAGACGAGAATTTATGGATCTTAATTCAAGAAACAAAGGCAAAGGACTTAGAGATAAACCGGCAAAGGATTTGCGACTTAGAGCATCGGCAACAACATTAGCTTTACCCGGATGATAGTCAATTGTGTGGTCATAATCTTTGATAAGCTCAAGCCATCTAAACTGTCTCAAATGTAACTCTTTCTGTGTACCCAAGTACTTCAAACTCTTGTAATTAGTGAATATATGATACTTTTCTCCGTACAAGTAATGTCTCCAATTTTTCAAAGCAAACACTATGGAAGCAAGCTCAAGGTCATGAGTAGGATAATTCAACTCATGTGGTTTTAATTTTCAAGAGGCATACACAACCACTTTCCCTATTCTACCAGAACACAACCCAAACCATGATGATAAGCATCACTATATCACATATTCTTTCCCTCCAGTTAGTAGATTAAGTATAGGAGCTTTAGTCAATAAAGATTTGAGATTTTCAAAGCTCTCTTGACATTTGTCATCCCACGCAAACTTGACGTCCTTCCTCAAAATTTTAGTCAAAGGAGAGGATATAATGGAGAAGCATTTAACAAACCTTTTATAGTATCCCGCTAAGCTCAACAAACTTCTTATTTTAGTTGGACTTTTAGGTGGTTTCCATTCAACAATAGCTCGAATCTTATTAGGATCAACTTTCACACCTTCTCTGACACAACATACCTCAAAAAGCAACTTCACTAAGACAAAATTCAACTTTGGAAAGCTTGGCATAGAGATTTTTCTCCTCCAAAATTTGCAAAACAATCCGAAGATATTTATCATGATCTTCACTATTCTTGGAATATACTAAAATATCATCAATAAATACCACCACAAATTGATCAAGATAAGGCTTGAATATACGATTTATTAGATCCATGAACACCGCAGGAGCATCACCAAAAATTCATGATGACCATAACGAGTTCTAAAAGCAATTTTAGGAACATCTTGCTCACTTACTCGCACTTGGTAATACCCAGACCTCAAGTCAATTCCACCTAACGACTCCCCAACAACAGGAAAAACACATTCTTCTTTACTAGCATCATGCTCAATCTCGTCATCACATTTTCTTGAACAATAAGACCTTGAATCTCCACCCTCCAAATATCGTGAGTAAAACGCCAAACATTCATTTGCTATATATGGTTATGCTATTGAACCTTCTGGGCATGCACGATTACGAACATATGATCTTAACGTACCCAAGTACTTATGAAATAAAGTAATATTATTAGTTTGATATTAAAATATTTTACTACTAAAGATATATAATAAAGATTAAGTGATTCTTCATACCTCTCAATTGGATAAATACACCGATAATGTACTAGTCCTACCTGTCTAGCCTCCGTTTTCAAGTGAATAACCAAGTGTACCATAACAGTAAAGAATCCTGGGAGAAAGAGTTTCTTCATAGTAGATAATGTTTCTGGAATTTTTTCTTCAAGTAGCTTTAACTCATCTAGTTTTAGCTCTTTGCTACACAGAACACGAAAGAATGAGCATAGTTCAATCAGAACTAAACTGACTCTTTTATCTATTGATCTCCGCAAGGCAAGAGGAAGAAGAAGTCTTGCATTATAACATGGCAGTCATGAGTTTTTAGCCCAGATATCTTTCGTTTGTGAATGCAACGTAAAATATTAGACGCATAGCCATGTGGAAACTTGGCATTTTGTAGTACTTCATAAAATAACTCTTTTTCCTTCGGAGACATTGTGAAGAAAGTAGGAGGAAGATATGCTCTCCCACTAGCTCGATATTGAGGCCATAAGCTTGGTCTTATTTTCATCTGCTTCAATTCCAATCGAGCTTCTACGTTATCTTTAGATATTTTACCAAGATCCAATAGTGTATAAATTAAGTTATCACACATAATTTTTTCTATATGCATCATATCAAGATTATGGTGCACCAAGTTAGACTCCCAATAAGGAAGATCGAAAAAAAATGCTCCTCTTTTTTCATGTGTTTTTCATCACTCCACTTACCCCTTCACACGATTGGCCAAGAGTAAATTTTATATCTTTAACTTAATTCAAAACTAGTGACCTAGATACCACACAAGGTGCAGGTCTTGTTTATTTAGTCTCATCAAACGATTTTGCATCATTCCAATATCTATGTCCCAACTTCAAGAAGCGTCGATGACCCATGTAACAAAACTTTTTGCCATGTCTGAGCCTTCTAGATTGAGTATTTATGTTGCAAGAAGGGCATGCAAACCGACCATAAGTGCACCATCCAGAAGAGAGTACCATATGCTGAAAAATCATTTATAATCCACATGAGAGTTGCTCGCATTTGAAATATCTTCTTAGTAGAGGCATCATATGTTTCTACCCTACCATCCCATAATTTATTTATTCTTCTATTAAAGGTTGCAAAAATACATCAATATTATTGCTAGGTGCTTTTGGTCCAGGAATAAGTAAGTACATAATGAAGAACTCTTGCTTCATACACATCCATGGTAGAAGATTATATGGCATTAAAATTACTGGCCATGTACTGTGAACAGTTCGCAATGTACCAAATGGATTAAAACCATCAGAAGCTAATCCTAGAAGGACATTGCAAGGATCTCCAGTAAATTCGGGATATTTACTATCAAAACTTTTTCAAGCTTCAGAATCTCCCGGATGTCATAGAACTCCGTCTTTGTTGCGCTCTTCATCATGCAATCACATTGCTCTAGAAGTTTCTAAAGACATAAACAATCTCTGCAGCCTTGGCTTTAAAGGAAAATACCTTAGGACCTTGGATGGAATTTTTTTAACATTATTTTTCCATCTAGAAGCCCCACAAATTTTACATTCATTGACATCCTTATTAGCAAACTCTTTCCTAAAAAGCATGCAATCGTTGGGACAAGTATGGATCTTTTCATACTTTAAGCCCAAGCCTTCAACTATCTTCTTAGTCTCGTAGAAAAAAGAAGGCAATGTTTCCCCTTTAGGCAATGCATCCTTCAATAATCCAAGCAACGCATTAAAAGATTCATTTGCCCATTTAAACATGCATTTTGTACGTTAGATATGCAGCAAAAAGGACAGTTTGCTAAACTTCTTGCAACCGGGATATAGTTCTTCATTTGCCTCCTTCATGAGCTGTTCAAACTTGTCCACCTCTGCTTAAGGTTGATTTATAGATGGATGAGCAGTATTTTTGTGCATGTTTGGTTCTATCTCACCCATTTCACTGATGTCTCTCCACGAACTGCGTAAAGCCTCCAAATAGATCATATATCATACTCATATCATCGCCCCTTAAAGTTGACTGGCTGCAATTAGTTACTTGAGTATTATTTGATTCCTTTAGAGACTCCCCATGATAAAAACTAAGTATGACGGCATAATACATTAACCACAAGATGATCATATGTTGTAGCCCAATTTATTTGATGGATTAACACACATTCTATACAAAGACATAGAATTTTTTCTCCATCTTGTTTTCAAAAAAAGGCATGGTTTATAAAATCCTCTACTCCGTCCAAGTATCCTTTACTAACTCAGTCACAATACATCCTTCTTTTATTTCTAGGAATGTCCATGATATTCAAGATATTCTTTTCTTTTCTGAAGTTATTGTAAGAGCTAAAAATACATTAGTAAAAAAGGATAAATTCTTTGTGAATTATGAAATGAGGAAGAAGCAGACAAGATAAGAGATAATTGAGATTGATTCCGTTATGAATAACTAAATTAGACGGATTTTTATTAAAATAAAACTTATGTTCTCTTACTTCTCATGTAATTCAGTTAAATAAGAATTTTTCTCAAGATTCTAACTTCTAACTCATAAAGTGAGACTTTGGTTTGGCGTTTTTGATATGAGACAGAATTCTTGTTTTCAATTCAAAACACGACAGAACCTATAAACATGATATGTGATACATAAGGAAGCAAAAATTAAATTAACATATACATTACTGATTTGTAGTAGGTGAACTTAACGGAAACTAACTTATACTTCAGTTTAGAGAGTTTAATATTTAGTCAAATGGATTCAAAACTGATTATTTCTTTTCATAACAAGTAGAAGATCTTAAAAGATATTCTCCCAGCATATTAACTATTAAGTAACACTTTCATGATTTAATTTCTATACGTGAATGTGAGTTACAACATCCTTGCCTATAAAGGATCAAAACCGCAAGCATTTTATGAATTATGTTCATGTAATGTTAAGGATCAAACACCTATTTTCAAGATTCTTAAAGTGCAAAAGGCGAAACTAGAACTAACGACATTTTTAAAACAGACTCCAAATAACAAAGATATCTGGACAAATATTAACATAGTTGTATCAATGAAACATTAACACAAAGAGATAGAAAGCTAATGAACTGAATAGTCCACATCCACCTAAATCCACAATTCAAATAGAACTACTTTACACTTAAATTATTAGGGAGTTTCTTTCAATATAGGCAGCTATGAACATATTATAACAATTGAAAGTAAACATATAATATTACAACATATGGAGAAATCAATTCCATCAGTTGCCCGTCAATTAAACACAACCAAAGATCACAAAGCACGATGTGGCAAAAAAAAAAAAAAGTTATCTTTACAAATCACAATTCACCATAGTTGGACATCACAAATTACAAATAGACTTAGCCTCGTGTGTTTGGGTACTTGGGAAGCATAATACTTTACCGATGAAGACAAGAAAGTGAAGGAACGGGAGTGATACCAGTAACAATCTTGAAACTTACATAAAAGGAGAAGATGGAGAAATAACAGAACTTGAACACCAAGCATGATAGTTTCTTATTGTCACGACCCAAATTCTAACTTGTCGTGATGGGCCTATCGATGGTACTAGGCAAGCCAACCTTTTTAAAACACTTCCAATATTGTACAAAAAGATAAATCAAAGGTTCGTAATTAAGCAGAGTTTCGAAAATAAGGTTTAAACTCAAAATACAAGTGCGAAAAGATAGCCCCAACATCGGGTGTCACTAAGTCATGAGCATATGAACATAACCGGTATGAAAATAACACAACTATCACAGTCTGAAACCAAATACAAATAAAAGGAGAGATAAAGAAGAAGAAAGCAAGGTCTGCAAACGCCAGACAGCTACCTCGCTATCTCCAATGATCAGCTGCGAGAAACTATCAACACCCTTCGCGTTCAGAAACTCCTTGATCTGCACATGAAATGCAGGGTGTAGCGTGAGTACAACCAACTCAGTAAGTAACAAAAATAAATAAGGAACTGAAGATTGTGACGAGCTACACAGTTATAATGCATTTTCAGTAGTCTCGGCAAGGAAAATAGACATGCTTCCCAGATCCGGTAAAATCAAGTCAAATCAATTGGTTTAAGTCAAGTTCAAGTAAAAACCGAATAAAACATCTTTCAGAAGTTTTCAAAATAATGATATAGAGCAACTCTGAGCATCAACAATGAAATCATATACAGCCTCTCAGAGCAACCAGCACTCAGTCCTCTCATTCACTCCAACCTCACAATCACTCATTCCCCTCAGTCACTCATTCCTCACGATCACTCAACACTCGGCACTCGGCACTCGTACTCAGTAGGTACCTACGCTCACTGGGGGTGTGTACAGACTCTGGAGGGACTCCTACAGCCCAAGCGCTATATCAAGCCAATCATGGCATAAATCAGTGAAACATGCTATGGCTCGCGGCCCGATCCCATAAATATCCTCACAATCAGGCCCTCGGCCTCACTCAGTCATCAATCCCTCTAGTCTCTAGGGCTCTCAGAAATCAGGAAAATCAACCCAAACAGCAATAACATGATGTATCAATAAGAATAACAGAGACCGAGATATGATATGCGAGTAAAAACTGTGACTAAGTACAAATAGCATTTAATAGGAAATTAAATGTAATACGGCCTCTGTGGGACCCAACAGTACCAACACATAGCCTAACATGGTTTCTAACATGATGTACAGTCAAACTTCTATAACACATAGAGAGCATATAGCTAACAACGAGATATTCAACTTTACAGTTTCACGGGACGGACCAAGTCATAATCCCCTCGGTGCACGCCCACACGCCCGTCACCTAGCATGTGCGTCACCTCCAAAGTAATCACATGACATAAAATCTAGGGTATCATACCCTCAGGACCAGATTTATAACTGTTACTTACCTCAATCCGAGCAAGACACTACTCCAAAATGCCTTTGCCTCGAGAGCCGACCTCCAAATGTCTCAAATCTAACCACAAATAGTACAATGAAATCAATACGGGCTAAAGGAATCAATTTCACAAGAAAAATGAGAGATTATAGCCCAAAATCCAAAATTGGCTCAAACCCAGCCCCGGACCCACATCTCAAAATTCGAGAAAAGTCACAAAACCCGAAAGCCCATTCACTCACGAGTCTAACCATACTAAATTTATCAAAATCCGACACTATTTGGTCATCCCAATCCCCAAAATTCACTTTCCAAATCCTTAGCCCTAAACCCCTAAATTTCACTTCAAAAACTCACCAACTAGGTGTAAAATCAGTGGGGAAACATCATTATTGAAGAAAAAAAAAGAAGGAGCTTACCTCAGTAATCCCTTCAAAAACCCTCTCAAAAATCTCCAAAGTCCGAGCTCAAAGTGATGAAAATGGTAAAAAATCTCGAAGTCCCGTATTTATAGTTTCTGCCCAGGCCTTTCGCTCCTACTGCCATATGTCCGCACCTGCGCAAAAATGTCCGCATCTGCGGAAATCACTCAAGTGTCCAGCTACCCAACCTGCGCTCCCTATCCGCTTCTACGGAAGCACTTCTGCGCAACAATCCCGCTCCTGCGACCTCGCAGATGCAAAAAAGACCTCGCACCTGCGGCCACTGCCAAGTCCCCTCTCTTTCGCTTCTACGGGCACCTTCCCGCTTCTTCGAGCTCGCACTTGCGGTTACCACTCCGCAGGTGCGATTACACCAGAAGGGAACAAACTTCAGCGACTCTTCAAACATCAAACTTGGTCCGTTAATCACCCGAAATTAACCCGAGGCACTCGGGACCTCAACCAAACATACCAACAAGTCTTATAACCCAACACGAACTTAGTCCTATCCTCAAATCACCTCAAACAACATCAAAACATGGATTACACACGGATTTAAGCCTAATGAACTTCGAAATTTCCAAATTCTACAAACAACGCCGAAACCTATCAAATCCCGTCCGATTGACCTCAAATTTTGCACACAAGTCATAAATGATACCACAAACCTACTCCAACTTCCAAAAATCCAATCCGACCCCGATATCAAAATTCCACTCCCGGTCAAACTTTTCAAAATTCCACCTTTCGCCAATTCAAGCCTAATTCTACTAAAGACCTCCAAAACACAATCCGGATGCGCTCCTAAGTCCAAAATCACCAAACGGAGCTAACTGAACCATCAAAACTCAAATCCAAGGTCGTTTACACATAAGTCAATATCCGGTCAATTTTTCCAACTTAAGCTTTCAATTAGGAGACTAAGTGTCTCAATTCACATTGAAATCTCTCCAGACCCCAACCAACCAACCAACCCAGTAAGTCATAATACACCTGTAGAACAAAAAAAAGGATAAAAAAATAGAGGAACGGGGCTACAACTCTCGAAACGACCGGCCGGGTCATTACACTTATTAAGTTATAAGAAATAATAATCCTAAGAAAATACTACACGAGCAAAACATTTGCTTGGTCAATTTAAATGAAGAAGTAAACAACGTAGATAACCCAAAATTTTTTTATATCTTTATATTGCTAGCTTTTCATAAGTTTAATCTACCCCGAGCTTAAAGTAATTTTCTTTGTGCTCTCACGGACAAATACTTAACTTATCACATACTAACTAAATCATCTTCTCAATATTGGAATTGCATTAAGAAATTGCCTTTAAATACGAACTAAATTATCTTCTTAATGCATAAATCCTTAGCACAAAAATTAAGACATATCAATCAAAAATTACCTCGAGCACTTCTCAATAATGGAATTACATCAACTTTATTATTTGAACTGAAGAAAAATGAATACAAAAAAAATGGGTAATTAGTACTAATTACAAAAAATTGTTAACTTTAATGAATTTTCCAATCAATTTTCTTCCTACAAACTTATAATACGTTGATCAATTGCAATTTTCTAAAATCTTAACAACTAGAACATTTTACTAGTACAAAAAAATAGTACTAAAAGAAAGGCATGTTAGAACTAACTGGATAGACCTTTTTTTTTTTTTATCACAATACACATGCTTTATTTTTTCAATTTTAGATTTCCTAAAAAAATCAACTAGCTTGTTCATATTCAATCTCTTCCTCCTTAAACAACCAAGCTTTAAAAAATAAATAATATAAAAAGTTAAAAAATAAAACTTATTCTGGGTCATCCCCATTTTTTTATCTTGAATTGGACAAACCAACTTTTCTATGAAGAGCTATTAATCCAGAATATAGAAAAAATAAAGTTAAATAACTATAAGAATAATTTTGTATACGGTCAAATTCGGGCTTGGCCTTTCCGTATGACTGATTGAGACTGGAGCGCGATAAGCCAAGAATCAGCCTCGTATTATATCGAACTATGGTGCAAAGTTAGGTTGCCGAGCTCGAGGCCCTAAGACCAGAGATCGACCAAGATCGAAACTGAATAAGATGGAGATCGAGGGAAGCTTACCGAGTCGAACAACGGAAAGATGAAATATCCGCAATCGGGCGAGGATCACGGTGTGAAGTCCGGTACGTATCAATAAGAGGCCGATTAATTAGCCAATCATGAAATTTCTTACTTCATATAGAATTGTACTTGGAGTAGGACTCCCCTACTATATAAAGGGGAGTTTGATCGTTTGTAAAGATCATCATTTTCATCATATTCACGCAATACAAAGCAATATACTGTAATACTCTGTTTATCATTATCTTGTTATTCTGTTCTTATGCCAGTTGATACATACTTGGTTCAAGGGTGACCGAACTCGAGGGCTAAGGCTGTATAATTTGTGCGGTTTGCATTTATTCTTTAATTATCTATTTCAATACTAATTTGTTCTTCTCAATTTGTACCAAGCTATATCACGTAAATTAAAACCGCATATAATTCAATTGTTATCCGATTCTAGGGTAAACAAATTCCATATGAAAAAAACCCTAAGTTAATGATTTGTTTAATTCAATATCAATGCCATAGATTCCTCAATACTAAATTAGAAAAGATATAAAGATTTTACTCATTCGGTGAATTGGACTTTGACAAAACGAAGCCATAGATCCAACCAGTAAGCAATATTCATCAATCCAACACCCACACAATCCAACACTAAAGATTAGAGAGAGAAACTTGTTATGACTTGCGATTTTGGCTGTGGATACTATTTGTATACTATGAGTTTTTTTTAATTAAGTTTATTACTAAATTTTTTTGCAGTCTTTAGGTAATTCCTAGACTAAACCAAATAACAATTTTCAACCCAACACCCATACAATAAAATCAAAATAGAGAAAGACCCATACAATAAAACATCAAAGATAGAGAAAGAAACTTACTTTTTTGGTTGAGAATGTGTGATATCGTCCAAGTCACACCTCTCTTTTTTGGTTGAGAATGTGTGATATCGTCCAAGTCACACCTCTCTTTAAGATTATCAAACAGTCGATGCAACAGTAATACCCAACAAGGAGTCGGGGTCGATTTTTCATAGGGAGCTATGAATGAGATTTAGGGGTATATATTATAGTGTATGAGCTTGAATTATCTCAAATTGCACTTCCTCAAACTTGGGTTGTTTCTAGGTCTAATTTAAATTATGATTACAAACTAAGAATTGAAACTAGAAAAATTTTTGTTGTTATTTTTCAAATGATATTAAAGGCTTAGGGCTATTGTCACACCTCCTTTTTTTACCCGAAAGGGGGTATAAAGGAGTTTCTCCAATTAAAGTGACAATAATCGAAACGGGATTATTTATTCAAATTCAGAGTCGCCACTTGGGATAATTTATGGTGTCCCAAGTCACCGGTTTAAAATCCCGAATCGAGGAAGTTTGACTCTATTTTACAGTCCGCGAAACACATAAATCCAGGTAAGGAATTCTGTTTACCTGGGAAAAGGTGTTAGGCATTCCCGGGTTTCATGATTTTAGCACAGTCGCTTTAATCATACTTGGCTTAATTAAATTGTCTAATTACTTATTTTAGAACCTATGTGCATTTGCTTCTTTTAATTAAGAAATTATCCTAAAACGAGTCACGCGTATGTGTACTCATTTCATTTGGTGCATAAAAAATCATGTCACGCGTACGTGTCCATAATTAATCACACTTTATTATTATTATTAAGAAAGCTTGGCCGAAGTTGCGCGAACGCATACCTCGATTTTGTTTTTAAGATCGTAATTACGTCACGCGAACGTGTACACAATCATGACAATATATTAAATCGCGCCTAAAGCAAGCTACGAATATTCATTTTAAAAAAATATACTCGTGTCATGCGAACGTGTACACAATTAATAATATTTTAATATTACTAAGATTGTTTGGCCGAAGTTGCGCGAACGCATACCTCGGTTTATTTTGTATCGTAACCATGTCACGCGTACGTGTACATAATCGCGATAATTAATTTATTAATACCTGCCTAAAGTATACTAGCTATGTATAGTTATTGAACATATAGGCCAAAGACAGTTTTTAATTCTTGTTAGTCTCATCAACCCAAATTCTATTCAAACTAAATTCGTTACTTTACTGGGTCAATCCAGCGGGACTAAGCCAAACCTCTATTCGCTCCTATTAGTACCAACTCCACATATCCGATTTACCCAATTCAACACATTATATTAAATATTCATTATCTTACCTAAATGATGAACAATTGACAACAGTTAAACATTTAAACTAAACTAAAACAAAGCAATTATAACAAAGCAGAATTACAAAGCAATACAAGTAAAAGCCATATTAATCACCAAAGGAAATTAAAACAGAAGCTAAGGCATGATAAAATGACAAAGCATCAAATGTCCAATGAACCCATCATATTCCAAGATAAAAAAAAACAATGAGAACAATGAAGGGATAGAAATAGAGAAATAGACCTTAAAACAAAGTAATTTTGAATTTGAAAATGTTTAACTCCGAAAAATCTGGACAGCGACAAACTCAATGGAACCGCGAATCTGCCGAAAAAACCTCAAACGGACAACCTCAAAACGTCCACCTCGAATGGGAGAAAACTTCAACTCAACTACGTCTCAATGAATCTGAAGCTTAATTTTACGGCAATTTTGAAACACAAGCGGCGGAAAGCTATGAAGCTCAGCCAACAAAACAAACGAACAAGCTCACAATCAAACGGTTTCAACAGCTTGAAAGCTGTTCCAAATCTTCTGTTTCTGCCCAGTCAGTGTGAGAGTTCCATCTGGTGTTGGAGATGGGGTGGGGCTAGTGTACTGATGAAGAAGAAAGGTTAGGGTGTGTGTAGGTTTAAGATCAGAAATAGCTTGTCTCTTTGAGTAACTTGCGAATGACAGTGATGAATTGATTTCATTTGCTGGGCTTCATGGACTCTCCTGTCATGGCAAGAGAAAAAAGAGCAAACAAAGAAAAGCTCAAGAAGAAGAAGCAGGAACGGCTCTCTGTGTGTGCGTCCTTGCGTTTCTGTCCGTGTGTGTTCTGGCGAGTTGGGTGGTGAAGGAGCGGCAGATTTGCTCATTATCTGGTGAGCTGGGTAGCGGCTAGGGAATGTCGTTCACCCCGTCGCAGCAGTAACAGTAGCCGTCGCTGGTGGTCAACTCCGACGATTATGGTGGTGGGACGAGGTCGCTTTTTTGTTAGCAAAGATGAGGAGGAAAAGAATGAAGAGAGGAGGAGCAGTGGGGTGGTGGCATTAGGTTGGCTTTTTTTGGTGAAGATGAAGCCTAGGTTTTTTTTCTTAGGTTGTAGAAGAGGGTGCTGTAGAAGATGATCAAACGGCTGGTTTTAGACTAGGGTTCTAGGTTTTTGTTTTAGGTTATAAAGAAGGAAGAAGAAGGGTCCTCCTGGGTTCATGAAAACGGCTGATCTCTTAGTTTTTCTAGGGTTTTTTAGGTTTTTTTTAGGTCTAGGGTTAAGAAGAAAGATTTTTTAGGTTAAGGGAGTATGAGCTTGGTCTTACTGGGCCTTAAAATTGGGCCAAAGACTAAAAATGGACTACAAAATTTATTAAAATGGGATAAACCAACCCAAAACTAACTCTTCCTTCTAAAATTATTTATAATATAAAAATATAAAACTAATCTTAATTAATTAAAATAAACAGTATTATGTTGTGAGACTATTTTGGTATTTTTTCAAGATTATATAAAAATAAAAATCCTAGTAAAATAGTATGACTACAAAATATTAATGAAACTATTTTTGTAATTTTCATTTTTGTGAAAAAATAAATAAAAGAGTCAAAACTAATTGAAATAGCGATATTAGACCTAAACTAAATATTTAAATGCTAAAATATGTAAATCTTTGGGAGGGTCAAAAATCACATGTCTACAGCTGCCCCTTTTTGACTTGAAATACGAAGTATTTTCAGACAAAGAACGACGAGACAGGGTTTTTTTTACCCGACCCTTATTTAGAGAGACCAAAACCTAAGAGAAAGGAGAATGTGACCGAGCCCTTGTATCTGAGCTGCCTACATATCCTTGGCTATAAAGGAATCAGGCCACGTGTAGTTCAGAAGTAGGAACAGTGATGGAGTATACTGAGGTGGAGAGCCGATTGAGGTGCCGTTCCGTCGAGGTTCCGGTCCGCGGTCCTGTTATTACATCAAAATCAAAAAATGAAAGAAACTAGCTGCAGGTGCTAGTTCATTCTTCTTCAGCTTTTTCGGATCAAGACCAGACATGTAGCGCTCGTGACTTCAACCACGTCTTGAGCAGTTCACATCTTTTTTCTGCGTCTGCATTTTCGATTCACTTCTTTTTCCGTTCTTTTATTCTGGATTGATACTACATCTATTGGTCATCTCGGACTGTTGATTCGCCTTCTTACCGCGGGCTTCTGCTACTTGTAACTTGAATTATATTCTAAAATGACTTCCCTTGTTCTCCAGGTGGGCGCCTGCTACTGACTTGAAACTTGAAATAATCTCGAAACGAATTCCCTTGTTCTCCAGGTGGGTGCCTACAACTGACTTAAAACTCGAATGAATTCCCTTGTTCTCCAGGTGGGCGCCTGCAACTTAAACTTGAAATAAATTCCCTTGTTCTCCAAGTGGGCGCCTGCAACTTCAACTTGAAATGAATTCCCTTGTTCTCCAGGTGGGCGCCTAATGCTGACTTAAAATTTGAAATAAATTTCTTTGTTCTCCAGGTGGGCGCCTGCTACTAACTTGAAACTTGAAAAAATCCCGAAATGAATTCCCTTGTTCTCCAGGTGGGTGCCTGCAACTGACTTAAAAATCGAATGAATTCCCTTGTTCTCCAAGTGGGCGCCTGCAACTTAAACTTGAAATGAATTCCCTTGTTCTCCAGGTTGGCGCCTGCAACTTAAACTTGAAATGAATTCCCTTGTTCTCTAGGTGGGAGCCTGATGCTGACTTAAAATTTGAAATAAATTCCCTTGTTCTCCAGGTGGGCGCCTGATGCTGACTTAAAATTTGAATGAATTCCCTTGTTCTCCAGGTGGGCGCCTGATGCCGACTTAAAATTTAAAATAAATTCCCTTGTTCTCCAGGTGGGCGCCCGCAAATTACTTGAAACTTGAATGAATTCCCTTGTTTACCAGGTGGGTGCCTGATGCTTAAACTTGAGATGAATTCCCTTGTTCTCCAGGTGGGCGCGTGATGCTAAAACTTGAAATGAACTCCCTTGTTCTCCAAGTGGGCGCCTGGTGCTTAAACGTGAAATGAATTCCCTTGTTCTCCAAGTGGGCGCCTGATGGTAAAACTTGAAATGAATTCCCTTGTTCTCCAGGTGGGTGCCTGCAACTGACTTAAAATTCGAATGAATTCCCTTATTCTCTAGGTGGGCGCCTGCAACTTAAACTTGAAATGAATTCCCTTGTTCTCCAGGTGGGCGCCTGATGTTGACTTAAAATTTGAAATAAATTCCCTTTTTCTCCAGGTGGGCGCCTGATGCTGACTTAAAATTTGAATGAATACCCTTGTTCTCCAGGTGGGCGCCTGATGCCGACTTAAAATGTGAAATAAATTCCCTTGTTCTCCAGGTGGGCGCCTGATGCTTAAACTTGATATGAATTCCCTTGTTCTCCAGGTGGGCGCCTGATGCTAAAACTTGAAATGAATTCCCTTGTTCTCCAGGTGGGCGCCTGATGCTAAAACTTGAAATGAATTCCCTTGTTCTCCAGGTGAGCGCCTGATGCTAAAACTTGAAATGAATTCCCTTGTTCTCCAGGTGGGCGCCTGATGCTAAAACTTGAAATGAATTCCCTTGTTCTCCAGGTGAGCGCCTGATGCTTAAACGTGAAATGAATTCCCTTGTTTTCCAAGTGGGCGCCTGATGCTTCTCTAACTTGAAATTGAAAACTGAACATATTCTTCAAGCGGGCTCCTGATGCCTCCCTGACTTGAACTTGAAAACTAAAAGTTGACCCTATTCTTCAGGCAGGCTCCTGATGCCTCTCTGACTTGAAATTGTAAACTAAAAGTTAACCCTGTTCTTTAGGCGGGATTCTCCTAACGCTTCTCTAACTGGAAACTGAAAGTTGACCCTGTTCTCCAGGCGGGCTCCTGATGTCTTTGACTTGGACATAAAACCGATTTCTGGAATGTTGCCCCTTGTTCTCCAGGTGGGTGCCTGCAATCAAAACAAATAAAATGAACAAAAATTTTCTGCCCCAGTTTGCACTGTGAAGATTTGTGAGTTGTTAGCAAAACTGTAAATCACATATGCTATTGGTGAAGGATGCGATGATGAGAGTAAACTAAAGACTCGACTAGGATGTGCGTCTCCTATGAGATTGAACTTAAGAAAAACTATAAGCTAAGCTTGGCTAAACTAAAAATTGACCCTATTCTTCAGGCGTGACTCCTGAACTAAAGGAAAACTAAGAATTGAAAACTTAAGAAAACTAAAATTGACCCTATTCAACAGGCAGGACCCCTGAACTTAAGGAAAAGCTAAAGATTAACAACTTGAGGAAACTAAAACTGACCCTATTTTCTAGGCGGGACCCCTGAACTCAAGAAAAACTAGAGATTAACGATTTAAGGAAACTAAAAAAACTGACCCTATTTTCCAGGCGGGACTCCTGAACTTAAGCAAAACTGAGATGAGCCACTTAAGAAAATTAAAAATGACCTTATTCTCCAGGCGAGGCTCCTGAACTTAAGGAAAACTAAATATTAACCACTTAAAAGAATTAATAATGACCCTATTCTCCAGGCGTGACCCCTGAACTTAAGGAAACTAAAGATTAACAACTTAAGAAAGCTAAAATTGACCCTATTCTCCAGGCGAGACCCCTGAACTTAAGAAAACTAAAGATTAACAACTTAAGAAAACTAAAATTGACCCTATTCTCCAAGCGAGACCCCTGAACTTAAGAAAACTAAAGATTAACAATTTAAGGAAACTAAAAACTAACTCTATTTTCCAGGCGAGACGCCTGAACTTGCGAGATGCCTGAACTTTGAGATTAACAACTTAAGAAAACTAAAACTGACCCTGTTCTCTAGGCGGGACCCCTGAACTTATGGAATGCTAATAATTTAAGGAAACTAAAACTAACCCTATTCTCCAAGCGGGACCCCTAAAATTTGAGATTAACAACTTAAGAAAACTAAAATTGACCCTATTGTTAAGGAAGGACCCTTGAACTTAAGAAAACTAAAGATTAACAACTTAAGGGAACTAAAAACTAACCTTATTTTCCAGCCGAGACCCCTGAACTTTGAGATTAACAACTTAAGAAAACTAAACTGACCCTATTCTCTAGGTGGGACCCCTGAACTTAAGGAATGCTAATAATTTAAGGAAACTAAAACTAACCCTATTCTCCAGGCGGGACCCCTGAAATTTGAGATTAAAAACTTAAGAAAACTAAAATTGACCCTATTCTACAGGCGGGACCCCTGAACTCAATAAAAACTAAAGATTAACAACTTAAGAAAACTAAAAACTGACCCTATTCTCCAGGCGGGACCCCTGAACTTAAGGAAAGCTAAAACTCTTCTGACTATGGAGAATGCCTAGGAGGTACGGTTCTTCTCAACTAGGGAAAATGCCTAGGAGGTAATGGTCTTCTCAAATAGGGGAATGCGTAGGAGGTAAAAACCTTCTCAACTAGGGGAATGCCTAGCAAGTAAAGACCTTCTCAACTAGGGGAATGCCTAGCAAGTAAAAACCTTCTCAAACAACCTTTGTGCTGACAAAATTTGGGCACGACACTTGAAAAATTCAAGCTTCCAAGCTTTGATTTGGACATAGTCTTCGTCACTATTCAAACAATGAAAACTTGTGAGTTTAAACATGATGGTTGGTTTATGGCCTTGACTTTGAGGGCGATTGCTCCTTCACTTTCCATGATAGCTTTGATTTCAACTTGGGGACCTTGCTTGTTATTGGATAACCACTTTTTTGTCAAACCTTATCATAGAAACTGCCTCTGATCCGTTTAAACCCCAAATCCCTCTATCTGGTTCATTGTGCTCATGAGTAGACATTTACTGAACCTTTGCATTTCACATGAACCCCAAAGCATGTCAATTGTCACTATCCCAGTGCGCATACTACTCTTTCTTGACTTAAACCACTTTAATGCACTAGCCAGACTCCCTTTTGTGCAATTGGAAAGCTGGTAGTAGATTTTGAAGTCATTTCTCGCTTGTTTTGACCAAACTGACTCAAAAGAGGACTTGAACAACAAAAGGAACAGAGTAAGGGACAATGGAAAGACATGATATCTAGCATGAAAACTACAAAGTAGAAACTTATTAGATGCGGATACCAACTCTAATGACAATGACATGCATTTTTGGATTAATGGCCTAATCTGTCAAGAAAGTCTAATGTTCAACTCTTGTTATATTTCTAAGCCGTGAAACTGGGCTTCAATGCTCCGATTATCCTATCTGATTCACGGTCCTTATTCGACTTGTAGTGCCCGAAGGGTTTTCACCATCAAGCCTCTCTCATTTTTCTTTCTCTCAACTCACCGTCGCCTCATGGTGCTTGTGGAGGTTTTCACCAATAAGACTCTCTTATTTTGTTCTTTTATGCTTATTTCCTCTGATTCCGCAGATGACAAGGCATTAACCATGGTAAAAATATCATATGCTCTTGGCATGGCTAACTCGGCACTCTCAAAAATTATCTGGGAGGTCTTTTTTGGACTGTAATGTGGCTTGTGGACAGGGTTAGAAAGAAAGGATATCATAAAGTCTCAAATAACTAAGATAACAGGGTTAATTTATTTACAACTTTTGGAATCTATTTCAAAACTTTGCCCCAATTTCTAAAATAAGAGAGTTTGATTCAAAAAAAAAAACCGTCCCACTCTTGACTTCGTAGGATTAAGAAATATTTTATTTGGTGCGACCGAACCGTAAGGCTGCCTACGTATCTTGTGGTGACAAGAATCAGGTCGAACGTAGTTCACAACTAATTCTTGTTTTGTTTTTTGTTGCTCTTTTCTTTCTTTCTTTTTTTTCGTTTTTTCCTTTTTACTCTCTTTTTTTTTCTTTTTTTTTTGGAATGAACTTTCTAAAACAAACCTTATAGGGACATGATTTTTTGATATATTTTTTTTAATGACTCTAACTTGATTCCAAAAGAGGTGAGGTCAAAGAAATCAGCACAGGCTCAAAGGGGTATCAAAGGGTATAAAGTGTTTGGATAGCTGAAAGATGGCCTCCCAATCTCTAGAATACCAAGTATAACACATGCAACTTGAAGATGAAAAATGAAGATCAGGCATAGCATTTCTTTTGCAGCATCGCCATTGGTATCACAGATATGCCTTCCACCTTTCTTTAGTGCCTTGTCAAGTACAGAGCTCTTCTTGGGTGATTTCTTCTTCAAAATGGTTGTGCTCCGTCTGTTTGGAGCAAACTCCCTTAGCTTTATGTTATAACTTGAGATGCACTTGAACTCAAAGTTGCTTGCTTCAAATTGTCTGGGACGCACTTTCTTGTAATAAATTCTTGTCGTCCTCTTAACTACCCAAACCGTATGCCCCAGTTTCACACAATTTGGGCTTTAAATGATCTCGAGATGTCGAAATCTTTACTTATTCCCTCAAATGTCCCTGTCATCTTCAAAACTTGTTTCATTGTTTCATGATTAGACTAGCATTTAAGACAGGCTGAGAATTCCACATGCATGTCATGCCACTAGAGTCACCAGGAAAAGAACTATAAAAGAAAAAGAGAACTAAACAAAAAAATGACTAGAAATAACAGAAAACAAAAAATTTCATTAGACAGATGGTGAAAGGGTCTGAACAACAAAACAAGCAAAATAAACTGGGGTTACAACCCTAGAACAAACCTAGATAACACTAAACGAGTTACTACGGCTAAACGAACTAGGCAAAATAAAAGGATAGAAGGGTTTGAGTCACAAGACAATATCTGAATTACAACCCTGAAATAACCCGGACAACAGAAATGACAACAAAATAAACCACCAAGACTCCTCCCCACCTAGCCAAGAAAGGAGCGTCTTTCCAATTACCAAGCTCGGCATCTTAGCCACTGAGTTCCACATCAATATTACCAAGATCATTAACAATTTCAATATCATTAACTTGAGTCAGCAAGTTCCCAAGAGGATTCTCATACTCCCTGTCACCACGCATCATCCCCACAAAGTGTGTGTCATCATGTGTAGGTAAAGGGTTTTGCACGATATTTTGGGTGTCACTGTCCTAGATCGCAATTATCCCTTCCTGAATCATTCTTTCTATTTCCCTTTTCAAAGCACGATAATCTTTAATGCTATGACCTTGGACATTAGAGTGGTACATGCACCGTACAGTAGGATCAAAACCTTTTGCATATGGGTCTGGAGTATAGCTGAGGAGCGGCTCAATCAGGCCAGAATGTTTTAACTTTTCAAACAGGCTTGTGTAGGATTCTCCGATTGGCGTGAAACTATTTCTCTGCCTTTGTTCCCTCCATGCCCCAGTTTCTAGGGTTGTTGGATGCTCGAAAATATTGTGAAGGCGCACGAGAATTTTGGAATGCTGGTGCCCGCCCTAGGGAGTGACCTAGTGGTTGGACAGATGGCCGGATGTTGTTCGAAGGATAATACTGGGGTGGATTATGTGGAGCTTGGGGATGTTCATGGGGTCGGTATTGAGGCTGAAGCGTTTAGCAGGAATGCCCACTGGATCCTGTCGTTGGCGGGGCTCAACAACATCTTTTCTATCAATCGGAGGACTGACCCGAGCAACTTGTTTGTTCCATCTGAACCAGAACTCCCTAAAACATTCTTTGGGTTTCTTTTCCATCTGAGATAGGGAGGAGCGGTCTGAGATAATGTCTTCATTGAGCTGATAGTGCTGAACAAAATCTTGAGCTGTCACGACCCCAGTTCGCCCTCCGTGAACATGTCATGACGGCACCTAGTCCCTACGACTAGGTAAGCCTAACAATTTTGGGAGAAAGAAAACATATGCAGAAAGCTAATATAAAACCGAAGATAACAAATATAAAAGTATTTAAGATGCCGCTTGGCATATACAACACAAGATCTCAAAAATCGAACAACTCCCAAAACCCGGAATCCCATGAATCACAAGCTATGAATATGACAAAAATGCTCTAACTCCGGAACGTCTAAATCAAAAGAAAAGATAGAAAGGATATCACTATAAGAGAGAATGGAAAGGGACTCCTCGGTCTGCGGACGCAGCAGATATACCTCGAAGTCTCTAGAGAATCGCCTCGCCTCAAGGGTAGTGGGACTGAGTCGAAGTACCTGGATCTGCACACGAAAAACATGTGCAGGAAAGGGCATGAGTACACCACAGCGGTACCCAGTAAGTACCAAGCCTAACCTCGGTCGAGTAGTGACGAGGAAGGTCAGGGCCCTACCGGTCATATACAATAATATATAAGGAAAAGAAGCAGTATTAAAGCAACACAGGGTAATAAGAGTAGCAACAACTACAACAGAGACAATTAATCACAGAAGGAATACAGCTCAACATAGAGATAACAACCGGGGATCTCCCAGGATACCGTCCTGTAGTCCCAAATATAAATATCTAGTGGATTTCCCGGGCGTCGTCCCGTAGCACAATTCATATTGCGCAAGGGATCTCCCGGAATACCACATCCATAGTCCCAAATGTAAATACTCAGTATTAGGGGAATCTACCGGGTGCAGTCTCGTAGTTCCAATGTAAAAGTGCAGGGGGGTCTCCCGGAATACCACATCCGTAGTCCCAAATAAAACAGGCAAGGGGTATCTCCTGGGATATCGCCCGTAGTCCCAAAATAAACACAGAGCAGCAACACGAAGAATATTCAATTCAATCAAATTTATACCAAGGTAAAACAGGTATTTCTAGCCTAGCATGCTGCATAGAATTCAAATAAGGCAAGTTTGAGCAAGTAAAGCAATTGAATCAGTTAGACATGCTTTCCTAAGCTAACAGTAAGCTTGAATTTCCAATAGTGTAAACAGAGAAGAAAGTACACAGTAATAGTTACTTAATGAAAACCGAATTTTCAACAATTAGCACATGTACGCACTCGTCAACTCACGTACAAGGCATTTCATGTATCAATAATACCAAATCCTAAGGGGAGTTCCCCCACACAAGGTTAGGCAAGTCACTTACCTCGAACCAGCTCAATCAACTCAATACCACGTTCTTGCCACGAGTATCCGACTCCAAATGGCCCAAATCTATTCAAATTAATTGCATATTGTAAATATAACTTCAAGTAACTAATTCGAAGCTAATACGCAAAATTAGGAAAATCGCCCAAAAAGCCTCCCGGGCCCACGTCTCGGAATCGGGTAAAATTTATGAATTCAGAATCCTCACACTCTCACGAGTATATACAAAAATTACTCCAATCCGACATAAAATCTTGATCAAAACCCCAAAATTAGGCCTAAGAACTTTTCCAATTTTTCTCCAAATTTTCACCCCAAATTCGAATTTAAAGGATGAATTTAAGCATAGATTCATGGAAATTAATCAAAAACGAGTAAGAATTACTTACCCAAAACACCCAAGTGAAAATCTCTTCCAAAATCGCCAATCCCGAGCTCCCAAATCAATTTCTAAGGTTTTGAAACTTAACCCTCGATTCTGCCCCTTTTCTGACCAGTGAAACCGTATCTGCGGCTCCGAGACCGCACCTGCGGTCCCTCTTCTGCGTAGACCAAGTCGCACCTGCGACTTTTCATTAAACAAGGATTTCCGCACCTGTGACCTCCCTTCCGCAGATGCGGCGCCGCTTCTGCGGTCCCTGCTGGCCCTCCTCTTTTCCGCTTCTGCGATGCCAACACCGCTTATGCGGCTCCGTACCTGCGTTCCCTAACCGTAGGTGCGGTTATGACAGAAGATCAGCAGCTGAAGCTGCTCCAAACAACTTCCAATTCTTCCGACAACCCTCCGAAAACATCCCGAGGCCCACGGGACCTCAACCAAAAAATACGAACAAGTCATATACCACTATTCAAACTTGTGCCAACCTTCAAAACACTCAAAATAACATCGAGTCATCAAAACACCCTCAGATTCAAGCCTAAGGATTCCAAAACTTCAAATTTCCGCTTTTGATCAAAAGTCTATCAAACCTCATCCGAATTACCTGAAATTTTTTCACACACGTCCCAAATGACACAACAGACCTACTCCAACTTCTGGAATTCCATTCCAACCCCGATATCAAAATCACACTATCGAACCGGACACTTCAAAAATTCAACTTTCGGCATTTCAAGCCTAATTAAGCTACGGACCTCCAAAACACAATCCGAACACGCCCCTAAGCTCGAAATCACCCAATGGAGCTAACGGAATCGACGGAGTTCTATTCCGAGGCCGTCTTCACACTGCTCCGACTACGGTCTAAATTCTAAAACTTAAGCTCACATTTAGGGACTAAGTGTCCCAAAACACTCTGAAACACAAAACGAATCCTCCCAACAACTTACAATAGCAGAAACAAACACGGGGAATGCAGTTAATAGGGTATCGGGGCGTAAATTCTTAAGATGATCGGCCGGGTCGTTACATCCTCCCCCTCTTAAAACATTCGTTCGTCACCGTAAAAGCATAAAGACATACCCGAAGTAGTGAAAAGATGAGGGTAACGGTTGCACATATCCTGCTCGGTCTCCCAAGTCGCCTCCTCGACCGGCTGACCCCGCCACTGAACCTTCACTGATGCAATATTCTTCGACCTCAGCTTTCGAACCTGCCTGTCCAATATCGCTACTAGCTCCTCAACATAAGATAGATCCTTGTCCAACTTGACTGAATTGAAATCCAGCACGTGCGACGGATCACCGTGATACCTCCGGAGCATCGAAATATGAAATACCGAATGAACTCCTGCCAAGCTGGGAGGTAAGATAAGCTCATAAGCAACCTCCCCAACACGCCGCAATATCTCAAAAGGCCCAATAAACCTAGGACTCAATTTCCCTTTCTTCCCGAATCTCATGACGCCCTTCATAGGCGTAACCCGTAGCAAGACCCGCTTTCCAACCATATAGGAAACATCACGAACCTTCCAGTCCGCATAACTCTTATGTCTGGACTGGGCTGTACGGAGTCTATCCTGAATCACCTTAACCTTCTCCAGAGCATCCTGTACCAAGTCAGTGCCCAATAATCTAGCCTCGCCCGAACCAACCCACCGGGGACCTACACCGCCTACCATACAAGGCCTCATACGGTGCCATCTGAATGCTGGACTGATAGCTGTTGTTGTAAGCAAACTCAGCCAGTGGCAAGAACTGATCCCAAGAACCTCCAAACTCTATCACACACGCATGGAGCATATCCTTAAGAATCTGAATAGTGCACTCAGACTGTCCGTCCGTCTGGGGTGAAATACTGTGCTCAACTCTACCCGGGTACCGAACTCATGTTGTACGGCCCTCCAGAACCGTGATGTGAACTGAGTACCTCTATCTGAAATAATAGAAACTGGAATACCATGCAGACGGACAATCTCTCGGATATAAATCTCCGCTAACCACTCCGAAGAATAGGCGGTACACATAGGAATGAAATGCGCGTACTTGGTCAGTGATCCACAATCACCCAAATGGCATCGAACTTCCTCAAAGTCCGTAGAAGCCCAACTACGAAGTCTATGGTGATCCGCTCCCACTTCCACTCCTAAATCTCTATCTGCTGAAGCAATCCACCCGGCCTCTGGTGCTCATACTTTACATGCTGACAATTGAGGCACCGAGCTACAAACCCAACTATATCCTTCTTCATCTGCCTCCACCAATAGTGTTGTCTCAAATCCTGATACATCTTCGCGGCACCCGGATGGATGGAATACCGCGAACTATGGGCCTCCTCTAGAATCAAGTCCCGAAGCCCATCAACATTGGGTACACAAATCTGACCCTGCATCCTCAATACCCCGTCATCACCCATGGTCACATCTCTGGCATCACCTCGCAGAACCTTGTCCTTGAGGACAAGCAAATGAGGGTCATCAAACTGACGCTCCCGGATACGTTCAAACAAGGAAGACCGAGAAACCACACAAGCAAGGACCCGACTAGGCTCCGAAAGATCCAATCTCACAAACTGACTGGCTAGGGCCTAAACATCCCTCGTCATGGGCTTCTCCGCTGCTGGTAGATAAGCCAAACTCCCCAAAGTCTCTGCCCGGCGACTCAAAGCATCGGCCACCACATTGGCCTTGCCCGGGTGATATAAGATAGTGATATCATAGTCCTTCAGCAGCTCTAACCACCTCCTCTGGCGCAAGTTAAGGTCCTTCTGCTTGAACAAATGCTGCAAACTCTGGTGATCAGTATAAATCTCACAAGGCATGCCATACAAATAATGACGCCAGATCTTCAAGGCGTGAACAATAGCAGCTAACTCGAGGTCATGGACAGGATAATTCTTCTCATGCACTTTCAATTGTCTGGATGCGTAGGCAATCACCCTACCGTCCTACATCAATACCACTCCATATCCAATCCTCGAGTCATCACAATAGACTATATAAGACCCCGAACCGGTAGGCAATATCAAAACTGGAGTTATGGTCAAAGTTGTCATGAGCTTCTGAAATCTCTACTCACACTCTTCCGTCCACCGGAACGGAGCACCCTCTTGGGTCAGCCTGGTCATAGGTGCTGCATGGATGAAAATTCCTGAACAAATCTATGGTAATAACCCGCCAAGCCAAGAAAATTGCGGATCTCTGTAGCTGAGGAGGGTCTGGGCCAACTCAGCATTGCTTCCACCTTCTTCAGATCCACCTTAATCCTCTCACTAGATACCACGTGACCCAAGAATGCCACGGTATCAAACCAAAACTCACATTTTGAGAACTTAGCATATAACTTCTTTTCTCTCAAGGTCTGAAGCACTGTCCTCAGGTGCTGCTCATGATCTTCCCGACTCCGGGAATATACCAGAATTTCATCAATAAAAATAATGACGAATGAGTCAAGATATGGCCAAAATACACTGTGCATCAAATGCATGAAGGCTGCTGGGGCATTGGTCAGCCCAAATGACATAACAAGGAACTCGTAATGACTATACCGAGTCCTGAAGGTAGTCTTCGGGATATCCGGATCCCGAATCTTTAGCTGATGATAGCCTGAATGCAAGTCAATCTTAGAAAACACACGATCACCCTGTAACTGATAGAACAGGTCATCAATACGAGGCAAGGATACGGTTCTTCACTGTAACCTTGTTCAGCTAGCGGTAATCAATACACATACGCATAGAAACACCCTTCTTCTTCACAAACAAGACAGGAGAACCCCAAGGTGATACACTGGGCCGAATGAAACCCTTATCAAGCAATTCCTGTAACTGCTCCTTCAACTCAGAAGGAGCCATATGGTACGGAGGAATAGAAATGGGCTGAGTGCCCGGCAACAGATCAATGCCAAAATCAATATCTCTATCGGGCGGCATGCCCGGAAGATCAGCTGGGAACACATCAGAGAAATCCCGCACTACTAGGACTGAATCAACTGTAGGGGTATCAATACTGACATCTCTCACATAAGCTAGATACGCGTCACACCCCTTCTCAACCATACGTTGAGCCTTAAGGAACGAAATAACTCTATTGGAAGTATGATCTAAGGTACCCCTCCACTCTACTCGCGGTACACCTGGCATAGCCATCGTCACAATTTTCGTGAAACAATCAAGAATGGCATAATGGGGCGACAACCAGTCCATGCCCAGAATAACATCAAAGTCTACCATGCTAAGTGATAACAAATCGGCTCTGGTCTCAAAACCGCTAAGAGCAATCAAACACGATCGATAAATGCGATCCACAACAAGAGAATCTCAAACAGGAGTAGAAACATAAACAGAAGAACTCAAAGAATCCTGTGATACGCCCAAATACGGAGCAAAATAAGAGGACACATAAGAATAAGTGGAGCCTGGATCGAATAGAACCGATGCATCTCTATGACAGACCAGGATAATACCTGTGATGACAGAATCGGGGGCGACAGCCTCAGTACGGGCAGGAAGGGTAGAGTATCTGGCCTGGCCTCCCCCTCTAGGGCGACCTCTACCTCCCCGACCTCCACCTCTAGCTGGCTGAGCAGGCGGGGTAGCAACTAGTGCTGTGATCATAGACTGAGAACTCTATGGGGCGCGCTGTGTCTGAGAAGTCTGTGGAGGTGCACCCCTCCCAAGTCTAGGGCAATCCCTCACCACATGGCGTGTGTCACGACACTCAAAACAAGCTTTGGGAGGATGTGGTGGCTGTGACTGGCTCGAGCCAGGTCTGCTGGACTGACCACTGGAACCACCTCGTGCAGGAGGCGCACTGGATACTGGAGGTGCATAATAAGGCTCCTGAGGTCTAGGAGGAGCTAGAATACCATTGGCTGCTGGAAGAGCTGAATGAATGGGGCGACTTATATAACCCCTACCATGACGAGCTAAAGTTGGGGCACGGGCACCAGAATAATGGCCCGACTCTCGAGACCTCTTGGTCTCCCTCTCCTCTCTGTCCCAAGAATGTATACCCTTTACTCTCCTAGCAATGTTCACCACCTACAACAACAACAACAACAAACCCAATGTGATCCCAACAAGTGGGGTCTAGGGAGGGTAGTCTGTACGCAGACCTTACCCCTACCTAATTCAGGTAGAGAGGCTGTTTCCAATAGACCCTCGGCTCAGGAAGGGCAAGAAGAAGAAGAGGAAAGCAAGGGAGGAAGAAAGATGGAAGATAAAAGAAAAAAATGGGAGAGATAAAGGATAAGTGACACCAAATAATAGCAACAGGGAATACAATACCTGAGACGAACAATGTTCACCACCTGCTGATAAGAAATATCCATCTCCAACTCCCGAGCCATACTAGACCTGATGTTGGGAATGAGCCCCTCAATAAACCGATGAACCTTCTCGCGAACAGTAGAAACCAAAGCTGGTGCATGTCTAGCCAAGTCAGTCAAACGGACAGCATACTCCGAGACAGTCATAGTACCCTAGCGCAAATGCTCGAACTTTGCGCGCCATGCGTCCCTGAAGCTCTGGGGAACATACTCTCTCGTGAACATATCTGAAAACTGAGTCCAAGTCAGGGAAGCTGCCTCATCCGGACTGTCTAACTCATAAGCACGCCACCACTGATAGGCGGCTCCTCGAAGCTGGAAGGTAGTGAAGAAAACCCCGCTCGATCCTGATATACCCATGGTATGGAGGATATGGTAGCACTCCTTTAGAAATCCCAGAGCATCATCTGATGCTAGTCCACTGAATATAGGAGGCTGATACTTCTTGAACCTCTCAAGCTTCTTCTGCTCCTCCTCTGAAGCTACTGCCCTCTTCTCGGGGTGAGCTGGGGCTACAGGCTGTGCCGGTATAATCTCTGGGACATGCTCAACATGCACTCGCTGCTCAGAAGAGCGGGCAGCGGGAGTTTGTGCTCCTCTCCCGGCTTGGGATGTGGCTGCAGCAAGGGGAAGCAGCCCTGCCTGAGCAAGAGTGGTGTACATACTCATAAACTGAGCAAGAGTCTCCTGTAGTGCTGGAGTAGTAGTAGCTGTGGGCATATCAGGTGCCTGGGCTCCAGCTGGAACTGCTGGTGGCTCCTCGGTAGCAGCTCACGCGGGTGCTCAGGCTGCACCGTGTGTGCGTCATCAGCCTCTACCCCGGACCCGATCTCTGACGGCTCTTGTAGGGGGGCGCGGGTGTCTGGTCACCTCCAGTAGCACATGTCCTCACCATCTATGAGAGAATAGAAGACACAAGTTTAGAATTTCGATATCAAAAATCCCGCACGACAAGGAATTCAAATGAAGTGAAATTTTCTTAACAGTTACATAGCCTCTCGTAGATAAGTACAGACGTCTCCGTACCGATCCACAAGACTCTAATAAACCGACTTGTGATTCATGACACCTATGAACCTAGAGCTCTGATACCAACTTGTCACGATCCCGGTTCGCCCTCCGTGAACATGTCACGACGGCACCTAGTCCCTACGACTGGTAAGCCTAACAATTTCGGAAGAAAGAAAACATATGCAGAAAGCTAATATAAAACCGAAGATAACAAATAAAAGTGTTTAAGATGCGCTGGGCATATACAACACAAGATCTCAAAAACCGAACAGCTCCCAAAACTCGAAATCCCATGAATCACAAGCTATACATATGACAAAAATGCTCTAACTCCATAATGTCTAAATCAAAAGAAAGGATAGAAAGGCTATCACTACAAGAGAGAATGGAAAGGGACTCCTCGGTCTGTGGACGCGGCAGATATACCTTGAAGTCTCTGGAGAATCTCCTCGCCTCAAGGGTAGTGGGACTGAGTCGAAGTACCTGGATCTGCACACGAAAAACATGTGCAGGAAAGGGCATGAGTACACCACAGCGGTACCCAAAAAGTACCAAGCCTAACCTCGATCGCGTAGTGACGAGGAAGGTCAAGGCCCTACCGGTCATATACAATAATATATAAGTAAAGGAAGTAGTATTAAAGTAACACAGGGTAATAAGAGTAGCAACAACTACAACAGAGACAATTAATCACAAAAGGAATACAGCTCAACACAGAGATAACAACCGGGGATCTCCCAGGATACTGTCCTGTAGTCCCAAATATAAATATCTAGTAGATTTCCCGGGTGTCGTCCTGTAGTCCAACTCATAATGCGCAGGGGATCTCCCAGAATACCACATCCGTAGTCCCAAATAAAACAGGCAAAGGGGATCTCCTGGGATATCGCCCGTAGTCCCAAAACTAACACACAGCAACAACACGAAGAATATTCAATTCAATAAAATTTATACCAAGGTAAAACAGGTATTTCTAGCCTAGCATGCTGCACAGAATTCAAATAAGGCAAGTTAGAGCTAGTAAAGCAATTGAATCAGTTAGACATGCTTTCCTATGCTAACAGTAGGCTAAATTTCCGGTAGTGTAAACAGAGAAGAAAGTACACAGTAATAGTTACTTAATGAAAACCAGATTTTCAACAATTAGCACATGTACGCACTCGTCACCTCACATACAAGGCATTTCATGTATCAATAATACCAAATACTAAGGGGAGTTCCCCCACACAAGGTTAGGCAAGCCACTTACCTCGAACTAGCTCAATCAACTCAATACCACGTTCTTGCCACGAGTATCCGACTCCAAATGGCCCAAATCTATTCAAAGTAATTGCATAATGTAAATATAACTTCAAGTAACTAATTTAACTAATTAATTCGAAGCTAATACGCGAAATTCGGAAAATCACCCAAAAAGCTTCCAGGGCCAACGTCTCGGAATCGGGTAAAATTTACGAATTCGGAATCCTCACACTCTCACGAGCTCATATATACAAAAATTACTCCAATCCGAAATCAAAATCTTGATAAAAATTCCAAAATTAGGCCTAAGAACTTTTTCAATTTTTCTCCAAATTTTCACCCCAAATCAAATTTAAAGGATGAATTTAAGCATAGATTCGTGGAAATTAATCAAACCGAGTAAGAATTACTTACCCAAAACACCCAGGTGAAAATATCTTCCAAAATCGCCAATCCCGAGCTCCAAATCAATTTCTAAGGTCTTGAAACATAACCCTCGATTCTGCCCATTTTCTGACCAGTGAAACCGCATCTGCGGCTCTGGGACCGCACGGTCCCGCTTTTGCGTAGACCAAGTTGCACCTGCGACTTTTCATTAGACAAGGATTTCCGCACCTGCGACCTCCCTTCGGCATATGTGGCGCCGCTTCTGCGGTCCCTGCTGGCCCTCCTCTTTTCCGCTTCTGCGATGCCAACGCCGCTTCTGCGGCTCCGCACCTGCGTTTCCCAACTGCAGGTGCGGTTATGATAGAAGATCAGCAGCTGAAGCTGCTCCAAACAACTTCTAATTCTTCCGACAACCCTCCTAAAACATCCCGAGGCCCCCGGGACCTGAACCAAAAAATACGAACAAGTCATATACCACTATTAAAACTTGTGCCAACCTTCGGAACACTCAAAATAACATCGAATCATCAAAACACCCTCGGATTCAAGCCTAAGGATTCCAAAACTTCAAATTTCCTCTTTTGATCAAAAGTCAGTCAAACCCCATCCAAATTACCTGAAATTTTGCACACATGTCCCAAATGACACAACGGGCCTACTCCAACTTCCTGATTTCCATTCCGACCCCGATATCAAAATCTGACTATCGAACCGGAATGTTCAAAAATTCAACTTTCGGCATTTCAAGCCTTATTAAGCTACGGACCTCTAAAACACAATCCGAACACGCCCCTAAGCCCGAAATCACCCAACAGAGCTAACGAAATCAACAAAATTCCATTCCGAGGCCGTCTTCACACTGCTTCGACTACGGTCCAAATTCTAAAACTTAAGCTCTCATTTAGGGACTAAGTGTCCCAAAACACTCCGAAACTCAAAATGAATCCTCCCAACAACTTACAATAGCAGAAACAAACACGGGGAATGTAGTTAATAGGGGATGGGGGTGTAAATTCTTAAAACGACCGGCTGGGTCGTTACATGAGCCATGTCACCCCATGTATGTCACTTACTGACATCTTGACGAGTATGCCATTCCAAGGCTGCCCCAGTCAAGCTCTCACTGAAATGCGCCATTAACAGCTCATCCTTCCTGCCAACACCTCTCATTACGCTGCAATAACCCCTCAGATGGGCTACTGGATTTCCATCCCCGTCATACAAGTTAAACTTTGATATTTTAAATCCCGCGGGCAAGTGAACGTCAGGGAACATACACAGATCTTTGAATGCAATACTCTTCTGACCTGCCAACCCTTGCATGTTTCTTAAAGACTGCTCTAAGATTTTCACCTTCCAGGATATCTCATCTTGCTCCACTGTCTTAGCAGGCTTTTCAGTTTCACCGGGAGGCTCAAAATGAGGAGCATGAGAGTATGGATCCGAGACCTTGAAAGTTGGTTTTGGAGCACAATGTTGGGCATCAGGGATTTTGAACACAATCTTGCTAGAGGATCGAGGAAAGGTAGCTGGTGGATGAGCTACAAAAACATGAGTGGTCAAAGGAGCGGGATATGAGGTGGTTTTGGCGGGTGGAGCGTGAGAAGGTTGTGGGGAGATATTAGGAGCAATGGGAATCTGGATTTGTGACAGTGGCGGAATGGTGACAAGGCCTTCAGGGTAGTTAGTGGGAAATAATGGTGGAGGACGCCCACTAATCCAGGCTTAGTATATTTCGGCCATCTGTCCTTTCAACCTTAAGGCCTCTTCTTTCAACTCAGATTCTGACTCAACAATCTCCTTAGACGGATCAATAACACCCGTGTCCAAGTCTTTGCTAGCCATGACTACCTTGCTCTTTGACATTGTGTTGTATGGATGAGTTACTTAAGAACCACAAACCAACCACCCTTCTGCTCAATGAAGATAACAAAAAGGAACAAAATGAGGTCATCACGTTAGCGTTAGGGCATTTAACAGCTAAAAATATCACATTGTGTGCAATGCACCTAGCAACAATTAATGGTTCAAGAATGACTTCGAGGGTCACAAGGTCACTTGGCATCATCCCAATTTGTTCATTTCAACCTTCTCTTTTCATTGATTTTCTAGCACTTCTTGGCTTGCTCATTTTCCTTCCTCTTTTTTTTTTTTTTCTAATTATCACTTTTTTCTTTCCTCTCCTTTCTCACATCCCATAATTTCATCTCTTTTGTTTCCTTTTTTTCTTTTTATTTCTTTTTTTAAATGATTCGATCGAACCCTATGTAGGTTGCCTACGTATCATGACGCCGCATGAATCAGATCTTTGCGTAGTTCGGGAAGATTGGGAATAAAGTAAACTAACGTTCTCTTTTCTTTCTTTTTTTCTTTTTTTTCTCTTTTTTTTTACCTTAATGACTACTCTGATGAGAAAAAAGAAGAAAATCTCTCTTCTTATTTTTTTTAGACTTAACGTTCTATAATGTATTCCAAACTCAATCTTAAACGAGCATATTTTTTTTTGAAACGGATACTCTATGAGAAATTATTAAAAAAAACCTAGAAGAGAAAAATGTTTTTGATTCTTTTTTTCTAGGAAGGAAATCTAAAGAATGAACCAAAGAAAAATATTTTGAATTTTCGTTTGATATCCTGAAGAAAGATTTCGAAACAAGAAATGAAAAAGATAAAAAAATATTTTCGGATTTCAGTTTTTGATTACCTGAGGGAGAAACTCTGAAGATAAACCAAAGATAAAGTATGTTGTTTTTTTTTCTTCTATGTACAATGTCCAAAAGTTCTAGTAAAAATAAAAAGAATATTTTTTTTCTGTTTTTCATTAATTTCCGAAAGAAGAACCTCAAAAGAAAATCTTTTTGGATTTTTGGAATTAATATCTTAAAGAAAACTTTTAAAGAGGTACTAAAAGAAAATTCTCTTTTTTTTTTTGAATTTTTAGTCTTAATATACTAAAGGAAATATAAAAGCAATTTTTTTATTTTGAGTTCTAGATATTAATTTTCTAAAGGAAAACCACCTCAAATGAATTTTTTTTCATTTTTAGAATTAGTATTCTAAAGAAAACTTCTAACGGAAATATAAAAACGCAAAATTTCTTTCTTTTTTTTTTATTTTTGATTTATAACACATTTTTTCAAATACAAAATAGGAAGTACAATAACAAAAGACTCGACAAACTAAATAGACTATGAGAGACTCTAACATCACCTAAAAGACTCGACATCACTGTACAAAACTAGAAGGAAAAAGACGACATAAAAAGAAAAAACAAACTCAAAACATTAAAATAAAAATAAAAAATCTCCTTAAGCAAACTCCTGAATGAGCGATCGTGACTGGATGGTCCCGGGGTGTCTGTCATGCTCAAACTCCGGTAAGTAGATCCACACCTGTAAAAGAAAATTAAGACCAAATAAAGTTAAAGACCTAGAACACTATGTGAGACAATAACACTTCCTGTTAGACACATGCAAGACATGATTGAGGTTATTTTGGCAAAACGGCCTGTGTGGCCAAAAGGGGCTAGACATGCAAGATTTGGCTAAGACCCCACGAAGCCAAGAACCTAAGACTCGCTAGGAAGACCGGACCCTATGTGGGCTGCCTACTTATCCCGCCCCAAAAGACGAGAATCAGGTATGCGTAGTTCAGGCAGATTGGATACGGGCGATAATTAAAAAAACCATTGATTTGAATAAAACATATTTTTTGTCTATCTTTTTCTCTTTTTAAAAAAATGATGGGAAAATGCAAAATCTTTTTTCTCATTTACCCTCAACCATCATTGGTCCGCCAAATTACCTTTTTACCCTTGAAGAATGCAACATGTAGCACATAGGATGCATCAGGATGGTCTTTTATTTTTGGGTACACCTATCCTAGACGGACTCAACTCCTGTGTTGAGTCCCCTAAGTCAAATACACGTGATGCAAATAAACGTTCCTACTAGGGATCCGACATGAGGCTATGTTATTCTAGATTTAAACCTGGGGTTGTGTTCTAGACCTGGCTTACCCGAGCGGACAGCTCGAGCCGAGGTGGGGCAACGTACCGGGAGCAGGAAAGTCTACCCGGCCTTGTTGCTGACCCAAGCCTCGTTCTATTTGGTATGACTTCTGTTAACCTGGGAGAAGGTGTTAGGCATTCTCGGATTCCGTGGTTTTAGCACGGTCGCTTTAATCATACTTGGCTTAATTAAATTATCTAATTACTTATTTTAGAACCTATGTGCATTTGCTTCTTTTAATTAATAAATTATCCTAAAACGAGTCACGTGTACGTGTACTCATTTCATTTGGCGCATAAAAAATCATGTCACGCGTACGTGTCCACAATTAATCACGCTTTATTATTATATCAAGAAAGCTTGGCCGAAGTTGCGCGAACGCATACCTCGATTTTGTTTTTAAGATCGTAATTATGTCACGCGAACGTGTGCACAATCACAAGAATATACTAAATCGTGCCTAAAGCAAGCTACGAATATTCATTTTAAAAAGACATACTCGTGTCACGCGAACGTGTACACAATTAACAGCATTTTATTATTACTAATATTATTTGGCCGAAGTTGCGCGAACGCATACCTCGATTTATTTTGTATCATAACCATGTCACGCGTACGTGTACATAATCGGGATAATTGATTTATTAATACCTGCCTAAAGTATACTAGCTATGTATAGTTATTGAACATATAGGCCAAAGACAGTTTTTAATTCTTGTTAGTCTCATCAACCCAAATTCTATTCAAACTAAATTTGTTACTTTACTGGGTCAATCCAGCGGGACAAAGCCAAACCTCTATTCGCTCCTATTAGTACCAACTCCACAGATCCGATTTACCCAATTCAACACTTTATATTAAACATTCATTATCTTACCTAAATGATGAAGTATAAACAACAGTTAAACATTTAAACTAAACTATAACAAAGCAATTATAACAAAGCAGAATTACAGCAAAGCAATACAAGTAAAAGCCATATTAATCACCAAAGGAAATTAAAACGGAAGCTAAGGCATGATAAAATGACAAAGCATCAAATGTCCAACGAACCCATCATATTCCAAGATAAAAAAAACAAGTGAGAACAATGAAGGAATAGAAATAGAGAAATAGACCTTAAAACAAAGTAATTTTGAATCTGAAAATGTTTAACTCCGAAAAATCTGGACAGCGACAAACTCGATGGAACCGCGAATCTGCCGAAAAAACCTCGAACGGACAACCTCAAAACGGCCACCTCGAATGGGAGCAAACTTCAACTCAACTATGGCTCAATGAATCTGAAGCTTAATTTTACGGCAATTTTGAAACACAAGCGCCGGAAAGCTATGAATCTCAGCCAACAAAACAAACGAACAAGCTCACAATCAAACGGTTTCAACAGCTTGAAAGCTGTTCCAAATCTTCTGTTTCTGCCGAGTCAGTGTGAGAGTTTCGTCTGGTGTTGGAGATGGGGTGGGGCTAGTGTAGTGATGAAGAAGAAAGGTTAGGGTGTGTGTAGGTTTAAGATCAGAAACAGCTTATCTCTTTGAGTAACTTGCGATAATGACAGTGATGAATTGATTTCATTTGTTGGGGCTTCATGGACTCTCCTGTCATGGCAAGAGAAAAAAGAGCAAAAAAAGAAAAGTTCAAGAAGAAGAAGCAGGAACGACTCTATGTGTGTGTGTCCTTGCATTTCTGTCCGTGTGTGTTCCGGTGAGTTGGGTGGTGAAGGAGCGACAGATTTGCTCATTTTCCGGCAAGCTGGTGTCACGACCCCGGTTCGCCCTCCATGAACCATCATAACGGCACCTAGTCTCTACGACTAGGTAAGCCTAAATTGCGGAAAAGAAACCAAAAAATTTGCGGAAGTAAAACAATTTAAAACAAAATAAGAAATAACGAGTGTGTAAATGTGCCGCTCGGCAAACACCATGTTTAAAGCTCAAAACCAACACATAAATCCAAGACCTGAAAACCCATGAATCACAAGCTAAGAAGTACTACACAGCTCTAACTCCAGAATGTCTAACAAGAACTGAAAATACAGAAGGGCTAATACTAAACAGCAAGAATAGAAGAGACTCCACGGTCTGCGGACGCGGCAGATATACCTTGAAGTCTCTACAGAAGCGCCTCGCCTCAAGGATGATAAGACTGAGCGAAAGTACCTGGAGCTGCACATGAAAAACATGCACAGAAGGGGCATGAGTACACTACAGCGGTACTCAGTAAGTGCCAAGCCTAACCTCGGTTGGGTAGTGACGAGGAAGGTCAGAGCCCTACTGAGATTAAATAAGTTTTAAAGTGACAGGATAAGATAAGCAGTGCAATTGAGAATCTACAGCAAGAGTCTATACAGGATAATAAAAGTACAATAACGGAAACAGAATATAAAGACAAATCACCAGGTAACACCACTCACAACAGGGATAATAAGTAGGGATCTCTTGGTATCCTCAATACATATACACTAGGGATCTCTTGGTATCCCGACGATCTCTTGGTATCCTCAATATATCTCGGGGATCTCTTGGTATCCTGAGGATCTCTTGGTATCCTCAATATATCTCGGGGATCTCTTGGTATCCTGAGGATCTCTTGGTATCCTCAATACATATACACACTAGGGATCTCTTGGTATCCCGAGGATCTCTTGGTATCCTCAATATATGCTAGGGATCTCTTAGTATCCCGAGGATCTCTTATTATCCTCAATATGCGTACCGGGGATCTCTTGGTATCCCGCACCTCAGCCCAAATCATAAATACGTACAGGTGATCTCCCGGGATGCTGTCCCGTAGTCCCAAATTAAAACACACAGAAGCAACACAAGGATACTCAATTAAATGCTAAATACGTATCAAGTAAATAGTTAATCCTAGTCTAACATGCTTCACGTAATGCAATTAAAGCAGTTTAAGCAAAAAGGCAATGAAGTCAACTAAACATGCTTTTCTAAACTAACAACATGCTAAAGTCACAAATAGAATAAACAGGAAAGAAAGGAACTCAGCTTAAATACTAAAAAAAAATCGGGGTTTTCAATAATTAGCTCAAGTACGCGCTCGTCACCTCACGTACAAGGCATTTCAATTATCAAACATCATATCCTAAGGGGAAGGTCCCCCACACAAGGTTAGACAAGCCACTTACTTCGAACCGGCTCAAATCAACTAGAAACCACGCTCTTGCCAAGAGTATCCGACTCCAAATGGCCCAAATCTATTCAATTCAATTGCATGTTGTAAATAACTCCTCAAGTAACTGATTCTATAATTAAATTCTAAGCTAATACACGAAATTATGAAAATGACCAAAAATGCCCCTCGGGCCCACGTCTCGGAATCGAGTAAAATTTTCATTTCCAGAATCCTCACATCCTCACGAGTCTAAACATATAAAAATTATCCAATTCCGATATCATTTGGTCCCTCAAATTATCAATTTATATTTTTGAAATATTACACAATTTTTCTTCCCAAATTCCATCCCAAATCACGAATAAAATGATGAATTAAATGATAGATTCATGTACTCTAGCCAAATCAGAGTTAGAATCACTTACTCCGATGAATTTTTGAAAAACCTTCGAAAAATCGCCAAAATCCGAGCTCTCTAGGTCAAAATATCAAATAAAACCCAAAACCTCATATTTATAGACCACCCTCCAGATTTCTACCTCTGTGGACCGCACAAAAACGACCGCGGTCCGCACCAAACCAGTGCGGTCCGCACATAAACGACGGTGGCCACACAGGTCTTGACTGCAGTGACAGGCTTTAGTATTTTGGCCAGAACTTTCGCTACAGATGTCCAAATTATGATTTCTTTAACTATCTGGAAACTAGACACGAAGGGCTACAACTTTCGCTTTTGAATCATCTCAAAATTCCTCGTAGATAAAAAAGATATGAGCTCCCAAAGTAGGACTAGTGAAACAGCCCCCACCGCGGACCGCACTACATTTTGTGCGGCTGCACAGCCTCCACCGCGGACGCACTGGATTTCGTGCGGACAGCATTGGTGGGTTCTGAGGCCTGCAACTCTTCTGGACCTGCAATGGCTTTGATTTTTGGCCTAAAAACATCCCGGAACCTACCCGGAACTCACCCGAGTCCCCGGGACTTCAAACCACTTGCACCAACATAACCTAAAACATCGTTCAAACTTGTTCCAACCTTCGGAATGCTAGAAACAACACCAAAACACCTAGTTTTCACTGAATTCAACCTTAAGAACTTCAAAAACTCAAAAAAACACATTTTCGATCAAAAAGTCTATCAAACCTCGTCCGAATGACCTGAAATTTTACACACACATCCCAAATGACATGACAAAACTACTGCAACTTCCGGAATTCTATTCCGACCCTCAGATCAAAATTTCACTATCGGAACGGAAACTTCAATAATTCAAACTTCGGCATTTCAAGCCTAAATTAGCTACGGACCTCCAAAACACATTCCGAACACGCTCCTAACCCCGAAATCACCTAACGTAACTAACGGAACCATTGGATTTCCATTCCGAGGCCGTCTTCACACTGTTCTGACTATGGTCATTTTCCAACACTTAAGCTCTCATTTAGGGACTAAGTATCCCAAAACTCTCCGAAACTTAAAACCGAACATCCCGGCAAATCAAAATAGCAGAAATAAACTTGGGGGAAGAAGTTAATAGGGGATCGGGGCATAAATTCCAAAAATAACCGGCCGGGTCGTTACAGCTGGGTACGGCTAGGGAATGTCGTTCACCCCGTCACAGCAGTAACAGTAGCCGTCGCCGGTGGTCAACTCCGATGAATTATGGTGGTGGGACGGGGTCTCTCTTTTGTTAGCAAAGATGAGGAGGAAAAGAATGAAGAGAGGAGGAGCAGTGGGGTGGTGGCGTTAGGTTGGCTTTTTTTTGGTGAAGATGAAGCCTAGGTTTTTCTTCTTAGGTTTAAGAAGAGGGTGGTGTAGAAGATGATCAAATGGCTGGTTTTAGACTAGGGTTCTAGGTTTTTGTTTTAGGCTATGAAGAAGGAAGAAGAAGGGTCCTCCTGGGTTCATGGAAACGGCTGATCTCTTAGTTTTTATAAGGTTTTTTAGGTTTTTTTAGGTCTAGGGTGAAGAAGAAAGATTTTTTAGG
The DNA here is from genome assembly GCF_001879085.1 of Nicotiana attenuata. Lineage (NCBI taxonomy): Eukaryota > Viridiplantae > Streptophyta > Magnoliopsida > Solanales > Solanaceae > Nicotiana > Nicotiana attenuata. The sequence goes on along the minus strand of NC_031995.1, from coordinate 64,114,152 downwards.
TTAAGGGAGTATGGGCTTGGTCTTATTGGGCCTTAGAATTGGGCCCAAAACTAAAAATGGACTACAAAATTCATTAAAATGGGATAAACTAACTCTTCCTTCTAAAATTATTTATAATATAAAAATATAAAACTAATCTCAATTAATTAAAATAAACAGTATTATGTTGTGAGACTATTTTGGTATTTTTTCAAGATTATATAAAAATAAAAATCCTAGTAAAATAGTATGACTACAAAAATTAATGAAACTATTTTTGTAATTTTCATTTTTGTGACAAAATAAAGTAAAAGAGTCAAAACTAATTGAAATAGCTATATTAGGCCTAAACTAAATATTTAAAGGCTAAAATATATAAAATCTTGGGGAGGGTCAAAAATCACATGTCTACAGCTATGGCCTTCACCTAGGAGTTTGCCTAACGGGTTGTAAACTTTAAAGCTTGTTTTATTAGTCGGGGTGTATTATAAATATCAACACTTGAGTACCCACTCAATACCTCTCGGTCAGAGAGTGATTTTGCCCTGTTTGGCTTTCTCAAGTCCAAATGCGTATTGAATAAAATGGTTGATCCAAAGCCCAAGTCGGGTTTTACTATCTCTAGGTTCAACCCTTTAATTGAGACTATCAATCTCTCGATTTACCCAATCTTGTTAGCCAAATTTTCCTACACTAAGTCTATCTTAGTCAAGTAGAGACCAACTCAAATAGGCATGAACTAATGTTTGCAACCATTAATTCTACAATTAAAAGCAAGAACAAGGCTGAATAATAAACACCCAAGCATAAACATGCAATAAATCAAATACCCATTAAGATTACACTCTAGGTTGGGTCACAACCCTAGTGAAAATCTAGCTACTCATGCTTAAGATAGAAGAAATAGAAGAAGAAATAATAATTAAACCATATTGATAATTAAAATGATGAAATCTATATTCAAAAAACTCAAAATAGCAAAAACTACTAAAGAAAGTAAAGAAAATCGTCTACTGTAGCAGCTGATGTCAAAACATAACCTAAAAAAGTGAAACTCTTCTATTTATACAATGCTGGAATTTTCGGACAAAAATGCTCTTTCGGCGGTTCTGCGGCTACACAATTCCATGTGCGGTCCGCACTTTGCTTTAGCCTGGCAAGATTGGAAAACCTGCGGTCGCACTTCTCTCTTTCTACGGTCCGCAAAAATGTGTCTGCGGCCGCACCTTGCTCTTCTGCGGTCCGCACAAATGTGACTGCAGCCGCATAACTACTTTTCTGCGGCCGCACAATAATTGTGCGGTCCGCACTCTTGTTGAACTTGAGATGCATGTTCTCTAAACTTTTTCTCTTACGCAGTTTCTGGTGCCGCACTTTTCATATGCGGACCGCACATTTCACACTTCACTGATGGCGTTTCTTCACATCCTGCAGTCGCAGATGATAATCTGCGGTCCGCACTTCTGAGCTTCTGTGCCTGTTTTTGTCCTTAAGTTCAGATCGCTCCTTCTTGAGTTGGATTTCATCTGGGAGCTCATCTCCAATATTCCTGTAATTAAGCACATTTCATCAGTTTACGGGAACATTAAGGACTTTTGGACTAAAACAAAAGCAAAAAGGCAGTAATAAGTAATCAAAATCCCCACTTATCAACTCCCCCAAACATAAGCTTTTGCTTGTCCTCAAGCAAATACGATAATTCCCACCTCCACAAGTTAAGAGCTATTCCAACTAATCAAAGATGCATAAATCACACATCAATTGGGACCAACAATTACCCACAACATTTATGAATTATCAACAAGGCAACGAGTTGAACTTTTAAGCACAAATAGTTCTAATGTGACGCTTGAGCATCAAGAGTTGACTTTATTCATCAAGGAAGCTCGCTCTTTCATGTAGGTCACTGTGGATCCCAAACTCCTCCTCCTATACTCTCCATTTGCATATCTCACTCAAGAATACAACAACAACAACAACAACCCTGTAAAATTCCACTAATGCGGTCTGAGGAGGGTAGTGTGTACGCAGAACTTACCCCTACCCCGAAGAAGTACAGAGGCTGTTTCCGAAAGACCCTCGGCTATCTCACTCAAGAATATAACACTCAATTCAAAGATTTGTGAAAGGTTCACTCATCTCTCTCAAAAGAATTTTGCAAGTACGGCTCTAAGTACCATAGGCTTGCCCCTCATGTAAATCACCACTAATGTAAGCTCACTAGGCATGAAATCACGTAAGGCTTTTTCGGAATGCAATGAAGGCTTTTGGACTAAGGTTGGAAATGCTATGATAGAACGGGTTCATCTTTCCATTAAACACTCCATTTTCTCTTATCACCTCATGCTTTGCCAACTTTTTGAGGCATTTTCTTTTCCTTGGGGGAACTAGAGAGACTTAGCATCACTCTTTCTTGGTAATGATATTCATTTTCTCCTTCTTTGGTTTCTCCATACTTTGCATCATTACTTTTCTTTGAATCCCTTCAGCTCTTCAACTTATTCACTTTCTTTTTGCATTTTTCTCTTTGTTCTTTCTTTCTTTTTCTTGCCTTTCCTTCTCTTCATTTATTTTCTCTTATTCTGCTTCGATACCTTTTTCAAACTCCTCGTCTCTCTCCCAAACTTATATTTTTAGCCAATTATTTCTCAAGAGTGTTAAGGAAAGCTCGGGTGCCAAGAGAGGGTCACAACAAAATGGGTAAAGGCTTGTAACATGGTTATCAAATGAGAAAGGTTTTTACGCTCAAATGAGTTGGCTAGGGATGACAACATTGGTGGGCCATGGAGAATTTTCAAGCGGGTCAAGGAGAGCCTACAATCACTTCTCAAGCCAAGCAAAACTTAATTTTGCCTCGAAACACATTCGGGGCAAGTTCTAGACCATTCGCACGGGTACTTGGACTTGTAACAAAAACATATCACCTCTCACACAGCTGGATTATTAAAGGGGATAGAGTCGAGGGCCCACAACGACCATATTCAGGATTGAAAATCACTATGGTTCGACTAAACCGCTCGATGATTGCTTAAGTCCACACAAGAGTCAGAAGGTCACTAACTAGAGATATTTCTTTCCAACAAGCTTGTTTTTAATCATAAGCACATAGTTAAGTGTGTTGGTACCAAGTAAAGCATGTTTGACTCTTCGAGCCTGACTCAATTAGGTCTTTTTATTCATTATTAGTACTATTCTTACCTAAACACCAAAAATGGACTCAATCCCTTAAGAAGGTTGTCACGCCAACCATCGTTGGGAAGAGTCACCTGGTTCCACAAAAACTACCTTCGGAAATAACCGTGGCATTAAGAAAACCAAAGGCTTATTGTCCATTAAAACATAAAAAGAAGCTACTAAATTAAAAAGAAGCTGTTAGATTAAACAAGAAACTACTAAATTAAACATTGACTAATTTGAAAACAGAATAAAGAAGCTACAAAGTAAACTAGAGCCTTCCCCGTAGCAAGGAAAGGTCTCCAAAGAATAATCGGTATCTTATAGTCAACCTCACAATCAAGAATGACAAAATCCGCTGGAAGAATGAATTTAGCAAGACTAACCAATACATCCTCAATCACTCCCAATGGTCTCTTCATGGTACGATCGGTCATTTATAATCTCATAGATGTGGGTCTTGGTTGCACAATCCCCAAAGTCTTGAAAACCGAATAGGGCATCAAATTTATACTTTCCCCAAGATCACAAAGAGCTTTTGCAAACTCGACACTTCCAATTGTACAAGGAATCGTGAAAGCGCCTGAATCCTCCAACTTGAGATCCATTGAATGCACAATTGCACTCACTCGATGAGTCATTTTTATAGTTCAAAATTCATCGAACACTTCTTTGTCACTAAATCCTTCATAATCTTTGCATAACCGAGCATTTTCCCCAAGGCTTCAACCACTGGCACATTGATTGATAGACTCTTCGTCATGTTAATGAACTTTTTGAATTGGTTCTCTCCATTTTACTTGGCAAGCCTTTTACTATATTTACGAAGAGGCCTAGGCATTGGTTCCTTAGCCTTTTGCACTATCGGTTTCGGTATGTCAACAATGTGATCCCTAGAAGGGTTCACTTCCTCTTGAGTCTCTTTCATATTATCATCAATATCAATCCGTACTTCATCATTTGCTTGCACCACATTGTTCGGGGTCTCATCTTCTTGAACCACTTGCTCATCATCCACAAGTTTCCTTTGACTTGAGGTGGGTGCATCCCCACCTTTTCCACTCCTTGTAGTAACGGCCATAGCATGTCCCGTGTTATTCATACCCTTTGGGTTCACCACTATGTCACTTGGTAGTGCCCCCTTAGGACGAGTGTTTAGAGCTTGAGAGATTTGCCCATTTGAACTTGCAAGTTGCGAATTGATTTGTTGTGTAAGGCTAGTTGGGCATCGGAGTCGACATTCTTCTCCATCATTTGTTTGAACATATTCTCAATTTGTCCCATATCATTGTTGGAAGAACTTGGACATGGAAAGGATAAGGAGGCGGGTTGCTCGGTTGTTGATACATCGGGGCTTTTGAAAACCCGACCCCCAATTGCCTTGATTATTGTTCCATCCCCCTTAATTATTACCTCCCTAATATCCTTGGTTGTTTCTACTCCAATTGCCTTGGTTATTTCCACCACTCCAATTTCCTTGATTGTTGTTATTATTCCAATTCCCTTGATTGTTGCCACCACTCCAACTACTTTGGTTGATAGAATTCCAATTACCTTGATTACCTTGAGGTCAGCATTGTGGTTGATTCGGGCCTTGAGAGTTGTTTCTTTGCCCTTAAAAGTTGTTCACGTAATGCACTTCCTCCTCTTGTTCATTGTAAGATTCATCTTGATCAAACCTACTATCTTCTTGCACATAATTCTCCACACAGTTTTGCACTTGTGGACCCTTGGGCCTTCTTTGTTCACCATCATACTAACTCCCTCCATGGCATTGACTTGCTTAGGACTTTGCACTTGTTGAAGTTGAGCCTTGGCTAATTGATTCATTCTGGTGGTCAACTCGGCAATGGCTTGCCCGTGATCATGCAATTCTTTATGTAGGTGAATCATGTTTGGGTCACCTTGAGGAACATTTGCCCTACTTTGCCATGCCGATGAAGTATCCGCTATTTCATCTAAAATCTCACAAGCTTCTGCATACGGCGTTGCCATGAAATTTCCACCGGCAAGTTGATTAACCACGCACTGATTGGTTGTATTGATCCCCTAAAGTTTGTTGGATCATAGCCTCCGTCATGTCATTATTGGGGCACTCTTTAACCAATGTTCGGTACCTGAATATCGTCTCTAAGAGTAGCCATATGCCCGGAAGAAAAGAACTTGGAAATAAATTTCTCCACCAACTCATCCCATGTATGGATGGAAAGGTTTGGCAATCTCTCTAACCAATCCAAGGCTTTCCCCTGTAGAGAGAAAGGAAATAGCCTCAACCTTAAAGCATCCTCGGAGACGTTGTCTGTTTACTCCCCCAACAAGTGTCCACAAACCCCTTCAAGTGTTTGTATGCATGTTGACTCAGAGCCCCGGTGAAGAATCTCCGTTGCTCTAGCAGTGTGAGCATTACACTCGTGATTTAAAAGTTGCCCGCCCTAATGCGGGGTGGAACTATGGCACTTGCATACCCTTCATTCGGCAACACCCGGTGTGGATCCACTCTTGGTAGAGGTGGGGTGGAACTGGGACGTTGTCTTGAGGCGGTCGGCCTCTTCTATTTGCTTGAGGTTCAAGAGGAACCTCTTCAACTTGGTCATCTTTAGCGTCCACATCACCCGAAGGCATGTTTCCGAGTTGATCATTGTTGAGAGCCATTGTTGAACATACAATTGATTCACAAAAATTAATAACACGGAAGGAAAAGAAGACAATTCATACACAACAGAAAATATATAGCTAAATCCATTTTTAGCTCCCCGGCAACGGCGCCAAAAATTGAACTCGTCCAAGTCACACCTCTATTTAAGGTTATGAAACGGTCGATGCAATAGTAATACCCAACAAGGAGTCGGGGTCGATTTTCCACAAGGAGCTATGAATGGGATTTAGGGGTATATATTATAGTGTATGAGCTTGAATTATCTCAAATTGCACTTCCACAAACTTGGGTTGTTTCTAGGTCTATTTTAAACTAAAATTACAAACTAAGAATTGAAACTAGGAAATTGTTTTTGTTGTTGTTTTTCAAATGATATAAGAGGCCTAGGGCTATGACCTTCACCTATCCATTTGCCTAACGGGTTGTAAACTTTAAAGTTTGTTTTATTGGTCGGGGTGTATTATAACTATCAACACTTGAGTACCCACTCAATACCTCTCGTTCAGAGAGTGATTTTGCCAAATTTGACTTTCTCAAGTCCAAATGGGTATTTAACAAAACAGTTGATACAAAGCTCAAGTCGGGTTTTACTATCTCTAGGTCCAACCCTTTAATTGGGACTATCAATCTCTCAATTTACCCAATTTCTAATTAGCCAAGTTTTTCTAAACTAAGTCTCTCATTCTCAAGGACCAAGTCGAATAGGTATGAACTAATATTTGCAACCATTAATTCTACAATTAAAAGCAAGAACAAGGCTAAATAATAAACACCCAACCATGAACAAGCAATAAATCAAATACCCATTAAGATTACTATGACGACCTGACCTGTCGTCTCATGAGTTACCGCTCTGTTTCCCCCATTTTATGCTTCTTCATGTTTCGTTATCGTATTTGGTGTGTTAGAGTTGATTTGGATTGGTTTTGATAAGAAATGAGACACTTAGCCTCTTTAAGGAAGGCTTAAATTGGAAAAAGTCAATCGGACGTTGACTTATGAGTTAGAGGGCTCGGAGGTGATTTCCGGTGATTCGGTTAGCTTCGGGAGGTGATTTGTGACTTAGGAGTGTGATCGGAGTTGATTTTGGAGGTCCGGTGTAGAATAAGGCTTGAATTGGCGAAGTTAGTATTTTGGCGAATTCCGGTTGATAGGTGAGATTTTGATCCGAGGGTCGGAATGGAATTCCGAGAGTTGCTGTAGCTTCGTTATGTCATTTTGGACTTGTCTGCAAAATTTCATGTCATTCCGAGGGGTTTTTGATCAAAAATGGAATTTGGAAGTTCTTGAAATTGTTAGGCTTGAATCAGATGCAAATTTGGTGTTTTAATGTTGTTTTGAGCATTCCGAATGTTGGAAAAAGTTTGAATAATGTTATGGGATATGTTGGCGTATTTGGTTGAGGTCCCGAGGGCCTCAGGTGTGTTTCGGGGTAGTTTCGGATCATTTCGGGCTGTTTTGCAATGGCTGAAGTTGGTATCTGGTATTGTTCTTCGTGTTCGCGAGGGTCCCCTCGCGTTCGCGAAGAAGGATTTGGCTTCTGGGGTTTTGTTCTTCGCATTCGCGAAGAAGAGGCAATTCTGTTGCGCATGTCTTACTTTGGAGGCTCGTATCTCTCAATCTACAATGAATTTGGAGATGATTCAAAAACTAAAGTTGTAGCTCTTTCAATCTAGTTTCCAGAAAAAAATTATAGTAGTCATTTGGAGTTGTGTGTAAAAAGTTATAACCATTACACTAGAGGCTGTCCGAGCAGAGTTTGGAAAATGAATTTTTGGAACTTTGTTCTTCGCGAACGCGAGAGGAGGACCGCGAACGCGAAGAACAAATCCCTGGGCAGCAGAATAAAGTCCAAACTTCGTCCCATTTGCCATTTTTGACGATTTGGAGCTCGGATAAGGCAATTTTTCGGGAGATTTTTGGAGAGAACAACGGGGTAAGTATTCTTAACTCAATTTTGGTTGTATAACTTGAATCTATCACTAGTTTTGGTGTTTAATCCGCGAATTTTGTTGGAATGTATAGAAAACCCTCTTGGATAAAATCATGGATTTGTGGGTCGAAATGTTATGGGAATTGGATAATTTTTGTATGGTTAGACTCGTGGCGAGATAAGGAATCCGATGATGTGAATTTTGTAATTTTTCGAGAAGTGGGCCCGGGGCTCGGGTTTTGCTAGTTTCGAGATCTTTGCTATTTTCAATTGTTTTCAATTGGGTATTGTTCCCTTAGCATATTGTGATGTATTCGCTCTGATTTTGGTTAGATTCGACGCGCGTGGAGGCCGATTTGAGGGGCAAAGGCGTCGCGAGCTAGAGATTTCACCGGTTCAAGGTGAGTAATGATTGTAAATGATATCCTGAGGGTTTGAAACCTCGGATTTGCACATCATAGTGCTGTGTTGAGGTGACTTGCACGCCGGATAGCGAGCGTGGGGTAGAGCACCGTTGGGGATTGTGACTTGGTCCGTCCCGATTGATGAAATTACTACGTATTTGACTGAAACTACTTGTTATCATCATAATTTGGGCTGATTGCCATGTTTGGGCTTCGTGCCAACTATGTGAATCCTACAGGGATTGATATCACTATTTTCGCATTACTTTGCATATTATTTGATCTCGGTCCAAGGTTTTAATACTCTTTCGCAAACTCAGCCGTTTTTCTAAGATTTGAAAACTGAAACAATATTTTATTGATGTTTTGAGCTGAGAACTACCATGTTGTATTGCCCAAGTGGCTTATGTGCATTTCTGGACTGAGCATGGATCAGGTTGCGCGCCGCAGCAGTGATACATGTGCATTTCTGGACTATGGATGGCTCGGGCTGCACGCCGCAGCGGTGTTACATTGATTTTGAGGCCGAGGGCCTGGTTGATGCCACGAGATGGCTTGATATTGCGCTTGGGCTGTAGGAGCTCCTCCGGAGTCTGTACACACCTCCAGTGAGCACCGTCGACGTTAAATATGGCTGGCTCGGGCTGCACGTCGCAGCGGTCATATGCATTGCATTGCACTCATGCATTGGTTCCTGTTTGTATTACGTGTCATGACATTCAGCACTCGCATTTCATTGGCTTCTATGCTACTTCTTGCACTGCTTACCTGATACCCTGGTGTTATTTGTTGATGGAGTGCTGTGCCCGAGGGGCTGACTTATGTGCTGACTTGCACTAT
>NC_031995.1:64091185-64105149 GCF_001879085.1 Nicotiana attenuata | reverse complement strand
GACGTCGTTTGGCGGGTTTTGATCGAAGTGCATTTCGGAGGTTTTGAGAACTTAGGCTTGAATTCGATGAGTTTCGAGTAATTTGATGTGTTTGAGGTGTTTGATGATTGGAACAAGTTTGAATGATGTTATGGGATATGTTGGCATGTTTGGTTGAGGTCCCGAGGGCCTCGGGTGAGTTTCGGATGGTCAATCGGACCACTTTATGCCTTAAAAGATAGCAGAAAATTTGCAGAGAACTTTTGTTCTATGCGATAGCAGAGGGAGTCATGCGATCGCATAGAAGGATTTGAAGGGGTGTTGAATTTGTTCAATGCGATCGCGTATAGCTGGTTGCGATCGCACAGTGTTGGATGTTGATGCATTGCGATCGCAGAGCATGTTTTGCGATCGCATAGGGTATTTTTGAGGGCTGGAAAATTTGTGCTATGCGATCGCAATAGCAAGGGCTGCGATCGCATAGGGTTAGTCAGTGGCCTGGGCAGAATGTTTTATATCATTTTATCCGCGATTTTGGGGCTCATTTACTCCATTGTTGATCTTTTTGGGAGCTTTTCGAAGGAAATTGAAGAGGGAATCAAGGAGAATCGATTGGAGGTAAGATTTTTGAACTTAAAACTCGTTTTTATTGTGAAATCCACCTAGAAATTCATGGAATTAAGCCAAAAGTGGAAGAACTAGGGCTTGAGTTTTGGGATTTTTAAATTGGAATTTGAAGGGCCATTTGAGGTCGGATTTGAGAGTTCTTGGTATGTATGAACTCGTGGCGAGATGAGGAATCCACTGATGTGAATTTTATAATTTTTCGAGAAGTGGGCCCGGGGCTCGGGTTTTGCTAGTTTCGAGATTTTTGCTATTTTTCGATTGTTTTCGATTGGGTATTGTTCCCTTAGCATATTGTGATGTATTCGCTCTGATTTTGGATAGATTCGACGCGCGTGGAGGCCGATTTGAGGGGCAAAGGCGGCGCGAGCTAGAGATTTCACCGGTTCGAGGTGAGTAATGATTGTAAATGATATCCTGAGGGTTTGAAACCCCGGATTTGCACATCACAGTGCTGTATTGAGGTGACTTGCACGCCGGATAGCGAGCGTGGGGTAGAGCACCATTGGGGATTGTGACTTGGTCCGTCCCGATTGATGAAATTACTACGTATTTGACTGAAACTACTTGTTATCATCATAATTTGGGCTGATTGCCATGTTTGGGCTTCGTGCCAACTATGTGAATCCTTCAAGGATTGATATCACTGTTTTCGCATTACTTTGCATATTATTTGATCTCGGTCCAAGGTTTTAATACTCTTTTGCAAACTCAGCCGTTTTTCTAAGATTGAAAACTGAAACAATACTTTATTGACGTTTTGAGTTGAGAACTACCATGTTGTATTGCCCAAGTGGCTTATGTGCATTTCTGGACTGAGCATGGATCGGGCTGCACGCCGCAGCAGTGTTACATGTGCATTTCTGGACTATGGATGGCTCGGGCTGCACGCCACAGCGGTGTTACGTTGATTTTGAGGCTGAGGGCCTGGTTGATGCCACGAGATGGCTTGATATTGCGCTTAGGCTGTAGGAGCCCCTCCGGAGTCTGTACACACCTCCAGTGAGCGCCGTCGACGTTAAATATGGATGGCTCGGGCTGCACGCCGCAGCGGTCATATGCATTGCATTGAACTCATGCATTGGTTCCTATTTGCATTACGTGTCATGACATTCAGCACTCGCATTTCATTGGCTTCTATGCTACTTCTTGCACTGCTTACCTGATACCCTGGTGTTATTTGTTGATGGAGTGCTGTGCCCGAGGGGCTGACTTATGTGCTGACTTGCACTATCTGTTTTGCATTCATTTGCTTAACTGTTGAAAAAGACATTTTCAAAAGAGGTTTTAACTGAGCCCAGATAGATTTTCTAAAGGATTTCACGGTTTTACTGTTTTCTCAAAGGGTAGTACTGTTTTATATAGCATGATGGAGTGCCTTTCGTGATTTCTTGCTGCTCAGTTATTATTTACCTTTATTACTCACTGAGTTAGAGTACTCACTTTACTCCCTGCACCTCGCGTGCAGATGCAGGTATTGGTTACCCGGTAGCGGGTTTGAGCTGGTTGAGGATTTGCTATCGCAGCTGAGCAAGGTGACCGCCGGCGTTCGCGGCACCGGACTTCGTCTTTTGATTCTAAACTTTATTCTGTATATTATTGACCATGTGGTCTTGTTCAGACTTCCTTAGATGCTCGTGACTTGTGACACCCCGGTCGGGCTGTGTTGGGTCGTATATATATCGATTGTTATTGTCATTAAGTTGTATTTATCTAATCATTTATGTTTAAAAAATTTTGAAAGAAGCGTTGTTGTTCTGTTGGCTGTCCTTTTCTTCACGAGAGGCGCCATCACGACCGGGTTGGGAATTGGGTCGTGACAATCACACTCTAGGGTTGGGTCACAACCCTAGTGAAAATCTCGCTACTCATGCTTAAGATAGAAGAAATAGAAGAAAAATGATAATTAAACCCATATTGATAATTAAAATGATGAAATCTATATTCAAAAAGCTCAAAATAGCAAAAACTACTAAAGAGAGTAAAGAAAACCGTCTATTGTAGCAGCTGATGTCAAAACTAAACCTAAAAAAGTCAAACTCTTCTATTTATACAGGGCAAGAATTTTCGAACAAAAATGCCCTTTCGGAGGTTCTACGGCCACACAATTACATGTGCGGTCCGCACTTTGCTTCAGCCTGACAGGATTGGAAAACCTGCGCCCGCATAATTTTGAACTGCGGCCACACTTATCTCTTTCTGCAGTCCACCCAAATGTGTCTGTGGCCTCACCTTTCTCTTCTGCGGTCCGCACAAATGTGACTGCGGCCCCGTAGCTGTTCTTTTTTTTGGCCGCACAATAATTGTGGTCCACACTCTTGTTGAAATTGAGATGCAGGTTCTCTGAACTTTTGCTCTTACACAGTTTCTGCGGACGCACTTTTCATATGCGGACCACACTTTTCACACTTCTCTGATGGGCGTTTCTTCACATCCTGCGGCCGCAGATGATAACCTGCGGTCGCACTTCTGAGCTTCTGTGCCTATTTTTTTCCTTTAGTTTAGATCACTCCTTCTTGAGTTGGATTCCATCTTGGGAGCTCATCTTCCAATATTCCTGTAACTAAGCACATTTCATCAGTTTACGGGAACACAATTAAGCACTTTTGGACTAAAATAAAAGAAAAAAAGACGCTAATAAGTAATCAAAATCCCCAATTCTCAATGTGGTCGGAAATTTTACTCTTAAATGGCTTACGGATGAGATTGTATAATATGAGGGTTACTTTTTTGGTTGAGAAAGTGGCCGGTGATTTTGCTCTTGAATGGCTTGCGGAGAAATTGTCTAAGGGTTTTTACACTTAAAGTAATTCATGTCCTTTGTAACAACATGGTCGGTTGTTTTGAGGGTTAGAGCCCCGATCCCCTATTAACTGCCTTCCCCGTATCTATTTCTGCTATTGTGACTTGCCGGGAGTTGTTTTGGTTTTTGGAGTGTTTTGGGACACTTATTCCCTAAACGGAGGCTTAAGTCTTAGAAGTTGGTCTGTAGTAAGAACTGTGTGAAGACGATTCCGGAATGGAATTCTGTCGATTTCGTTAGCTCCGTTGGGTGATTTTGGGCTCAGGGGAGTGTCCGGATTGTGTTTTGGAGGTCCGTAGCTCATTTAGGCTTGAAATGGCGAAAGTCAAATTTTTGGAGATTTGGATCGATAGTGGAATTTCTGATATCGCGGTCGGATTCCGATTCCGAAAGTTGGAGTAGGTGCGTAGTGTTGAATATGACTTGTGTGCAAAATTTGGGATCAATCGGACGTGGTTTGATAGGTTTCGGCATCGGTTGTGGAAATTTGAAGTTTCAACTTCTTTAAGTTTGAATTGGAGGGTGATTGTGATTTTAGCGTTTGATGTATTTTGGGGGCTCGACTAAGTTCGTATGGTATTTTAGGATTGGTTGGTATGTTTGGTTGAGATTCCAGGGGCCTCGGGTGTGTTTCGGATGCTCAACGGGTTGAAATTTGGACTTAGGCCATTGCTGAGTTTTGCTGGTTCCTGGTGTTTTCGCAGTTGCGGAGGGGAGACCGCAGGTGCAGGCTCGCACGAGCGGTAGTTAAATCACAGATGCGGTCCTGGTCTGGGTAGCCAGTGGTCATAGATGCGGTGAAGGGATCGCAGAAGCGGACTCGCTCCTGCGGAGAAGGAATCACAAAAGCGGAGGCAGATCGTAGAAGCGGACGGGTGAAGTGTAGATGCACATCCACAAGTGCGAATGGCTGTGCGCAGATGCAGATTTGGGAGTTTAATGAAAATCCGAAGGTGTTGAGCTTTAGCCGCAGAAGCGGTTAAGTAACCTCATGTGCGGTTTAACTGGCAGAAAAAGGGCAAAAATCGAGTGTTTGAATTCATTCTTCATTTTTGGACTTGAGAGCTTGGATCTTGGCGATTCTTTGAAGGATTTTCAGACGGAGTTATTGGGTAATGATTCCTAACTCATTTTTGGTTGTTTTCCATTAATCCATTGTTGATTTCACCTTTTAATTAGGGATTTGAGTTGGAAAATTAGGGAAAATTTTGGGGAAAGTTCTTAGGGTGAATTTTGGAATTTTGATTGAGATTTTGGTATCGGATTTGAGTATATTTGGTATGGTTAGACTCGTGAGTGAATGAGTGTTCATATCTTGTGACTTTTACCTGATTCCGAGACGTGGGCCCGGGGAGGCTTTTTGGGCGATTTTCCAATTTCTTGCTTTAGCTTTGATTTCATTAGCTAGATTAGTTCCTTGTAGTTATATTTATGTTATGTAATTGATGTTGGCTACATTTGTGCCATTCGGAGTCGGATATTCGTGGAAAGAGCATTGTGACTGATTGATTGAGCTTGGTTCGAGGTAAGTGGCTTGCCTAACCTTGTGTGAGGGAACTCCCATTAGGATTTGGTATTGTTTGATATATGAGCGTCGTGTACGTGAGGTGATGAGTGCGTACACGGGCTATTTATTGAAAAACTCCATTTTCATTAAGTAAAATATTTGTTTTCCTTTAACCAAGCTACACTAGCATATGTCATTATCCTGTTTAGTTTATAACAGCATGTCTACGTGTCTTAATTGCTATCTGAACTCTGTGCAGCATGCTTAGTGAATTCCCTGCTTCTTCATTGACTTGTACTTAGTCTAAATTGTAGGATTTCCGTGTTGTAGTTGTAATTCTAATGTTGAGCTGCATATTTACTTTGGGACTATGAAACGGTATTTCGGGAGATTCCCCTGTACTGCATATTTACTTTGGGACTACGGAACGGGGAGATCCCCCAGCACTGCATATTTACTTTGTGACTAAGGAACGGTATTCCGGGAGATTTCCCCTGCACATTTACGTTTGGGACTACGGGACGGTATCCTGGGAGATCCCTTGTTGTTATCTCGGTGTTCTGAGTTGTTGTTCTTCTATGCTTACATTCCTTGTTAAATTTTAGTATTTACTCATTACTGCGATATTTCATTCTGTTATATTTTATTAAATATACACCAGTAGGGCCCTGACCTGATCTCGTCACTACTCGACCGAGGTTAGGCTTGGCACTTACTGGGTACCATTGTGGTGTACTCATGCCTTTTCCTGCACATGTTTTTTGTGTGCAGATCCAGGTTCATCTTACCAGCCTCATCACTAGTTGCAGTCGTTGTTGCCTATTGGAGACTTCAAGGTACATCTGCCCGCGCCCACAGATCCTCGGAGTCCCACTCTATCCCCCTATGTTCATTTTTCCTTCCTTTTGTAGAAATGATGTATAGAACAGTTAAAACTTCTTAGTAGCTTGTGACTTGCGGGTTTCCGGATTTTGGGAATTGTTTCGTACATTTCAGAAGTGATAATTGTATATGCCGAGTGGCATTCAGTTGCTTATTAGATATTATTACTATTAGTAGTTAATGTTCATGCTTTTGTTTTATTTTCGTAAAGTGTTAGGCTTACCTAGTCGTAGAGACTAGGTGCCATCATGACAGTTCACGGAGAGAGAAATTGGGCCGTGACATTTTTGTAGTCTTTAGGCAAAATTGAGAGATTTAGGCGGGAGATGATTTAGCGGTAAATAAAAATTGGAGGCAATATTAAAAGTAAAAATAATAGTTTTAGCGTCTATTCTCTTGAATGGACATTAAAAGTATACTAACTACCGGTTAATATTTATTGGCCACTAATTTGCCTTCCGTGAATAAATTAGCGGCAATTACTTTATTGCTGCTAAATAATTGCTGATAAATCCCTTTTTTGTTATAGTGGCAGCAACGGTTCTCAGGAATGAACATTGTTGTTGATAGAAAGGATTCAAGATAGTGTTGCATAATTATCGCAGACCTTTGGAGTCCCCTTCCCTTATCTTCATATTGTTATATATAGATTCAGATAGTATTGTACTATTGAGACATCTTCTTATATTCAGTTTTAGAGCTCATGACTCTGTATTACCTGGTTTTGAGAATTTGATTTTATGGTATCTGTGTATTAGCTATTGTCGGAGTTTTATTTCGCTATTTATGTTATTTCAGCCATGTTATATCTTATTTTATTATTTTAAATTTTTATTGCATATTGGATTACCTAGTATTGGAGGTTAGGTGTCGTCACGACCTTTGGTGGGAATTTGGGCCGTGACAAAAATGATAAACCTTTCAAACTGAAGTCATACACTTAGCATGTATAGCCTTGAGTCTAATGGAAAGAAATCGATTGTTCAAAAAAAAATTCAAAATTTGTTTGAAGTTACATAAATTTAACGGAGAAGTCAAATAACTCATTCTCATTGCACCCAATAATCCTAAGAAAAAATATATAGGTTGATCTAATCACTAATTGTAGCATATCAGCACTTCGAGTTCCAATTTAATTATCTCTCGATGTGGTTTTATTAGTTGCATGAGGGCTAAGTTTCCTACTAAAATCCAGGTTTGAACTCACAAGCCAAAGCTGCATTAACATTTTACTTGCCAATAGGGAAACAAGGAATAATAAGTTAAACTTCAACAAAAAAAAATTAATTTTCCCCAAGTCTAGATTCTTTATCATGCCAGTAACTTTCAGGATTCAACATTTGAAGGAGTAAAGGGTATCCAGAGAGTTCTGCATCTCATCAGGCTTCAAAAGAGAATCCATGCATGCAATTTCGTCACACGCATGTACACATTCTACCAGAACATGGAGAAAAATTAGAAAAAAATGTGTATCCATGGAAGATCCAAAATAACACAAACTATATGCAAAAAGAATAGCACAAATCATAGAGAACTTCAAAAGTAGAATGAGGTTTAAGGTCAATAATGAAGAAAATCGTCAAAGACATACAATATTCAGAAACAATCAACTATAGATGCATACATGTGCAACCATAACAAATGCACCAAGCAAGAGAAATAAATGGAACAAACTCACCAGAAAAGCAATCCAGCTGAAGTACCGATGATAGAGAATCAATTGCACTCCCACCAACGTAGGATTAGCATAGTCTAAAGGAAAAAGATGATAGTTGAGAAAGCAAAGAAAGAGGCCAACCGAAAGTGAAGCGCAACGAAATTAAGGGCTGGTAAATGGAAAAGATGATTACCAAGAATGGAGGATATAACTAAAATTGTACCCTGCTCGTACAATGCCAATAAGATGACGCGTGAAGAGTTATGTAATAAAATGTACAGAAGTATGGGGTGTGAAATTGCAAAGCCTTCGTACCATCAACTTTCACATATTATATAGTTAAAAATCTACATACATTATTTTACCCCCACCCTCCTCTAAATCTTTAGATAAACATGTTGAAGTCAATTGATCACTTAAGCTAACAAATTTAAATAGATAAATGTATTTGTAAAAATGGACTTAACATGTTGTATACGGTCCAAATCGTATACCTCCGATTTGTAGGCTCGAAGGTCCGTCATGGGCCTGAGTTCGGGAGAGGTCGAGATTCGAGACCAGTGGACCAGGCTCGAGTTCGAAGACAAAGTGTAATGCCCGGAGGCAGGAGTTCGAGGAATACCGAGGCCAAGTGTGCTCGACCTCGAAATAGTACCGTTATGGATTTGTACCAGAGCGAGCTAGATTCCTGCCACGTCCCTAAGATCATGGCACAAATTCCGAAATAAGATCGTACAATTCCGTACTAGGCGGTTAGACAGCTGTAACAAGAATATTCCCTACTGTAAATAGAAATATTCCTTATTTAGGATTCCTCTATTATAAAAAGGGAACCCCAATCATTTGTAAAATCATCTTTTTACTGAGAAAGGAATATACTCTCTGCCTTTTCGCCTATTGTGCATCAGCTTGTCCTTTAGCTCTATTGTTCTTACTTTGCTTTTATACTTGTTCTTATGATACCAAGCCTACCTCGAGGTCCCTGTGCTCGAGGTCACTACTGTTGAGTAACATTGGTTTGATTCACCTTTATCTTTCAGTTTTACTTCTTATTTCTTGATTATCAATTGGTATTGAATTAAATCATGTATCTTTAAAACCACAAATCAAATTTAATTGTTACTCGTATTTTTCGAGGTAAACAGTTTGGCGCCCACTGTGGGGCTAAAGATAATAGTGATTATTTCTTTACTGATCCTCGTTACACACGTTATCTTTACACTTTTTCTTGTCAAGATCTTTTGATTCTCAGGCTTAAGTGTGTCTAGCACACAAAACGTACTTGTTCATGACAATGAGGGTCTTGGAGAAAACAACAATGTAGGGGTCGGTGTACCGCTGATAAACCCTGGGGAAGTGCCAAACATGGAACCAGTTGATGTTGGTTCTCATATTGCTATAAATACCAGCCTAGGCATTGACCCCGAAGGGAGTGTATGAAGGGATGCCCGAACAGGGGACCAAGGAACACCAGGAGCAGGAGATGGAGGAGTTAGCCTCCAAGTGATATTTGAGATGTTGCAGGCTCAGCAAATCGCCATCACTCAACTTCAAAGTCATAATAAGACCCCGAGTGTAGCTGAACATGAAAACAATTGACGTGCTGAACCAACGCCGGAAGGACCAAATGGAGACAGCTCGGGGACTGATCCCACCATTACGAAAATGCTCGAAGAGCTCTCTAAGAGGATCGAGTCTGGAGAAAAGAAAATTGAGAACAACGACAAGAAGCTGGAGACTTATAACTCCCGTGTAGACCGGATACCGGGGGCACCTCCAGTTTGGAAAGGTCTAGATGCCAAGAAGTTCATACAAAAACCATTCCCTCAGAGCGCAGCCCCGATGCCCATTCCTAAGAAATTCCGCATGTCCGATATACCCAAATATAACGGGACAACCGACCCTAACGAACATATTACTTCATACACTTGTGGGATCAAAGGAAACGACCTGAACGATGATGAAATCGAGTCAGTGTTGTTGAAAAAGTTTGGGGAAACACTTTCAAAAGGAGCTATGATTTGGTATCAAAACTTAGCTCCTAACTCTATTGATTCATTTGCTATGTTAGCAGACGCCTTCGTTAAAGCCCACGCCGGGGCCATAAAGGTGGCCACGAGAAAGTCGGATGTCTTCAAAATAAAGCAAAGGAACGATGAGATGCTAAGGGAGTTCGTGTCCAGGTTTCAAATGGAAAGGATGGAATTGCCGCCGGTCTCCGATGACTGGGCGGTACAGGCCTTTATGGAGGGTTTGAATGAAAATAGCTCGATTGCATCTCGACGGTTAAAGTAGAACTTGATCGAATATCTAGCAGTGACATGGTCGGATGTACACAATCGTTACCAGTCAAAAATCAGGGTCGAAGACGATCAGTTGGGAGCCCCTTCGGGTTCAGTTCATCCTAACAGATTCACAGCCAAGCCCCCGAGGGACGTAGATTGGGGATCTAGGTTCAACAAAGAACGATATCAGCCATATACCGACCGAAGAAACAGCGGCCCGAGCTGTAAGGCTCCTCGGAGCGATCGGAGAAGCAATCGAGGCCAAAGTTCTCGGGGACTCATGAGTAAGAGTGGGTTTAACAAGCACACCGACCCCACTGAGGCTCCTCGATTATCAGAGTACAACTTCAGTATAGATGTGTCAGGCATTGTCTTAGCTATTAGGAGAATCAAAAGACACCAAGTGGCCCAGGCCAATACAGACCGATCCTTCTCAAAGAAACCCGAACTTGATGTGCAAGTATCATGGCACACATGGTCATCGAACGAAAGATTGCAGGTAGCTGAGGGAAGAAGTGGCTCGGTTATTCAACGAAGGCCACCTTCGAGAATTCCTAAGTGATCGGGATAAGAATCACTTCAGGGAGAGAGATGCAAGGAAAAACGAACAAGAAGAACCACAACATGTAATCCACATGATCATTGGCGAAGCAGACGTCCCTCAACGACCTGTATTCAAGATCACCAAAGTGTCAATCACCAGAGAAAAATGAACTCGGAGCTATGTGCCCGAGGACGTCTTACCATTCTGTGATGAGGAAGTAGAAGGCATATCTCAGCCTCACAACGACGCCCTGGTAATATCTATCCTTTTGAATAAAATTCAAGTTAAACGTGTTTTAATCGATCCAGGTAGCTCAGTAAACATAATCAAATCAAGGGTCGTGGAAAAACTCGGCCTACAAGATCGGATTGTACCTGTATCCCAGGTCCTGAATGGCTTCAACATGGAAAGCGAAACATCAAAGGGAGAAATTATCTTGCCAGTAAACGTAGCCGGGACCATACAAAATATAAAGTTCCATGTCATCGAAGGTGACATGAGGTATAACGCACTCCTCGGGAGACCGTGGATACACAGCATGAGGGCAGTGCCTTCAACTCTTCACCAGATGATGATATTCCCAACAGAGGAAGGAGTGAAGATAGTCCACGGAGAGCAGCACACCACAAAAGAGATGTTTTCAATCGAGGAAGTTCCCTTGACCTCGGAGAAATCGAGCGCCAAAGATAAGCAGGCGGCTAAATATCAATCACAGCCCCCAACCTCGGCGGAGTCGGAACAACAGGTAATCGAAGACGAAGAGAACTTCCTTACTCCTAGAACCTTCGTCGTTCCTGAAGAGTCCGACGCAACCAAGTCAACTGTCAAGGAACTAGAGCAGGTCATACTTATCGAATATCTTCCCGAGAGAAAGGTATACCTTGGGAACGGGATTAACCCCCGAACTCAGGAAAAAACTCATTCAATTTCTTATTGATAATATGGATTGCTTTGCTTGGTCCCATTTAGATATGACAGGGATTCCACCGAAAATCACCACACACCGACTGAGCATTGATCCCAGGTTCAAACCGGTAAAGCAAAAAAGGAGACCTCAGTCCGAGGTAAAACATGCCTTCATAAAAGACGAGGTAACCAAACTTCTTAAGATAGGATCCTTTGGGGAGGTAAATTACCCCGAGTGGTTAGCCAACGTAGTAGTAGTTCCTAAAAAGGTAAACAAGCTTAGGATGTGTGTAGACTATAAGGACTTGAACAAAGCATGTTCGAAAGATTCTTTCCCATTGCCGAACATCGACCAAATGATCGATGCCACGACTGGCCACGAGACCCTAACTTTTCTCGATGCCTACTCCGGGTATAATCAAATTAAGATGAACCCAAAAGACCAGGAAAAGACTTCATTCATTACTAAATTTAGAACTTATTGTTACAACGTCATGCCCTTCGGGCTTAAAAATGCAGGAGCAACGTACCAATGCTAAGTTAACAAAATGTTCAAAGAACGGATAGGTAAAACAATGGAGGTCTATATTGATGATATGTTGGTTAAGTCCCTGCGCGCAGAGGACCATTTGGCTCATTTGCAGGAAACGTTCGAAATCTTGAGGAAATACAACATGAAGCTTAACCCGGAGAAGTGTGCCCTCGGAGTCGGTTCGGGCAAATTCCTTGGCTTCATGGTGTCAAATAGAGGTATCGAAATTAACCCCGATAAAATCAAGGTCATTGAAGATATCAAGGTCGTGGATAGCGTGAAAACCGTGCAATGGTTGACGGGTTGAATAGCTGCTTTGGGCCGGTTCATTTCAAGGTCATCAGATCGAAGTCACTATTTCTTTTCCTTGCTCAAAAAGAAGAAGGATTTTGCGTGGACCCCGGAATGCCAACAAGCCTTAGAAGAATTAAAGCGGTATTTGTCGAGCCCGCCTTTGCTTCACACCCCGAAGATAGATAAAAGGCTTTATCTCTACTTGGCAGTGTCGGAGATAGTGGTAAGTGGGGTACTGGTTCGAGAAGAGCAAGGTACGCAATTTCCTATCTATTACATGAGCCGTACTCTAGGAGATGCTGAAACTAGGTACCCTCACTTAGAAAAATTAGCACTTGCATTGATAAGCGCATCTCGAAAGTTAAAACCATATTTTCAATGTCATTCTATATGTGTAATCACCACTTACCCCCTTCGAAATGTTTTGCATAAGCCCGAACTATCGGGCCGATTAGCCAAATGGGCCGTCGAGCTTAGCGGGTATGATATCGAATATCAACCTCGAACGGCCATCAAGTCTCAAATCCTAGCTGACTTCGTGGCCGATTTTATGCTAACCCTCGTACCCGAAGTAGAGAAAGAACTCATGTTAAGCTCTGGTACAACATCGGGGGTATGGACCCTCTTCACAGATGGTGCCTCGAACGTGAATGGTTCCGGGCTTGGCATTGTCTTGAAGCCACCCACCGGTGATATCATTAGGCAGTCTATTAAAGCTCCAAGATTAACTAACAATGAGGCCGAGTATGAGGCTATGATTGCAGGTCTTGAGCTAGCTAAAAGCTTGGGAACAGAAATCATCGAGGCCAAGTGCGATTCTCATTGGTTGTAAATTAAGTAAACAAAAGCTTCGAGGTTCGAGAAGACAGAATGCAACGGTACTTGGATAAACTACAGGTAACTTTGCACCACTTCAAGGAGTGGACTCTGGATCATGTGCCTCGAGAACAAAATAGTGAGGCCGACACTTGCTAATATGGGATCCTCGGTCGAAGAAGATGACATCGTTCCGGGGGCTGTTGTCCAATTATCAAGATGTGTGGTTGAAGAGGGTCATGCCGAGATAAATTCAACAAGCCTAACGTGGGACTGGAGGAATAAGTATATTGACTATAATGAAGAATGGAAAACTCCCATCGAACCACAAAGAATCAAGGGCCTTACGAGCCAAGGCTGCTAGGTTTGCATTGGACGAAGATGGAACATTGTATAGGAGAACATTCGATGGGCCATTGGCAGTATGTTTGGGGCTCGGGGACATCGACTATGTCTTTCGAGAAATATACGAAGGCACTTGTGGGAATCATTCCGGCGCCGAGTCCTTGGTTCGCAAAGTTATTAGAGCAGGTTACTACTGGGATAGCATGGAAAAAGATACTAAGGAGTTTGTCAGAAAGTGTGATAAGTGTCAAGGATTTGCACCAATGATCCATCAGCCTGGAAAACAACTCCATTCGGTCCTATCCCCATGGCCTTTCATGAAATGGGGGATAGATATAATCGGCCCTCTACCAACAGCCCCAAGTAAAGCCAAATTTATTCTGTTTATGACCGATTATTTTTCTAAGTGGGTGGAAGCACAGGCCTTCGAGAAGGTCAGAGAAAAATAAGTTATCGACTTCATTTGGGACCACATCATATGCCGGTTTGGGGTACCTGCTGAGATTGTGTGTGACAATGGAAAACAATTCATCGACAGCAAGGTGACGGAGTTCCTCGAGGCACACAAAATAAAAAGGATCCTATCGACACCATATCATCCAACTGGAAACGGACAGGTTGAGTCAACAAATAAAACTATCATTCGAAACTTGAAGAAAAGATTGGACGATGCAAAAGGAAAATGGAGAGAAGTTGTACCCGAGGTCTTTTGGGCATATCGGAAGACATCGAAGTCCAGCACGGGGGCCACCCCGTTTTCCTTAGTATATGGCTCCGAGGCCTTCATCCC
>NC_031995.1:64064413-64090090 GCF_001879085.1 Nicotiana attenuata | reverse complement strand
TCGTGTTCGACGCTGCAACTTGATGAGCCTCGAAATAGCTGGGGCCGATATAGTCGAATCAAGTGGCTGAGGGTGAATTCCAACCCCTCGGCCTTTTCGGAAAAGAAGCGAAGCATGATCACGATGCGCCAAAAGGAGGGGTGAATCTGGCTAAGGGTGACTTCGTACGTTTGCAGAAGTCAATCACCACTGGATCAAGGGGACCCAGTGTGAACGGGGTAAGTGTAAACACGTTAAAAACCCCCTCCACATGGGTGGTGATGCTTTACCCCGGGGGCTGGAATCTGAACCACGACCTCATTTCCCCAGCCTCAGTCCTTCCTCACATCTTCAAGATGCTTCTCCATTATCAAACTAATATATCGAGATGCATGCTCGCATCGACCTGGGACATCGGGGAGATTTTCAATGCTAAAATCCGTTTTTAATCACACAAGGGCCGGGGTGATCTCCTCAAGAGTTGGCGGCACCACCGGTTTGGCTAGCCGAGAGGAAGAAGAAGACGACGCTTTATCCTTTTTGGGGACCGTTTTGGATATTTTAGCCATAATTTTAAGCCAAAGAATACATGTTGTATCAGAATGTGGTGTTTTTCACAAGAACCTGGCGTTTTCCGGCGCTTAGGAAAGCGGTGGAAACAAGTGATTGAGAGAAAGAGATGAGGAAGATGAAGATGTAAAGAAAGAGCAAAATTCTCTACTCAAAAGAATAGCCTCATATTTATAGAAGGGTAACGACGGTTCGGCGGCACTAGTGGCTGACCAATACTGGCATGCATTCAATGTTTTGGGGAAGTGGACCGACGGTACGTTTCAGTCACTTCGAACGCCTATGTCACGCGAATGACGTCATCATTAAAGACTTCGAGAAAGCGAGGATCAAATCGTTTCTTATCATTTCATTCTAAGAAATGTGGGGACTATCTGTATACGGTCCAAATCGTATGCCTCTGATTTGTAGGCTCGAAGGTCCGTCATGGGCTCGAGTTCGGGAGAGGTCGAGATTCGAGACCAGTGGACCAGGCTCGAGCTCGAAGACAGAGTGTAATGCCCGGAGGCAGGAGTTCGAGGAATACCGAGGCCAAGTGTGCTCGACCTCGAAATAGTACCGTTATGGATTTGTACCAGAGCGAGCTAGATTCCTGCCACGTCCCTAAGATCATGGCGCAAATTCCAGAATAAGATCGTACAATTCCGTACTAGGCGGTGAGACAGCTGTAACAAGAATATTCCCTACTGTAAATAAAAATATTCCTTATTTAGGGTTCCTCTATTATAAAAAGGGAACCCCAATCATTTGTAAGATCATCTTTTTACTGAGAAAGGAATATATTCTCTGCCTTTTCACCTATTGTCCATCAGCATTGTCCTTTAGCTCTATTGTTCTTACTTTGCTTTTATACTTGTTCTTATGATACCAAGCCTACCTCGAGGTCCCTGTGCTCGAGGTCACTGCTGTTGAGTAACATTGGTTTGATTCACCTTTATCTTTCATTTTTACTTCTTATTTCTTGATTATCAATTGGTATTGAATTAAATCATGTATCTTTATAACCACAAATTTACTCGTATTTTTTCGAGGTAAACAGTTTGTGTACCATTGAGAAGTGGACACATGACAGGAATTGCCCAGTCAGTTCACACAACAGCCAGAATAAAAACCAGAAAGTCATGACATCGGAGAAGACAGAAGACTTATCGGAAGATCAATTCGTGTGCTCGAAAAGAAAGGTCGAGTGCCTGGACAATTCATATATATGATGACTGAGTTTACGGATTGAAAAAGTAGGAGATCAACAGACAAGGGAAGTCCGAGATTCATCATTTATTTTACAGTTACAAAATTCACTATTAACATAGTCGTTATAAACTATTCCAATGACATGAATAAATGAGTGTAACAGCAGTAGAAATCACGAAAACAACTTTGGCTCCTCACTATAAATCTAACTTTTCTTCGTTTATGAAAAATATTTTGTAATCATCAACACCTTGCTTATACTAGAAGCTCTATTATTCTTTCATTTTAGACAGCTTTACGAGGCCATTATAATCAAGATCCAAGCTTTTTAGCCCCAAGCGGCTATCAAATGGAGTAACATCCTTTTCTCTTTCTGCTCTACAATCTATTATTTCATTTTGTATTTATTTTGAGTGTCTACTTACTTAATATTTTATTTTTATTTTCTCACAAAATAAAATGACAACTTACAGAGAACTCTCTTACCTAATCACACCCCTAAACTAATTTTTTTACCGGTTGTTCCTTTTATATCAGTTATCTAATAAATGCACATCATTTTAAACTTTTTATAATTGATGAACCTTTTAAACTACGATCTAAAGATCCTTTTGGAGCAAACTAAAAATCTTATGTAAAAACGTAAGATCACAATTTAAAATTTTTTAAGTCATTGTAAATGTTAATATTTTGTGAGAAAAATAAAAATTATATGAACAAACATTAGACCCTAATATAATGTTATTCGGAAGGAGATTAATTTTTCAAAGGCTATTTTTGTACAACTTTTTAGAATGAGGGCAAAATCTTAAACAGTGGCCTAAAAAAGGACATTCGCGTAAATCATCCCTTTCCTTAGGCAACACCTTCGAGGCATTTGCATATATACCCAGTTTTGGGGTCACTATTGAACGTATATCCGCTTTGCATAAAAAATTACAAGTCTAGCCACTTTTCGGATTACTTCAGACATACGTGTTTGAAGTAGCAAAAAAACATGTTTGAAGTTTGAAGTTTGAACTTCAGAGTTTTTTGCCTGAAGTGTGACCTTATCAAAGCAAAATTTTAGATATTTACACCTGAAGTTTGGGATGGCATGCAAAGGCAATCGAAAAAACTTTAGTTCATAGTACAAACTTCAGACAAATTAGTCTGAAGTTCTTCAGTTTGTAGTGCAAATTTCAGACCTGCTGAAGAACTTCAGACTTGAAATTAGCTAAAAAACACAACCAATTAAATAAAAGACCAAGAAAAAATTCTTGCTTATAAATATAAAATCACCAGTGTAAGGGTACTCTAGTCCAAGGTAGCCAATAATTTCCCACTGTGAAATTGGAGATAATGAAATAAGATGCATTTAAGAAGTTAATCTCACCATGATAACTAGGCCATGTAACCCTGTAACCCTGTTATTGATATCCGATCATGGACCTGTGTTTTTATATTCGGTATAATAAATGTACTTAACGCAGAACTCATACCCTATTGTTAAATTACTGTGTATTTCATATTCAATCAATAATATTTACACAGACTCTCATGTGTTTGAGAGAGAAAAGAAGAAGAAGAAGAAGAGGAAAAGAAAGGAGGAAGAAAGGACCGCACAGGTCACAGGAAAAAGAAGAGGAGGCGACGGCTGGTCTAAAGTTGTAAAAATTAAAGTATAGGTTAAATAATTTTAAAAATATGAGTATAGCTTAAATGGGGGCGACCAAATATGACGTGCCTTGTAATTTTTACAACACCTTCAGTCGAGGGCCCATCCATAATCAACCCATACGAATGTACAAAATAAAGCCCAAATAAGATTAAATACCGGGAGAAATTCAAAAATAGCCAGATTTACCACTGGTCGTTGAAAAATAGCCAAGTTTCAAAAGTCATCGAAATTTAGCCACTTTAAATCTGAGCGAAAACACTGTTCAAAATCCGGAAAAATACGCCCGCAAATTTTACGGGAGTTCCAGCATAAGTATGCTTGAACTCCCGTAAATTTTACGGGAGTTCCAGGATAACTATGCTGGAACTCCCGCAAATTTTACGGGAGTTCCAGCAAGTATAATTGTCCAGTATAATATACTGGAGTTTGGAGCAATGGTGCTCCAGTCTCCCGCAAATTTTACAGGAGTTAGCAAAGTATACCGGTCCAGCATAATATGCTGGAGTTCGTACACAAATGCACCAGAACTCCCGTATATTATACTGGACCGGGCCCTGTTGCAGCAAAATAGTGGCTATTTTTTATTGACTTGATAAACGCTGGCTATTTTTCATTAACCAGTGTGAAAACTGGCTATACCATGATATTTTAACTTAAATACTATATACTAAAGCCCAAATAAGATTAAATACTATATACTAAAGCCCAGTCCGCTAGAAAAAATAGAGGAGAAAAAGAGAGAGAACAAGAACAGCCCTGTGTTGAATAGAAACTGGGAAGAAGAGTAGTAGGGCGAAGAAACTCAGCAATATAAACCAAATAAAAGGCGGCAAATTAAGCAACGGCTACATAGCTGCAAGTTGTAAACAAACAGAAGAGGAACACTTATATACCAAGAATAAGGTTATGTACCGTTTCCTCTTCATTTTGCTATTTTCCGACTTTTAGTAGCTTTATCAGAATATATTCTGCAAATGTTATAGGGTTCAGGGGCTGTTTTGTATCTGTGTCATTTTATTTGGTAATTGGCTTTATTAGTGCAGTTTCTCTATATTAATTTCAATACTCTTGTGCTACATAATTATAGAGTTGAATTTGTTCTTATTGTTAATTATGATACTCTTGTGCTTCATTATCATGGAGTTGATTTATTCGTATTATTTGTTTAAATTTCAATTACAGATTGGGCTAAATTTGCTGCTTACTATTTCTGTCTGAATAAGGGCCTAGAAGTGAAAATTTCTTTGAGATGCCTGCTCCAACGGGTTCAGCAAACATAAAGCTTAGGAAGAAACTAAAAATTGCAAATGGTATATCCAAAGATGATAAAAAGAGTGGTATAAACCTAGATTCTAATGGAAAAGGAGTTCGAAGAAGTAAAAGAGAACAAAATAGGGAAACTGAAAGTTATGGGGTTTCTCATTCTGGTGGTAATGTATCGAGTAAGAAAGGAATCCGTGTAAAAAGCACGGTGACGTCGAATGCTGCGGAGGAAGTTTATGAGGGAGCATTGAAGGGGAAATCGGGGATTTCTGGTGGGAAAAGGAAGAGAGTTTATGCTCATCGAGATATGGACAAAGAAGGAACTTTAGAGGACAGTGCTGGAAGTTCTCGTAGAAGGTCCTCACTCAAATCATATAGAACACGAAAATTGGATTTGGAGACGCAAGACAAGTTTTCTGATCCGAGAGAATCTAGAAAGAAGACCTTATATGGTGAAGCTAGAAGGTCTAACAATAGTAAGTTGTCAGAACAGAGCACACGTAAAATGAATTTGGAGAGGCAAGAAAAGTTCTTCGATTCAAGAGAATCTAAAAAGAAGCCTTTATATGGTGAAGGTAGAAGGTCTAACAATTGTGAGTTGGCGAATGAGAGGAATTCTAGGAAGGTGAAGGAGATAAGGGAAGTGAAATATGTTAAGGTGGATGGCTATGAGGAAGAAGAAAATGGTAAAAGAAAATCCAAAGAAAGAAAGGCATTGGACCAGAATAGGAGCAAGCAAAAAGCTGAATCTCCTAGTAGATTTTCGAGAAAGAAGGTTCAAGACAGGAAGAGCTTGGGTGCGGATTCAGATGTATATGAACAAAGGCCAAAGAAGAAAAAGCAAGACATTCGAATAGATCCTCATGATACCTCGAACAAGAGGCTTGATGATGGACTCCCTAGTAAAGGTCAGTATCTGAATCATCTAGTTCCAGTGTATTATATCTACTATTATCCCTATCGGTATCATGTTCTGTTCAGCTTTCAGCCAACACATCCAGCCATCTGAGCCCTCCATTATGAAGGGAAAAAGCAGTTGTTTCCTCCTGTCATTGTCATTGATTTGGCTCCTTTGCAGGAATAGCTGAAGCTAAAGAATTTCAAGTGGATCAAAATTTAAAAAAAATAACAATGTGTAAATTTTTTAGCCTTTTGAAGTTGAAATTTGTAGATTTAGATTTAAATAAAATCTTTCTTCACTCGCTTGAAAGATAATACCGTGCTTGTGCTATTTTTTATTCTAAACCAGCCATGACAACCTAGAATCTGTTGCGCTTTCGTCAGTGATTAACATGTTTAAAAGTGTGGTAGAACCATTTAAACAGCAAGAACTGCTACTATTTATGCGTCATTCCTAAGCACGTTGGTTTCTACTATATGAATTCTCACTCTCCATGTCGTTCCATTTGAGCCTGTCTTACTCCAATATAGTTCTTCATGAATTGACTAGCTTTACACTAGTTGTCAACCTACCACAACCCTCATGATTAAGAGCGTGTTTGGATTAGCTTATTTTAAGTGCTTATTGGCTTTTATGCACTTTTTTAGTTTGTGGTGTTTGGCAACGATAAAAAGTGCTTAAAAGTACTTACTTTTAGGCATAAAAAGTACAAAAATAAGCCAAAAGCCAAAAGTTGGGTATTACCAACTTATGGCTTTTGCTACTCCCTGGCTTTTGCTAATACTTTTTATAAGCCAATCCAAACACCCTCTAAGACCACATGATCAAGAGGGTGTTTTTGGTATGTTATACTTTACATTTTTAAACTTCGTGCTTAGTCTGGAGTACTTTTATTTAACAAATAAACCGGCAGGTCTGTAAGAACATGAGCTATGATTCTTGACTACTTAGTTCTTTCATAAGTGGTAGAGGCTTTATTATTTTATTGTCCTGGAGCAACTGTGTTCCAAAGAAATTAACTTTACTGAAACTATTTTTTTCCTTTTAACAGGAGTGCCTAGTGGTTCAAAGTAGAAACACCTTCCTCTACTAGTTTTTAACTCCTTTCTCCAGTATAGAGACGCTAATAAGCCTCATGTTTATTAGTTTAGTTATCCTAGCTGTTTCATGTCATGTGATGCTAGTTGATGTTCATCTGCAAGTAAAGTAGATTAAGCATTTTCTGTCTGAACTCATTTTGTCGCTTTCAGATAAGAATAAGGAAAAGCAAGAAGATTCAGCAAAAGATAAAACTGTTGAACTGTCGAAGAATGCACAGTTTCGTGCAATACGCCCTAGTCCATCTATCCTTTCTTTTGTGGAAGACAATGTAATCACTCTTTCCAGGATTTGTATGTTTGATTGCCAATATTGTTAGTGCAGACATCTCAGTGTTCATCATTTCTATCTAAAGTCTAAATTCTTCGAATTTATACTGCAGTTGTTGGGTCGTAGACGCGATATTCAGTTAAAGAGGGCAGGCTATAACATTGAACTCTCTGCTCCCTTAGATAACATTCCTTTCTCAACAAGCTCAGAAAGGGAGCGGATTGAAGAGCCGGTACAATAATTAATAGTATATTTTAGATGATATCAAATCCTTGGCATGTCTTTAGCTCCATGTTTCACCATAGTATGAAGCCACATATGATGCTGATGTTCTCTTTTCATTCTACTCCACTTATTTTCATAGCTACTGTTTCTGTAGGTATTCAGGAATAAGTTGGAATTTTTTGCTGCAGCTAAGGTTTCCTCGTCATTCCCCCCTGCAGATCTTCCAGAGATTGCTTTTGCAGGTTTACTGATCAGTCCCCTTTCTGTTTTGAATTTTCTTTTCCTTTATGCTTGGCTTGAATACTTAACTTTCCATTTCTCCTTCTTTTTTATGGCTTTAACACGAGCTTGTGTTTTGTGAAAAATGACACACTATCTTCTTGTCTTTATGCATAATTGGTTGACATTGAAGTCCATCAGTTCAGAATTTTTTTTTCTTTTTTGTAATTTATCCGTTCACTGTGGTAGAGAAGTTAATCCCGGAAAGTTCAATATAATATGAATTTTATTATTGTTATTGACATCCCATTTACCTCAACTTTTCATCCTCTTGAAAGCTGCATATATGGGCCTAATACTATATGCTCATACCATTTTACAAGTTATGTCTTCATAAAAAATAATGCATGTTCTACGCGATACTTGTCAAAGAACACATATTTTGGAGTCTTGAAGTAAAACTACCATAATGATGCACCTTGATGTGTTGGTTTAAGAAACATAACAGTAATTAAAATGACCAGGCACACTGATTTCTACTGTCCAAGTTATCTGATGTTAGATTCTCATCTTATCCCCTTTGATGTCACATTCTTTCCATTGGACTGGTGGCTATACAAATCTTTGGCATGCTAGAGTGAATTGATTACAACTTAAACATAAAGAATTCAAGTGAGTGTAAATTTGGGTGCCGCCTATATAATTTTGTTACCTTGAAATAGGAAGGTCAAACGTGGGAAAGTCATCTTTACTAAATGCATTGACCAGGCAATGGGGTGTTGTACGGACATCAGATAAGCCCGGACTCACTCAGGTGATACTGTCTTCCTAAACTGAAGTTTGTTTCCTGAGAGACTATACATGAGAGCTAACAATATGCACGTTTGCAGGCTATTAATTTCTTCAACCTTGGTTCAAAAATGTGCTTGGTTGATTTGCCTGGATATGGTTTTGCTTATGCAAAAGAAGAAGTGAAAGAAGCTTGGGAGGAGCTTGTGAGTACACGATTAGCTTTGACCTTTCTGAGCTTTACTTGTGTTACTTGTTGATTTGTTGGTACTGCCAAAAGTTTCAGGTTTCTTTGTATTAGTTTCGAAAATGCACCCTCTTTGAATGCTCCAATTTGCAGGTGAAAGAGTATGTTTCTACACGTCTTGGTCTAAAGAGAGTCTGCCTTCTGATTGATACAAAGTGGGGCATGAAACCAAGGGATCATGAGCTCATTGATTTAATGGAGAGGTACAAGGATATTTTTAAATAAATCGTCTGTCCTACCTATGAAAATGATAAAAAGGTTATCTGTCCAATGTTGAAGTTAGCTAGATAAAATGTTGCATATATTCTAGCCTATATGGTGCATTACATCAGCCCATGTCTATGAAAGTCTTCAGAAATGATGAACTAAGAAAGCCAGTAGTCTGATATGACTTATTCGGCTCCAAGATAAAATGTGTTTGCAGATATGATGGACTTCTTGTTTGCGTGATTGTTAGCTTGCTGATGACTTGAGTTTTCAATTTTCTGTCTTAATGTTCAGAGCTCAAACAAAATACCAGATTATTTTAACCAAGACAGACACGGTTTTCCCAATAGATGTGGCACGACGAGCCATGCAAATTGAAGAGGTGAACTTAGAAAAATCTTGTGTCCTCTTTATCTAACCTTTTGCTTGTATCATGTAAGACTGATTTTGTACATGCACTATCTTGCAGAGCCTCAAGACATACAAGTCGGTAGTTCAACCTGTGGTACTAAGGGGCAAATTTATTAGCTTTAATTTGAGTTTTGGTGCATTTTTGGTTAGAAAACAATAATACTGTGTTTTGGCTTTTCTTCAGGTGATGATAAGCTCAAAATCTGGAGCGGGTATCCGAAGTTTAAGAACAGTGCTTTCTAAGATCGCTCGGTTTGTGAAACCATAAACGGTAATCCTCTGTCTTTTTGCCTTTGGTGATGTCCCTTTCATGTATCCTGATGGATCTAGCATAGTTGATGTATTATTATAACTTGAAAGCAAATCCCTGCCATGAGCTGTAGTCTAGGATAGTTTTCAACACACGTGTATGCTAAATTCTAGTCAGCCTCTTGAGACAGAGATGGGAGCTTTAGCTCGATTCTTATTGCATTTCAACATGGCTTCAGTCTTCTAAGTTGGCTTATTTCTTGAATAGCTAGTAGAATTTAGATTGGGAAGAAACCTAAGAATTGTAAAATGTTTATGCTAAATTCGTGTGTGGTGCCTCTTGAGATGGAGATAGTCAAGCTTTAGCCCAACTCTTATTTAATATAATCTGGCTGCAGTCTTCTGTTACAAGTTGGCCCGTAACTTGAATAGCTAGTGTTCTGTAGATTTGAATTTTCTTGGTCTCCTTCCCATCAATATCTTTCCTATTTGCTTGTGTTGCCTCAATGTTCTGAGGTACAACTGAAATATAGTATTAGCCTATCCTAAATTTTTTAACTCCGTTAAATAATGACAATCTTGAGAAGAAACAAGTCTTACTTGCCTCTGGGCTAATCAGATGAATGCTGTATGGATGGAATGTAAAGGTTTAATTACCTAGCATTTTTGCCCCTAGATCAAGGAAATATTTCAGAGAGCATAATTTTTGCCGATTTGATATTTTCTATCATATCAACTGCAAAGCTCTGAATGTCTACCCAGGTCACATTGTTCAATTTTGGGTAGTAATGACAGTGCCAGTGGATAAAAGGGAGGTCCTTGTTGTGTTAATTTAGATCTAGTCATTCGGTGTAGATCCCTTTCTTAAGTTTCTAACCTGTCTAGTTGTTTTGTTTGGTTCTGTGTCGTTACTAACTTGGTAGTAGGGTGAGGGGACCTCACGCTCCTCTTCCTCTCAGATACGGTGCAGCTTTGAGTTGTTTGAGGGAACTCTTTGACCTATACTTTCTCCTGCTTTCATTTGGTGGATTTACCTCTTTATCTTTTCTGGCCATTATATTCATTGTCTAATTGGTTTAGGCTACTTCACTCCGTAGGCGGTTTCATCACATTTGCTCCTTTCTCTCTAACTTTTTTATTTTGTTGTGTTTTTTTTGGGGGTGTCCATGGGAGAATCGTTTCGTCAACTTTTACTACTCCATGCATTTACCGGTTTCAATGGATATATATTTATGTTTCCTTCGCCTTGTGAATGGGTGCTGATATTATGAGATGTAACTACTGAACTAGTCCATGTCCTTTTCAGCTTGGCTTCAGTGCAGATCACCTGCCACTATCAACTAGAAAGCAATATATCCAAGGATGGGTATAAACTGAATATGTAGTTTTCTCTTGATTGGTGAAGAACGTTTGTAAAAGATGGTGGCTATTGCAATTTTTCATTCCTGATGTTATTTATCTGCACGATCTTCAACTTGGTCCTGTCAGAGAGCATCATCTTGTTAAATTCTTCCATTTTTTTATCTGAGTTGTTGCTCAGTTCTGCCCTTTGAATGGGTAGTCTACTGGAATCATTTAATATGTTTGAATTCGAATGTTACTTATTTTCAGTATCCTAAAGATAGTGGGGGCAGGCTTTTTTTGGTTAGGAAAAAATAAAAGTGTGCGGTCACTGAAAATGCAGTGTTTCTCCACCAATTTTCTTTGACTTAAATGATTGCTAGGTTCTCTGTAGCTATGGAAATCCATTGACATTGGAGTTGGTTGAATTGTTCAAATTATAAAATGCCTGGATTCATTGCTAAGCGAAACGACATGGGACACGTTGTTGACAATATTGAGATTTTGTTGTAACAGCTGAATAAGAGATCCTTTGACTAGTATGCCTTAACTTGTGACAATAGTACTTTCATTTGTTTTTTATTCTATGGATGTGTTTGGTATGATTTTTAATTGTTTCACTTCAATTGAAGGAAAATGACTTCGAGAAACAATATTTTTCAAAACTCTTTTTCAACCTCCAGCCCCACTCTCTACCCCGCACCACCCCAACCTTCACCCCTCGCTCACCTCCTCCCACCCCTACCCCAACCCTACCCAACCTCTTCTACCCCACTTGACCCCCTCCACACTTGTATCACCTCCACCCCTATCCTCGCCATCCCGATCCCTAGACCCCGATCTACCACCCTATTCCCCCTCCTTACCCATTTTGTTTTTCGTAGTGTTTGTCTAAATCATATATTTCTTAAAAAAATATTTACTGTTATCTAACCAAACACCAAAAAAAATAAGACCATCATTTATATTTCAAGAAAACATTTTCCTTCGAAAATGTGGCACCTCCTAGAGAGGACAAAGGAAGTTACTTATGGGTGCTTACTGCGTAGTTTATGGGACGTTTCAACTTGTAACTTTTTCCAGAATTGGCTTTCCCCTTTGGTCATTTGCACTAAAATGCTTGGGAAGCATTGTTTACCGAACTTCGTTTTTTTGTTCGTGGTTTTAGTTTAATATTTCTCTTCTGTGGAAGTTAAGGCTCGTGCTAAAGTGCATTTGGCCACGCTGTTGTAATTAATAATTATGGAATCATTTTACGTATAAATAAAATTGAGAGTTGAAGATAAGAAGAGAAAAGGAAAACAAACGAGACCAACAAGTAAATTTCTGGGTGGAATATAAGACAGCCCCAATGGGTTTAAGGGTCTGTTGTGGTTGTAAAAGTGATCGTATGATACTTGTATAAAGTTTTATGCACGGGACCTGTAATAGTATTTAAATAATTATCACTTACAAGATTTTGATCGATAAATTTCTGTAAGGAATATTAATTGACAATTTTATAAAAATAATCATTAACTTACTATTATAGATTAAGTTACACTGGAAGTGCAAAAATCTTTGTGCTCTCTACATATGTTACGTAAGTTTATGAGGAATATTATTGTTACAGAATTCTGAACATATAGAATGAAAAATGTTAAGTAATTTAACAACCCTTGCGATGTGAATGATTCACATCCAAGTTTTTTTTTTTCTTTTTGATAAATCAGATACTTAATTAACAAGATAATTACAGGGGTGGCGAGTTAGAGAGGTTGCCCAGGTGGTCAGCATTGTTTGAAATAGGAGTAATTATATTACAGACCAAAGTTTTCCTATTGAAAGTAATTCCTAGGATGTCTACCCATAGTGTATCATTGGCAAATATCGGAGGAACTGCCAAAATCCTAATTTTGTCAAAAAGCCTTTTCTTTGCTCCTTCCTTAACTATGGCTGATGGTTGGGTTCCCCAACTGTGTCATCGAGGACGTGCATTCACAAACAAAGTTGTCGTAAGGAATATGACCATGTTTTAACATTCTAATCATTTCCTATGAGTCAGTGTTGATCACAAGGGGAGTCAGCTTGTGCTCTCTTGCTAGTTTTAGGCCTTCTAGCAGTGCAAGTAGTTTTGCCAGATTATTTGTAATGGTTGGGAAGCCCTTCATATAGCCTAAATACCCCCCTATGCCTCATGTTCCTGGGTTATCAAGAGAGGAGCCATCAGTGTTAAGTTTGAGGCCTCTCTCAGGAGGTTCCCCTTTAACACTGATGGTGGCCCATTCCTTGTGAGGTTTGTTCCTGGCTAGTAGATGGTATTCTATGGCCTGTGCAATGACAGTTTTGGTTTGGACTTGTTCCTTCTTCTGGTTGAACAGATTGTTGTTCCTTGTAAGTCAATATTCCAGAAACAGATGGTTACAAGAAAATGCCAATTTATGAAGTCATTAAATTGCTTATCCTTAAGCTTGTTCCATGTTGTATTCCAAGAATCAGGAGTGAATCCTATGTGCATATATTGGTTAGTAGCACTACTGTAGATGTTGTTCCAAAAAGATTTGGTATTGGGAGAAAGAAAGAAGGTGTGGTCTATGGTTTCATTAGTGCCATTGCACACTTGACAACTAGGATTGACTTGGAGGCCAATTTGTGTAGAGACTTATTGGTGGGCAGTCTCTTGTGTGCTAGACGCCAAGTGAAGAATCTTATCTTATTAGGTATTTTCAGTTTCCAAATCCATTTGAAAGATGGACTATGCTCAGAGTGTATGTTTCACTAGGGGTTAAGTATGGAGTAAGCTGATTTGGATGAGAAAAGTCCATTGCTAGTGGGTCCCCAGATGAGTTGTCTTCTTTCACTGGGTTCATACTGAGAATAGAGTTGGTGATGGTGAAAGCCAGTTGGCCAGGGATGGTGAAGGAGAGAGAGTTTAAGTTCTAGTTCCCATTGTTGTATATAGAGGAAACTTTGATGTTATCTTCCCCGATAATCTTGGGGCCACTGATGATGGAGTCAGTGGGACCCAAGTTAGGAATCCAGCTGTCAATTAGGAAGCTCACCCTGTTACCATTGTTGACAACCCACCTAGAGGCTTTGTTGCAGATTTTCCATCCCTCCAAGATGCATTGTCAGGTTCTGGAAGCAGGTTTCCTTCTACTCTGGGTACAGTGCTTGGCAATGAGTTTTTTGGTACAAAAGGAGTTATTCTTATGAAAGAGCCTCCAGGCCAGGCCAGAGTGGCAAGCCTTATTTTTCAGCTCAATTTTTTGGATATCCAGTCCACCATGGGGCTTGGGTTTAGTTATGATATCCCATCTCAGTATATGCATCTTCCTTTTCTCAATTGTGGTACCCCAGATGAAGTCTCTTTGGATTTTGTTGATCTTTTTGCAAGTGAATATGGGTAGCTTGATGTATTGCATGACATGACCGGGGATGCTTGCAATGCTAGCTTTTGCTAGTGTTGTGCGCCCTGCCATGTTTAGAAATCTAGTTTTCCAACCTGCCAGTTTGGAATGCATGTTGTCTACGATGAACTGGAGGTTGCCATTGGTGGGTCTTTTATGGAAAATGGGGAATCTAATGTATTTGCCAAAGTTGGTACATGATTTGATGCCAAAGATGCTGGTGTATAAGTCCATATTCTCTTTGGATGTGTTCTTGGAATAAATCACCTTGGACTTAATCATGTTGACTTTTTAGCTAGAGACCAAGTTGAAAGAGTTTAAAGTTCTGATGATGGACACAATTCTTTTTGTTTGCTCTAGCAAAATAGTGTGAGATCATCAAACATGGAAGAGGTGGTAAATCCTAGGGACATTTCTACGGGTGGATATGGGGGTCCAATTTGTTAGGTCCACTTCATAATCAATATGTCTAGAGAGCCTATCCATGCACATTATGAAGATGTAGGGGGATAGAGGGTCCTCCTGCCTAATACCTTTAGAAGGTATGAAAGGTTCTTTCTTGTTTCCATTTAGGAGAATGGAGATTGAGGTTGAAGTGATGCAGGACATGATGAGTTTGATCATTCATTCAGGTAGATTATAGAAGATGAGGGTGTTCTTAATGAAAGACCATTCTAACTTGTCAAAAGCCTTTTCAGGATTGAGGATCATGTTAGTGCCTTTCCCTTTCATATTGTTGAAGTGGGAGATATATTCTTGGACAATGATAGCATTATCATAAGCTCTTATATTAGAGAGAAAGCTTGTCTGGTTGGGGCCAATGATGGTGCTGAGGTGAGATTTGAGCCTGTTGACAAGGATTTTGGTGACTAACTTGTACATAGTGTTATAGAGCCCTATTGGTATGAAATTCCTAAGCATGGTAGCATTGACACATTTAGGGATGAGACAAAGATGGGTTGAGTTCACTTCAGGGGGCATTTCATATATAGAGAAGGCATTGGTGTAGAAGGTAGTGACATGGTGAGAAACAAGGTGCCAGTACCATCAGGCCCAGGGGCTTTAGATGCCTTGAAGGAGTAGAGCGCATTAGTAATCTCACTTGGTCTCAGTTGCTATTTGAGGCTAAGAGTTGCTTCATGAGAGAGGGTGTTGAAGCCAAACATTGATTGGATGCCATGAAGAGCAGTGTGGGTGTGGTCAGTAGTGTAAATGCCTTTGAAATAATTTTGGACCATGTCCTTAATGCCCTCCAGGTCACGGGTCCAGTTACCCACCTTATTTTTAAGGGATAGAATTTTATTCCTCATATTTCTGTTTATGGTAGAGGTGTGGAAGAACCTAGTATTAACATCTCAATCACAAAGCCAATTAATTCTGGCTTTTAGTTCCAGGAGTCTCATCACATCTAAGGATGTTTGAGTATTCTTTTTGGATATGGGTGTCTAGGTTTTGGAGGAATCTATTGAAGGGAAATTGAAGGGATTTCTGGATGCCAGTCAGCCTGGCAATTATATGTTTTTCCTATGAAATATGTTCCCAAAGACCTCTTTATTCCATTTCAGGGCATTGTGTTGGAATTTTGAGGTAGCTTGGGTCAGAGTGTCATAGCTAGAGAGGCTTTGGTGGATGATTAGGGGTTGGTCAGGGTGGCCACACCACATTGTTTCAAATCGAAAAGGCCTGTTGTGGCTGGTTTGGGCATCGTAGAAGGAGAGTAGCAAAGGGAGTGGTCAAAGTGAGTCTTGGGGAGATGGGTGACACTGGCATCAGGGTACAGTTCAATCCAATCACTAGTGGCTAAGCATCTATCTAGTTTCTCCAGGATGAGGCTTGCCTGCTAGAGTATCTTTTGTTACTCCAAGTATATTTAGTGCCCTTGAATCCTAGGTCAATCAAATTACACTTATTGATACAGTTCCAAAAGTGGTTTGCTCTATTAGCACTAATGTTATTTCCACCAAACGTATCCCTGGATTTTAAGACTTCAGTGAAGTCACCCCTTACTAGCTAGATGCCCTTAAAATAGATGTTATGTCTACCAAGTGATCCGAGAGTTTAATCCTATCACTAAAGGTATTGCTAGAATATATTGCGCTAAAAAGGAAGAAGTTGGGA
The DNA here is from genome assembly GCF_001879085.1 of Nicotiana attenuata. NCBI lineage: Eukaryota > Viridiplantae > Streptophyta > Magnoliopsida > Solanales > Solanaceae > Nicotiana > Nicotiana attenuata. The sequence goes on along the minus strand of NC_031995.1, from coordinate 64,073,963 downwards.
GAGGAATATACCTTGACCATGACATGAACACCCTGAGGGGTTGTGGACACATCTTCAAGCTTGATGAGGTCATCCTTCCACATGACCACTATACCACCAGATTGGCCATTGGCAGGAGATTGGAACTGGTCACTAAACTGTAGTTCATTGGTAAGATGTTTGCAGTCAGCCATACGGGTCTCAAGAAGGACTAGAACCGAACGATTGTGGAGTTTGACCGTGGAGGAGCACTATCCCTGAAACTCGACACTATCCGCACCCCTGGTATTCCATATGATAACATTCATTAGAAGCTTTTGTTGGTGTGGTGTCTTCCTCTTGACACCCTTCCCCTTCCCTTTGGCCAGTGCTCTCTAGCTCTCCCTCCCTAGTGATGGACATAGTAGTGCTATGGAGTGCTCTAAGCTTGGGAATGAGGGCACCTGGAGTTCGAGGCTACAACTTGGCAGCTTTCTTGGGCAGAGCGCAATAAGCATTTTGCTGAGTCACTCTTTGAACTCTATCACATGGCTTTTTTCCAACAATATCACTGTTATTTTTGGCACCCTTAGGTTTGCTAATGTTTCCTCCAGTTCTAAGTTTGACTCCTTGAGGAAGTCCAGTGTCTGATGAAGCACTGATATTGTGCCCTCCGTTGAGCCGATGGCCTGACACACTTAGCTCATCAGCATGTTGAATTTGCCCGTTGACATATTCCTTGTCCCAGTCGAGTACTGTGCTTGGAGAAGGGTAGTTAGCTAGAGTTGGTGGCCAAAGCTTGCTGTGTCGTGGTTCAGACCCGCCGTTATAGATTGGGATAAGAAGAGTGGGTCTTGGACATGGATAGCTACTGGGACTGAGCCTATCTTCAGGTTGAAGATTTGGCTTTGTCCTTATATAGCTAGCTTTAGCCACGATCCCGGTGTGTGATTTGGTGGGAGGTGTGCCGATACTAATGTCAATGGAGGTATGGGCTCCTACTCCATTTTTGCTTAGTTTGGCATTGATGGTTGAGTCATTGTTGGTATCAAAATTGTGGGCTGTTAAGGTGGGAAGGTTATTACCCAAAGTGGTAATAAAAGCGGAATTTTCCTTGATTGCATTGGTGATGGAGGATTTGTTCTGATGCGTGGTCTGCTTGACGAGATGAAAGGTGTCACTTCGTCTAATGTAGTGTGATGATTACCTGTTGCAGCTAGCCGATTTGGTAAAGATTTTGGGCTAAACCTAAGAATGGATTTGGTAGAGACAGTAAGGGGAGAGGAAGGAGTTCGGAGGGGGGTGGGGAGTGAAGGATGTTCGTGTGTGAGCGCGTGTCTGCTTGTGTGGCCTTTGGGGGCCCATCTTTGTGTCACTTGTCTTTTTGTGGGCTCCATGGCCAGAATTTGGGGTGGGTAGTAGGCTCTCTTTCTTGGGGTGGGTAGTTAAATCTGTGGGATGGATAGGGGTTAGAATCTTTTTTATTTGGGGATGTGTCAGTGGGCTAAGTTGAAAATTAGAGGTGGGGGTATGCAAATTGTCAGACTTTAATTTACCTGGTTGATTCTTCATTCCCTTTTAGGTAGAAGGCGTGGGTTTCCCTTGGTAATGAAAAATTTGGGTGTTTAGGAACTTACCTGTTGCAACATCAAACATTTTTACCAGAATTCCTTTAGCCTCTGTGTTTGGTTCTTGGGGTGTGAAGTTAGTGGTCCATTGCTGTCCTTTCTTGTTTTTGTGGAATCTTACCATTTTCCACTCATCTTCATCCTTTTTTGGTTGGTTCAATGGGGGTTCGGTCGACTGGTTAGTGAGTAAAATTGTTTGGTAGTTGCATCTGTTGTTGGTATGACCAATTCTCTCACAGCCTATACACATGATGCCTTCGCCTTCGTAGACAATTGACTGTGTGAGATCCAATTGTGACATACTTGATGACTGGTGATTCCACTGGAACTTGTATGCAAAGTCTAACATACCTGCCTCTTAAGGTGGAGGAAGTGCAGGAGTCCACTTTGAGGAGTCTACCAGCTCTTGCCCCTATTTTTTCTAAGATATCACGATCGTAAAATTCTATTGGTAGTTGGGGGAGTCGTATCCGAATAGCAGTAGAGGTAAGGATAGTTGAGCCATGGACGAAGCTTGGTTCCTATTTGCGCACTGTTAGGAATTGCCCAAAAATGAACCACGGCCCACCATAAAGAGCCTTTATCATGATTTCTTCTAAATTGAATTTAACAGTAAAGTAATCCCATCCTAAGTCAATTAGGATGAGATTTTTCTATCGTTCCCACAACCTGTTCAGTTTAGCTCTAAGGGTGAGGTGCGGGATCTGTCTAGCGAATAGTTTAACAATGACAGAGAAGTGCTAGGGGTGATACAATCTTGCTTTATCTTCTTGAGTTAAAGAAATGGGATCGTTAACCGTTGATGGTTCCGGTAATGTGTCATTTGGGAGATAGTCAAGGCTATAACTACTTGTGGAGGCTAATCTCCTGTCTTCTAGTGCCTCATTGAAGGATTGTTGGGAGGGGGGGGGGGGGAGGGGGGTTAAATTTAAATCCTCCATCATTAGATCTTCTGTGGTAGAGGGCTTATCTAGGGGTTCTGGTGGAATATAGTGCGAAGACTCCATGACATTGGATGGTGATGATATATGGGGTAAAATATGTTCACATTCAATAGGCAAATTACATAAGTTGCCACCTGACCTATGGCACAAATCCCCTTACACACTTTCTGTGGACGATAATAACATTACACACGTAACCTTTCTAAAGTGTATCGAGTACACACCATCTTTTTGTTGACCAGCTTTTCAAAATATGTATAATATCACGCACCAATAATACTGTGACATGTGTCAAAACGGAAAGAAAATACAATAAAATACCTAATTTACACCATAATTAAAATTTCTTCTTTTAAAAAAAGAAAGAAAAAAGATCCCCCTTTCCCGTTTTTAGTAATTCCTCTCCCCCCAATCAACCCACTTAGTCATCTTCTCCACAATCATAACCCTATCATCGGCTTTCCACCATTAACGCCATAATCAGCAGTACCGTATCCCATTTTCTCACTATTGCCAATGGAGCTTGACTCTTAGAGATGAATAATAGCCCGTTTGGCCAAGCTTCTAAAATCAGCTTATTTTGAGAATTGCTTTTCTCAAAAGTACTTTTTAAAAAAGTACTTTTTGTGAGAAGTAGTTTGTGTTTGGCTAATTAATTTGAAAAGTACTTTTGAGCAATAATTAGTGTTTGGCCAAGCTTTTGAAAACTGCTTCTAAGTGTATTTTTCTCAAAAGTGCTTCTCAGAAAAGTGCTTTAGGAGAGAAGCTATTTTTTTCTGCTTCTCCAAAACTGCTTCTGTTTCTCCTCAAAAACACTTTTTTTCCTTCCAAAAGCTTGGCCAAACACCTCAATTTTTGGCCAAAAGCGATTTTGGCAAAAAAAAAAGCACTTTTGGCCCAAAAAAAAGCTTGGGCAAACAGGCTATAAGAGCTAATGATGTCCATCTTCTACAAAAAAAAAAATTTCTTTATTAAAATCACCATTGTCATAACAGCACCACTACCGCCATTAATTTTTAGAGCAAAACCCACAAACACTATAGCCCCCATTTTCACAACCATTCAATTAAATAAATAGATCTTTGAATTTAAAGAATGAATCAGCAGATTTGAAAACAAAATTATGGAACAAATAGAGAAACCAGTCATTGATTTTATTTGCATATCTGAAAAGGTTAAATCTCGGAGGAGATGACTAATAATTTAGAACTTAGATCTAGCTCTACAATTCTTGTTGTGTTTTAGAGTTTATCTATGGAGAAGACAAAGTGGGTGGCCAGGGGAAGAGGAAAACAGGTGGGGTGTGGAAAAGGACCAAATTATTTGGAGATGAAATAATTAAAAAAGAAAAAAAAAAGAATTGACTCAAAAAAACGTTTAAAAGTACAAAAGGCTGGACATATGGCATTTGAGTAATGATTAAGACCTAAAAGATTTACTTTCACCCGCCTCTGTAAAACACGTGTGCGCCATCTGTCATATGTGGTGTGTACTAGATACACTTTAGAAAGGTTGCGTGTGTAATGTTATTATCGTTCACAAAAAGTGTATAAGGGGGATTTGGGTCATAGATCAGGTGGTAACTTATGTATTTTGCCCATTTAATATTTGCATGAGAAAACGATACGTGAAATCGAAGACAGAAGATAGCCAAACCTGAAGACAACGATCTCGCTTGTCATCTAGAAAGAATGATATTCATTAAGGTGAAATAAATGGCTGCCACCCAGTAGCATTTAATGAATAATATTCTACAATATTAAGTACGCAGCCCGTTAAAAAGCTGCATACCGTTACACATTCTTCAATGGTCCTCATAAATGTCATTAAAGAGGGCCTTGATCCTAAGTCCTTGTTCCCTAGGTGCAACTATAAATAGTGAGCTCTATAATCATTGTAAGGGGACGAATTTTCTGACAGGCATATTTTATACTTCAACAAAAGCTCAAATAACAATTTACTTTCTTGCTTATTTGCATTGATCTTATTGCTCCCAGTAGTTTTGCGCTCGGAACCAAGATAAGTCTTGTATTTCTGTCTAATTTGTCTCTTATTTTGGATCAAATTAATTCACTTGTCTATAAACCACATATAAATTTAACTATACCGTTTTACGGTAAACAGATGAGGTGATACCTGGGGAGTGTATGTGGGTACGTTAGTCCTAGTTATAGAGAGTGGTTAGAGTCTCTTAAACTAAAATCCCAATTCCAACAATCTTCCACGTTCAAGGTTAAAGTGGAAGGGTATAAAGGAAAAACAGTTAATGCCCAAAGTACTATCGTATAGAGCTTGTCACTCGCAATCAAACATCGGACACATGTTAATATTATACTCCCCACTTGCTTCTCTTTGCCCCAAAAATTGTCAATCGGGTTTTACAAATGGTAAGCAAAGTGGACCACTATTTTCATTTTCCTTACATTAGCACTAACTAATATTCAAACCATAAATAAGTCGGATCCCACTAAGATCCAACCATATCACTTTGGTTAGCAGCCGCCGCCCCCCCTTCGTGTGTGGTGATTTTGGGTGGTGGACGAGTTTTTTTTCTTTCAATAAAAAAATATTTGCATTTAATGTTTATAAAATTAAATTAGTTTATTATGATTAAATAATAATTTAAAATAAATATTTTATTAATTAATTCCGATTTAGTAACAACAATATATATATATAGCTACATTTTATTTATGTATTCATTAATTAGCATAAACATTATATACAAGTATATTTTTTCTTTTCTCCGGCCCCAACCAAAAAAAAAAAAAAAACCGTTCCCCTACCCCAACAAAAACAAGAAAAAGAACAGGAAAAGAAAGAATAAAACAGGGAGGCATGTTGCATGGACGTGCCAACTTAAGACTTGAAGAGTATCTTCCATTTTTATTTTGAGTAGACTAACGACTCCACTATTTCTCACATCCGAGCTTTATAAAACTACTAGCGATTAACAGCATTTCAGAACTCTACATCCAATTAAGATAATTCATAATGAAAAATATATCAATTGGATATCTGTAAAATAGAGCCGCTGCATACCTTTTGGCCAAAAACTATTTAAACAATTATACATGTATACGGTCAAATTTGACCCTCAGTATCTCTACGCCAGTGGGTACGCCCAATGAGTGTACGCCGGCCAACGTAGCGGGTACGACTCAGCCGTGAGGACCAAAGCGACGTCGTTTAGAACTCAGTGTCTATACTAGGGAGACGTTACTTATCTCTGTAACTTTTTGATTATTTCGAGGAAGGTCTCCTATTATATAAAGGAGACCTCCACATTGCAAAAGGGATCATCTGATCTAATACAACTCTCTCATTTTCTGTCTTTCTCTCTCTATATCACTACTTCTGACGAAGATACCTTATTAACATACATTGTCACTTTGCAATATTAGATCTACAACAATATTATCATCTTTGCATCTCTAGGCTTATTATATTTGATTACGATTTACCCCTTCTCTATTTTTTGATTGTTTTATCGCTTACAAAGTACATCGTTAACTTTTGAGCCAAAAAATTTGGCGCCGTCTGTGGGAATTTCGAGAATCAAAACCATAGTATCCACCTAGAGATCAACCAACTACTACTCTCTACACCACTCAAAAACAGAAAATGGCCGAAAATAACACAAGATCGAAAGCCATATTGGGTGTCACTACCAATCTCCTGGGACCTCTCAACGAGGCCAGTGACGATGGCATCCTGAATGAAACCCCTAGCATCACACCAGGTGCAGAGATCTCACCTTCCCCATCCGAAGGCCTGCCGATCTTGCACGAAAAAGGAGCTTCCACATCTGCGGCTACGGAAGCACCCTCAGCGGTCAAAGAGCTACTGGAAAGATGGCTAACAAGCACTCTAAGTGGCTTGGTTGAGAGGTCACCGCAAAATAACATCGTATGTGCACCAACGGTAGGTACCACTGCTGCAGTAGGTGAACCGGAAGTTACACTGGTAAATAACAAACCCATCGAGACACAGACCAACGATGGCACGCTAACAGCCATCCTAAAGAAGATGGAAGAAATGGAAAGCGAAAACAAGGCGCTCCGCGGTCAGATGAAGGAACATCAGGAGAGGGTCGACAAGATCCCCGGTGCTCCCAAGTTGCTACCAAAACGCGACGTGGGAAGGTTCGTTGAACAACCATACACCGAAGAAGCTGCTCCTCACTCCACCCCAAAAACCTTCAAGATGCCACCCTACTTAAGGGTATATGACGGAACCAAAGATCCCGAGGATCATCTGATCCACTACGTCACCGCTGTGAAGGGCAACGACCAATCGAAAGAACAGGTACCGTCGGTGCTGCTGAAGAAGTTTGGCGAGACGTTGACAGGAGGGACCTTAACATGGTACTCCCAGCTACCGGCTAAGGCAATAACAACGTTCGAGGAAATGGCGGATAAATTCGTCACAGCCCATGCAGGCGCGAAGAAAGCGGAGGCCAGGGTCAACGACATCTTCGCCATCAGGCAAAACACAGGAGAGGGACTCAGGGACTTCCTGGCAAGGTTTAACAGGGTAAGGATGAGTCTACCAAATGTATCGGAAGGTATGGCAGTCGCCGCTTTCCAGAACGGGCTAAGCAGAGATGGTTCGAGGGCAACCAGGAAGCTGCTGAGCCGCCTCATGAAATATCCCCCTACCACATGGGAGGAAATCCACAACGCCTATTGCGCCGAGGTACGAGCGGACGAGGATGATCTTAATGGGCCGACCCAACGGCTAACAGCGATACACTCAGAAACGAGAAGAGATCGACGGAACGAAGGACGACGAGAACAACTCCCCCGCTCCAACAGAGATCGACACCAGCCATACACCAGATCCTCCCATCCGCCACCAAGGCATACAGACGCACTACAGCGACACGTCGCCCCACTACGAAACGAAAGAGGTACGCCCCCTTTACTAACCGCCCATAACTTTTGTGTGTCTCCTTCAGAGATAGTGTACGCACTGGAGAAGCTAGGCACCAAGGTGCATTGGCCGCAGAAGATGAAATCAGACCCTGCCACAAGGAAATCAAACGCCCTATGTGAGTTCCATCAGGAACGAGGACACAAAACCGAAGACTGCATAGGCCTGCGGCAAGAGGTGGTCAGGATGCTGAACCAGGGATACCTGAGGGAGCTACTCAGCGACAAAGGAAAAATCAACTTTGCACGCAGACGGGAACAACCCCACGGGCCGCCGAAGCCACCTTCCCCAGCGCGCACGATAAACATGATCGTCGGAGGCGGCGACGAGTCAGCGATCAATCACGTCAAACTCGCCACCACACACGGACTAAAGCGGACCATCGCCCATGAACGGTATGAGGACTTCAAAGATTGTATCACCTTCGATAAGTCTGATGCCGACGGTTTGTCTTTCCCTCATTATGATGCTTTAGTTATCACTTTACGTATCGCTGATACGGATGTTAAAAGAGTCATGATCGATGACGGAAGTGGCGCCTGTATTATCCACCCAAGGGTCCTCATACAAATGGGGCTCGAGGATAAGGTAATACCCCGCTGCATAACACTAACCGGTTTTAACAATGCAGTGGAACGGACGTCCGGAGAAATAGCACTGCCCATCTTAGCGGGAGGAGTCACGCTGGAAACAACTTTCCACGTGATGAACCAAGAAACGGCGTACAACGTCATCATAGGACGCCCATGGATACACGCCATGCGAGCGGTCCCTTCAAGCCACTACCAAGTGATCAAATTCCCTACCCCATGGGGAGTATTCAGTATTCGAGGCGAGCCACGCACCGCACAAGAATGCTACAAAATAGCCCAAGGCTGCGCCCACACCCAACAGCTAAAGGGGCCAAGCGCGGAGGCATAGCAATTAGCCGTGTCGGGGACTAAGGTCAACCCGACAACGGACGCCATCAAAGACCCTGACGTCGTAGAGGCCTGTAAAGCAACGGTCGAAGATCTCAACCCAGTCCAATTGGACGAAACCAATCTACGAAGAAAGCCTATATCGGGCACGGTCTCGCCAACCCAAGTAAGTATCGTGAATTCTTAACTAACAATGCAGATTTGTTCGCCTTTTCCCATTCAGATATGCCGGGAATCCTGCGAGACATCGCCACCCACAAGCTGAATGTCGATCCACTACATCCGCCCATGCGACAGATGAGGAGAAAATTCAACGCCGCTATCAATGAAGCGGTCAGTGAGGAAGTAGACAAGTTACTGGCCAACGGCTCCATCAGAGAATCAAAGTACCCCCAGTAGGTCGCCAATGTCGTCATGGTCAAAAAGAAAAACGGGAAGTGGAGAATGTGTGTGGATTTCACTGATCTGAACAAAGCATGCCCAAAGGATTCATTCCCACTACCCGTCAGAGATCCACAGGTTAATGACCGAGTTCGACGAGTGCCGCTTCGAACAAGTTCCGAGAGCACAGAACGTTGAAGCAGACGGCCTAGCAAAATTGGCCGCAGCCACTAAAAACTTCAACAAAGAAAGCGTGGTCACCCTCCTCCATTCAGCCATTGATCACACTGAGGTACTCTCTTTAAATTTGACTTGGGACTGGCGCAACCAATTTGTATCCTATCTGCAGGATGGAACACTCCCACTCGACAAAAAAGAAGCCAAGAAGCTCCGCGAACAGGCCGCCCGGTATTGCCTGATAAACCACGAGCTCTACAAAAGGACGTTTGGCGGACCCCTGGCCAAGCGTCTAGGGCCGCAACAAACGCGGCCAGTGCTCGAAGAGGTACATGAAGGTCATTGCGGTGCCCATACGGGCAACTGCGCCCTCGTGCGCTGCATAATACGAGCCGGCTATTATTGGCCCACTATGAAGAAAGACGCAGCGGAATATGTTCGCCGATGCGAACAATGCCAAAAGTATGCCCCCATGATACACCAACCAGGAGAACCACTTCACTCGGTCACTTCCCCATGGCCCTTCATCAAATGGGGAATGGACATAGTCGGTCCCCTAACCAGCGGGACGAGGAAAGGTCTGGAACTCCCGCAAATTTTACGGGAG
>NC_031995.1:63940626-64064393 GCF_001879085.1 Nicotiana attenuata | reverse complement strand
TTAGAGGACCCCTCCACAGCCCGAGGGGGATGGCATCGAAGGAGTCGCTCCCCTCGCGGACGCCGCCACAGGCAGCGGTTGAGGAACCTCCGTGGCGTCATCACTGGGCGAACCGCAGGGTATGTATCCACCTTCAGAATCGGTCCCCGCCCCAGGTAGGATGACGACTCTCTTTTTCTTCTTCTTAGGGGCGCTCCGACCTGCCAAACACGAACAAGTCAGGTAACGAACACGTAAGGAATCCCCAAACCGTAGCCAAAGAATTACCTGACGGGCCGTACTATCGAAGAAAGGCAGCTCAGGTACGGCACTCCTCCGCATAGGGTATTATTCTTCCCACCCACGATTTAATGTCATCAACGAGCTGGGGTGGAGAAGCCCTCGCTACGAATAAAAAAGAGGAGAAAGAAAAACAAAGGTCACAATGGTCGTATGGTCGAAAGCGCAAGCGGCACTGAAATTTACAAATAGAAATACTTACGTTCTGGATTCCATTTTTCCGGGAAACCCTCGGGATTCGACACCAGGTGCTCCGTCCTGATGTAGAAATATTTACGCCAAAAACGGCGGTTGGGCTTATCATCGGCTTGAACGACCAAGCCCTTTGCGCCACGACCTTTCAACTGCAGCATGGTACCCCTCAGATAACCAGCGCTGAACAACTGTAAGAGGTGGTGGACTGAGACGCTGCACCCAGCCCTGGCCGCATAGGTGGTCATGATACGGCACACCTTCAAAGTATAAGGAGTAAGCTGGGCCGGACACACATTGTAAAAACGGCAAAGCTCATCCGCCAGAGTATATACTGGAAGGTCGTAACCGATCAAGAATGGGTACTCGTAGAAGGCGCAATATCCAGGCCGGTGCACATTGGCATAATCCGTGCCGGCCGGAACCATGTCCACGTGGTCCGGAATACGGTGCGTCTCTCGCAGCTCGTCTAAATGGGATTGTAGCAAAACGCTGTGCTCCCAGGGAAGATCAGGGCTTTTAGTCGGAAAATCCCTGCGAACGTGCATCTCCTTCGGAAGGACATTGTCTACGCTGAGAGGAACAAGGGCCTTCTCCGCCTTTTCCCCTTCACCACCAGAAGATGGCGGAACCCTAGACGGGGCATTATCCTTGGCCTTTTTATTATTTTGTCCGTGTTTTGCCATGATTATACTACTTGAGAAACGAAGCACTGACAATAGGAAGTGTGGTTTCAACAGAAGTGGGAAAATCCCTCACGAAATAACGGTTACAGGAAAGAAAGGCAAAAGGGTGTATCAGAAAATACTTTTCAGAGGCTTGAAAGTGGAATCAGATCAAACCTTTCTCATACTTATAAGGATAAACTGCACAGGAATCGAAGAGTCATGATTCAAAACGTGCGCCGGAAACCAAAACGTCACTTCATCCTCTGAACCGCCTCGGGGGCAAATATAATGATGATGCATACAGGCGATGACATCATTCCAAAAAGGAAGCCACGCGTTAGCGGCTCAACAGCGTCATATGTTTCACTTCGTTCATATTTCCGCCCCCGGTCGAGGTCAAATTCTCCTAAGACGAGGTTCGCATTTCCGCCCGCCGAAGACGCCCACCAAATGCGTCTCCAACGAGCGGAGGGACTAACTGTATAGGGTCAAATTTGACCCTCAGTATCTCTACGCCAGTGGGTACGCCCAATGAGTGTATGCCGGCCAACGTAGCGGGTACGACTCGGCCGTGAGGACCAAGCGACGTCGTTTAGAACTCAGTGTCTATACTAGGGAGACGTTACCTATCTCTGTAACTTTTTGATTCTTTCGAGGAAGGTCTCCTATTATATAAAGGAGACCTCCACATTGTAAAAGGGGTCATCTGATCTAATACAACTCTCTCATTTTCTGTCTTTCTCTCTCTATATCACTACTTCTGACGAAAATACCTTATTAACATACATTGTCACTTTGCAATATTAGATCTACAACAATATTATCATCTTTGCATCTCTAGGCTTATTATATTTGATTACGATTTACCCCTTCTCTATTTTTTGATTGTTTTATCGCTTACAAAATACATCGTTAACTTTTGAGCCAAATAATACATAAAATAGCTTATTAAAGTTCTTATATAGTTCTTCATGGTACTCCGTTCACATAGCCAAATTTCAAATAAACTATAGTTTGCCTAATACCATTCATAGATACTGTTCAGCGCAACGAATATAACCAAGGCGAAATAGGGTGTGTATAAAAAAATACAACCTATATCGAAAAGGCGAAATACAAAAATATAAAAAATTAAGAAATAAAATGCTTTCATTGAAAGTCGAGCTCCAGATATTCGCTTACAAAGTGGATGCTCTAACCAATTGAGGTCTGAAAGCTTGTTGCTCTTTTGTTTCACCTCAGAACAATTAATTTCTTGTGTCAGTAATAGAGGGGATTTTTCATAAAGTTTAATTATAACTACAAATGATAATTTTCTAAAGATATAATTACGAATAATAGATATAGTGTATATGTTTGCCGTGTCGCGTAAATTTTACTTGATATCAACTAACTACAAAAGTTGTTACTGTTAACATGGAACACAAAATTATTTAAGGCAAGAGTTGGCTGGTTGAATGTGAAACCAAAACGTGTCATTATTATTTTTTAAGTTTGATGGAGAAAGGGAACCAACAAGCTTAACAACTACTACCTCAAATAGCTTGTAAGGATGGTTGCTATGTATCGTTTTATGATGTATCATATCGTATCGTGTTATTTTAATGTATATAATGCTTGGATAAATTGTATTGTTTATCGTTGTTTTATAATGTCATGCACAAAAAATATGAAGAATAAACTTACAATATTACTAAGAAAAAATAAGATACGTGGTAGAATTATTAAATAAAAAAGTAAGTAAAAGATAAAATAAGATTACTTAATAATAAGGAAGGATAAGATGAGAAAAAAAAGGTAATGACGCGACCATATCAATTTGGTCGTTACATAAAATGACACTTTTTGTTGTTAATAATAATAAAGTTAATGATACGATATAATAAAATATAAATAACAATTAAAGTAAATATTGTATTTAAAGTAATAATACGATACATTAGGTAACAATCATCCAAACAAGCCGTAAATTACAAAGAACAAAATACTACTAAAAATTATCCTTTGCTTAAAAAAATGAGCAAAGTCCACTTTCCTCCCCAGCTTGCCTTCTTCATTTCATCATTTCCCTCTTTCCTCTCTGATAATATTAAAACTTTCTCTCTCTGAAAACCTCAAACTTTGTAAGAGAGAGAGAAACAAACCGAATGTGTCCCCTTAGGATCATTCTCATCTTCCTCTCTGCAACTCTCGCCGGATTCTTCGTTCTCCGGAACCTCAAATCCCAGCCTAATGTTGATCCCGACGACGACGATGCCGGCGCCGGCGCCGACGACAGTCACGACGATTTATCCAGAGACTCAAATTCGCTTCCTCTCTCCTCCCAGGTATCCATATTTTCTTAGGGTTCACATCTTCCCTATTTTTTATTTGCTCAATTTTAATTGTAATTTGCTGGCTTGTTTGTAATTATCAGGTGTGCAGCGCCATTGGGAAAGGATTTTGGACTTGCGTAGATATGGCTAGTGGGAAGTATCTGTGGAGGCATTTGGTTTCTTCTTCTCCTTTGCCTTCTAACTTGAAGCGCAATCACAGTGATTGATCTAATAAGGGGTAAACTTATTGTTTTTCAGGTTGTTTGGTTCATCAATATTGTAATTGCCCTTGTATTCAATACCTTCCTTTTATATGACAAATCTAGAGTATAGTTTGCTTTGTGGTATTGATGGTGTAATCTGTAAAATGGTACTGTAATCTGTATAGCATAAACTTCCTCTTCTGTTTTTTTACCAAATTATAGGAGTAATATGCTTCTGCGTTGTTGTAATCCAGGGTTTTACGAATACGAATGGGGACTTTTACGAGTCGATGAAAATTTTAATGTTTATGGCACCATTTAATTTGCTGAATATGTTGAAGACAGAAGTAGGAATGTGGTTATTAATTGACATTGTTAGTCTTTATTACCAGTCAAACTTCCATTTAGTGCTCTTGATGGACATGAAAAGTTCCCAATGTTGCTTCTTTTAGTAACTACATTCCTTTTCTGAAGGGAAAGTTGGTAATTTATATAGAACCCATTACTCTGTCCTTGAAATATGTCTTAGATGTAGAGACTATAGGCTTGATCGATAGCCATCACGTAGCATGAAGGAGCATCATTTAGTTTGTATTCAAGCAAATCTTTTCTCATAGTTACCATATGACTTCTGACTCGAAGAGCACGTAGGAGCATGGATATAAACGGATCTTGTTCCTGGCCGTGGAGATTAGTAATCAGACCAATGATTTCGAGGTGAATATATATCTTCCGATGATTAGATGATTTTTCCATCTGAATTACTCTTATGGCGCGGGAATATTTCTTAACATATTTATAGGAGAGTGATTGCAACCTATGTTACATGAACTGTGTTTATAGAATCAAATCCAATATGGTGTACAACCATGCCTAATTTCTTTGCTAAGTCTTAATATTACAGAATCTGGGTAGATACTCTCACCCATATCACCTGTTCAACACAGATACGTTAAGACAAATGAAGGATACATGTAACATAGATTGCAACTACCTTTTTTATAAGAGTATAGATTGCAACTAGTGCAGGCATGGTTGAAAAACTTGGTTTCATGTTGAATGGGTTCTTTGCTCCAGCATGTCAACAAATAAACTTGAATTTACTGAGATTCCGTAGCCAGAAGAACTTTATATGCCAGTTTCATTTCTCATTAGGATTTGGGAATAAAGACGACTTTATGCTGATTCTCAAGAGACAAGAGGCAAAGTACTATGTAAGGTTCAAGGCATCATTAACCTCTTACTGGGGAAGTTCTAATGCTTTTTGTAGGATTCAGTAACTTGGTGTTTTGATGAAGAGGATTAATTAATTATGCCCACATCATGTGCCCTTTCTGTCTTTGTTAGATAGGTAATATATGTAGTCTTCGGAGCTAGATTCTGGTTGTAGAGAGGTGCAATGCACTGCTTTGCTTTGCTTCTAGATTCCAGCACAGCTTATTTCTATTTGATCCAATAGACTATTGCCTTTGTGTATTTGAGGCCTTAAACCACATTACTATAACTGCATCTTTCAGCAGGTTATCTTCCTTATCACTCCTAGCGTTTATATGCTTTTACTAAGGATTGTTGCTTTTAGACTAGCTTTTGGGCGACCATTGCAGATGCCATGAGGCCAACCATTGGTGGATCTAACCATGGGGTCGAGAGTTTGACAGAATCTGATATGTCGGGGTTGATCCCTGTATATGTGCGAGAATAAGTATAGATAAATTTAGGTATATAATATATTTCAGAACTCACTTTCTCAACTCATACTTGCTGCGTTTAAATGTTGAATCCGTCACTAATTAGTACAATCATATACAGTTAACGTTGATCAAATGTGCAAATAGATAATACCATCCTCTTATTTCTAAGATTTTTGGACTTGAAAATTTCACTTCTTAGCAGGTCCACCTGAACATTCTAAAGCAGTAACGTATCAGTTTTTGGATGCCATTCTCCTCGGAACCCCGAGAAAACTGTTATGTCGAGAAAGAAAAAAACTCAAAAATAGAGAAGATAAAAAGAACACCAAATTTTAACGAGATAAACCCTTCAAATCGAAGGTAAAAGCCACATGATTATAAAGATCCAAAAAGTGTTACTATAATGATAAGAGGGTTACAAATATTCTCCAAATTTGTTATAAAATAAGTGCCAAACACAGAGCAACAACAGCAGCAAGAGCAACAACAAACTAATTGAAGAAAGAAGAGAAATCACTCAAAAATGGAGCTACTGTTTGGGGCTTGAAATCAGAATCTACAGGCCTCAAAATCTGATCTCCACTAGGGGTGTGCATTCGAATCGGTTTATCGATAAATCGAATCGATTATTTGTTATCGGTTTATCGATTTCGACTTCGAAATTTTCCTTATCGAGTTATCGATTTCGATTTCGATTTTTCCTCTTCGGTTATCGGTTTATCGATAAACCGATAAGATATACTAAAAAGACAAATTTTTTAAATTTTTTTTAACCCTTATTCTATAATACCCTTTCCTTTACCCTAAGTCCCTGACCCTATTATTTCCTCTACCACATTTAAGGAATGATCATATTTAAAGCTCAAGGGAATGAAGTTCAAATTAATGAAAAACAAAATTAGCCGTGATGATTTTTTTTTTAAAGAAATACCGTTGGAGTGTTGGTGGCATACATTTGATCCCCTACTTTAGTTTCGTTGCATGTACTTGTTGACATAATTTTTATGTTATAAACGGTGTTCATCTTATTTTAGCTTCTTTTTGTCCATATTAGTTAGGCGTGTTTATAGCGATATACTTTCCGTGGAATCCCGCAAATTTTCTTATTGGTGTAATCGATAACCGAATCGATAAGCCCCAAAAATCGATAAATCAAAATCAAAAACCTTATTGAAATGATAACGATAAGCATATGCACAAATCGATAATCGATAAGTAATTATCGATAAGGGTCAAAATCGAATCGATAAATCGAATGCACACCCCTAATCTCCACCGTTCAAATTAAAGATAAAGATGTTATGAATACTTAGACAAAATTTCAGCCCAATCCAACGATGAACGAATCGAAAAACGTAATATTAAAGCTAGATTGGAATAAAATTTGCAGCAAAAAGAACCCCTTTTTTCTTCTCTCTTCTCTCTTGATGGATGCTCTCTCAAAAATCTCTCTTATGTGCTAATTTCTTTTAAAGACTAATACCAATGAGCATAGAACAATCCTCCAAAGTTGTTGTATTTATAGATAATGAATGGTGCTTTCTCTTAAAGCTAAAACCAACTCCAAATAGGAATAAAAATCAAATTCAATTTCAAATAGAAATTAAAGCCAAAAGAGAATAGGATTAGGCCATCGGGCTTTTGGCTGGACAACATAGGCATGAGCTCAACAAATTCCCCATCCAGTCAAGGGGCCAAATATGTCTTCAAGTAGAGGAACTATTGACATGCTTCATGCCTGTCAATTTTTTGTAAAACTCTTGTTTATCTGCAACCACTGCTTTTGTCAGTGTAACAACTTGGAAAAATTCGAAGTGTTTAAAGACCAATAAGAATATTGACTTGAGCTATTATATTAATTCGCGTATGAGCGAGAGATAATGATATGAATAATATCACTTGAACATGATAGTACGTGTAAGAGGTATATTAGATTTGGTCTCAGAAAATTCCTGAGGCTAAGTCAAGTTAGAAATATATGATCGGCTAAAGTTTCAAATGAGTTTGCACAAGGTCCTACTTCAAATGAGCACGATTCCCAAGATATGATGAGTTATGTGGTGGCGACCTATCAAAGAAGGGTCTATGAGTCTAGTTTTCAATGCTTCAAACTGTTCATCACTTGAATATTTTTACAATGAGTTATGGACTTTTTACTGGAGGGTGGTAGTATGGCTACCAGCAGGCCACGCGAGCTGCGTAGCCAATTCTAGAATCCGGCCGACGCCCCTGCATAGCTTTCATGTGTAGCCTACGCAGGGAGGCTACACAAGCTTCATGTCTTTCTTAAAGGGCTGAAATATGGGTTTAGAGAGAAAATAATTTAGTTCTTCAACTTAGTTGATTTCTAGAGAGAAGGAGGAGCTCTTCCACCATGGATACATTTTAAGGTAAGTTATTTTGGCACGAGGATGATTATATAACATCATTTAGTGATAACACTAACATTATTATGGATCAAATTCATAGAAAATGGGTTTAATCTTCAGAAATACCAAAAAGAGAAAAAGTGAGATTCTTCTACCAAGAGGTAATCCATATATATATATATATATATATATATATATATATATATATATATATATATATATATATGATATATTGAAGTATTGGAAGCATGTTTATGAAGTTTATTTGGAGTTATAATTAAGTATTGTAGGAACCTAAGAGTAGGTCTTGAAAATGATAGTTTGGGCAAAGCAGAAGACGAATAGTGATGAATTGATATGGATGGAATTGTTTTGAGTTTCTAATGATCCCGATAGACTTGATAAGTTAGTTGATGAACGAATTGAGGCGGGAATGACCATTTGGATAAGAAACAACACTAGTTCATGAAATGAGTGTTCTTGAACCTAGTGTTTTGTTGAAGAAGACAATGAATAGTGACTTGATGATGTTGGGTAATTAACGTAGTATCATTAATAACTTCAAATTAGTATTAAATAATAAGAATAAAATTGAATAGGCTAATGGGTGAAGCTATTGGATAACTTGGGATGGTTGAAGGTTTGTTGCCGACTTGTGAAGCCTAAATGGATATTGATGAATCTTTATGGGTTTGTTTGAATCTAGTTGGCATATTCAATGGTAGATATCAAATTGTTGGCGACATTTGAGCATTTTAATCAATTGGAGCATTATAGTATTATTTGAAGCTTGAAGTTTGAGATAATTTGATTAAGACTTACTCTTCTTGAGGGATTCTCTCTAAAGCATATTTTGAGTTGATACATGATAGTATTAATAAATGTGCAGCCGTACTTGTGGGGACAAGAGGGAAGGATGTTACCATGTGTTCCTAAGTTATGTTGCTTATTAAGTGTCATGTGATTTTATAAAATTCTTATTTTCATAACTTATTAGCAAAATGAAACTTAAGAAAAATAGTATGAGTTTTATTAAAACTTATGTGTTGATAAGAATATCATATGTTTGAGTGCTAAATGTAATGATCCAATCGGCTGTTTTAATTATTCCAGACCCCCTTTCCCTATTTTATGCTTTATATATGTGTACTTATGGTTCTGTGACTGCGGGGATGGTTGGTTTGGGGTTTAGGAAGGTTTTGGATTGAATTGAGACACTTAGTCCCTTGGTTGGATGCTTAAGTTATAAGAGTTGACGGGAGTTTGACTATTGTGTAGACGACCTTAAAATGGTATTTTGATGGTTTCAATAGCTTCGTATGGTGATTCCGGACTTAGGCGGATGTTTGAATTTGAGTTTGGAGGCTTCTAGGTCAGTTTGGCTTGAATTGGTAAACATTGGAAGCTGAAGGTTTGGAAGGTTGATAGGCTTGACCGATGGTTGACTTTGTTGATATCGGGTTCGAATTTTGGTTCCTAGAGTTGGAGTAATTTCGATATGTCATTTGGGACCTGCATGCAAAATTTGAGGTCCTTCCGAGTTGTTTAGGCTTGTTTGGTGTAGGTTTGAATTTGAAAATTTGGATTTGTTCCTTAGGCTTGAATTGATGGGCGATCCGTGGTTTTGATGTTGTTTGGTGTTATGTGAGGCCTCGAGTAGGTCCGTATTATCTTTCGGGATTGGTTGGTGTATTTGGACGGGTTCCTGAGGGGCTCAGGTGTGTTTCAGATTAGTTTCGGACCATTTTGGACTATGTTGGCTTTGTTGTGTGTTTGGGATTGGTTTTGGATCATTTTGGACTATATTGGCTGTGCTGAAGAATTGTTGAGTTATGCTATTTTCGCACCTGCGATGGGTATGGTTGTAGGTGCGTGGCCACAGAAACGGTCAGGGTGGCCGCAGATGCGGTGCTTGGCTGGAAGGTTTGGGTCCGCAGGTGCGCAGGAGCTTCCGTAGAAGCGGAGCCGCTTATGCGGCTTAGTGTCTGCAGAAGCGGCTGGTCGGGAGGATAAGTGGCTTCCGCATCTGCAATGGATGTTCCGCAGATGCGATATCGCAGGTGCGACACTATGGACCGCAAATGCGTAATCGGTAGGAAGTCTATTATATTTCGAGAGTTGGCCATTTTTCATTATTTGGAGTTATGGATCTCGTCTAGAGGCGATTTTTGGAGGAATATTCACTGTAATTGAAGGGGTAAGTAATCCTTAATTTTGGTGTTTGATATTGATTACCCATTGATTGTTACACCTAATTTATATAAATCAAAGTTGGAATTTTGGACTATGATTTTGGAGAGTAAGATTTTATGATTTGAGGGTCGATTTGAGGTTGGAATTGGATGAAACATATATTTGGACTCGTATATCGAAATGGATGCTCGGTATTTGTGAGTTTGGTCGGGTTTCGGGGTGCGGTCCCAGGATTGATTTTGCACAATTGATTCAAGATCTTAACTTTATTATTCAGAATCATTTCCTATGGCTTTTAGTGATGATATTAAGTTATTTAGGCTAGATTCGAGCCGTCCGGATATTGATTCATGCATAAAGGGCTTGTTAGAGAAATGAATGGGTTTGCTTGTTGTTGCTTCTTGTCATGACCCCAAATTTCCACCTTAGAATGTCGTGACAACACCTAGTCTCTAAGACTAGGTAAGCCTAATACATGAAGAGATCTAACAGAAATGACAAATTCAACTATATAAAAAATTAAACAAATAAATAAAATAACGTAACTAAAGCTGAACAATAGTTATACAATCCCCAAAACCGGTAGTACAGAGTCATAAGCTCTACTGAAATACACTAGAATTTCTAAATACAATACTATTTTGAAATGAAGATAAACAATAGTAAAGATAATATCCGAAGGTGACTACGAGCCTGCAAAAGTCAAGTAGGTATACCTTGAAGTCTGCACCCACACAGACACAACTCTCAAAACCAACACGATCCGAAGTACCTGGATCTGGACAAAAATGTGTAGAAGCGTAGCATGAGTACACCACAGCGGTACCCTGTAGGTATCAAGACTAACCTCAGTGGAGTAGTGACGAGGTAAGTCGAGACACTCACTAGATATAAAACTTGTGCAAGAAATTAACATAAAGCCGGCAATGGAAAGAGCATCAATGTAAGGCTAACAACGGAATGATTATTAATATAAACCAACAATGGAATAATAGAAGCACAAATGGCAACAAGCAGTAAACGGGTAATAAAGCAACAACATAATCAGAACACATATGAAATATGAATGAACTCAATTAAGGAAAACAAATTACAATTCAAGTAATCAAATTGTTCCCAACTCATGACTTACAACACGAATTACCTCGAGGCACCACACCTCGTAATCACAAATCATAAGCCACAATTCCGAATCTTACACGCATGCCACCTCGTGCCCACATTATTAATCACATTCGCACGACAAAGTCCACGTGCTACCATGTACACTGTATCCGTGTCAAATGCCAAATAAAATATTCGAGAGGTTTATTTAAATACAATAAGGTATAATAACAATCTTGAATAAATTAAGGCGTCAAATGAGATAATGAGTTTATTTTAGAAAATAAATAAAGTACAATTTATACAAAAATAGAGTATCAAATTAGTTTAGTTTAGAAATCAATAAGGTAAAGTAAAATAGCCTCTTTAAATTAAGAAAATATCAGACAAATTACCGAACTAAATATAGAATTTGTTAAAGTAAGGCGTGATAATAATTTCACGTAAAGTAAAACATCAAATAAGGTAATGAGTTTAATTGAGAAACCATTTAAAGTAAAATGTGATAATAATTTAAAAATAGCTCCGCACCGAGTGAGACTATCTTAAGAGTCACATAAAATAAAGCATGGTAATAATTCTTTTATTTAAAATTATTATGTTACCAACAACTCAATAGAGTATGAGATAGTGACTCCACGCAAGCAAATTCATCTAGAAACTAGAGGTACATGTTGGCACATTAATGCAACACAGTAAATCACATAGAATGCATGACTCAAATAAGAAGTCACAATCGTTCCCACACAAAAATAACAACAAATAACCGTATATAATCAAAATACAAGTAAGATGATTTAGGGAAAAACCATAACAGTTCAAATCAACAAGCCTTTCAAATGTGGAACGTACAACAAATTCACATCGAGGTACCATACCTCATTTTCATATATCACAAATCACAATCACAATCTTTCCTTATATCGCCGCGTGAGCCTTACATTTAGTTTTTGAAAATATTTTTTCCGAAATAGCATGCGCTTTACCCCCCTTATATTGTTGCGTGGCTTCAAGTAATTCCCTTACTAGCAACACGCACATAAATCCCACCTTATTTCGCCGCATGCACCTCAACCCCTATCCTTATATCGCCGGATGCACGTCAATATCACAACACAATAACATCTCGCACCACACGTGCCCATATACCACAGCTTGCCAAAATCAACAATATCAATGTTACCATAAACACATAGCCCATGACTCAAACACAATGTATACAAGAATCTCAAAATAAACAAATGAATGAGAAATACTCAACAAGGAAAGATATCTCAATAATCGACAACATCAACCTCAATGTGCTAACAGCTTTCACGACTTCAACTTCAATAACCCAAAATGAAGGTATTCCTATGAAATGACAATTTCCAATTCAAATTCATAATGTAAGCTTAACAATGAAAGAGATAGTATGAAATAGTAACTACGTCTAAATGCACGAGAATAACTTAACATGAAGATACTTCATGAAGTAACAACTCCAAATAAGAATAACTCAACAATAAAGAAGGTAACATGACAATAAGAGAGGTAACATCTTCAATTAAGGCATATAAGAGCAAATTTGACAATAAAAGATAGAACATGTACTAACAACGTCAAACAAGGCATGTAAGAGTAAACTAAACAATGTAAGATATAACATGATATGACAATTTCACTTAAATGCATGAAAGAAGCCTAAGAGTCCAAACCGGTCAAAATATCACATATGAGCCCGTGTACACACTCGTCACCTCGTGTACACGTCTCCCATATAATTCAATTAATACAAACAACCCTAATCCTAAGGGGTAGTTTTCCCCCACAAAGTTAGGCAAGATACTTACCTCAAACAAGCTAAATCAATCTACTAAAAAGCCATTACCGTGCAAATTCACTTTTGGACGGCTCAAATCTAGCCAAAATAACTTAATATCATAAATAAAAGCCGTAAGAAACAATTTCAGATAATAAAGATTCGACCTTTAACTAAAATAAAAAAGTCAACCGCAGACCCGCACCTCGAAATCCAACAAAATTCACAAATTTCGAACACCCATACCTCTACGAGTCCAACTGTGATGACCCGATAGGTCATCTTATGTTTTAGAACCTAATTCTATGCTTTGAAACCTTAAATACCTCATTTTATCCCTCCTCAATTTGCGTGCACAATTCGAGCGTATTTCCGGAAAGCTTTTATGTTAAAAAACTGACAAAAATATGAAATTTTGCCTTTAAATCCATTTGAGTTGACTTCGGTCAACGTTTTGAGAAAACATACTCGAATTCGTGTTTTGACGGTCCCGTGGGTCTGTATCGTGATTTGGGACTTTGGGCGTATGCCCGGAATCGAATTCGGAAGTCCCTAGCTGGAGTTATCGGACTTTGTCGAAATTTGAAAGTTAGAAGCTTAATGACTTTGAAATATTTGACCAATGTTTGAATTTTTGGATATAGGGTCCGTATTTTTATTTAAGAACCCGGTATAGGTCCAATACTATATTTATGACTTATTTGTCAAATTTGGTGAGAAACGGAGTTGGTTTGATGTGATTCGGACGTCCGGTTGTGAAAATAAAAGTTTCAAAGTTTTCTTGAAAATTTTATTTGATTTGGAGTTCAATTCATAGTTCTAGGTGTTATTTTGGCGATTTGATCGCGTGAGCAAGTTCATATTATGTTTTTAGACTTGTGTGCATGTTTGGTTTGGATCCTTGAGGGCTCGAGTGAGTTTCAGATAGGCTACGGAGTGAAAACTTGACTTAGAACGTTGGTGGTGTGCTTCAGTTTTTGGTGCAGGCCTCAGACCTCGCAATTGCGAGGTTAGGCTTCGCATTTGCAGCCACTCATGGATTCACATTCGCGAGCTACTCATCTCATTCACGAAGAGTAGCTGGGGCACCTCAAGTTCACATCTGCGAACAAAGCTTCGCATTTGCGAAGTGGGTCAGGGGACACAATGATCGCAACTGCGATCAAAAGGGTCGCATTTGCGGGAGATTATTGTTCGCATTTGCGAACAATTCATCGCATTCTCGATGAAAGCAGAGATGTGAAGAGCTTCGCATTTGCGGGTTCGCAAATGCGACATCTACAATTGATCAAAATTGGAGTTAGACGGGATTTTTGTTCATTCTCTCAAATTTTCAAACTTAGAAACCCTAGAGGCGATTTTTCAAAGGACTCTTCTTCCCAAATTATTGGTAAGTTATTCTAAACTAGTTTCTTTCAATCTTTCACTACATTTCTTAAGATTTCAACCAAAAGTCTTGTGTTTTCATGGTGAAAATTGTGGGTTTGGGTAAAATTAGGAAATTTTGTAAAAATTAGAATTTAGAACTCGAATTAAGGTCGGATTTCGAAACAAATTACCTAACCGGGCTCGGGGGTGAATGGGTAAATAGATTTTGGTCTGAACTCTGGTTTTGACCAAGCGGACCTGGGGTCGATTTTTGGATTTTTGGGGAAAAGTTTGGGAATTCTAAATTTATGCATTGTAATTGATTCCTTAAGCAATAATTGATATTATTGAGTCAATTATGGCTAGATATGAGTGGTTTGTAGGCAGATTCTAGGGAAAAGGCCCCGATAGAGCTTTGAATTGACTGTGGAGTGAGGTAAGTGTTGTGTCTAACCTTGACTTGAGAGAATTAGGAACCCTCAGACTATGTGCTATGTGATTCTCATATGAACCCTCAGACTATGTGCTATGTGATTCTCATATGAGCGGCGTATATTTGAGGTGACGAGTGCTTATACGCCGCCGAATTATCTGTTTTCCCTGATTTTCACTTTTCCTTAATTATTCCTTCCCTTTCTTAACTGTTATATGCTCTAAATGCTTTCCATGCTTAACTGATACCTGTTATTCAATAAGGGTGAATTATGAAACTAATATCGTTATATAGTGGGATCGGGTTGCGCCGCAACATATCTATATATTATTTGCTGTTGTTGATATTACTATGGTGAAATAAGGGAGGATTCTGTGTTGTCCGGTTGGATCGGGTTGCGCGCTGTAACAACCTATGTGTTTCTATTTCCTCGAGCTGTGTTGGTTTTCGGTATTGTTATGTGAAACTCTAAGGATTGGTAATTCTGAAGGACACCGGTTTATTCCTTGAGGTTGTAGCTGCTATTTTCAGTTAACTGTCTTATCTCGTTCCGTATATCCTTTTACTACCTTTATTATATACTGCGTACAGGTTGTAGTGTAAGTGACCCGCCTTAGCCTCAGCACAACGTCGTCTAGGTTAGGCTCGGCACTTACAAAGTACATGGGATCTGTTATACTCATCCTACACTTTGCACTTCTTGTGCAAATTTTGGAGTCGGTCCTAGCGGCGGCTATTAGCGTGCTTGGATTGATCAGCTCAGCGGACACGTAAGGTACAACTGCTCATTGCCCGCAGCTCCTGGAGTCCCCTTCTTTGTTTTTATTTAGCTATGTATTTTCATTCAGACAGCTCTGTACTTATTTCAGACCCTTGTATGTATTATTCTAGTAGCTCGTGCACTTGTGACACCAGTTCAAGGATTTGTAGCAGATGTTTGGCAGTTTTAGCTTCTGAATTTATACTTTAGATTATTTCAGTTATTTCATCTCTTTTCTTAGTATTAAACTCAAACTGTGAAAAATGAATAAACTATTCTAATGTTATCTTGCCTAGCAAGTGAAATGTTAGGCGCCATCACGGTTCCAACGGTAGGAATTCCTGGTCGTAACAAATTGGTATCAGAGCACTAGGTTACATAGGTCTCATGAGCCACGAGCAAACTTAGTAGAGTCTGGAGGATCAGTGCGGAGACTTCTGTACTTATCTTCCAGAGGCTATGGAGTAAGGAATAGTTTCACTTCTATTCTTCTTTATCACGCAATTTTATTCTATCATTGTTGATTGAACCCTTCTATTCTTTTTCTCTTGTAGATGGCGAGAACACGCATCGCATCTTCAGCTGGACAGCAGCCGGAGCCCCCAACAGTAGCTCCTACGAGGGGCAGAGGTCGAGGCCGAGGCCGAGGTTGCGCCAGAGGCCGAGGCAGGACAGAGCTCAGCCTATAGCTCGAGCAGCAGCACCATCGGTGGAGCTTCAGGTGGAGTTTGATGAGGAGGTTCCAACCCAGAGTGTGCTTGTCGGACCAGCTCAGGTCCCGGAGGGGTTCATCGCCACCCTAGAGCTTCAGTATGATTTGGTCCGTTTGGTGGGCCTCATGGAGAGTGTGACCCCAGCCGGTACATTTCCTATGGAACCAGCCGTCTCTCAGGCTAGGAGAGGAGCACTAACTCCCGCTACTTACACTCCGGAGCAGATGGCTCTCGAGTATCAAACTCCAGCAGCCCTGCCAGTTGGGGTAGTTTAGCCAGCTGTTGCGGCACAGGCCGGTGATGGTCATGCCATGTCTTTTGAGGGCTTATTGAGATTGGAAAAGTTTACCAAGCTCTTTCCTGATCACTTAAGTAAAGAATCTTCTGAGGACCCACAAGATTATCTTGACCGCTGCCATGAGGTGTTGCGGAACATGGGTATAGTTGAGACCAATAAGGTTGATTTTGCTGTGTTTCAGATGACGGGTTCCGCCAAGAGATGGTGGAAGAATTATGTATCTACCAGACCATCTGGGTCACCTGCTCTTATTTGGGACCAGTTCTCTCAGCTATTTCTTGA
The DNA here is from genome assembly GCF_001879085.1 of Nicotiana attenuata. NCBI lineage: Eukaryota > Viridiplantae > Streptophyta > Magnoliopsida > Solanales > Solanaceae > Nicotiana > Nicotiana attenuata. Next base: position 64,047,724 of record NC_031995.1, on the reverse strand, counting down.
GAAGTTCCTTCCTATCACACAGAGAGAGAGTTATCACAGGTAGTTCAAGCGCCTCTAGCAGGGCGGCATGTCAGTCACCCAGTATGAGACCCGCTTTGTGGATTTAGCCCATCATGCTATTCTTCTGCTTCCTACCGAGAGAAAGAGAGGGTGAGGAGATTTATTGAGGGACTCGCTCATCCTATCAAGTTGTAGATGGCCAAGAAGACTGGGGGTGAGATTTCTTTTCCGACGACTGCTAATGTTGCCAGGTGGATCGAGGATGTTCTTTCATAGGAGAGAGGGAAGGGTTTTGATAAGAGGCCTCGTCATTTTGGTGGTTTTAGTGCTGCCTCATCTGGAGGCAGGGGTACTTTTGGTAGGGGCCATTCTCCCAGCCATATCAGTCAGCGCTTCAGGCATCGCACAGTGCTTCAGGGAGTCGTGGTCCTTATGCGCCTCATTCTGGGCTGCCAGCCTACAATGCACCACCAGCTCCTATAGTGCACCTCCTATTCAGAGTTACTACCGTGGTCATCCGGCCCGTTTGGGCCAGTCTCAGTTTCAACAGCCACAACACCAGGATGGATGTTTTGAGAGTGGTGGTTTTGGGTATATATTTGGCAGCACACCACAACAGAGTTCTCGTGCCATGATTTCGGAACCTGTAACACCACTGCCCGCTCAGCTAGCTAGAGGTAGGGGTCAGGCAGCCAGAGGTAAAGGTCAGGTCGCTAGAGGTGAAGGTCAGGACGTTAGAGGTGGAGGTCAGGCCGCTAAAGGTGGAGGCCAGCCAGCAAGAGGCCGTCCTAGGGATGTAGCTTATAGTGGTGGGGCTCATCCCCGATGTTATGCTTTCCCATCCAGGCCTGAGGCTGAGTCATCTAGCGCTGTTATCATAGGTATTGTTTCAGTTTGCCATTGAGATTCTTCAGTTCTATTTGATCCGGGCCTACTTATTCCTATGTGTCATCCTATTTTGCTTCATATCTGGTTGTGCCCCATGATTATTTGAGTGCTCCTGTGTATGTGTCCACACATGTGGGAGATTCTATTATTGTAGATCATGTCTATCGTTCGTGTGTGGTTATCATTGGGGGTCTTGAGACTAGCGTAGATCTTCTATTTCTCGATATGGTTGATTTTGATGTCATTTTGGGTATGGATTGGCTGTCACCTTATCATGCTATATTGGATTGTCACGTCAAGACGGTGACGTTAGCCTTGCCGGGGTTGCCTCGATTAGAGTGGAGAGGGACTCCTAGCCATTCTACTAGCAGGGTTATCTCTTATGTGAAGGCTCGACATATGGTCGAGAAGGGGTGTCAGCTTATTTGGCTTATGTCCGTGATTCTAGTGTGGAGGTTCCTTCCATGGATTCAGTACTAGTTGTTCGTGAGTTTCCAGAGGTGTTTCCTGCAGATCTATCGGGGATGCCACCCGACAGAGATATTGACTTCTGTATTGATTTGGCTCCGGGCACTCAGCCCATTTCTATTCCGCCATACCGCATGGCCCCGCCAGAGTAGAAAGAATTAAAGGAGAAGTTGCAAGATTTGCTTGATAAGGGCTTCATTTGACCTAGTGTCTTGCCCTGGGGTGCGCCTGTGTTGTTTGTGAAGAAGAATGACGGATCGATGAGGATGTGCATAGACTATCGGCAGTTGAACAAAGTCACCATCAAGAACAAGTATCCATTACCGAGGATTAATGACTTATTTGACCATCTTCAGGGTGCCAAGGTATTTTCAAAGATTGATTTGAGTTCTGGATACCATCAGTTGAGGATTAGGGCATTCGATGTCCCTAAGACAACTTTTTGGACTCGGTACGGGCATTATGAGTTTCTAGTGATGTCATTTGAGCTGACAAATGCCCCAGTAGCATTTATAGATTTGATGAACCGGGTGTTCAAGCCTTATCTGGATTCCTTTGTGATTGTGTTTATTGATGATATCTTGATTTACTTTCGCAGTTGAGAGGAGAGTAGCATCTTCAGATCGTAGTTCAGACTCTGAGAGACAGCTAGCTATTTGCTAAGTTTTCAAAATGCGAGTTTTGGCTAACCTCATTTGCTTTCTTGGGGCACCTTGTATCAGCAGAGGGCATTTAGGTGGATCCTAAGAACAATGAGGCAGTTTAGAACTGTCCTAGACCCACATCAACTACGGAGATCTGGAGTTTCTTGGATTTGGCGGGATGTTACCGTCGTTTTGTGGAGGGTTTCATCTATAGTAGCCCCGTTAACCAGGTTAACCCAGAAGGGTACCCCGTTTAGATGATCAGAAGAGTGTGAGGCGAGCTTTTAGAAGCTCAAGACTGCTTTGACTACAGCGCCAGTGTTGGTGTTGCCCACAGGTTCAGGATTTTACACGGTATATTATGATGCATCTCATATTGGACTTGGTGCGGGATTGATGCAGGATGGAAGGGTGATTGCATATGCGTAGCGGCAGCTGAAGGTTCACGAGAAGAATTACCCTATTCATGACTTATAGTTGGCAGCCATTGTTCATGCGCTGAAGATTTGGAGGAACTATCTTTACGGGCTGTCGTGTGAGGTATTCACGGATCATCAGAGTTTGCAGTATTTTTGCAAACAAGAGGAGTTCATTTTCTTATCTTAGGGACACAGTGCGGCACGGTAATGCCAAACAGGTTACTATTGGAGATGATGGAGTTTTGAGGATGCAGGGTCGTGTTTGTGTGCCTAATGTGGATGGACTTCGTGATTTGATTCTCGAGGAGGCCCACAGTTCCCGGTATTTTATTCATCCGGGTGCCGCCAAAATGTATCAGGACTTGCGGCAACATTATTGGTGGAGGAGGATGAAGAAGGATATAGTTGTATATGTAGCTCGGTGTCTAAATTGTCAGCAAGTAAAGTATGAGCATCAGAGACTTGGTGGTTTGCTTTAGACGATAGAGATTCCTGAGCTGAAGTGGGAGCGTATCAGTATGGATTTCGTCATTGGACTCCCACAGACTCAGAGGAAGTTCGATGCAGTTTGGGTTATTGTGGACAAGCTGACCATGTCAGCACATTTCATTCCTGTGGCATTTACCTATTCTTTAGGGCGGTTGGAAGAGAGTTACATCCGCGAGATCGTCCGTCTTCACGGTGTGCCCATGTCTATCATTTCTGATCGAGGTACGTAGTTCACCTCGCATTTCTGGAGGGCAGTACAACGTGAGTTGGTCATGCAGGTTGAGTTGAGCACAACATTTCATCCTCAAACGGACGGACAGTCCGAGCGCACTATTCAGATGTTGGAGGATATGTTCCGCGCTTGTGTTATAGACTTCGGAGGCTCTTGGGATCAGTTCTTGCCATTTGCAGAGTTCTCCCACAACAACAGCTACTGGTCGAGCATTCAAATGGCTCCTCATGAGGCATTATACGGTAGGCTGTGCCAATCGCCAGTTCGGTGGTTTGAGTCGAGGGAGGCACGGTTATTGGGTACAGATTTGGTACAGGACGCCTTAGATAAGGTGAAGATTACTCAGGATAAACTTCGCACAGGTCAGTCCAGGCAGAAGAGTTGTGCCGACCGTAGAGTTTGTGATATTGCATTCATGGTCGGAGAGAGAGTATTGCTCCGGGTATCACCCATAAAGGGTGTAATGAGATTTGGAAAGAAGGGCAAGTTGAGCCCTATGTACATCGGACCTTTTGAGATTCTTCAGAGAGTGGGTGAGATGGCTTACAAGCTCACATTGCCACCTAGTTTTTCAGCAATTCATCCGGTATTCTATGTGTCCATGCTCCGGAAGTACCACGGTGATCCGTCCCACATGCTAGATTTCAGCTCTGTCCAGTTGGACAAGGATTTGACTTATGAGGAGGAGCCGGTGGCTATTCTAGCCCGACAGGTTCGCCAGTTGAGGTCAAAGAGATATTCAGTTCGAGTGCAATGGAGAGGTCAGTCCGTCGAGGGAGCTACTTGGGAGTCCGAGTCGACCATGTGGAGTAGATATCCCCACCTTTTTACCATTCCAGGTACTTTTCTATGTCCGCTCGAGGACGAACGATTGTTTTAGAGGTGGAGAATATGATGACCCAATAGGCCATCTTATGTTTTAGAACCTAATTATGCTCTTTGAAGCCTTAAATACCTCATTTTAGCACTCTTCGATTTGCGTGCGCAGTCTGGACGTCTTTGCGGAAAGCTTTTATGTTAAAAAAACTGAGAAAAATATGAAATTTTTGCCTTGAAATCCATTTGAGTTGAATTTGGTCAACGTTTTGAGCAAACAGACCCGAATTTATATTTTGATAGTCTCAGTGGGTCTATATCGTGATTTGGGACTTGGGCGTATGCCCGGAATCGAATTCGGAAGTCCCTAGCCCGAGTTATCGGACTTTGTTGAACTTTGAAAGTTAGAATCTTAATGACTTTGAAATATTTGACCAATGTTTGAATTTTTGGATATCACGTCTGTATTTTGGTTCCGATACCCGGTATAGGTCCAATACTATATTTATGACTTATTTGTCAAATTTGGTGAGAAACAGAGTTGGTTTGATGTGATTCGGACGTCCGATTGTGAAAATATAAGTTTCAAAGTTTTCTTGAAAATTTCATTTGATTTGGTGTTCAATTCGTAGTTCTAGGTGTTATTTTGGCGATTTGATCGCGCGAGCAAGTTTTTATGATATTTTTAGACTTGTGTGCATGCTAGGTTTGGAGCCCCGAGGGCTAGGGTGAGTTTCAGATAGGCTACGGAGTAAAAAAATGACTTGGAAAATTGCGGGTGTGCTTCAGTTTTTGGTGCAGGCCTCAGACCTCGGAATTGCGAGGTCAGGCTTCGCATTTGCGGCCACTGATGGATTCGCATTTGCGAAGAGTAGCTTGGGCACCTCAAGTTTGCATTTGCGAACAAAGCTTCGCATTTGCAAAGTGGGTTAGGGGACACAGTGATCGCAATTGCGATCAAAAGGGTCGCATTTGCGGGAGATCATTGATCCCATTTGCAAATAATTCATCACATTTGCAATGAAAGCAGAGATGTGAAGAGCTTCGCATTTGCGATTGATTCTTTGCATTTGCGACCAGGTCGCAAATGCGACATCTGCAACTGATCAAAATGGGAGTTAGACGGGATTTTTTTTCATTCTCTCAAATTTTCAAACTTAGAAACACTAGAGGCAATTTTTCAACGGACTCTTCTTCCCCAAATCATTGGTAAGTGATTCTAAACTAGTTTCTTTCAATCTTTCACTACATTTCCTAAGATTTCAACCAAAAATCTTGTGTTTTCATGGTGGAAATTAGGGGTTTGGGTAAAATTAGGAATTTTTGTAAAAATTATCATTTCGACCTCGAATTGAGGTCGGATTTCGAAACAAATGACATAGTTGGGCTCGGGGGTGAATGGGTAATTGGATTTTGGTCCGAACCTCAGGTTTTGACTAAGCGCGCCCAGGGTCGATTTTTGACTTTTTGGGGGAAAGTTTGGGAATTCTAAATTTATGCATTGTAATTGATTCCTTTAGCAATAATTGATATTATTGAGTCAATTGTGGCTAGATACGAGTGGTTTAGAGGCGGATTCTAGGGGAAAGTCCCCGGTAGAGCTTTGAATTGACTGCGAAATGAGGTAAGTGTTGTGTCTAACCTTGACTTGAGGGAATAGGAACCCTCGGACTATGTGGTATGTGATTCTCATATGAGCGGCGTATATGCGAGGTGACGAGTGCTTATACGCCGCCTAAATATATGTTTTCCTTGATTTTTCGCTTTTCCTTAATTATTTCCTTCTCTGCCTTAACTGATATGCTATGAATGCTTTCCATGCTCAACTGCTACCTCTTAATCAATATCTTCTCCTATTAATGACGTTTGCTCTTTTCATAGTTTCATGATTCCCTGCTATTTGCTTAAATTGACTTACTTGCACCTTCTAATTCTCAATTACTGGATTGGTCTAGCTGTGTAGTATTACTTGTGTAGATTCCTATATCGTACAATGTTTCCTTTTTTGGTTCAGTTTGGCATTTTTTTGATCGTAAGGGATTTTTTTTGGTTTGAACTATTGATTTGACTATGCACATTCAGTATTTGGTACTGATATGGTGGGATCGGGCTGTACGTCATAGCAGGTGTAATAAGGGTGGATTGATATGGTGGAATAAGGATGAATTCGTACTGTACGGTGGGATCGGCTTGCGCGCCGCAACAGGTGGAATAAGGGTGGACTGTTACGGTAAAATAAGGGTGAATTATGAAATTGATATCATTATTTTGTGGGATCGGGTTGTGCGCCGCCACATATCTATATATTATTTGCTGTTGTTGATGTTACTACAGTGAAATAAGGGAGGATTCTGTGTTGTCCAGTGGGATCGGGTTGCGCGCCGCAGCAACCTATGTGTTTCTATTTCCTCAAGCTGTGTTGGTTTTCGGTATTGTTATGTGAAACTCTAAGGATTGGTAATTCAGAACGACACTGGTTTATTCCTTGAGGTTGTAGATGCTATTTTCAGTTGACTGTCTTATCTTATTTTGTATTTCCTTTTTCTGCCTTTATTATATACTGCGTACATGTTATAGTGTAAGTGAACTGCCTTATCCTCATCACTACTTCGTCGAGGTTAGGCTCGGCACTTACAGAGTACATGGAGTCGGTTGTACTTATACTACACTCTGTATTTCTTGTGCAGATTTTGGAGTTGGTCCCAGCGGCGGCTATTAGCGTGCTTGGATTGATCAGCTCAGCAGAGACTTGAGGTACACCTGCTCAGCGCTTGCAGCTCCTGGAGTTTCCTTTTTTGTTTTTATTTAGTTGTGTATTTTCATTTAGACAGCTTTGTACTTATTTCAGACCCTTGTATGTATTATTCTAGTAGCTCGTGCACTTGTGACACCGGGTTCTTGGGTTTGTAGCAGATGTTTGGCAGTTTTAGCTTCAGCATTTATACTTTAGATTATTTCAGTTATTTTAGCTCTTTTCTCAGTATTAAACTCAAACTGTTAAAAATTGATAAACTGTTCTAACATTGGCTCGTCTAGAAAGTGAAATGTTAGGCGCCATCACGATCCCGACGGTGAGAATTTCGGGTCGAGACACCAACCATACAAAAAATCATTTAATTCCGACCTCAAATCGGCCTTCAATTCCTACCTCAAATAGCGGGCCACCGAAATTGTTGGAACCCAAGGACGTAAACCAAGGAACTTCACGTGACCAAGAAGGTGCTGAAATGAATAGAACCTCACCAACAAATTGGTTGTGAGAAAGATCGAGAAACTGAATTTGAGAAGATAAGCTCCAAAACCAAGTTGGAACCTCACCTTGTATTCCATCATTTGATATGTCCACATTATTTATATTTATTTGAGTTTGGAGCCACATGGTAAATAAATAGAGCTTATTTATTTCAATAAGCATGGCTTGGAAAGGTGGAATCCAGTTCTGACTCACTTTAAAGTCTGATTATTGTTAGATGCAAAGAAATGTCTTAATTGTGTCAACTTGGTGAAATGATTTTCTGTTACAAAACCTTTCAACCTATTGTTAGAGATGACAAACCATTCTAGCATTGGGCGTTAGCTATGACTTTCTAGGAGAGTTCCAATCAGTTTATTGTATCCTAGTTTCAAAACCATCAAAGAAGAACTATTTCTCAATCCCGTTGGAAGGAAATTACTCCTATCATTAAACAATTCAGATAATTCTCTCTCGAATAGATTTATTGAGAGATCAAGCGAACGTAATTTCCATAACATTCCAATTACATTTAGTAATTTTCGAGAAAGCATATTTACTAAAATTCCCAATTTTTTCAATTCAAATCATAATTTGAAAACTAAAATCGAGGTTGGAATCATGAAATAATAATAAATCGGAGTAAAAAATACTTACCCTAATCCATGTAGTAAAAATCCCATCCAAAATCGGGCAAAATCGAGCTCCAAAACCTTGTTAGAAAAAGTAACTAAATTTCGAACCAAGAAAAAATTCAGAAGCTGTCCCAGCCCGAATCAGGTCCTAGATAATCCCGAAACTCACATTTGATAATCCCAACATGATCCTTGCGATATTACACACAAGATAGCCTCTTGAATCACCCAATTTGGCCTTCAAATGCAGGAGATATGAGGTTTTGATGTTTTAAAAGAAATCTGAAAATTTTAGGGATATAAATGGCATTTTCTTAATTACTTACACCAAGAAGAAAAATCAGCAATAAGAAAATCTTCATTTTAGCACACAAAACTCATTTAACCCCCCCCCCCCCAACACCATATATGCATTTCAATCATAAGACAAGCTACGAACCTGCTCGCGCACTCAAAACTGTGAAAAGAGGTCATCTTGACAACTTCAAATCCTTAACTAGTTTCTCAATCAATGATTTAAAACACACCCGAGCCTCTTGGGACCCTATCCAATCATACCAAAAAGTAAAAATACATTATACAAACTTATCAAAAGCCTCAAAATACCCACGGGAACATCACAACAAAGAAATGAGGCTCAAATCGAATAGAATTTCTCTTAGGGTGTGTTTGGTATGAAGGAATGGAAATATTATTCATAAAAATGTTTTCATAGAAAATAGGTGGTTTTATCACTTATTTTTCCTTGTTTGGTTGGTGAGTGGGAATTTTTATTCGGAAAATATTTTCTAGTGTTTGGTTAGAGAGTAGAAAATATTTTTTAGGAAAATAATTTTTTATGCTATTCTCCTCTCCCCCTTTCCCCAAGTCCCCATGTTTCCTGCGCTCTGCCCTCCCCCCCCCCTCCCAAATACCTAATGTTTTCAGGACTCTATTTTCTTCAATTATTTAATTATTCTTCTAAAAATTCACACAAACCCAAAGGAACTAATACGTTGCTTTACGTTTTTACGCAAAAACAACGTTGAAATTTGTGCTCCATAATTAAAAAGAAAATACTCTTTTTTTTTTTGTTGAAAAATGTACCATTTCTACAACATGAAAATGAAGTACTCATTTTAACATCATGAAAAGAAAATACTCATTTTGTTGAAATAAAAAAAAAACTTTTTACTACATCATTTTGTTGAAATAAAAGAAAATACTTTTTACTAAATCAATTTATTGAAATGAAAGAAAATACTTTTTCTACATCATGAAAAGAAAGTACTTTTTTGTTAAAATAAAAAAAAATACTTTTTATATCATAAAAAAATAATACTCATTTATTGAAAATAAAAAAAATACATAATCTATAGCATGAAAAGAAAGTACTATTAATAATATTTCTATTTAGGGTGGGGGTGGGAGTGGGAGTGGGGGATAGGGCGAGGGCGGGGTTGGGGCGGGTGGTAAAGGGTGGGTAGGTGGGGTGGAGTGGGTTATTGGGGGGTTTGTTGGGATGGGGAATAAGGTGGGGAATGTTTAAAAAGAGTTTTGGAAAATATTTTCCCTTCTCTTGATAGGGAAAATATTTTCCCCTAATTGGATGAAATAAGTTCATGAGGAAAATGTTTTCCAAAACATTTAAGCCAACCAAACATGAGAAAATTGGAAATTCCTTCCTACCAAACACACCGTTAAGTTGTTAAATCTTCATTCTTTCAAAAGAGTGTCTGAATCACACTTAAACACTTCGGATTACTTTCAAACCTTACACACAAGTTCAATTCAACTATATAAACCTATCCAATGTCTCGGAATACCAATTGGAGTCTAATAACATCAAAATCAACTCTTGGTTAAACTTATGAACTCTTAAGTTCTTCAAATAGCCGACTTTTGACAAACAGAGTCGAATTCTTCTAGGAACCTCCGAAACCAAATCTGAATATACGTACAAGTCCAAAATCATCATACGAGCATATCAGAACAACCAAAATTCGATTCTGAGTCTATTTACCCAGCACCACCGAGCTGACCCATTTCTTCGAATCCTCCTCGTCTTGTCTTCAGGTCAACACTTCCCCTTGTCGGTACACAATGATCTTAAACCGAAGCCCACTGCAAGAGATCCTAGCACGAACCACGTCGTCCAAAAGCCCATAAATCGCTGTATTTCCTCTGAAGCACCCAATAATGCCACAACCGAGATACCCACTCTGAAGAGACATTCTGTGAATTTGAAGCTGTTTATCTAACCTCTCTGATGCTGAAATATAGAATTAATAATGATACAGAAATACCGCAAGTCCCAACATTACCCTATGAAAATCTCCGACCTTAGCCACATACAATTCCGGGAACCCTTCAATACCACATATATACCTAAGAGAAAAACTGATATAACACATGACTGTGCAATCTGATCGTCGATACTAGACTCCCCCACTTGGCGCGAAGACGTAGGACATATCATCTAATGATCAACAATATGCACCTTCATAGCTCGTACAACACCAATCATAAGATACCTAAAATCATCTACTAAGCGCATGTCCATCCTCGTGACAGTCAAACCCGCTTCCTCAAGTGCCTTAAATAACATTATGTACTTTCCACTGAATAGAAGTTCCATACAAAACACATAACCTCTAATACTACCGACTAGACTCAAATTAACCTTTCCCCATGACCCTACCATGATCACAACAACTAGGCAATCAATTAAATCCTCCTAAGCTCGTACTCGCCAACCAGATACCTGAACCGACTGCATCCCACACTAGAACAACTGAAAGATCTACCAACACATCCGCATCCTCAGTCGAAATGTCACCTCGAGACAATGATCGAGAATACATATCCCTCTCGTAGCCTATCCATAACATCACAAACTGTTGGTGTATAGTTGATACCGAGTGTGCAATATCGAATACGAGTGGATACAAATGAATGTAAGATACGCACTTTAAGCTGAATCAATGCCTCACGATAAGGAATGCAAAAAGTGGAATTTCCTAATAGTTCCGCAGCCTCTCGAAGATAAGTACAGACGTCTCCATACCGATCCGCAAGACTAAACTAAACTTGCTTATGATTTGTAGCTCCTATGAACCTAGAGCTCTGATGCCAACTTGTCACGATCCTAAATCCCCACCTTAGGATGTCGTGATGGCTCCTAGTCTCTAAGACTAGGTAAGCCTACTACATGAAGAGATCTAACAGAAATAACAAATTCAATTATATAAAAAATTAAAATGATAAATAAAATAATGTAACTAAAGCTGAACAATAGTTATACAATCCCCATAACCGGTAGTACAGAGTCATAAGCTCTACTAATATACACTAGAATTTCTAAATACAATACTATTTCGAAATGAAGATAAACAATAGCAAAGATAATATCCGAAGGTGACTCCAAGGCCTGCAAACGTCAAGCGGGTATACCTTGAAGTGTCCACCCGCATAGACACAACTCTCAAACCAACACAATCCGAAGTACCTGGATGTGCACAAAAATGTGCAAAAGTGTAGCATGAGTACACCACAACGGTACCTAGTAAGTATCAAGACTAACCACTAGACATAAAACCAGTGCAAGAAATTAACATAAAGCTGGCAATGGAAAGAGCATCAATGTAAGGCTAATAGCGAAAAGATTATTACTATAAACCAACAATGGAATAATAGAAACACAAATGGTAACAAGCAGTAAACGGGTAATAAAGCAACAACATAATCAGAACACAAATGAAATATGAATGAACTCAATTAAGGAAAACAAATTACAATTCAAGTAATCAAATCGTTCCCAATTCATGACTTATAACACGAATTACCTCGATGTACCACACCCTCATAACCATAAATCATAAGCCACAATTTCGAATCTTTCATGCATGCCACCTCGTGACTCATTATCAATCACCTTCGCACTGCAAAGTCCACGTGCTACCATGTACATTGTATCCGTGTCAAATGTAAATATAAATGTCAAGAGGTTTATTTAAATATAATAAGGCATAATAACATCTTGAATAAAGTAAGGTGTCAAATGAGATAATGAGTTTATTTTAGAAAATATTACTCCTGGACTGGTATAAGTGACATGCTAAAGTGTAGGCATGTGAAAGGTATGCTATCATAGCTCAAATCAGGAAATTACATCACGAAAGTAGCAATTATCAGGTTCACTACCCCAAGCATGAAAAATACCGCGATGGACGCACATTGGCTCAACCTCACACATATGCGCCACTTATTGCACTGAGATATCACAAATGACATAGGAAACTAGTGCCTCAACCAAGTTTAGGTAAGATACTTACCTTAAGAAAGCCAAAACAATACTTTAGAAATGCCAACCCACGCGGATCGACCTCTGAACGACTCAAAACTAGCCAAAAGCAACTCAAAAATATCAAATAATGTCATAGGAAATAAACCCAAGCGATAAAGGTCGAATCTTTAATCAAATACTGAAAATCAACCAAAAATTCAATCTGGCATCGCATCCCGGAACCTGACAAAACTCACAAATTCCGATTACCCATCGAATACAAGTCCAGCCATACTAGTTTCGTTCAAATCCGACTCTGAAGCGATGTTCAAAACCTAATTATTAACTTTAGAAAAGTTTTGACAAAAATCCCCAATTTCTCTTGTGGATTCAGTAATCAAATGCCTAAATCAAAGATGGAATCACGTAAAAATAATCAAATCCGAGGAAAAAATACATACCCCAATCCAAATGGTGTAAATCCCCTCCAAAATCGCCTAAATCCGAGTTCCAAATCTCAAATTATGGTAAAATGAACTCAACAGCCAAAAATAATAACTTTATAACACTGCTCCAGGGAAACACATCGCGAACAGTAAAATATCTTCGTGATCGCGAAGCACAAATGCCACTGCCAAGAAATACCCTCCGCATTAGCGCCAACTATCTCGCGAATGCGATTCACATTAATACTCTGCCACAAAATGCTCTACGCATTTGCAGTGCTGACCATGCGAACACGATACCCACAGATGACAATGCTCCACGAACGCGCCCTGGACTATGCAAATGCAAAGTAAAGTCCACCAGCTTCCAGATTACTAGCACGAAAGTGACCTCACACTGCGAACGCGATGCTCAAGTCCCACAGCCTTTGTGAACGCGAATCTACACCCGTGAATGCGAAGAGAAGAAACAGCCCAGCTCCAATCATACACTATGCGATCGTGTTTTCACCTTCGCAATCACAAAGAACACCTGAGGCATCAGAAACCAACAGAAAACCAGCAATGAAATCATCATCCAACATGGTCCAAAACTATCTCGAATCGTGCTTGAGCCCCTCAGGACCCTGTCTGAACATGCCAACAAGTTCTAAAAGAAAACACGAACCTACTCGAGGCCTGAAATCACACATAATAACATCAATACCACGAATCGCACCTCAATTCAAGCTTAATGAGCTATTTCAAATTTCAAAATTCCAAACATATGCCGAACACGTCCAACCAACTCAGAATCACCTCAAATTTTTCACACAAGTTCCAAATAACATAATGAACCTATTCCAACTTTTGGAACAACAATCTGAACCCGACAACATCGAAGTCAACTGCCGGTCAAACCTATGAACTTCCAAACCTTCATATTGCCAACTTTCACCAATTCAAGCCAAAACCTTCTAGAAACATCCAAATGCAAATCTGAGCATACACCCAAGTCCAAAATCACCATCCGGGCCTAATAGAACCATCAAAAGTCCGATCCGAGGTCACATAGCCAAACTCAAACTTGGTGAATACTTCCAACTTAAAGCTTCCTAGTTGAGAATCATTCTTCCAAGTCGATCCCGAACTACTAGAAAACAAAAAACTAACGATAAACGCAAGTCATAATACAACATATGATGCTACTCCTGACTAAAACCACCAAACGAAATGCAAATGCTCAAAACAACCGATCGGCTCGTTACATTCTCCGCCACTGAAACATGCGTTCGTTCTCGAACGGGCCAACAGTCGTAACAAAGCCATCAAATCACTGCATAACTCACCATACACTTTACCCCTGGGTGATCCCATGTCATCCTCAATCCATATAAGTCCGACAACACAACCTAACTAGAGGTCTTTTCTTCAACCTTTAGTCCATAAACCTCAGAACCCAATCTCCAACATCCAAAATTTATTATATTGCCCGATTCTCGTATCTTTACACCGTATAAGTCTGAACAAGATATATTAAGCCATAACCATAACCCAAGATATAATCACATGATATACCGCATACTCAAATAATCATAGCAATAACTTTCGTCCACAATAGCTGCTCAATAACAAACTCGGTACCGAAAAAATACCTCATATCAAACAAAACCTCGTTCTGAACCTTTGCACACTACCAACGGTGAAAGAAACATGAAGATACCCATAACAACCCATCAGATCAACAAGTTGTGGAGCCCCCTTGCCCGACAAAACTATAGCCAAATTCTAAGCTGACTAGTGGCGTTATTCTTCCAAAGATACCTTAATCAAATCCGATAGTACTCATTCCAGGTCCAATAACCTCATCTCATTCAATACAAGCTGCTTGATCGACATGCCGCACCGGCACTACTTCGAGCCACATACCATGCAAACCGTGCATCAAACAAGTAGCAACTCAAATATACCCAATGATGGAAAGAGAATCAAATGAGAGAACCATCCTGCAAGCTCAAAGGATACCACCACAAAGCGCAATTCTATGGACCCATCTCAAAGAGAAATTACAAAAAACACGAAATAAGCACAAAGGATCATATCCTAACATCATTCTGTCGCGATGCGTGACCCAATCCAAACACCGGTCCACATGAAATACCTCGAGCCATGATGCTCACAATCAACAACCATGTACATATCAACAACAAACATGCGACATGCGTGACCAAAGCTATGGAGGGACGGATAACACAACATACCACAAATAGGAACACCATAACCAAGTCGCAATCAACCATTTCACACCCCAAGAGCCATCTCATTCGAATTCTACCACAAGGCCCAAACAGAACCGCATTATGTGTATGAATAGTCAACAGTCTCATAACCCATCGTATCATAGGAGAGTAACACCTGGAACATATCAATCACGATTAAGATCAACTCTAACCAAATGACACACCTCTCAACCATAGTTCTACTGAGTAAATAAATTCGACCCAATATAGAATCCACATCCTTATTTGGCCTACTACTGGCCTCCAAATTAATTCTGATCCTCCCAAAACAGGTAGATATTCGAAAATTCCATAACAGCCTATCCCTAACACATACAATCATTTGTCAACCTCCTAAAATACTTTCACCGTCCGCAACCAACGACAATCTGCCTCTAAGAACACTCCCAGTCTTCAACTACCTAAAATGCAAGTTCCATGTCAGATCGAAACTCCACCACTCAAACGAGTGAGATCCCTCATACACAATCATCTCACGAGAAATACATCCATAGTTCTTCTGTGCCACATAGCAAGATCTGAATATCAGCAGTCGATCAACTAGGCGATTACCGTAATACTAGTTAAGAATCCGCAAATCAAAACACAATGTTCCTTAATGCCAGCATTCTTCTAAACATCTGAAATCATCCATGTTGTCTAGAACTCATGGCCTTCCCTTCGGACGAAACCGCAACCTCGTACATGCAACCCTTAATCCCACACATCACACTGCATCCATTATACCATCATATAATAACACGAGAATCCCATTATCAATTCGGAATCACACGTAAGATAGTCACCCCATCAGCCGAAAAGCTTTTACTTGACCCTATCAAGGAGAAAAAATCACAACATACAGCGTACTCCTTATGCCCATCGAAAACATCCATCCCGAGTCGTGGTCGAAATTAGCGAGAATTCTTCGAAATGCATTAGCACAAAATCGAGACATCACAAGTGAATCCCTCTAACTCCACAAGAGATCCTACCATGAAACTACATCGTCTTAATGCCCATAAGCCATTATATTCTCTCTCACGCACCCAATATTACCGCAACCAAAATGCTCACTCTGAAGAGACCTTCCGTGAATCTATTGTTGTTTCCTTAAACTCTCTATTACTTAGATGTAGAATCCCTAATGTATAAAGCCCCTTAAAATTTTATCAAAAACTCGGGGTTCCGTGGTGCCGAGGTGGACTTATGTGTTAATGATTATAGAGATACTTTGCGGCAAGAACAGTGCGTTGGTGAGTTGAAGAAAATTTTCGGAAGTGTAGGGCGTTTGTGCGGCCAATTATGCGATCGTAGAACTGATCTGCGGACCGCAGATATGCCGCAGAGTGAAGCAGAAACCTGAGCTAAATTTTAGGACCAATATGCGTCCGCATAATCATTTTATGGGCCGTACAATCTATCCCAAATCGAACATAAAAATTTTCGGAGGGATGTTCTGCGGCGCATTATGAAATCGCAGAATAGGTCTGCAGATCGCAGACTGGTCGCAGAGTGAAGCAGAAAATGCCTAGTTCCGGAGGGCCATTATGCGGCCATTTTGTGGACCGCAGAAGTGTTATGCGGTCGCATTTGAAACCGCAGATTTGCATCGGGGATTCATTTTTCCTAATTTTTGGACCCGACCCCATTCTTATAAAGTAGCCTTCGGGATCATTTTAGAAGGTTAAAACTTATATTTCTAGAGAGAGGGAGTGCCATAGAGTGAGAGGGGAAGTTCCTAAGCTCATCAATCATTTCAAAGTTGAAGAATTTGCAAGAGGAATTCACTAGGTCTTAATCCTACAGGTAAGGTTCTACTCCATAGCCCTCAATTTCGTGATTTTAACTGAAAATAGGTAATAAGCCAAGCAAATTCTTGGGTGTAGGAGTTGTTTATTTTACATGCATGTACCATCAAGGGTAGTGGGAAGATTGTTGAGCTCTTTTGAGTAAAATTTGGGTTTTGGGGGTGAAAGAATCCACTGTAGGAGGACACTGAAACCTTAATGCACACGTAGTGTTTGATAAAATGCTCAAGTGAGCTGGAACTATGAACTCCTTCTTAATTTGTATTCAATTTTACTATATTTCTAAATAGATCGATGTGGCTAAGTATTCTTGAACATCGTAATAATTTAAAAGCTCAAGGCGAAGTATGTTGGTTAAACTCTTCTTTTAGAATTAGACCCCACAATGACGTTGTAAGTCCCGTGCTACTCATTATAATTTGATTAATTCAAATAAGCCCAATGTCCAAATAAATATGCGTTCTACATGTGTTCCGAAGGTTCTTGTTGTGTTGAGTTACTGTTTAGAATGTGATTTAAGTATGGGTTGTGTGCTAATATGTTACAGTTTAAAAACGTGATTCTAATGAAGACATACATGTCAAATTGTGTAAGAAATCACATGTGCCTAAGGCTCTAAACGACTCAAAAGTGTGTTGAAAGTCTTAATTTGAAAAGCCTTGTTGTTGATTATCCATGATGATATTTTTTTTTGAAGTTAATTTGTATCATATCGAACTAAACAAGTCTTGATTTCAATGGGGTATTGATTCTCAGATATCCACCTCTCCACTATAATTCTATAAATACAGTGTCAAACGCACAAGTAAAAAACAGTTGCACCTTTTAAGGACTTGATTTATCCCCGTGTTTCTTGGATTGTTTTGACTTTTGCCTTGGCCATTAGTTCAAAAAGGCTACCATCATAAACACTCCTAACTGTGTCTTTGGGCAGTAAGCCATGTTCATCTTTGCAAAGGAGATACAACACCTTCCACTCTGATTTAGCAGCAATGTGTCCAGCAAAGTCCTTCGGTTGCTTGTTTGCCTTGAGCAGTTCATCTAACTCGCCGGCAGTTAAGGCGTTACCATTTGTTCGTGCATGCTTCTTGTATAACTCTTCAAATTTTTCAGGAAAGAACCTTCCTTCGGTGTCATAGATATCACTATCACTGCCACACTTAGCAAATTTGATGTTCTTCACTTCAATGGGAAACAGTGGAGACGGCCACTTCCCTGGTCGAGTTTTGCCACTGAGACTAATATTAATGAAAATTGAAGCAACGGTTGAGAGGAGAACGCCACTTCCAATTTTCCTGAAACCTCTATAAGTTTCCCATGGGTAAATCACACCATCCTTGTTAATTTCAAAGAACATAACATGCTTTTCCAAAGGGGTTGGCTCTTGCTTCTCAATTCTCTCTTCATCAATATTGCTGGAGGAAGAAGCCATGGAATCTTGTTAAAAGTAATCAACAAATAATCAAGAAGGAATTGAATTCCAAATATACTTATAAGAAGAAGTAGAAGATTTTTTAAAGCATTAGTTAGAATCAAGAAATAATGTAAGTTGGGGTTACTTTTAACTCTTTTTCATTGTGTTATCCATGATGATATTTGAAAGTGAATGAAAAGGGCATGAAATATGATGTGCGACCAACGTGCCAAGAAAGATATTGTGTCGCAGCCATTGGTGCCAATGGAATGAATTATAGGTAAAAGAACGTGGAATGTGGGATAAATTCCTTTAAACAATAAATGCTTTGGGAGTATCGTTATTCACCAAGGAAGGGTAAGTCGAAATAACCTAACCTCGAAACTACACGTGCCGTTGTAGGAGTGAATGAGGGGTAAATCCCCGTGTTATTGTGATGAGGTTGTTTCCCTTTATATGGAATGACATTGATGTGTTGAGATGTTTCCCCTTGAATGGGATGAGATTATTGCTAGCAAGATGTGATGTCGACCCACACGACATTGTGGTGAGACGGCTTAGCCGATCGGGCTGAGATCGGACACCATACCGCGCACATGGTGGTATTGTGAGTGGATGTCTCAGGGTGAGATGGCTTAGCCAATCGGGCAGAGATCGGACTCCGTGCTAAAACACGGTGGTATATCGGTGCTAAAGGTCTCCCCACTTAAAATATCGAACTTGCTTGAAATTTATCTTCCCCCTAATATGACACTTTGTTACTATTTGAGTCTCTTATTGATTTCATATTTCCTTTTCCGTTTATTTTTACTCGTTCTATTGAAAGGGTGTTTATTTTTACATACTAGTACTATTTCATATGTAGTAACGTCCCCTTTGCCGGGGGCACTGCATCTTTAATGGATGCAGGTAGTTCCACAGCAGGTGGTGTTGATCCGTGATAGCAGCATACCCTCTTCTCAGCTGGCTTGGTGAGCCCCACTTCACTTCAGGGTCCTGTATCTTTTGTCTTTTGTTCATAACATCTTGAGTTATAGCCGGGGCCTTGTTGCCAACACTGTCTTAGTGCTCTTTTGGTTCTGTTAGAGGCTCCGTAGACATAGTGTCGGCTGTATCATGTTTTGGGAAGGATGAACTAAACTTGTTGTAATTGTATCATCTGTTCCACTCTTACTACGAATGTATATTGTATTGTTTTGGAAATTTGTTAACAACGTAACTAATGGAAATGAACTAGTGTTATTCACATGACCTCTTACCGTCTAAATAATGAAATATTTTCTTCTATTTATTCATGGGCGAGTTGGGTAGATGGAATTGCGCAGGCTTGCTCAACCGGGGTAACCGTGTTGAGCACCGCTCGTGCTCCCTAAGGTCGGGACGTGACATAATGATACATAATTACCGCAAGTACCCGATGCCATCCAATGCAAATCTCAGGTCTTAGCCATTTACAAATCCAGGAAATCCTCAAATACCATATATGAATATTGAACTCATTAGAACCTTCTCTAGAGTCATCCACTCTACTCTAATCTCAAATGCATTGCCAATAAGAGCCAAACGACTGATCCATTAGCATACAAATACCTTAAAAAGCAACCCCATCTTAAGCAACTGAGTTAATCCCTTCTGCTTGCATACTACATCCACCATGAATAACAAATCAGAATCATTTAAAGATTTCTATTATGCCCATAAAGTATAGCATAGCACATCGTGCATCCAGCAATTCCCTTGCTCAAGTCATCCTAAAAACAAACCTTTTCAAGTCACAACTGATCCACAAATATGCCTCAGACCAAAACTAATATAACACATAACCATGCAATCTAATTGTCGATAGTAGACTCCCCACCTTGCTCAAAGTCATAGAACATAACATCTGATAAACCACAATACCCTTACTCCATAACTGCCATTATCCCACACTGTAATTCAACTAATTCCTTCACACGCTCATGTAACAACATCCATAGAATATATCAAATCTTCTGCTAAGCACATATTCATCCTTGTGACAGTCATGCAAACTCCTTGAGGCGATCCAAACTTAAATTGAAGCACATACACACCCTGCTGGTAGAAAGGAAACTCTTCACAGAAACATCATAGAGATCACACAACGTCAGAACCTCTCGCAGGAGACAACCCACCTGCTTAGCCACAAACTGGCATTTCTCTATGCTCTTTCATGGCCACAACCACTATGCAATCACTTAATGTGTTGACTTTTTTGGAATTCTTCAAAGATAGAAACTTTTATTGATTAGGTTTACTTTCTTTGGCATTGATTGACTTTTTTGGTTGATGTTTGGCTAGATTTGATCCGGTTAGAGGTGATTTATCAAGGAAATGCATTTTTGTAGCTTTGGACTAGCCTAGATGAGGTAAGCATCTTGCGTAGCTTTGGTTCAAGGGAATGTTTCATAATAAATTATATTGTTTTCTACATGGGGGGAGATGCATATGTGAGGTGATGAGCGTATATGCATGTGACAGGGTTATCCATGCTCGGGGGTGATTATATGCTTCTATGTGCCTTGTTGAACTTTGTGCTCTTCTCGACTTATGTTTCATTTGCTTATATGAATATATGAGTATAGTTATCCATGCCAGAGATCGTGTTTTATTTATGATATCTTAATTGAATGTGATGTAATGTTCATAAGATTGCTAATATACTCGATTTAGTTGAAGACATAGTTTACATCACGAACACCTATCTATATATGTTATTCTTGTGATACTTGAGTTCCCATAGTCATGCTAAAGATCATGTTAAAGTTCTGTTGAATATTTGAATATTATGGTTTTCGAAATATTGGCTCGCCTATTGGTGAAAAAGTTATGAATATCTCTCACGTGGAGTATTATGCTAAATTACTCTTCTTGATGTTCTTTATGCTTTCTACCTTACTTGGTACTGTTTTATACATATGCTTGGTTAGGAAGAGTGAATTACACGAAGGGTGTTCGTGCTTGTGCGGATGAATGATTTATGCATGAAGAGTGTTTTTGTGCTTCTTGAAATTATTATTATTATTGCACAAATACTGTTTCCTTGCTTAGTGAGGAAGAGTGATATGATAATGGCACAAAGCATGTTTTTGTGCAAGTGAGGATGAGAGTTCATGGTGCAAAGGGTGGTTCCGTGTAGGCGAGGACGAGAGAAATGCATTATATTGTGATCATCCTTTCCTCACATACACATATATACCTTCTAACATGTTTGATTGTTGTTACACCTTTCCCTTTTCCTTATTTGCTATTGTTACATATATGCCTTCTATCTTGTTTGGTTGTTTTTAAATACAAGTCTTCTACCTTTTTTGATGTTGTTACATCCATACCTCCTATCTGGTTTACTACTACCTTCTGCATGCCTTCTACCTTGTTTGTTACTACTATCTATATGCCTTCTACTTTGCTTGTGTTGTTACATCTATGTCTTCTACCTTGTTTATTGTTGTTATATCTGTATGCATTCTACCTTGTTTCGTATTATTATACCTATACTTGCCGAGGATGCCATAAATGCACAAAGGGTGTTGTCGTGCTGTTTGATTTTACATATATATATATATATATATGTATGCTTGGTGAGGGTGAGTTGAAAGCATGAATGTGTTATCATGCCATTTGACTTGATATCTTGCACATGTTTACTGAGAAAGGGTTGGTTTTTATGTTTGATCATGCTCGCACATGGGGTCGATTGTACTCATACTATACTGATGTACCTTGTGTGCAGATATTAGAGCTAACTAGCTGTGGAAGATGAAGCCTTGCATTGAAGACGTGCCGGTGTTCCAGATTCAAGCTACCTCTTATTCGTGGTAGTTTAGAACTTTATTTCTGTTTATGTAAACTTCAAACTGATATTGTATTTATTCTACACATCAGCTTTGTAAATCTAAATCTTAGTACCTCATGAATTGTACTACCAGACCTAAGGATAGTTGTATTAAATTCATTTGAAGTCTTTATTATTAGTATTGAAGATTCCTCACCATATTTGTAACTTATAGAGCTTGGCTTCCATAATGGGGAAGTTTAAATGCTGTCACAACTTGGTGGGTTTTTGTGTCGTGAAAAGGAAGCTCATATTTTTATTTGGATCTTGATTCTTAAATGTGATGTTTCTGAATAAATTTTGAGACCCTGGAAATGTTTTTATAGGGTATATGGACAAGTTGAGATGATTGGACGAGGTCCCAAGGAGCTTAGGTAAGTTTTGAATAAGTTTGAACATTTTAAGGCTTTGCTAATGTTTTACAGCTTTGGTAGTGCGGAGGGCACTTTTTGGAGTGTGAAAAGTACTTTTGGATTACTGAGGCAATTCCGCAAGTACAGAGTCAGTGGGCCGAGTATGGAGGCAATAGATAGAGTGTGGACTGCACTAAGGATACAAAAACATAACTGCAGATCTGTTAGTCTAATTTAGGAAGCTTATATCTCAAAATCAATAACTAATTTGGGGATCATTCAAATGAAAATTTTATCCCTTTGAGTCTAGTTTCCAAAATCCAAACCGTTTTTCATTTTGATATTTGTACAAAAGGTTATGGTCATTGTTATTGTATACGGCAAAATCGGAGGGTCCAATTTCCCATCATTAAAACATTTCGGAAGATCGCCTCGAAGCCTCCAAGCTGCAAAGATGCGCTCGAGCCTTCTCCCTCGGAGCCCATCGACACCCGGCCTTAAGAGGGTATCGGTCAGGGCTAGAGTAAACATGGGAAGTTCCCAAGACGCGGCTAAGTCTGTCGCGGATGAGTCTGACAAAGCCTAGCTAGGCTATTCTGAGCCCTACTCGAGGTGTCATTTCCTGCTGTCCCATCTCCACACCTTTACAGCTAATGTATGCCTTATCATATAAGCTTCCGCCCTTCTATATAAAGGGGATTTTTACTATTGTAGGGAAGACTGATGTTGCTCCAAAGGCCCTACATGAAATATATGATAACTCTCTCTCTTTCTCTCTAATATACTCTCTTGATATTGTTGCTCTATCTTATTATCTTCGTACTCGTTCTACATTTTTTGCTTGTTATTGGCCATAAGGAGCCTCCTTTTAATATTATTGCATCTGTTAACCCTTCCCCGATCGCCCCTGATAACTCGAGTTCGAGCTCGGGACCCGACCTCGAGGCCCCAAATTGACCATCTCGAGGCCTCGAAATGCTATCTCTCAGTTTGATTACTGCTTTATTTTAGCTCACGTCTCACCCTTAAACTTTACACACTTAGCATCAACTGCTCCACAACTAGCATAAAAATAGATCACGTATTGTTAGAGTCCCATCAACGAATTTAATTGTCATTACCATTTTCACGGTAAACAGTTTGGCACCCACCGTGGGGCTAAAAATAATAGTGATTATATTCTTGCTAGTTTCATTGCACAACGCAAGTTATCTTTCACACTTCTTCTTGTCAAAGATCTTCGATTTCAGGTCAAAATGTCTGCCTTAGTGAACATAGTTGAGAACAACAACCTCGAAAACCACGGAGAGAACGGTGTAGCTGTTCCAATTGTCGACGCGCCACCACTGAACCTCGATAACGCACTTGGACTGATTCCAGCGGACGCGGGTTCGCAAGACGAACAGTAGGTCGATGAAACCTCACACACCGACAGGATCGTACAGCAAGAAGACCAACAGGAAGCCCGAAAAACCCCAGCTTGGGAAGAACAGGAAGTTAGCCTTCATGTTATTTTTGAAATGTTGCAGGCACAACAGATGGCTATCGCTCAACTGCAAAGCCACCCGAAAACTCCCAGCACCGTAGCACCAGGGATAACTCCCTCGGCCGAACATGTACCAGAGAGACTGAGCAATAATGGTTCGATAGCCGACCTTGCTATCGTAAAAATGCTCGAGGATCTTACCAGAAGGGTCGAGTCGAATGAGAAGATGATAGCTGCAACGACAAGAAGGTCAAAACCTACAACTCCAGGGTCGACTGAATCTCGAGCGCGCCCCCGGTCCTGAAAGGTCGGCACCCGCATGACCTCAGGGTCGAAACTCCAAATTAGTAAGTCCTCGACGAGGCAGCACAAAAATCATGAAATATCTCCAAAAGGAAAGCATCCTGAATACTCGGAGACTGGCGCCAAAGAACTCAGCATACGCACAACCTCAAGGTCGGAATCTCCAAAGTCGTAAGCCCTCAATGAGGCAATCCCGAGCTCACGAGTAACGACTCTCAAGCCAAAACAAACTCGATGACTCAAAGACTGTCGCCAATCGCCATTCAGCAAAAAATCCGAGGCCATAAGACCCCGAGCGGGCAGACTCGGTCT
The DNA here is from genome assembly GCF_001879085.1 of Nicotiana attenuata. NCBI lineage: Eukaryota > Viridiplantae > Streptophyta > Magnoliopsida > Solanales > Solanaceae > Nicotiana > Nicotiana attenuata. Next base: position 64,023,398 of record NC_031995.1, on the reverse strand, counting down.
TGTAGAACTTGCACAAAGCAACAACACAAACTGTAAGACCTCGAAAGGCATGAAAGTTTTGTAAGACCTTACTATAGGCATAAAATTGATCTCGAAGTTCATGCTATATATCAAATTTGTAAGACCCCTAAAAAGGCATAGCCTCGATATAGACGCATAAACTACCATACTCGGGACCAAAAAATGGCTCCGACCAAACATAAATGACTACGGTCATACGGCTGCACCAGCCAAACTAACGCGACACAGGGACGCCCGACCGTCGCTACAAAATCATAGGCCATTTCTTCGAATCTACTTCGAAAAGAACCGGTTAAACATGCTACCCTCAACAGGCAAAAGAGCATCGACCATGTCAGCTCCAAATCATAAGGCTTCAAACTACTCAGCCTACGAGCCAAACCTTACGAGGTGCTCAAACTTCATCGCAAACGATGGGAAATCGAGGTTCTTCCCAAATCGATGACAAGTCAGGCAAAATCATTGCAAAAGTCCTTAACGAGAGGAAAATAAAGCCTACATATGCTAAGGGCAAAGCATAAGAGGCATTGTCGCCAACTTAGCGAGCCTCAGGGCCACACATATGCCTAAGGGCAAAGCGTAAGAGCCATTGTCGCCAGCTTAACAAGCATCAGGGCCGCACATATGCCTTAGGGAAAAGAGTAAGATTCATTGTCGCCAGCCTAACGAGCCTCAGGGCCACACACACGCCTAAGGGCGAAGCATAAGAGCCATTGTCGCCAGCTTACATAAAAGATCGCTTCGATCGAAGGCGTAAAAGCCATTGTCGCCCGCCCAATACAAACGTAAAACTTGAGGGTCAACTGTGCTCGAGTCGTAGCCCAACTCGGAGACTGAATCCAAAAGAGTTAAAACATAAGAGCCACTGTCGCCGACCCATGCAAACATAAAAAGCTTGAGGGATATATGAGCTCAAGTTGAAACCCGACTCGGGGACTTTACCCGAAATAGTTGAGCAAAAGTGTAAGTGCTTAAATACCTGCTAACACCAAAGGTCGCATCAACCGAGCGCGTAAGAGCCCCCGGGCCTGCCTAATGAGCCCCAGGGCCGTATCACGAATCTAAGGATCTCACTAAACCAGTCCAGCTGGTCATAAGCAAAACATAAGGGGGGGGGGTACAGAAGAACTAAAGCCGCAAAGGGTTTTTCCTTTCAGGTATATACGCAGAAAAATACATTTTTCATTTACAAACATACTCTAAAAAGGTACTACATACGGGATGGCGAGGTCTACGCCCCACCCCCGAGATCTACGGCCTATCGGCCTCATCTTCACTCTCCTCGGCATCGGACACGAGTAACCAAGCATCGCGCTCGTCCGCCCTCGCTCGTGCCAACTCTTTCGAGAGAACAAAACCCCTGACACTGATCTCCTCGAGAACTTTTCTCCGAGATTTGCAACGAGCATATTCTTCAATCTTCTCTCCAGGATCAAGGACCCTCTTCAACTCGGCTTGGGCATTGGTAGCATCCTTCAAATGAATCGCCATCTCCTGATTGACCTTAGTACGGTTCAGTACCGCTTTGGTCCGAGCATCAACGATCTCAGCCCTGAGCCTCGAGAGTTCGGATTCAAGCTTCGTGATCGTACCCGCTTGAACTGAAGCATTGTCACGAGCTAAGCGGAGTTGGAACTTGAGGGCCGAAAGTCTAGCCGATGCATTTTTCTCCTCTGAGGCTTGGACCTACGCCTGAGATCTCAGCTCGCTACAGTCATTCCTGAGTTGATCGGCCTCGCCCCTAAGGCGCTCCAAAGCCTCCATCTTTTTCTGCAGCTGAGGTGGGCGAAGAGTTAACCTTAGAAGTTAAAAGGCAAAATGCATACTCAACCAGGACGGGAAGTTACCTGCTCCATCAAATAGCTCTCGTAATTCATGCTCTGATACACCTCGCATTGCCAGTATGCCAACTCGGCTTCCTTCTCCTCGCAAAGGAGCCTAAGGGATCTACCCTCATCCAGAGCTTTTCGGAGCCTAGCTCCATGATGGAGCATCTTGGACCTAAGCCCGTCAAAGGCCTGCAAAATGAAAAACCCGGTAAGAAAGGGAAGATATGGATCCAGGAGGCCTATGACGAAGCTCACCTCAAAGTGAAGTCGAAAGACTTCCTCGAAGGTCGAACACATATCTGTCGATCTAGCCCCCTCTGCCCCGGAAGAATCGACCCCGGTCAAAACACGATTTCTCGGAGGAGCTATCTTTCTAGAACCGGAAACCTCGGGCGCGAGAGACCCGGGCGATATTTCCGTCTCGGAGGCCCGGCCCCGTTTCGCCTTGCTGTAAGCACCATCTCCCTGCAAGTACATCTCCAGCTTACTATTGACATCCTTTGGCTCGAAAGCCGACAACCCCTCCTCCTCTCCGGAGGGGCACAACCTCGCCTTCAGAGGCTCTCCGATACCTGCAGCAGGAAGATTAATACATAAAAAAGGGAAGAATGTCTCTCCATATAAACAAGGGACAAGGGAAAAGCAATATACACACGCACCATGACGTTTTGCTTCCCATCTGCCCCGAGATGCAGCTCTCCACCTACGCTCGTCGCAAGTCGAGTGGGTCGCCAGCTTCCTGACCCAACCAGGCAGATCAGGAACTTTGTCCGGCGCCCATGAAATCGCTGCAGAAAAGAAGGAAACACGATTATGAGACTAGCTTTCAACATGAACAAATTTGAGAAAGCACCGGACTCTCTACTCATGCATATGGTTCCATTCTTCAGGGAATGGCACAAACTCCACGGGGAAAACGTCAGTCGTCCGGACCCGGACGAACCAACTAGCCCAATCCCGATCTCCGCCTTCATCATCATCAACAACAAAAGGCGTAGACGAACGACACCGCAAGCTTAGCAGACCTCGGTGGTGAAAGGGCCGGTACAACCTGACGAGATGGCTGAGCGTGAATTCAAGCCCTGCCTTCTCCGCAAAAACCTCATCATCAACACTGTTCGCCAAAATGACGGTTGTACCCGGGCCAAGGTAACTCGATACTTCATACAAAAGTCGAGCACAACCTTGTCAAGAGGTCCTAGTGTGAAGGGATACATATATAAATTCAGGAACCCATCAGTAGGGTCAGCGATACCCTCGTCCGGGTAAAGCACCTGTAGCGCTACCTCCTCTCCCCATCTGTAGTCTCTCCTCACCAACTCAAGGTGCTCCTCTCCTATCAAAGACATAGTCTTCAAGAGCACTGGGAGCAGAACTATCCCCACTCTGACAGGCAAACTTCGAAATAGCAGTCATGACTACGGCAGTACTGAAAGGGCAAAAGTGGGAACCTACACAAACACTCTGATGCTATGGTAACGAAGGACTCAACGCAGAAATAAGAAGATAGCTTTCTAAAAAGGTGGGATCTCCTAAGAAGCGGAAGCAACCCTATATACACGTGGAAACAGCAACGGTCCGCCCGCCCGAGATATGCCCCGGGAGGCCAATGACTTCGAATGCCAGTCCCGAGGCAGTACTCGACCTCGAGGACCTCCATCGAAGAGAAGTTAGGCTTTAAGAAGACAACAACTCCATATCCAGTCTCGAGGTGATACCCGACCTCGGGGACCTCCATCAAAAAAGAAGTTAGGCTCCAGAAAACCTCCAGCACCGTTACGAGGTTCGAGATAATAGCCGAACTCGAAGGGTTCCACCAAGAGGAGGAACAAGCACTTCGAGCTCCGCACATAGTGGTTTGACCCCAGGACACCGCCTAAATCCGGGTAACTCATCATCTAGGATCTATCTACAATGACTTAAAAGGTTATCCACGCCAAGTTCAAAGCAAATCTCCAGGTATCCGAAGCCGACCCTCACTCAGACACCGCTGTCAAAAAACTTCAAGCCTCAAAGTACTATCTCCATGTGACTCGAGGGCCCCGATGGCCCGGGTCTATCAGAACACTTCAAGCTTGGTCCGAGGAACAACGGTGGGCTCGGAAAAGAGCCATTTCTATCGACCAAAAACCGAAAGGAATACTCGCATTTGAGTTAGATATTGATAAACGTCAGCGGAGGCATACATTCAGGATCCCCGCAAAAAATAAAAGAACATGACAAACATCAAAGGCAGAAATCGAGAAGTATCTTTATATTTATGAAAATTTGCTTACAACAGCCCTCGAGGGGTCCTTACATATGATTACAAAAGCTTACAAAGAGTCCCTACACAGAAGCAAAAAGCAAAAAAATGATACATAGTGAAAGATCCAAAGCCTAGCCTATTCTCAAAGGTACAACTTCGGCGGCAACATCTCCGGGTATCATTCCCTGGGGCACATGGCCTCAAAGACAATATCTTCCAAAGCGCCATCCCCTCGAAGCCTTACCTAGACCCCCCAGAATGGCATCTTCAAAAGGGACGATGTAGAAGGGGAAAGCGATGGAGAAGAGCAAATTGACGAAGGGGAAGCCGGAAGGAACGAAGAAGTGGCCGCGCGAAAAATTTGGCTGGTGCGAATTTCACCAGCACCGCTATCGTAGGGCCACTTCTTAAGGACGTTGCCCCAGCACGGGGTGCAACAATTAGTAGATGAGCACCACCACACCCCAAGGAATCCAAAAGGGGTGTAATGCGCCGAGCTGGGGCAGGAGGGTGAGCAGCGAAGTATAGTCCGAACATCCATCTAGATCAGAAGAAGTCAGTCGTCCCTGTATCTTCGTCTCGGCACGACAACGACAACAACAACAATAACAACAATGGCAAAACAATGAAATCCCGCTCAACAAAAGGAAGTTCAAGGGGTAAACCTTGGCACGACCTATATAAGCTCGGCCAGACGATCGCAAAGCGATGGACCCCAATCATGGCGAAAGATGGTTAAGGATGGAAAGAAGGGAAGATATGGAAAATATAGGAAGGAACTTGGGTGAAATATTAATCCCAAGAGGCTCCCATTTATAGGAAAAGGGGGAGGGGAAGAGTAATCGACGACGCCATTATCTTCCTCGGAAAGCGTAACAACATGCGCATTTAATGCGTCCTGGGCAACTCAATCGACGGCGACATTATGATTTTGGAGGACGAGAAACCGCAAGGCTTTGAACAACCCTGGAAAGGCGAAACGATGGAACGTTTGCGGTTATCATAACGGCTTATGTCACATGCTGCATCGTCAGTGTGATGTTATCACAGAGAGCCCGGAGAGCCGGACATCAAATTCATTTCCTAACACTTGGATCTAGGAAATGCGGAGACTATCTGTATACGGCAAAATCGGAGGGTCCAATTTCCCGTCATTAAAACATTTCGGAAGATCGCCTCGAAGCCTTGAGGCTGCAAAGATGCGCTCGAGCCTTCTCCCTCGGAGCCCATCAGCACCCGGCCTTAAGAGGGTATCGGTCGGGGCTAGAGTAAAAATGGGAAGTTCCCAAGACGCGGCTAAGTCTGTCATGGCTGAGTCTGACAAAGCCTAGCCAGGCTATTCTGAGCCCTACTCGGGGCGTCATTTCCTGCCGTCCTATCTCCACACCTTTACAGCTAATGTATGCCTTACCATATAAGCTTCCCCCTTCTATATAAAGGGGATTTTTACTATTGTAAGGAAGACTGATGTTGCTCCAAAGGCCCTACATGAAATATATTTTAACTTTCTCTCTTTCTCTCTAATATACTATATTGATATTGTTGCTCTATCTTATTATCTTCGTACTCGTTCTACATTTATTGCTCCTTATTGGCCATAAAGAGCCTCCTTTTAATATTATTGAATCTGTTAACCCTTCCCCGATCGCCCCTGATAACTCGAGTCCTTGCTTGGGACCCGACCTCGAGGCCCCAAATCGACCAGCTCGAGGCCCCGAAAGGCTATCTCTCAGTTCGATTACTACTTTATTTTAGCTCGCGTCTCACCCTTAAACTTTACACACTTAGAATCAACTGATCCACAACTAGCATAATAATAGATCACGTATTTTTAGAGTCCCATCAACAAACTTAATTGTCATTACCATTTTCACGGTAAACAGTTATGGTCATTTTACTGAAGAGTGGCAATGAAATAACCTGACCAGTGCTTTTGAGATTTAGCACTTCGTTTGGCAGTTTGGGACCTTGAGTAGCTTTACATTATGCATTATGAATCGTGTTTATGGGTGGTTTTGATTTTTGAGAGGTCAGGAGTTGATTTGGAAGGGTAATTCTCAATTCGGAAGCTTTAAGTTGGAAAAGTTGACCAAAATTTTACTTTTGAGTAGACGATCTCGGATTTGTATTTTGATGATTCCAATAGGTTCATATGAAAATTTTAGACTTATGGTATGACCGTATTTTGATTTGGATGTTCCTAGAAGGTTTTAGCTCTCTTCGGCTAAAGTTGGAAATTTAATAAATTAGAGAGATCACAAGTTTGACTGGGAGTTGACTTTAATATTATCGAGTTTGGATTGTCGTTCTGGAAGTTGAAATAGGTTCATTTTGTAATTATAGACTTCTGCGCAAAATTTGGTCAGATTATGGATTGGTTAGCGTGGTTGCAAGATGGAAATTTTTGAAGTTAAGAGAATGATTTTGATGCACGATTATTGGCTTTGATGTTATTTGTGGTGTTTCAAGCCTTTGGATAAGTTTGGATAATGTATTTGGACTTTTTGGTATGATTAGATAGGGTCCCATAAGGCTCTGGTGTGATTTGGGGTGGTTTCAGACCATTTTGGTTGTGTTGAGTTGTTGATTTCTGACCATATTTTGATGTGCTTCGTATTCATGATCAGTGCATCGCATTTGTGTAGAGTTTTTTGGGCTGCTGGTACTTTGTTCATTGCGTTCGCGATGAAGTTCTCACATTCGCAGAGTATTGTGGATGATGGCTATCGCGTTCGCGAAGTGTTGGAGAAGGTTGGTCAGCAGCCTTTCACGTTCGCGCTTGGACTCTTGCATTCGTGCAGTTGAGAGGCCAGTTTTCCTTCACATTCACAACGTGCAAGTCGCATTTGCGATGAAGGTTTTTAGGCGCTGTGTTGTTTTTTTCTCCATGAACGTGGGCCTGAGGTCCCGTTCGCGTAGTGTACAGCTAGGGCAGAGTATTTGAAGATGTCATTTTTAGGATTTTATCCATTATTTCATATTTGAGCTCTAAACTTCGAGAAGAGGAGATTTTAAAGAGCAATTTCACCACTACGTTGGAGGTAAGTGATTTTCACTTGGATTTGGTTTTATATATTGATTACCCAAGGATTTATACACCTAAAACTTAGAATTTTTAAAGAAAATTTGGGGTTTTGCCTACACTTTAAGAGAATGTATTTTTGGGATTTGAGGACTTATTTGGACTCTGTTTTGAAAGCTAATTACATATTTGGACTCGCTAGGTTATGGGTCATCGAATTTTGGTATTGGTTTCGGATTTTGGGCACGTGCGCCGGGTTGACTTTTGATGACTTAAGGTAATTTCTTCAAAGAACGAAGCTTAAGGATTGGGATCACTTCCTATGGCATTGGTGACTTTCATGGATGATGTTTGGCTTGAATTTGCGCAATTGGAGAGCTAGATCGAGGTTTTGACGCGATCCGAGGTTGAAGACTAATCTGGATGAGGTAAGTATCTTGCCTAAGCATGGTTTGAGGCTTATTTCCCCATGAGCTATGATATTTGTTATGGGTTGGGGTGACGTATATGCTAGGTGACAAGCGTGTATGCGTGCATCATGATTATTCATGATTCGTGTACTTCTTAGGCCAATATATTCCTTATTTTGCTATCACGCTTCTTTGATATCATGTTTTCTCCATTTGTATGACTACGCGAGCTATCATTCATGCTAGAAATTATGTCTAGGCTATTTTGCTTACTTGTTGAGGCATGGTAGGGCTATTTTTGCTATGTTGAACTATTTGACTTAGTCATAGTAATACTTTTTAGTCATGGTGTTATATCCCCGTGTTATATCTCGGTCATTGTGTACTTTTGATAATGTTATCTCACTTGTTGTTGGTGTCCTTGTAAGTGACACGAGTTTTAGCTGAATTGTAGTACGTTGGTATATTCTGTGCGGTATATTAAATTATGCTTCTTTGATATGTTGGAATATGGAGACTTGAGCGGATTGATGAATGATCTTAGGCCATAGAGCCAATTTGCTATTGATAATAAGGTGATGCGTGCGCCAGGCCCCATGTTGGGCTGAGTGGTATTAACTATGAGGTGATGCGTGCTCTAGGCCCCCTATTAGGATAAGTGATATTTATTATTGACTTAGATCCGATCAGCTCTTGGACAAGGACCCACCATTCTGGAGTCAGGCAATAACTGTGGGCGTAGGCACATGGTCATATATATGTGCTTTGTCAGGCACCCTTACAATGTTGAGAATGTGTATGTGTGTCTGTGAGGGTACATGGGCTTTGGGCCAGGCACCGTTAGCATTCTTGGACTATGATTCTTTGTTTATTTGGCATTTATAACTGACATGCAGGCATAGAGCTATATTATCCCTCATGCTAATTGGTATTTGGTGACTCTACTTGATGTTTAGAGCTTGATATTACAGTTTTATCTTGTTAAATTCCTATCTAAGTGGATTCTATGGAAGTTGATGCCTTGGCTGTTTTATCTGAAAAGCATGTCTATTTCTTATTCTATTGTTTTAAGTTGAGCCTGTTCTTATTTGAGTTGTTTTCCTTCATATGTTATTATTCTGCTGTTATTGCTATTGTTGGCTATGGAAAGTGAGCATTGGACCTTGACAAACTTGTCACTTCTTTCAGCCAGAGGTTAGGCTTGCTACTTATTGAGCGCATGGGGTTGGTTGTACTTATACTACACTCCACACTTCGTGTGCAGATCTAAGTATTGCTGATCGTGGTAGTTGCATGTGAGCCGGATCCGGCTTAGACGGAGATCTCGAGGTAGCACTGTTGTTCCGTTCGTAGGCCTTGAAGTCCCTTTCCTTTTTTCATGTTAAGACTACTTAGTCTTTCGGACACCATTGTATTTGATTCAGATCTTGTATCTACTTATTCTATAGAGCTCATGTACTCGATGACACCAAATCATGGGATGGTTTTAGTTGTATTGTTGCAATTGACTTCGGTTATTTATGATTATTTCGCTGATGAGACTATACAATATTGTTAGTTACGTTTGTTTCTGATTATTGATTGATGGCTTACCTAGAAAATGGTGTTAGATGCCGTCATGAATCTGGTGGGATATTGGATTGTGATAGGCTGTGCAGTCACTACTGATATCGTGTTAAGTGCGTCTATGAGTGCGGCTTGCACTAGTAAAGTTCGGCTAGCACTATTTAAGTTCAAATAGTTTTGTACAAATATCGAGTATTGTGATATTATTTCACTGTCCACTACTTCGGGGACTAAGGGAGCTCGGTTTTAATAGGTTTGGACCTCCATCTTTATCAATAAGCTTAGGATGTAACGACCTGATCAGTCGTTTTGAGTCCTAGCATTTTGTTTTTTGATTTGAGACCTAGAGTGGTTTCATATGATGTAATATGACTTGCCAGTATGATTGATTTGGATTTATGAGAGGTTCGGAGGCGGTTTGTAAGAGAAATTCTTATTATAAAATCATTAAATTGAATGAGTTGACCAAGGTTTGACTTTTGGGTAAACGGACTCGAAATTGGGATTTGATGGTTTCAATAGGTTTATATGGTGATTTTGGACTTGGCGTATGGATTGATTTGATTTGGAGGTTCCTACAAAGTTTTGGCTCTATTTGTCAAAAGTTGGCAATGTAAAGAATTGAAAAGTTCATAAGTATGACCAATAGTTGACTTAGGGGTTATTGGATTTGTTTGTTACTCCAGGACTGTGGATAGGTTCATTTTGTTGAATGGAACTTGTGTGCAAAGTTTAGTTGAGATCGGAGATGTCTAGGTATGAATCAGACGCATGGTTGGAAGTATTGAAGTTCATGAAGTTAAGGTAAATTCAACATGTGGTTTGGCCTTTGATTCGTAGATGTTATGTTTCCTTATATGTTTTGAGATCTTGAAAAGGTTCGGATAGTGGTTATGAGCTTTTTAGGATGATAGCACAGGGTATACTTGAGACCTTGCAAAGGTTCGGATAGTGGTTTCGAATAAGTTTGAGTATTTCGCTACTTTGATGATGTTCTGGAGCATCAGTGGTGCAGAGGGCACTTTTTGGAGTGCTAAGGGAACTTTTAGAGTGCTGAGGCAAAGCTTTAAGTGCGGCTACAACCTCTCGAGTGCGCGGGCATTGGCCAAAGTGCGGATCACACTGAGGGCTGAAATAGGAAATCTGCAGGTTTGTTGGTCTGGTTCGGAAGCTTATATCTCCTTATCTTTGAGGAATTTGTGGATGATCCAAAAATAAAAATTGTAGCCCTTTGACTTTAGTTTCCAGAAATTTAAACCGTTTCATACTTTGTATGTTTGTACAAAGAGTTATGGTCATTTTACTAAAGGCTAGAGTGCAGTCACAACTGGATTATGAACGCACAACATGGATTGTGGTTGCAAAGTTTAGATTGCGATTGGAAGTGCGGCTCGCACTAGGAAAGTGCAGCCAGAACTGTGTGAGATCAGATATTCTTTTATATAAATGGGATTTTTAGATTTTGTTTCATTCTTCACCTCTTTAGAGACTTGGGAGCTCGGATTTGAAGGGTTTTAACCTAGATCCTTATCTACAAGCTTGGAGTAAGTGATTTTAACCTATATTTATGAGATTTACATAAATCTATCACTAGAATTAACATCAATACATGGAATTTTGGGATGAAATTTGGGATTTTTGCCTACAACTTAAGAGAATGAAATTTTAGGTTTTGAGCTATGATTTGGACTTGGATTTAAAAACCAAACGCATATTTGGACTCGGAGGGTTATGGGTAAGCGAGATCTACCCCTTAAATCGGTTTTTGACCAAGTAGGCTCGGAGTTGACTTCTTTTTCTTTTTCTTTTTCTTTTTAACTTTTTGGGATATGATTAAAGATTGAAGTTTTATTTTTTTGAAATTGATTCCTATAGCTCTGTTTGAAGTTATGAGCTATATTTGGCTAGATTCAAGCCACTTGGAGGTCATTTCTATGGGAAAGGTAATTTTGGAAGGTTGATATGGACTTATTAAGGTAAGTATGTTGCCTAATCTTGTTGTAAGGGAACAAAACTTAAGGCTTTAGGAAACTTCACCTTCTTTCTTTCTCTATCGTGCGGCTTTGTCCTATCATGGAGTTTGAATATTTCATCTCTTATTCTATCACATATGGTGAAGACACGTGCTTGTCCAAAACTAAGCAGGAGCCGAAGCCCAGATTGTAGTCACTACTAGAGGTAGGAGCCGAGGCAAGGGAAGAGGCAGAGGCAGAGCTCACCCTAGAGCACCCATAGTGGCACCCACAATTGAGCCTCAGTTAGCTCCAGAGGACAAGATTCCAGTTCAGGTCGAGCTCGTAGGACCAGCTTAGGTTCCCTACGGCACCAACCGCTTCTCAGGTCGGGGGAGGAATTCCAACTCTCGTTACTCACACTCCAGAGCATATGGCCCATGGTTGTCAAACCTCAGGAGTTCTACCAGTTGGGTGGTTCGACCTATTATTGTTGTACAACCTGGGGAGAGGCTCACAACGTCACTTGATGAGCTGAATAGGTTGGACAGTTTCACCAAGTTGTTTCCCCTTCACTTTAGTGGTGCACCTTTAGATGATGCCCGATATTTCATAGATTGTTGTCATGAAAGTTTGCACAAATTGGGACAAGTTGAGTCCAACGAAGTTGATTTCATTGCCTTTCAAATGCATGGTTCTTCAAAGAGGTGGTGGCAAGTTTATGAGCTGGACAGGCTAGCATGATAACCTCTTCTCATAGAGGCTCAGTTTTTGCAGTTCTTGGAGAAGTTTATTCCCTTCAAATAGAGAGATGAACTATGTAGCTATTTCAAGCACCTGCAGCAGGGTAGTGATCACGCCCAACTATGCATTATAAAAAGGACTAAGCGGTCGTTGCAAATATATTCTGGTTAATAAGTCTGTAGTCGAATCCCACAGGGAATTAACCTATTAAGCACAACTATTAGACTCGCACAAATTCACGCAATCAATATTCAGATATATTTAAGTAACGAATTGGATGTGTACTAACTAAATATTACGTAATGAAAATGCAATAAATAATAACTAACTACGAATGGGTTGTAGACAAGAATTGGAATGATCTAAGGTTGTGATTTCTCCTATTGTCGGAATTCTTTCCGCTACGTTTTCTATAAATTTCCCTAAGTCCTCTCTACCAATCATAAGCACTCTGACTGTTGTAACTCTCTCCTGAGTAATTACCACAATATACTAGACATATTCTCCCGAATTACGCTAGCTAGATTTAAGTACAGGTCACTCAGATCCCACCAAGGTTTCATTATCCCTAATCCCACCTTTAAACCCTTCGTATTGATCCCTCATATACGTTAGGAGTGATGTTGTTCAACAACTACCTAAATAGGCACTCTCTCCCGAGTAATACATACTAAATAGGCATAGTTAATTGAGGGCCCTTAAATCAACAACAATAATAATATAATTGAAGAAATAGAGAAAATACTACAGAAAATCTATATTAAAGTAACAGGAAAATCATCCTCCAATAGGTTCCATCAAAACCCTAGATTAAGAGTTTAGCTACTCATACTTATGGTAACAATATCCAAAGTATTTTGCATAATTAAAATACAAAGTAAAGATGAAAGGATGTAGAAATCAATGATTTTAACTCCCAACAGTTGTTCCACAAGCTATCATTGCCTCCGATTGCAAAAGTCCTTCAAAGTGGCATTTTAGGTCTATTTATATGTGTAGGAAAAGACCTAAATGTGTAGGTTAAATCCTAGTCAAACCGGGAGACGAAATAAGTCTTCAAAACTCGGAATGGACCTCGCCCCAGACCTGGCGTCGCCAGGCATAACGCCTGGTGGGCCTCGCCCTAAGCCTGGCGTCGCCAGGTATAAGGCCTACTCAATCTCGCCTACTGCCTCGCCTCACCAGGTCTCTCGCCCGCTACAAGCCTAGCGTCGCCAGGTATCTCGCTAGCTACAAGCCTGGCGTCACTAGATATCTCGCCTGCTACAAGCCTGGCTTCGCCAGCTTCTCCTATTCAACTGCTCCCGTGCACGCTTTCGACTTGTAAGTATCATTTTTTCTCTACTTTCATCTCCAATTCACCTACACATAAAATGAACCCTAATACACGCAAATAAAGTATAATTTATCATTAAAGCGTATTAAATGCAACGCGAATAATGTGCTAAACCATGAATTATAGCCATACATCAATACCCCACACTTAAACATTGCTCGTCCTCGAGAAATCAAACTACACTTATAGACACAACCTATTAAGCAATTCCCTTAACTTATTATACCAGAAATCTTTAAATTAGTTTAAGCACAAAGGTATGACATCCTCGCCTAAAGATTCGGCTCACAAATACCTTGCCTTATTCACAATTCACTTACTTACTCTAACATGGAAGTCAACAACATTACCTTTCCTTTATGAATCATGTGCTTAGTTCCACATACAATGAATTTTAATAACGTAGGAACTCAAGATAGGAAAAATTCACTCGCTCTCAGAAATAACATTCAATGCCACAAATGATACACCAGAAGCTTTCCCGTAGTGTAATATTCTACTAATCGAGTTCATTAAGTCGAAGATCAAGTAGGACTTTCATTGGTTGTAATGTAGGCTGCGGGTCGGGTAGGATACATTTGGATATAAGTGACTACACCTCCCTTAAGCACTTTAATCCATACACTTTAACATTCAAGCCTATACTTATGCCAAACCAAAAACTCCACCTTGACTTCACTCTATTTTACCCCCTACTTCTTTAAGCACCAGTATATCACTAGCCACCACCATCAAGAATTAATTTTTTTAATACAATACGGCTATTATTGTTTTTCTTTCCTTCTCTTTTTTTATATTTTCTATCCAAGTGCCTTTTATTGAACATTTTTTTCTTTCAAACGGTGCACCTTTCTCCTTATTTCAATTGTTCCACTCAAAAGCCAACCCACCACCCCACACGTTATCTTTTTCATAATTCATCACAATTCAATTGCTCATGAGAGGTGACAAGGTTCAAATATATGGTCGAGTCAAACAAAGGGGTACGGCTTGTAATGTGGTTACCAAAGAAATAGGATTATAAGCTCAAAGGGGTTAACTACGATACATAACATTTAGGTGGGTACTCTATATATATATATATATATATATATATATATATATATATATATCTGGCTTAACAAAGAAACGCCTATAACATTTCTCAGACTGAACATGACTACTATTTCGCTTTGCACACACACGGGGCAAGTTCTAGACATCAAATGCAACGCATAGAATACCTACAAACCTCACGCAGACATGGCACATAACTCATTCATGATTAGTCTTTTTATCACGACATTCCACTCAAAGCAGTTAAGTAAATTTAAGAATCTTATATTTAAGGTACTTATACTAGAGTCAAAAACTGAGCCTAAGCGTCACAACCAGAGTACTAACTATTCTTAAGGCATCACAAAGCTAAGAGATATTGCTACGATTAAATGCATAGCCCCGTGGTTCCTACTCCTAAAAATTAAAACTAACTACACCCGGTTCAACTAAAAATCCTTGGAAAAGAACCGTGGCCCAAAGAAAAACCAAGGGGAAATTACTACACTACCTAAAAAAAATCTTTTTGGTATTTTTCTTTAGACTTACTTACCTCAAGAAAACTATCTAGGAGATCCATCATCGGGAAGAGTCCAATTTTTTTTATTTTTTAAAATATTTTATGACTAAAAACAAATAACAAGAAAAATAAAAATGAAAACAAATTCTTAAAACAAATAACTAAAACAATTAGCTAACGAAAACGCCAGTTACTAAAACAACAAAAAATAACTAACAACTACTAATTTCTACAAGTCCCCACCCTACACTTAGATCATGCATTGTCCTCAGCGTACGCACAAATTGACAAAACAAGAAAAGGAATAGGATGCAAGGAAACTCCTTGATCCAATAGCGTCTTCATCCTCTGACGCCCTCCACTCTTCATCATGTTCTTCCTCCTGCTCATTACCATCTGACTGCTCCGGCTTGGCCTCAGACTGCTTAGGTGTGTTGATATCCTCATCATCGGGGAGTCAGTTTCCATCACCTATCCCAACCAGCTGCTGGGCATGAGCATTGAGCGGGTACCGCTGCTCCAATAAAGTCCTCTCCTCAGATGTGGCCGGCCGACCCCCTATCCTCAGCTGCAAATCCATCATCCCATAGAGATGGGCCATAAAACTATCATCATGAGCATTGCGCTCAGCAGCTGTCAATGATGGCATGGCAGTCTCTTCTTTCAGCCGGAGACTAGAGATGTCCGTTTGTCGGAGGGGTTGATCGATGGTATGGTCAAAATCGGGCTCCTCCTCAACCTCCTCGTGTCTTAAGAACTGAGTAAAAAAATTGGCAAATGACATTCGATCTACTTTCTTACTCGTTCTGACTGAAGACATCTGGAAGCGGATCAGATGACCCACAATCACCCTTTGACCCATCATGAGGAAGTAGAGCACACAGGTCCTCTCCAGGCTAATGGATGTGTCATGATTGCACGGTAGGAGCCGTGCATTTATTAGTTTAAGCCACACATGAGCCTCCGACTTCATCTTCTTCTTGGGGAATCTCTTGTGCCGATTTGTTTTCTTATCCTGGACCCATGCTGCCGTAAAATCGACACTACAGAGTATGTGTCTCAGCTCTCTATATGTAGGACGGCAAATGAAATGGTCCAATGGCTCCACCGGAACATCTGGCGCACCTAAAAAGTTACATATGGTTGTGGCTAAGAAATCTATCAAACGTCCACGAATCGGCACAATATGTTCAGTATCCCGTGGATCAAACCCATCATAGAATTCCCGGACTAGATTAAGATTAATATCCCTTGTGTTCTTGAATACATAGCTCAAGCCCAAATCCTGGATGCCCCTCCAGATTGCCTGATACTTTGCTTTCAGGCTGCATCCTGGATAGCTGCTTCCGGGTGTACATGTTTAGGCCTACATCGCCTGTACCAATCCTTAGTATGCGGGGGTATGCGTTTGATGCCAAACTCCCTTTGGCCTTGAGGTTGTGGGCGCATGGCTACTACAGCTGCCACAGCTTGTGCTCCACTTAGACTGGAGGTATCTTCTCCCCCTTTTCTCTTCTTTGGGGGTGGTGCGGAGGTCACCTTTGCTTTTGCCGGAGCAGTGGGAGTAGCCTTTCCTTTGCTTGTGTCTTTTCTCGGAGGCATCTTCGTTCCTACACAAGTAATCAGTAATCAGTTAAAACTGTATTACACATTACACACATAGTCTTTCCCAATGTTTCGAGGTTACTCAAATTTCACCTCGTATTTTCTTAATATTAGAATCTAACAAAAACACATAGCTTCCCTTGACCCAGCCACACTTAAGAATTTAATGTGGTGCACGACTACATAACACTAGTCTATTAATCCCGAAGACTCGGTCTCCAATGGGGACAAGGAATGCCATTGAGGCATTATAGCAAACACTTAGCATGCAACTAGTGCCATGTGAGTGCTTATAGGAGTGAAGGATTGCCTCACCCTCCCAACTCAGCTTGGGAGTTCCGTAATACCACATGTTTATACAATCACAACACCATTCCTATGGGGTTCATGGGGTTGGGACACACAAACACAATACTACAATGAAGAACAACCACCAAATTTTGTGTGGAATTTCATACCTTTACCCAACTCGAGATTGCAATGGAAAGTGATAAGAATCATGCCGTAGAAGCTTTTGAGAGGAAAGATCTGCCTGACAATTCGCTGGTGAGTGTGAACAAAATCAGGACTAAGCTTGACTTAAATAGGGATGGGAGAGACAACAATGGCAGTGTGCTGGTGAGGGAAATTTTGTGCAGTGCATTAGTTTGTCAGCAGTGCTGGTGAGTAGTGTGAGTTTGGTGTTTTTCTTTGGAGTTTTATGTGTGTTTGGTTTAGGGTTTTGATTTGTTTATATGTTGGGCGTTTAAGTGGGGGTCCAAGAAGGAAGGAGGGGGGGGGGGGTTAAAAGAAATAAGGGAAAGAAAATTAAAAAAAAACTGAAGAACATACTTACCTGGCGATGCCAAGCCTAGTACTTGGCCTCAACTCACGCAGCTCCAAGCATAACGCCTGGTGAACCAGGATTTACGCCACGCAGCGCCAGCTTTACCTGGACTTACCCTAGGTGATGCCAGCTCAACGCCTGGTGCACCTGGCTTTACCCCAGGTGACGCTAACTCAACGCCTAGTTTCCTTCATGTGACGCTGAAAAACCTTGCTCGACTTGCCCAAAATCACCTGCAAACTTTTTAGTACCTAAAAACGAAAAGAAAAAAAATTCTAACTATACTAAAAATCAATTACGAATTGGGTTGCCTCCCAAGGAGCGCCTTAGTTAACGTCGTGGCACGACGAATACAACAGTCCAATGGGTTACCTCCCTGAAGTGCCTGCTGATACCCAATTTTGCCCTCATATTTCTTCATAATATATATACACTTTCAAAACATCATTTGTGCATCATTATTTAGTTTACAAATCTATACAAGCATTTTCTATAATTTTGCATAATTTTTAGAGCTTTTAAATTGATGTTTTCTACATTTAAATTACTTGAATAATTATTAATTATTCCTTCAAACTATTTTGTAATGACTTAATCATCCAAATTATTATTTTGCATCCTCATATATGTTTCATAATATCTTTACTTTATTTCTTATAATTATGTTTGCATTTTTAAGCTATTTACCTAATTTTATAATAATAGCCTATATTCATATATAATTGCTTTTTACCTGTACTATTTCTGTCAAAATAGCCTTCTATATTTTTATAATGCTAAATTATTATTATTAATCATTTTATTGCATAAATAATATCTTTTATTTATTTATTAAGTATTTTTATAAATTATTTTGTTAAATTTTGTGTATTTAAATAATAGCCCATTTTTAAAACCAAAATTCGGACCCAAATTAGCCCAATTACCCCTGGCCCAAGACCAAAAGACCCTGTCTAATACCCGGTCGGTACCCGTTTTATTTTAACCCGCCCCGTTCATTTTTAAATCCCAACAACGACCCACATCCTTTCCCCCTGTTTTAATTACCCTAGACCGGAAACCGTAACCCATTTCCCTCTAACCCGCCGCCCCTAAATGCTCTCAATCTCTCCGCTCTCTTCTCCTGCGAACCCTAGCCGCCGCCTCTCAAAACCCTTTCCCTAATCCCTCTTCTAATGGGATTTCCCTCTCATCTACGTACCATATTAGTATGTTTCCGCTATTGGTTGATTCTCCACGGTATCACCTAGTACTTGCCTAAACATGGCAAGTATTACCACTGTGATTCAGTCCGATTGACTCCCATCTCTTGAATCTGGACGATATTCCCTCTACACACGTTTTATTCAACACCGTGTGAGTCCAATTTTGTTTGTATTTTTGCTGATTTACACTTTCCCTAAAACTAGGGTATTCAGATATCTTCAATTACCAAAATGGGTTCGATTCTCTTTTTTTGAGTGTTATTATGTTTGTATTCGTCCTATATTCTACTGTGTATGATTTTTGTTATATTTTTGTCAATATATACTTTCCCTAAAAAAACTAGGGTTTACCGATTTCTTTTCCTAATCCGATTTTAATTGATATATGTGTTCTTCTTCCCTTTTATGGTTTTATTGATTGTATTTCCTTACTTATGTGCTTTCTTTACCACTATATAAACCCCTTCCCCATTCCCCTTTTGGACAGACCAGAATCGTTATAATCTCATTAAAAATTTGAAGCTCTGTTGTGTTATTTCTTACTATTTGGTTATTTACCTTGCCTTGGGCAGCTGAAAGCCATGGCCACTGAGAGTATATTGTTCGACCTTTCTCTTGGTGCGAGCATTGCCCGGGGTTCTTTTGAAGTTCTTGAGAACTTTGACGCATTGAGGTTCTGGGTTTTTGTGGATCTTCTGTTCTTTATTTTGTCCGTTTAACTAGTAAGCTAATTGATTCTCATAATTTCATCCCTATGTGTCCTTGATTTGCATGTGTTCTCACCTCTAGAATTCCTGGTTTAAGTATGTTTTCTAGATTACTTTTGTGCACAATTTTGTTAATCTCACCTTATTCTAAGCTTGTTAGCATCTGACTCTCCTCCTAATGATACTAGTTCTGTGTTTACCTAAGCCTAACTTAGGTAATCTGAGTGCAGGGGTGTCTGGATGTTTCCCTAATTCATGCTTATTTGTTTTGTCTTTAACCTCTATAGTGAAGGATAGAATGTCTGTATTAATTATGACACGCTCACTTGCTATTTTGTCACTCAGCATTATCCCCATACCCCATTGGTGATTGATTGAGAGCTTAACAGTTACCTCAATCTATTTTTCCATGCCCTGTTTGAACCATTTTGTGACATGATTTAGATCTTCTCTAGTTGTTTAGTCTATTGTGACCATCCCAGAATACCCATATGTGATATTTGATACGCGTTTGCTATCTTACACTATTCTGAGTCCTTACGATATTTGTTCTGCATGTACAATGTGTTGCAATTTGTATTAAAACTATTTTCTATCGACTATGATCTTGCTTCTATGCTAATATGTTTTCCAGTCGGTCCTTTGTTCATTTGATACCCTGTTTCTTTCATCCAACTTCTTCCCAATATGTGTGGTACGTTCCTATATGATGAAATCCTACTAAACCTGCTGGCCTGTTTGATTTGTTACTCTATATGGCTATGTCTACTTCCCCATTTCTGTCTCTCAACTATTGTACATTCTCCCTCATTGCTACTTATGCTGTTCTGAACTCCTTATTCTTAACCGGCTGAAAGCCAAGGCTATCAAGGCTCTTGCTACTGATCTCCCTAGTGAGAGCAATGCTCGGGGTCCGTTTCAGACTCTTGCGAACTCTGACACATTAGGATTTGGGGTCCTTGAGTCATTCCCTCTACTACTGAGACCTACACTATTCCTGACACTTAACTCTTTCTTCCTATGGTCTATTGAATATGTAAATTGGTTGGTCAATCTATGGTTGTGTGATCTAGCTTACGTTCTTCCATGGATTCTGGGTTGTGTTGGTGAATATGGCTCTTTGTTGGAAGTCTGGGTATGCTGCTGAAGGCCCAGATAGTGCTGGGTATTTCTTTTGGGCCTGCTGTGGGTGTACTGTCATTGTTTATACCACGTTTGTAATTATTTTATCATTGGGTTGTAATAATTTTTTAAATAACAATTGGGGTGTTAGTAAAAATGGGGAATAGGTAGATTCTGATATTTGTGTGGAAGGGTAGAAAACATGCCTATAAGATTTAAAGATTTACTTGCTATATATGCCATTCAATTTCTATGTGCACAGAAATCATGCCATTAGGAGAAGCACACACATGTACACTTCCTGTTAGCAAACATGAATTCAAATGCTGCAACTGTTCTTACTGCTATGTGTTGCTAGAAAACCTACCCATAGGAATAAATGTCAATGAATTATCTTTCAATTCGGCTCAGCACATCTAATAGCAATCATGTCTATAGGAATTTGATCACTTCATTTACCATTGTCTTACACATATGCACTAGAAACAATGCCTATAGGATTTAATTATCCCATTTGCTATTGTATGGTTTAATAACCAAAAGCATGTAATCTCAATAATCAACATGTAACAATTGTGTAATCTCGTCTATAAGATGGCCCCCTTGCATCTGAAATTACCTCCATGAGGTCACATAGAAGCCATGTCTATAGGGCTTAATGGCTTTAATTTTGCCCAATTCTGAAACTGTCTAATGCTTAATGTGAGAATTTGTTCGCATGCATTTGTTGTCTAAGTGTCGAGGCTAACTTGAGCCCCTAATTTCTTTTACGTGAAGTCCAACTTGTTTTGTATGTCACCTAGTTTTACCATTTTAAGAAGCCTAAGTTAAGTCTAGAACTATCCAAAAATAGAGGTCCAAACGCCTCCTAGGCCATAGGCATGGGATGGGTAGTGCAGAATAAGGCACGGTTTAGAATCAACTAGTGCGCTTTAGGTAACAACTTAAAGATAGTAATCGGGTAGCAGGAGATGACAGTCTGTGCTCGCTGAATAATACGAGTAACAACGCATCTTGAGGGATTTACGAAGAACTATTTATGTTGTATGGGGTGATCCTTTAGGCTAAAAAATTTAGGACCCCCATCCTATTTATATTCATCTGTAAGTCAAGTGTTTGTATTTATTTAATGTCTTTTAATAATGAACTTCCCAAACTTCTTACTTTCTTTGTCTATGTTTGTCTGACTAATTCATATAATTCGAGTTCGGCCAGGACCCACAGTTGGGACCTCGAAGAGTTCCTAACAACTTCTCTTCGAGGTAATTTGAGCCATTACCCGATCTTTGGTGACGGAAACTGGTTAAATCTGAGTTATTTGCAAATAGGTTCCCTAACGCACCTCAAAATCGTTAGGTGCCGACTCTCCTCTTTTAACCCTAGCATATCCAAGAAAGACACAAGTGGTCGTCTTGGGGACAATTCTGCTCTTAACTGCGCAGGAATATGAACAAAACACGTGCATCCATTTAAAAAAGTTGTCACACGTCGAAACCCGATTTCGTGAGAAAAAGGGGCGCGACAGCATGGCGACTCTTCTGGGGATATTTTTTGGCTCTTGCCATAAGGGAAATTGGTCTTTATGTATTAGTCTTCTCTGATAAACGTGTCTTTATTATTTTTGCTGTCACATGAATATCCTGCTCCTGTTTCCCTTTTATTGCTACCTGTACACCCTTTTCCGTGTTTTCCCTTTATTTGAATTCGCATGCAAATCTCTGCTCAATTTGGTCATAACATGCGTTTTCCATTAGACATTTTTTAAGAATTGCTACATCATTCTCTCCCCACCTCACTCCTTTGTCTACTTTATTACGATTTCCACATTGCGCGAACTAACTTCTTCCTTGTTTTCTTTTCTTTTTATGTCTTTACGTTTCATTCAATACTGTATTTACTGTTTTCATCATGCAAAATATTTGACAACGTGTTGTTTTATCTTTGCATAAAGCATGCTCCACATCATATTTCACTCGTGTGTAATTAATACCATAGCGGCGCTTGATGAGTGTCTCTGCTCTTCCTAAATCACCCTTTAAATTTGGAAAGGCTTATTTGCGGTAAAACTAGTCGATCAATGATGCAGTCGACGGTTCCATGCCTTTCCCTCTCAAGTTGTCCACTTGTGGGTACCGGTCTAGACTCTTCTAGAAACCCCACTCTAATATTAACTGTGCACGCATCATGTCCAAACCTAGTATGTGTTAGAACGTTGTCCGCGTAATAACTCGCTAAGACAAGCCTCGTCCAAAGTCCGCCGGGATTTCCATAATCCCAATAGGCACAATCACGATCTGTGCATTATTTGGAGAAAACGTGCCAATATGTTGTTCATTAACATGTAAATAGCCAAATATGGAGGGGGAATGTGCTAACTTTATTTGTTTTGCAGAAATGAGGCGCGAAGTCCCCAGGTTCAGCATAGTTCAAAATATCCCACCTTTGCTACTGGATTGGTGGGAAAATCTCTTACCGAGTGACAAAAATCATGTGAAAGGGGTCCTCGAAAATTTACCCTCCTTGTTAGACATTCAGCCAAACAATGCATTAATTGAGGCTGCCACCATGTTTTGGGATGAGAAGAGAGCTGTCTTCCATTTTGGCGACATTAAAGTGACTCCCCTTTAGAAGAAATATGAGGCTTCGTTGGGCCCCCATGGGATAGCCCTGGTTTGTTAGTATCGAAAAACCGCACTTTTCAAGGTTTCTTGAAAATGATGGGTTTTAGGAAAACCGCACTAAAGAAGTCTTACATACCATTTGATTTCCTTTTTGAGCATTATGGGCACAACAAGTCATATCGCCTTTATCATGATGAGTTTGCCATCACTTCTTTGGGTTGGACTCACCGCCGAGTTTTTGTATTCATTGTCTGCTTTTTGGTAATGTTGGTATTTCCAATACAGGGAGAATATATCCACATTCTCCTAGTTATGGTCACTAAGACCTTAATGGAGGGGATTGAGGGCAAATTTACACTATTGTCACTATGGTTTTGGCTGAGATATATCGGGCTTTTGACCGTTGCAAAAAGGGGTATAGGCATTTTAAGGGTTGCAATTTGTTGCTGCAAGTCTGGTTGTTGGAACACCTTCAGAGAGGAGAATACCGTCAAGAACTTCTGCGACGACCATGGAATGACCACATAGCCTATCACCATCCAAAGAGAATGACTTTTATCCCAAACAGGTTTCCGCAACCGGAAAACGCTGTGAGCTGGGTACACTTCTTTAGCAATTTGACAGTTGACAAGGTGCATTGGATGTTTGAGTGGTTCCCTAGCAGTGAATTCATCATCAGGTCGAGAGATACTCCTCATCTAGTGCTAATCGGATTGAGGGGGATCTATCCTTATGCTCCTATCAGGGTTATGAGGCAAGCTTGGAGAAAACAGGTTATACTACGAGTTTCTAAAATGGTTCAGTACAAAGAGGACTTCCAGGGGAACGCCATTCCGTTCAAGTTCGAGGCACAACACATGTGGCATCAAAAGATCATTATGGAGAAAAGATACCATCGAGCCAGATCGGTACCACGCCGGCCATGTGTATTTCTATCTATCATGGTTGGTAGATGATATAGCGGGGGTTGTCAAGCTAGGGATTAACTAAAGAATAGGGTTGTAGGCGACGCTGCTGAAGCACAAGTCACATACAGAAGATTGCGCAAAAGGGTTTTCGAGTCTGAAGCCAGGCATTTGGAACAACATAAAGTGGACATGGAAACAATCAATGAGCGGAGAGAAATCGCTACTAAGTCAACAGAGAGGTTGGAATATTTGGAGCAGGGGTTGATGGAGCTTGAGGGAAAGATGAGGAAAATGATGTTGGACTGTCAGAATGCAGACGGCAACGAAGGAGGGCATCTAGCAAGGGCGTACCTGCTGCTGGACTTGCGCGACCTGGGGAATCTGATCGATGGAGCAAACAAGGCCAAATATGGAGAAGGTCCCTCCGGGAACAAATAGATTAGGAATAATATTTTTTTTTGCTTTGTAGACTCGTTTTAGACTTCGGTTGTAATAAGGCAAATGTCATTAGTGACTCTTTATAATTATTGTCATTTTAGTATAGATTTGGTTCATTTATCATATTAATGAAATGACGCAGTTATTGGCATCGATTTTCTCCAAATCGCCTAGGCCTACCTCGGGCACAATGAGGTCTCCAAACTAGGACGCGAATTTATAATTTCGCATTATGTGTTTAAATACTGCAAATATCCCTTTAATACTCCTTACTGACTTGTTTACCTTTTTGTTTTCTTCTTTTCTTTGTTTATTCCCATTCCCTAAGGTTGGTTCATGCATACTAGAATCATCAGTATGTCATACCAAATCTAGAGGTCCTCCACCTCCTCCTCCTCCAAGTGATCCTAAAAGCAAGGGAAAAGCTAAAATGGACGATATGAGTGGTATCAGGAAACACAATGCTACGCATGCAGAGAATATCGAGACTTCGGAGTACTCTGGCACAGAATGATTTGGTCTTACGGTTAGAACAGAAAATACTTGAGCTACAAGGGGAACTTGAGTAGGTTCGGAACTTGGCAAACCTTTCCCTTACCCTGAACATCCCCGACGTCAACCAACAAAACGTCCAAAACTCTGCACCTCTCCAGAAGACACAAAACCAGAAAATCCGACCGCACCTCATCAGTATGCCACACCTTCTCAAAATCTTAATCCTCCACTAGTACCGGCTCCTCCAGAACAACATCACCATCCAACCCAGTATCCACAAACCACCACCTACCAAACTCCTCAGAATGCACCACAACCTACCCCTGATCCCCAAAACTCAACCAACAACCACCACTACGCCCAAATTCCTGGAGTCCATCAAAGCAACCGTATATACGTGGAAACCTTACCCTACAATCCATAGCAGACCCTGTACACGACAGAGTCCGCTGAGAAGGACCAGCTCATCAAGAACATGGAGGAAGAACTCAAGAAACTTACTAGTCGAGTCCAAGGTGTTGAAGGAAGTAAAGGAATCGAAGGTATGAATTATGAGGATTTGTGTATTCAGCCGGACGTGGAACTACCAGAGGTTACAAACCTCCTAAGTTCGAAATGTTCGACGAGACAGGTGATCCGAAAGTACACTTGAGAACATATTGTGAAAAGCTCATAGGGGTTGGTAAAGATGAAAGAATCCGCATGA
Source organism: Nicotiana attenuata (assembly GCF_001879085.1). NCBI lineage: Eukaryota > Viridiplantae > Streptophyta > Magnoliopsida > Solanales > Solanaceae > Nicotiana > Nicotiana attenuata. The sequence continues at coordinate 63,998,082 of NC_031995.1, read as the reverse complement.
AGTTGTTCATGAGGAGCCTCACTGGAGACGCCCTGTCCTGGTACATCAGTCAAAACCTGAAGAAATGGGTTAACTGGGTAAGCATGGCCTCAGATTTTATGGATCGGTTCAGGTTCAATACAGAAAATGTGCCAGATGTTTTCTACACTCAGAATCTTAAGAAGAAGCCAACAGAAACTTTCTGCTAGTATGCTACTCAATGGAGATCAGAAGCTGTGAAAGTAAGGCCAGCAGTGGAAGAAGAATAGATGAATAAGTTCTTTGTCCGAGCTCAAGATCCGCAATATTACGAGAGGTTGATGGTTATTGGAAACCATAAATTTTCCGACATCATTTGGGAGAAAGAATGAAAGAGGCATTTAAAAGCGGAATGGTAACAAATTTTGAGGCACTACAGGCTACTAACAAAGCCTTGCAATCGGGTGGTATTTCTTAAAAGAATGAAGTAGGGGCAGTGATGGTAGCCCAAGGTCCAAAGTATCCCCTCACATACCAAACACCACCATCCACATATCAGCCTTCACCTCCCAGATACCAACAACTCGCCGACACTTACCATACTTATAACACTCAGCCAGCATACTACCACTCACTACCAGCCGGCCAAAACTACCAAAAACCCAAACCAAATTTCGATCGTAAACCGCCCAAACAATACACTCCTATTGCTGAACCCATCGATCAGTTGTATGAGAGATGGAAGGCTGCCAGTTATGTCACTCCTATTCCCGCTGTTGCCATGGAAAATTCCTCTCGGTGGGTCAATCCAAACAAGATATGTGCCTACCACTCGGGCATGAAGGGTCATACTATCGATGAATGTCGCACTTTGAAGGATAAGATCCAGACGCTGATTGACACCAAGGTTATAAAAGCAAAATAGGCTGCACCTAATGTCCGCAACAATCCCCTCCCAGATCACAGGGGCGAGGGGGTAAATATGATCGAAATTGATGAAGAATGGGATCTAGAAGGATCAATCGGGCTCATTCGTGATGGGGATGAACCTAAAATACCTCCAGTCATTCTCACACCTATTGTGGTGCAGATTCAGTTACCAATTGAGGTTCAAGTAACCGCACCGACCCCGTTCGACGTTGAAGTAACAACGCCCTCAGCTGCGCCAACTCCATTTGAGGTGGAAGTGACCACACCCTTCACCGTGACAGTAGCACCTACACCGTCCTTTAAGTCCAATGCTATACTATGGGATTATGCTGCAGAGGCGAGAAGGAAAGGAAAGGGTAAAATGGACGAAACAGGTGCCGCACAAGGCATGGCCAAAACTGGTAGGGTATACACGCCCGAGCATTTGGGAGGAACAAGTAAAAAAGCCGCTCCCAAGCAGTCTATCATTGAAACTGGCCCGGATGATCTTTGGAGAAAGGTGCAAGCAAGAGAGTATTTTATGGTTAATCATCTGAACAAAACCCTTGCTCAGATATCCATTATATCACTACTACAGATTTCTGAGGCGCATAGGAATGCATTGGTGAAAGTGTTGAACGAAGCTTATGTACCCAGTAACATTACAAGTGGAGAGATGGCCAATATGGTAGGACAAGTATTGGAAAGCCACAAGATCAATTTCCACGAAGATGAATTCCCATCGGAAGAACAGAGTCACAATAGGGCATTACATATCACAGTGCAATTTGAGGACAAATACATTGCCAGGGTCCTGATAGATGGAGGTTCGAGTCTCAACGTATGTCCGCTGACCACTCTGAAGAGGTTGGGTAAAGGTTTGCATGAGATACGAGCATGAACTATGAACGTGAAAGCATTCGATGGGTCCCAAAAGGCCACGATTGGGGAGATCAACCTCTGCTTACAGACGGGCCCAACTTGGTTTGACGTTGAATTTCAAGTATTGGACATATCCGTGTTACACCCTATATTTTCATACATAAAAGTGCGTCGTAAGCAAACAAATGTATGACTAAAAATGAGGTAATATTTGAAAGTATATACAATAGGTTAATCATGATACCTCGGAGGTTACAAATATTGAAGATCATGAACAACAAGTACAACGAGGGTTGGAACGTTCAGAAGCTAAAAGAATTGAAGAGAATAATGTTTCGTCGAAAGTTGACAAGATGGGAATGTTATAACATGTACTTTTGGGGTGAGAATAGGGTGCCTAACATGATAAGGAGGTTATGTTATAAATTAGGTTAGTCGTATGATAGTCGTGTGTTATGTTTTAAAGTCAAGCTTTGTAACCTCCGAGGTATATTGGGCCTTATAGGATCATTCGGAGAGTGGGCCAAGTAGCATATAAGTTAGAGTATCCCTCAGAATTGGAGTCTGTCTATCCGATTTTTCACGTATCTATGCTATGGAAGTGCATTGGCGATCCTACCCGAGTGGTGCCCACAGATGATATACATATTACGAAGGACTTGTCATACGAGCAAATTCCAGTTGCCATCCTAGACCGACAAATTCGTAAGCTACGAAATAAGGCGGTAGCCTCCGTGAAGGTTTTATAGAAAAGCAAGAATGTGGAAGAGATGACATGGGAAGCGGAGGAAGAAATGAATTCTAAAAACCCCTACCTATTTCAAACTGAAGAATGGCTCGAGATAGAACATCACAGCTCCATTCAGGCCAGTAGGTCATCAGGTAAGCTCTTATTTTTGACATTCAGTATTTATGATTTACGGATGTGTGAGGCAAAGTGTTGCTATTTAAAGACATTGGCCATGTGTGGCATGTATAATATGTTTTCTGGCTGCGTGCAGGTTGGTTTTAGTCTAGCGTATGGAGGAGACTCTAGTAAAATTTTCCGAAGTCTCCAAGAGTAAACATTCAAGGACGAATGTTCCCCCGGGGGGGGGGGGATGATGTTACACCCTATATTTTCATACGTAAAAGTGCGTCGTAAGCAAACTAATGTAGCACTAAAAATGAGATAATATTTGAAAGTATATAAAGTATGGTAATCATGTTACCTCGGAGGTTACAAATATTGAAGATCATGAACAATAGGTACAAAGAGGGTTTGAAGGTTCAGAAGCTAAAGGAATTGAAGAAAACAATGTTTTGTCGAAAGTCGAAAAGATGGGAATGTTATAACATGTACTTTTGGGGTGAGACTAGGGTGCCTAACATGATAAGGAGGTTATGTTATGAATTAGGTTAGTCGTATGATAGTCGTGTGTTATGTTTTGAAGTCAAGCTTTGTAACCTCCAAGGTATACTGGGCCTTATAGGATCATTCGGAGAGTGGGCCAAGTAGCATATGAGTTAGAGTTGCCCTTAGAATTGGAGTCTGTCCATTCGGTTTTTCACGTATCTATGCTACGGAAGTGCATTGGCGATCCTACCCGAGTGGTGCCCACGGATAATGTACAAATTACGGAGGACTTGTCATACGAGGAAATTCCAGTTGCCATCCTAGACCGACAAATCTGTAAGCTACGAAATAAGGAGGTTGCCTTCGTGAAGGTTTTATGGAGAAGCAAGAATGTGGAAGAGATGACGTGGGAGTCGGAGGAAGAAATGAAGTCTAAAGACCCCCAACTATTTCAAACTGAAGATATGGCTCGAGATAGGATGCTACAGCAAAGCTCTATTCAGGCCAGTAGGTCATTAGGTAAGCTCTTATTTTTGACTTTCAGTATTTATGATTTACGGCTGTGTGAGGCAATGTGTTGCTATTTAAAGACATTGACCATGTGTGGCATGTGTAATATGCTTTCTTGCTGCGTGCAGGTTGGTTTTAGTCTAGTGTACGGAGGAGACTCTAGTAAAATTTTCCGAAGACTCCAAGAGTAAACATTCGAGGATGAATGTTCCCAAGGGGAGAATGATGTTACACCCTATATTTTCATATGTAAAAGTGCGTCGTAAGCAAACTAATGTAGGACTAAAAATGAGATAATATTTGAAAGTATATAAAGTAAGGTAATCATGTTACCTCGGAGGTTACAAATATTGAAGATCATGAACAACAATTACAAAGAGGGTTGGAAGGTTCAGAATCTAAAGGAATTAAATAAAACAATGTTTTGTCGAAAGTCGACAAGATGGGAATGTTATAACATGTACTTATAGGGTGAGACTAGGGTGCCTAACATGATAAGGAGGTTATGTTATAAATTAGGTTAGTCGTATGATAGTCGTGTGTTATGTTTTGAAGTCAAGCTTTGTAACCTCCAAGGTATATTGGGCCTAATAGGATCATTCAGAGAGTGGGCCAAGTAGCATATGAGTTAGAGTTGCCCTCAGAATTGGAGTCTGTCCATCCGATTTTTCACGTATCTATGCTATGGAAGTGCACTGGCGATCCTAACCGAGTGGTGCCCATGGATGATGTACAGATTACAGAGGACTTGTCATACGAGGAAATTCCAGTTGCCATCCTATACCGACAAATCAATAAGCTACGAAATAAGGAGGTAGCCTCCGTTAAGGTTTTATGGAGAAGCAAGAATGTGGAAGAGATGACGTGGGAAGCGGAGGAAGAAATAAAGTCTAAATATCCCCACCTATTTCAAACTGAAGATATGGGTCGAGATAGGATGCTACAGCACAGCTCTATTCAGGCCAGTAGGTCATCAAGGAAGCTCTTATTTTTGACTTTTGGTATTTATGATTTACGGCTGTGTGAGGCAAAGTATTGCTATTTAAAGACATTGGCCATGTGTGGCATGCATAGTATGTTTTTCGGCTGCATGCGGGTTGGTTTTAGTCTAGTGTACGGAGGTGACTCTGGCAAAATTTTCCAAAGTCTCCAAGAGTAAACATTCGAGGACGAATGTTCCCAAGGGGGGAATGATGTTACACCCTATATTTTCATACGTAAAAGTGTGTCGTAAGAAAAGTAATGTAGGACTAAAAAAGAGATAATATTTAAAGGTATATAAAGTAAGGTAATCATGTTACCTCGGAGGTTACAAATACTGAAGATCATGAACAACAAGTACAAAGAGGCTTGGAAGGTTCAAAAGCTAAAGGAATTGAAGAAAACAATGTTTCATCGAAAGTCGACAAGATGGGAATGTTATAACATGTAATTTTGGGGTGAGACTAGGGTTCCTAACATGATAAGGAGGTTATGTTATGAATTAGGTTAGTCGTATGATAGTCGTGTGTTATGTTTTGAAGTCAATTGAGTTGTGGAACAAAAGTCGATGAAAGTCATCACAAGTTACATTCATAAGTTTTACTGAAACTTTGGGTCAAATGTAACTGCAATTTTCTCCCAATATAATTAGAGTTATGGGGTTTTCAACTCATAAAATTGAAGGTCTATGAGTCTTTTTTTTAACTCATTAAACCGTGTATCAATACGACATCGGAGTAGAGAGATATATGCATTTTTGCGAGACTGCGCAGGCTGCTAGGTGACAAGTAGGTGTCTTACCTACTTGGTTAAATGAGAGCCCAAAAAGAGGCAATTTTGGGTCGGCCAAAGAGCCCATTTAAGGGCTTATCTCCTGAAATATAACACTCATTACATATCACAAATAACCAAACCTAAACCCCTGCAAACTTCCTCCCAAAAATTACCCACAAACCCTAATTGATTTTCTTTCCCTTTCAAGTTCTAATTGGGGGTAAAACCTAGAGTTTGGAGAACCAAGATAAGGGTTGAGTTATCCAACAAATAAGGTAAGTTTACTGCTCTCCTTCATCCATTTTTTCTGCTGTAAATTCATGGTAACTCGTTCTATACTTGTAAGAACTCACGGGACGGTGATCGGAAGCCGTGAGTTCGAGTTATTCACTTGTAGCGGACTGTTTTGTGATGCTGATGGGCTGTGCATTTTACTACTGTTTTGTGGAGGTTTTGAGGAGGAAGGGTGTGTAGAAACACCATATATATGTAGGGTGGTGGTCTGGTCGTTCGTCGTAACATTTCCGGGTCGTTTGACACTACTACGGTGGTCGTTTTGTGTATGAAGAGATTGCGGTGTGTTGGGCTGTTTTGTAGTATTTTATGGCGTATAAGGCTGGAAAATAATGTATATATGTTGTTGTTGTGTTTTTGTGTTGTTGGTGTTATATTGAATTTGGAGGAAGCAAGGATTATAGGGGAGACGCTGCCCGTTTTTATACAAAATAAGCTTGTCGTTAGTTGTACGATAGTTGTACCTTTCGCAACTTAATTATAGTATTATTATCATTGTTGTAGATTAAAGTGCGAAGAGGTGAGTTCAACTTGGTGATTGGAAAGATTGTGATAAGGCATGTTAAGGCCAAGCCCTTCCTTCATTTTGGCATGACCTCGTAATTACACGTGTTTGATAACGAGGCATAAAGAGAAGTTCATACTCCAGAATTTATATACACTATCCTAGTCTCATAAGTTACAGTATTCTCCCTTATCGAGAATTTATATTCAATTGAGTATTTTCTTCTTTCAGTCAAGAGAGCAGAGGGTCTATTATATACAGTATTACATTATTTTCACCACCATCGAGCTATAATCGATGGGCAGGCCCCTATTGGGCAACCTCTGATCAGATGGTAAGTTATATACCGAGCCTACTATGGCCGAGCGCCTATGAGCAAGACCATAATGGTCGAGATACAAAGCCTAGTATGGTCGAGCGCCTATGAGCGAGCCTACTTCGGCGGAGCAGTTACACGTTCCGAGCCTTATAAGGCCGGACATTTATTTGACTTACTATATTGAGAGAGTTGAGTCAGTATCAGCAGGTAAGTATATCTCCGGGTCATCTTTGATTCCCAGTTACTTTCAGTTATCATATTATCAGTTCATTTTCAGCTTTCAGTTATTTTATTGCCTTACATACTCGGTACATTATTTCGTACAGACGTCCCTTTTCTGGGGGCGCTGCATTTCATGCGTGCAGGTTCAGACAGACAGACGGGTAGACCTCCTCAGTAGGTGTTGCCCGAGTTCAGCCTGATCGATAAGCTCCACGTACTTCGGAGTTGCCGGGTCTAGAGTTTTGTGTACAACTTATGTATATATGTATATATATTATGGGTATGTCGGGGCCCTATTCCGATCATGGTACAACCATCAGTAGAGGCTTGTAGACATATCCTATCAGTTATTGCAGTATGTTGGGCTTGTAGGAGTTATATGTGTATTTTGTTAGTTTGTCAGTTGTAGTAGTTATGACGACCTTATCGGCCTAGCTTTATATTGATGTTTAGTCAGCATTAGTTTCCATCCAATTTTATATTTTGCTTCGCAATTTATCTTGCAATGTGGCCCCATGACCTAAGTATGACATTATATGTTCAAAGTCCCTTAGTCGCAAGTTGGTACGCAAGGTTAGGTGAGGCAACGGGTGCCGGTCTCGCCCCCCAGGCTCGGGGCGTGACAATCCGCCACATATAATCTGCTGTTGGGATAACCATGGATACATGCTGCTAGGGTCGTAGCCTCTACTCTACACCAGGCTGTGAAGTTCGAATGGAATCATCAGGAAGTGATCATCCACGAGGATGGAAGTAATCCCATTTACACCAATCAAACAGTTCCGGTTGTTGAGAATAGAAGGAAGTTGGGTGGAGAAACATACCATCGCATCGAACGTGTCAATGCAATTGAGAAAGACAAATAATGGAGTAACAAGATTGAAAGCATATTGTTATGGACAGGGTATGAACCCACCAAGAATCTCCAACAGATCACCAAACCGATACAGCTAAAGCGTCACGGCATAACTTTTGGGCTTGGGTATGAATACACCTGGCACGAGTATCAGAATTGGTCGCCACCATGGCGTGGCCCTTATTACCCTCTTGAACAGGCAATATCGCATCTGCACCAGACATTTCAACATAGTGAAGTGATATGGGGATCTGAAGAAGATGAGGCACTAGCTGGCCTGAGGAATCTATTTTTGGACGATGAAGACATGGATTGCAATGCAATAGTTGAGGAGGAGGAGAAGGAACACCTTACTATTCAGACAGTGGGAGAAGGAGCCGTTCTCAAGAACTGGAAAGCCACACCATCCCGAGCCTGTCGAGTTCCTAGGTAGCCTTGCAATTAGAACAAGTTATCCTTAAAAGCAATTTTAAGCATTTAAGACATTCTCAGTATTTTATTTTGAACGTATTTTGTTTTGAAATAATTGCTCGAGTCATCGAGCCGTACTTGTTTTGATGTTTTTAAGATTTATTTAATGCATTGCTATTTTAGTATTTATTAATATCCTTTACTTTTTCTCTCTACATCATTATTATTACTTATCAAGATGAACCGACGACTGTGACATGTAATGAGACAACGCAACATAAGGATAGTGATTAAGTGGAAATAGAAGAAGAAGATATAATACCTGAGGAAATTGTCAGGGAAATGGAAAATTTTGAGAAGAAGCCTAAGTCCAATTTGGACGAAACCGAGGTTGTCAATTTGGGAGATTCCGAAACTGTCAAAGAAACTAACATAAGCATTCACCTGTCACCATCAGAGAAAGAAGTGTACACCCATTTCTTGAAAGAGTATGAAAATATTTTTGCATGGTCTTATGATGATATGACTGGTTTGAGCACGTCTATAGTGGCACACAAACTACCTACCAATCCGGTGTGTTCGCCTGTAAAGCAGAAACTCAGGAAGTTCAAGCCGGATATGAATCTGAAAATCAAAGAGGAAGTCACCAAGCAGATCAAAGCTAAAGTTCTCAGAGTGGTTGAATATCCTACCTAATTGGCTAACATCGTAACCAGTTCCGAAGAAAGATGGGAAGGTCATAGTATGTGTCGACTATCGGGATTTATACAGAGCAAGTCCCAAAGATGATTTCCCATTACCCAATATACACATACTAATTGACAACTGTGCCAAGCATAAACTCCAATCCTTTGTAGATTGCTTCGCAGGATATCATCAAATCTGGATGGATGAAGAAGATGCCGAGAAGACAGCCTTTATTACGCCAAGGGGAGTGTATTGCTATAAAATTATGTCATTTGGTCTAAAGAATACTGGGGCCACTTATATGAGAGCCATGAAAACCATTTTCCACGACATGATACACAACGAGATACAAGTGTACGTGGACGACGCATCATCAAATCCAAGAAGGGTACAAATTACATAGCAGACCTGAGGAATTCTTTGATCGACTTTGAAGGTATAAATGAAACTAAATCCCGCAAAATGTGCCTTTGGAGTCCCTACTGGAAAGTTGTTAGGATTCATCGTCAGCCGCCGAAGGATTGAGCTAGACCCGTCAAAGGTCAAGGCTATCCGAGATTTGCCACCTCCAAAGAATAAGAAAGATGTGATGAGTTTTTTGGGGCATCTCAGTTACATCAACCGCTTAATAGTGCAATCGACTGTGATCTGTGAGCCGATTTTCAAAATGTTAAAGAAGGATGCCGCAACAAGTTGGACTTAAGACTGCCAGAAAGATTTTGACAAAATCAAGGAATATTTGTCCACACCACCAGTCCTGGTCCCGCCAGAACCTGGAGACCTTTGCTACTTTATTTGTCCGTGCTAGATGGGGCCTTCGGTTGTGTCTTAGGACAACACGACGAGACGGGGAAAAAAGAGCAGGCCATATACTATCTGAGTAAGAAGTTCACACCCTATGAAGCATAATATTCTTTCTTAGAACGCACCTGCTGTGCCCCGACTTGGATAGCTCAGAAATTAAGGCATTACTTCTGTGCCTACACTACATATCTCATATCAAGGATGGATCCTCTGAAATACATTATCCAGAAACCCATGCCTACAGGGAAACTAGCAAAATGGAAGATATTGTTGAGTGAATTTGATATTAGCTATGTGACTCAGAAGACGATCAGTGGACAGGTATTAGCAGATCATCTCGCAGAAAATCCTGTACGAGGAGAATACGAATCACCGAAAATGTATTTTCCTGATGAAGAAGTATCATTTGTAGGGGAAGATATCATCGAAACTTACGACGGTTGGAGAATATTCTTCGATGGGGTTGCGAACTTCAACGGAGTGGGTATTGAAGCCGTTTTGGTGTCAGAGACAGGTCAACATTATCCGGTATCTGTGAAGCTCGGATTTCCGTGCACCAACAATATGGCAGAATACGAGGCTTGCGTATTGGGGCTTAATTTGGCCATTGACATGAATATCCAGGAATTAATGGTAATTGGTGATTCAGACCTTCTGGTACATCAGGTTCTAGGAGAGTGGGCTACAAAGAACACCAAAATACTACAATATCTATATCATGTGCAAGAGTTGATGAAAAGATTCACAAAGATATAATTCAAACATGTTCCGAGAATCCAGAATGAGTTCGCAGACGCATTGGCCACTTTGTCCTCCATGATACAGCACCCTGACAAGAATTTCATCGACCCTGTTCCAGCAACAATCCATAATCGGCCATCTTATTGCGCTCATGTTGAAGAGGAAATGGATGGGAATCCGTGGTTCCATGATATCAAGGAATACTTGGCAAAAGGAGAATACCCGGAGCATGCAAATCATACTCAGAAACACACACTCCGAAGATTATCCAACCATTTCTTCCAAAGTGGAGGAATTCTGTACAGAAGGACTCCAGACCTAGGGTTATTACGGAGCGTTGATGCCAAGGAAGCTTCCAAACTACTCGAAGAGATACATGCCGGAGCTTGCGGACTACACATGGATGATTTCATTTTAGCGAAGAAAATATTGAAAGCAGGATATTTTTGGATGACTATGGAAACACACTGCATTAGGTATGTCCAAAAGTGTCACCAGTGCCAAATACATGTAGATATGATACGGGTGCCACCAAATGAACTCAATACAACGAGTGCACCTTGGCCTTTTGCCGCTTAGGGAATTGGATGTCATCGGTCCGATCGATCCCACCGCTTCGAACAGGCACGGGTTCATATTAGTGTCCATAGACTACTTCACAAAATGGGTTGAGGCTGCATCTTACAAGGCTGTAACCAAGAAAGTCGTCGCAGATTTTGTCAGGGATCGTATTGTTTGACGATTCGGGGTGCCAGAATCCATCATCACCGACAAAGCCGCCAATCTCAATGGTGACTTAATGAAAGCTATGTGTGCAACCTTCAAAATCGAGCATAAGAATTCCACAGCATACAGACCTCAAATGAATGGAGCCGTGGAGGCCGCAAACAAGAATATCAAGAAAATATTGAGAAAGATGGTAGACAACCACAAGCAATGGCACAAGATATTACCATTTGCCTTATTGGGATACTGTACCACAGTCCGCACATCAACCGGGGCAACCCCCTACTTGCTGGTCTATGGAAACAGAATGTCCAGAGCTTTCAACAAAAGGGTCAGACCTAGATAGTTCACACCGGGGCAGCTGGTGCTGAAGCGGATCTTCCCGCATCAAGATGAAGCCAAAGGGAAATTTTCACCTAATTGGCAAGGGCCCTACATGGTTCACAAAGTACTAACAGGAGGAGCACTCATACTCGCAGACATGGATGGCGAAATTTGGCCAAAACTTATCAATTCAAACGTAGTCAAAAGATACTATGTTTAGAGTGTTGCATTTTTTCATTTGATATAACTAAACTACGCTTGACCTGATTCCCGTTTAAGAGAGGATACATAGGCCGCCTTGTGGATTTTGTCACATCTTAATAAAATCTTCATTTTCCCCATGGTCAGAAACTGGGGCAGAATTTTGAGGAGGACCCTCAAAATTCCAGAGCATGTCCGGCCAATTTCATCATACGCAGAACGGCCAAAGAATCGCTTATTAAATTGGGGCAGAATTTTGAGGAGGACCCTGAAAATTCTAGTGCTAAGAAGTCGCAATGTCTCTAAAAGTGTCATAGTCATTGGTTCATATAATTTACTTGATATTGTATACTACTAAGTTTTTAAATAACTATATTTATCAAATGCATGCATATTTTTCGAAAACTTTATTTCTCTTGCAGCTAGATGTTACACAGGGTAACTCAAACAGGATCTCCAAAGCAAAGCAAATAAAATCAAGCATGCGAAGGCACGAACCAACCTCCCTGCAAAAATCACGATTTTTCTTTAGATGCGGGCACAATGAACATAACAGGAATATTCGCAAATACACAGATATCAAAATCACTATCTTCATAACGACAAAGCTGCCAAACGCAAACATGACTCCAAATAAGAAATACTCTGCTATCACTCATTATATTTTCTTTGCATGAGGCTAAGCGTTGCCTCCCATTTTGGATGAGGCTAAGCCATGCCTCCTTAATTGCATAAGGCTAAGCACTGCCTTCCGTTGTATGAGACTAAGCCCTGTCTCCTTTGATTAATGAGACTAAGCATTGTCTTCTATCTTTGCATGAGGCTAAGCCATGCCTCCTCAATTTCATAAGGCTAAGCACTAGCCTTCCATTGCATGAGACTAAGCCCTGTCTCCTTTCCTTGCATGAGAGTAAGCATTGTCTCCTATCTTTGCATGAGGCTAAGCCCTGCCTCCTCAATTGCATAAGGCTAAGCACTGCCTTCCATTGCATGAGACTAAGCCCTGTCTCCTTTCCTTGCATGAGACTAAGCATTTTCTCCTATCTTTGCACGAGGCTAAGCCCTGCCTCCTCATTTGCATAAGGATAAGCACTGCCTTCCATTGCATGAGACTAAGCCCTGTCTACTTAATGTATGAGCTAAGAATTAGTCTCCTATCTTTGCCATGAGCTAAGCCCTGCCTCCTAAGTGTCATAGGCTAAGCACTGTCTCCATTGCATGAGCTAAGCCCTGTCTCTTCCTTGCAATGAGACTTAAGCATTTTCTCCTATCTTTGCACGAGGCTAAGCCCTGCCTCCTCATTTGCATAAGGATAAGCACTGCCTTCCATTGCATGAGACTAAGCCCTGTCTACTTTAATTGTATGAGACTAAGAATTATCTCCTATCTTTGCATGAGGCTAAGCCCTGCCTCCTCAGTTGCATAAGGCTAAGCACTGCCTTCCATTGTGTGAGACTAATCCCTATCTCCTTTCCTTGCATGATACTAAGAATTGTCTCCTATCTTTGCCTGAGGCTAAGCCCTTCCTCCTCAATTGCATAAGGCTAAGCTCTGCCTTTCCTTGCATAATACCGAATGTTATGCTACTTGAAATCTAGCATTATTTTTGCTTTCCAGGGGCTAAGATCTGCCCCAATCTTATGCAAGACTAAGCTCTATCTTGTTTCGCTTCTCATATGACCAAGTATCATGTCTTTGCATCTCATGGGCTGAAATATGGCCATTTTGTCCAAAGGCGTCTAGTCCGAGGGCATCATCCCCATAGACTGAAGACACCATGTCATGGCCTGAGGATCTCTCAATATTGCACATCATTATTCAAAGGCATCATAGTTCAGAGGTACTATTTTCATGGTCCGAGAACATCATCTCATGGCCTGCGAATCCTTTATCATGCGATTCATGGCCCACGATGTCATGGTCTAAGGACATCATCCTCACCGTCCAAAGACAACCTTCATGGTCCAAACGGGATTTTCATCATGTTTAAATTCTTGCAATAACCCATATATATTTGCATGCATCATGTTTTAAGTTTTGAAGGTAATCTGGGAAGGAACCGTTCTTTAAACAGGAGCAATCTTTGCTCCGATTTCCGTTCATAATGTTCACATTCTGTAATTATTTCAAAATGTAACCGACCGTCATCAATTCCCGCTTCTTATTCTACGACCGTTCAAGTATTTGCTCATTGATATAGCCATAACGTTTCAAATTCACACTTATAACTCTGCATGACTTCATTTGATACTGTCCTACCCCAAAGAACCCTTTCCGAAACACACGACCATTCCTCTAACAACTCCATCGGTTTCGTTCATTGTTGGATCCAGAACTAGACACGGCCTGATTCCCGTAACACCAGGGATATGTAGGCAACTCAGGAACAAGGGTTCAGCCCCTGTTTTTTCTAAATCACATCATTCCACATTCAATTCGGCCATAATTGGTCATTATTTTCTTTACCCGATAATTCTTTCATCATTCAAGGGTAAAGAGGGGCAGTTGTTGATACCCAATTTTGCCCTCATATTTTTTTAAAATATATATGCACTTTGAAAACATTATTTGTGCATCATTATTTAGTTTACAAATCTATACAAGCATTTTTTATAATTTTCCATAATTTTTAGAGCTTTTAAATTTATTTTTTCTGTATTTAAATTACTTGAATAATTATTAATAATTCCTTCAAATTATTTTGTGATGACTTAATCATCCAAATTATTATTTTGCATCCTCATATATGTTTCGAAATATTTTTACTTTATTTTGTATAATTATGTTTGCATTTTTAAGCTATTTACCTAATTTTGCAATAATAGCCTATATTCATATATAATTGCTTTTTATCTATACTATTTGTGTCAAAACAGCCTTCGATATTTTTAAAATGCTAAAGCATTATAGTTTATCATTTTATTGCATAAATAACATTATTTATTTATTTATTAAGTATTTTTATAAGTTATTTTGTTAAATTTTGTGTATTTAAATAATAGTCCATTTTTAAAACCAAAATTCGGACCTAAATTAGCCCAATTACCCCTGGCCCAAGACCAAATGGCCCTGTCTAATACCCGGTCGGTATCATTTTATCTTAACCCGCTCCGTTCATTTTTAAATCCCAGTAGCTGATCTTTCAAGATCAACAACCCACATCCTTTACCCCCGTTTTAATTACCCTAGACCTAAAACCCTAACCTATTCCCTCTAACCCGCCACCCCTAAATGCTCCCAATCTCTCCACTCACTTCTCCTACGAACTTTAGCCGCCGCCTCTCAAAACCCTTTCCCTAATCCCTCTTCTAATGGGATTTCCCTCTCATCCACTTACCATATTAGTATGTTTTCGCAATTGGTTGATTCTCCATGGTATCACCTAGTACTTGCCTAAACATGGCAAGTATTACCACTATGACTCTGTCCGATTGACTCCCATCTCTTGAATCTGGACGATATTCCGTCTACACACGTTTTATTCTACACTGTGTGAGTCCGATTTTGTTTGTATTTTTGCTGATTTACACTTCCCTTAAAACTAGGGTTTTCAGATCTCTTGAAGTCGAACAAAAATGGGTTCGATTCTCTTATTTTGAGTGTTATTGTGTCTGTATTCGTCCTATATTCTACTGTGTGTCCGATTTTTGTTATATTTTTGTCAATATTTACTTTTCTTAAAAAAACTAGGGTTTACCGGTTTCTTCTCCTAATCCGATTTTAATTGATCTATGTGTTCTTCTTCCTTTTTATGGTTTGATTCATTATATTTTCTTACTTATTTGCTGATTTTACCACTATATAAACCCCTTCCCCATTCCCCTTTTGGACAGACCAGAATCACTATAATCTCACTAAAAATTTGAAGCTCTGTTCTGTTATTTCTTTACTATCTTATTCTTTACCTTGCTTTGGTCGACTGAAAGACAAGGCCACTAAGAGTATACTCTTCGAACTTTCTCTTGGTACAAGCATTCCCCGGGGTTCTTTTGAAGTTCTTGGGAACTTTCACGCATTGAGGTTCTGGGTTCTTGTGGATCTTCTGTTCTTTGTTTTGTCCGTTTAACTGGTAAGCTACTTGATTCTCGTAATTTCATCCCTATGTGTCCCTGATTTGCATGTGTTCTCACCTCTGAAGTTCCTGGCTTAAATATGTTTTCTAGATTACTTTTGTGTACGATTTTGTTAATCTCACCTTGTTCTAAGCCTGTTCGCATCTGAGTCTCCTCCTAATGATACTAGTTATGTGTTTACCTAAGCCTAAATTAGGTAATCTGAGTGCAAGGGTGTCTGGATGTTTCCCTAACTCATGCTTATTTGTTTTGTCTTAAACCTCTATAGTGAAGGCTAGAATGTCTGTGTTAATTATGACACGCTCACTTGCTATTTTATCACTCAGCATGATCCCCATCCCCATTGGTGACTGATTGAGAGCTTAACAGTCACCTCAATCTGTTTTTCCATGCCCTGTTTGAACCATTTTGTGACATGATTTAGATCTTCTCTAGTTGTTTAGTCTATTGTGACCATCCCAGAATACTCATATGTGATATTTGGTATGAGTTTGCTATCTTACACTGTTCTGAGTCCTTACAATGTTTGTTCTGCATGTACAATGCCTTGCAATTTGTATTAAAACTATTTTCTATCGACTATGATCTTGCTTCTATGCTAATATGTCTTCCATTCTGTCCTTTGTTCATTTGATACCCTGTTTCTTTCCCCAAACTTCTTCCCAATATGTGTGGTACGTTTATGTGATGAAATCCTGCTGAACCTGCTGGCCTGTTTGATTAGTTACTCTCTATGGCTATGTCTACTTCCCCACTTGTGTCCTTCAGCTATTTTCCTTTCTCCTTTATTGTTACTTATGTTGTTCTGAAATCCTTATTCTTAGTCGACTGAAAGCCAAGGCTATCAAGGCTCTTGCTACTGACCTCCCTAGTGTGAGCACTACTCAGGGTCTGGTTGGGGCTCTTGTGAACTCTGACACACTAGGATTTGGGGTCCTTTAGTCATTCCCTATACTACTGAGACCTACACTATTCCTGACACTCAACTCTTTCTTCATATGGTCTACTAAATATGTAAATTGGTTGGTCATCTATGGTGGTGTTATTTAGCTTAAGTTCTTCTATGGATTCTGGGTTGTGCTGGTGAATTTCTGGGTATGCTGCTGAAGGCCCAGATAGTGCTGGGTATTTATTTTGGGCCTGCAGTGGGTCTATTGTCATTGTTTATACCACATTTGTACTTATTTTATCATTGGGTCTGTAATAACTTTGTAAATAACAATTGGGGTGTTAGTAAAAATGGTGAATGGGTAGATTCTGATATTTGTGTGGAAGGGTAGAAAATATGCCTATAGTATTCAATGATTTACTTGCTATATATGCCACTCAATTTCTATGTGCACTATAGAAATCATGTCATTAGGAGAAGCACACACATGTACACTTCCTGTTAGCAAACATGAATTCAAATGCTGCAACTGTTCTTACTGCTATGCGTTGCTAGAAAACCTACCTATAGGAATAAATGGCAATGAATTATCTTTCAATTCGCCTCAGAACATTTACTAGCAATCATGTCTATAGGATTTTGATCATTTCATTTACCATTGTCTTACACATATGCACTAGAAACCTTGCCTATAGGATTTAATTATCTCATTTTCTATTGTATCAAATGCTCACTTAGAAAACATGTTTATAAGGGGCTAAGCATAATAAAATTGGCTCCAAGAAGTGATCGTTAGAGATCCTGCCTATAGGGTATAACTACTCGCTCTAAATTGTTAATGTTAAATTTCTCAAACGATGTTTACTGCTTATTCATGCCACTTTCAGAAAACATGAGTCATTTTGGGCTTTTCCAATAGATTTCGTTGCTCCCTCCACTGCGTAAGTCACTTAAACACAACGTCCCTATGGTTTAATAACTAGAAGCATGTAATCTCAATAATCAACATGTAACAACTGTGTAATCTCGTCTATAAGATGGGCCCCCCTTGCATCTGAAATTGCTTGCACGAGGTCACATAGAAACCAAGTCTATAGGGCTTAATGGCTATAATTTGGCCCAATTCTGAATCTGTCTAACGCTTAATGTGAGAATTTGTTCACGTGCATTTGTTCTCTATGTGTGGAGGCTAACTTGAGCCCTTAATTGCTTTTGCATGAAGTCCAACTTGTTTTGTATGTCGCCTAGTTTTATCATTTTGAGCAGTCTAAGTTAAGTCTAGAACTATCCAAAATAGAGGTCCAAATGCCTCCTGGGCCATAGGCATGGGACGGGTAGTGCACGCATAAGACACGGTTTAGAATCAACTAGTATGCTTTAGGTAACAACTTAAAGATAGTAATCGGCTAGCAGGAGATGATAGTCTGTGCCCGTTGAATAATACAAGTAACACCCCATCTCGAGGGAGTTACGCAGTATTATTTATGTTGCACAGGGTGATCCTTTAGGCTAAAACATTTAGGACGCCCCATCCTATTTACATTCATCTGTAAGTCAAATGTTTGTATTTATTTAAAGTCTTTTAATAATGAACTTCCCAAACTTCTTGCTTTCTTTGTCTTAGTTTGCCTAACTAATTCATATAATTCGAGTTCGACCGGGACCCACAGTTGTGGACCTCGAAAAGTGCCTAACACCTTCTCTTCGAGGTAATTTGAGCCCTTACCCGATCTTTGGTGACGCAAACTAGTTAAATTTGAGTTATTTGCAAATAGGTGCCCTAACGCACCTCAAAACTGTTAGGTGGTGACTCTCCTCTTTTAACCCTTCCTTTAAAAGAGTTGTCACACGTCGAAACCCGATTTAGTGAGAAAAAGGGGCGCGACAGTGCCTGATTAATGTCGCCGCACAACACAAGTAAGCGCATTTAAGGCACTCTCAACATCGGTGGCTCGAGCGTATGAGTCACCGACACTACTTTCGCATTATCCATGCCCAAATAATGTTTTAACCGGTGCCCATTGGCTTTGAATGTGCGAGAGTCATTTTCCGCAGTAATCTCTACTGCACCAGTGGGGTGAATCTCTACCACACGAAATGGTCCTGACCATCTTGTCTTTAATTTGCCCGGAAATAACCTCAATCGTGAATTGTATAGCAATACCCTATCTCCGTGTTTAAAACTCCGCTCAAGAATATTTTTGTCATGTATCATCTTTATTCTCTCCTTGTATAATCTTGTGCTCTCAAAAGCATGGTATAGAAACTCATCAAACTCAGGCAACTCCGTGACTCTAATTGTACCCGCAACTTCTATATCGAGATTCAACTGCCTCAATGCCCACAAGGCTCTATGCTCCAACTCCACCGGTAAGTGACACGCCATCCCAAACACCAACTTGTACGGTGACATGCCAATAAAAGTTTTGAAAGCGGTGCGATTGGCCCAGAGTGCATCATCTAACTTTCTCACCCAATCCGTTCTTGTAGCATTCACTATCTTTGTCAACACGCTCTTTATCTCTCTGTTAAAAACATCCACTTGCCCACTCGTTTGTGGATGATTTGGGGTGGCAACTTTGTGGTGTACATCATACTTATCTAACAACTTTGCGAAGGCTCGATAACAGAAGTGAGTGCCTCCGTCACTTATTATTGCCCTTGGAGTGCCAAATCGGGTGAATATATTCTTTCTCAAAAAACCAATTACCCCCTTTGCATCATTTGTAGGGAGCGTTGCAGCCTCCACCCATTTGGACACGTAGTCCACAGCTACGAGTATGTACTTGTTGCCATATAAGCTGATAAAAGGCCCCATGCAATCGATTCCCCATACATCATACACTTCTACCTCCTAAATTGGGTTCATAGGCATCTTATGTCAGCGGGAAATATTCCCGGTTAGTTGGCATTCATCACAACCCTTCACCCATAAGTGTGCATCTTTGAACAATGTCGGCCAGTAGATGCCCGACTCCAGCACTTTCGCTGCTGTCCTTACTCCCTCGAAGTGGCCACCATATGGTGACGCGTGACACGCTTGCAAAATAGAAGATTGGTCTATCTCGGGGATACATCTCCGGATCATGTTATCAACACAAATCCTGAACAGATAAGGCTCATCCCATTAATACATGACAATCACGAAAGAACTTTTTCTTTTGGATAGAGGAAAGGTCATAAGGAACAATACTGCTCTCCACGTAGTTTGTAATGTCAAGAAATACCTGAGATGAGGTGGTAGAGGCTTTAGTTGCAACTTTGGTGGCTCTTCTATCGACGGCCTAGCTGGAGGAGTTTTTCTTTCTTCTAAGTGCAAAGGCTCAAATTCGAGCTCCCTTCTCCAAAAACCTTGGCCTTCAAGAGCAAGTACTCACTCCGTTAAGTTCTCTCCATTTGCTTCATCTAAGTTCATAAGACAGGCTGCTAAAGGGTCTTTAGTGTTTAATGTCTTATCTTCCTCCTCCAAAATTATATCTACAACTTTTATTAGAGAGCAGTTAGTAAATTCACTTGGTCGCCACATAGATTTCTGCACGTTGAATGTTATTTCTTCATCATTTAGTCTCATTTTGAGCTCTCCATTTTCACAGTCAATTAAAATCTCCCAGTGGCCAAGAATGGTCTTCCCAAAATTATGGGAATTTCCTCGTCAACCCGACAGTCCAGAATGACAAAATCTTTTGGGAAAACAAACTCCCCAACCTGTACTAACACACCACCAAGGATCCCAGAGGGCCTTTTTACTGTCCGATCAGCCAACTGTAGTAACATGGACGTGGGTCTAGCTTTTCCAATGCCTAAACCTTTGTAGATAGCTAGGGGCATCGAGTTTATGCTTCCCCCAAATCACAAAGTGCCTTAGCAAACACATAGTTGCCTATTGTGCATGGGATTGTGAAACTCTTTGGGTCAAACAGCTTCTCAGCTATGGGTCTCGTCATCACAGCACTACATGTCTGAGTTAGTGTAACCGTGGCCATGTCTTGAGAGTCGAACTTACAAGACATCAAGTCCTTCATCATTTTTGCATAACCGGGCAGCTTTAAGGCATCAATCAGTGGAATGTTCACCTGAATTTGCTTCAACATCTTCGAGAATTTCTTATATTGCTCATCTTTTTGATACTTGGACAATCTCTGTGGGAATGGTGCTAGAGGTTGCTTCTTCCCTGTGATTTGAGTTTTATCTTGCTCAGGCACTGCTTCTACTGTCGTTTCTTGTGCTACCTCAGTCTCCTTCGCAACCTCTTTTTCTTTGTTGGTGTTCTTTGTGCATGTTGTACCGTCACCTCAGTTAACCCTGTTGAATCATGAATCTCAGTAGGTACTGGCACAAGTGTTTCAGTAGGTCGGCTTTCACGAGCAATTTCTTGCTCTAGATCTAGGTCTCTACCATTTCGTAGACTCACTGCCATAAGTTGTTCCGGGCCTTGCTCTTTTGGATTGATTTGTGTGTCTGCAGGTAACGTCCCTTGGGGCCGATTATTTAGAGCCATTGAAATCTGTCCTAATTGAATCATAATACCCTTTATTGCTGATTCATGTGAGTCTACTCTCTCAGTTATTTTTCCAGTGGACCCAATCAGTTGTTGCAACATTCCCTTAAGTTTAGAAAACCCATCATCTTGTCTCACAATCTGATGTTCTTGAGGTTGTTGATAAGCTTGCTGCTGATTTTGCTGGTTGTAACCCTGTTGCCTTTGGTAGGGCACCACTTGACCCTGGGGTCACATAGCTCCAAGATTGTTGTTGTTATTGTACTGCTGCTGTGCTGGTCTGTATTGTTGATTTTGCTGACCCCAAGTCTGACCACCTTGCCTCTGTCCCCCATAGTTGGCCACATAGTTCATATCTTCCCGATATTGCTGGTTGTCACCTTCCGCACACCACGAGCAAACATATGGTTGGTTAATGCATGGTGTACATAAGTACCCATTAGATACGTCAACTATGTGTACCTTTTGCTTCTAGCCTGATTCATCTATCTTTTTGGTGAGGATACTCATTTGCGTCATTAGAGTGGCTATATTTTTAGCTATGGAGTTGTTTGTGTCCAAAGCCACTGAATGAACTACGAGAGTGATTGTAGAGTCTCTTGTCATACATCCTGAGTTTTGGGTCATCTTATCAAGTAGGATCTTGCTTTCTCTGAATGTTTTGCTAAAAAATGCTCCACCTGCTGAAGCATCAACATTGGCCTTTAAGTTGTCTGCTTACCCCATGTAAAACCTCTTCCCCAACATCTGCTCCGGAATTCCATGATGTGGACACTTAACCAGCATAGACTTGAACCTCTCCCATGTTCTTGTAATGATTTTGTTGGTTTCTGCCTAAAGCTCAATATCTCATCAATTTGTTTAGCATTCTTATTGGTTGGGTAGAACTTTTTCACAAATTGCTTTGATTAATTCCTCCCAAGTAGTGATGGAGTTTATGGGGAGTGAATTAATCCAAGTCTGAGCCTCTCCCGTCACCGAGAATGGAAACAACAACAGCTTTATTTCTTTCGGTGTCACATTAGGTTGCCTTTGCATGACACATATCGACAGGAAATTCTTCAGATGCTGCTGAGGATCTTCAACGTATGACCCTGAGAACAGTCCCTTGTTCGGCAACAAATGTAGAATGTTATTTGTAATTTGAAATGATTCTACTTGTATCTGAGGGACAGTAATTGCAATTGCTAGGTTATCGGCGGTGGGTTGTGCCCAATCATACAATGCTGCTTCTGGCACAAGAGGCACCACACCCTGATTGTTCGGGCCATTCACATTGTCTCTGTTGTTTAGATTTCCTACTTCGTCTGCCATGTCTGGTTCGATTTGTTCTGTTGTTGTTTGCCCTTCTTGTTTGCACGATTCAGTTCCTTGAAAACTTTCTCAGGATCTGATAATGCCTCGAAAAATTCACCAGTTCTTGAGGAATTTCTAGGCATGCACGTGTAACACCCTAGACTACAAGCGTTAGAATTTCAATGTATTTAGTTTAACTTGAAAAAAATTAACTACACTAAGAATTCTTAGCACTTCTTTTAGCTGCAATTAATAACACTGTTAACTCTCTGGCAGCGGCTCCAAAATTTGATCATGCCCAACAATGCCTTATTAAAAGAACTAAGCTATTTTTTCAAATATATTCCGGTTAATAAATCCGGAATCGAATCCCACAGGGAATTAACCTATTAAGCACATCTACTAGACTCGCTCAAATTCGCGCAATCAATCTTTAGAAATATTTACGTAACAAATTGGATGTTTACTAACTAAATATTACGTAATGAAAATGTAATAAATAATAACTAACTACGAACGGGTTGTAGACAAGAATTGGAACGATCTAAGGTTGTGATTTCCCCTATTGTCGGAATCTTTTCCGCTATATTTTCTATAAATTTTCCTAAGTCTTCTCTACCGATTATGAGCACTCTGTCTGTCATAACCCTCTCCCGAGTAATTACCACAATATACTAGACATATTCTCCCAAATTACGCTAGCTGGCCTTAAGTACAGCTTACTCAGATCGCACCAAGGTTTCCTTATCCCTAATCCCACCTTTAAACCTTTCGTATTGATCCCTCATATATGTTAGGAGTGATGTTGTTGAACAACTACCTAAATATGCACTTTCTCCCGAGTAATACATACTAAATAGGCACAGTTAATTGAGGGCCCTTCAATCAATAGCAATAATAATATAGTTGAACAAATAGAGAAAATACTACGGCAAATCTATATTAACGTAACAGGAAAATCATCCTCCAATAGGTTCCATCAAAACCCTAGATTAAGAGTTTAGCTACTCATACTCATAGTAACAATATCCAAAGTATTTCGCATAATTAAAATACAAAGTAAAGATGAAAGGATGTAGAAATCAATGATTCTAACTCCCAACAGTTGTTCCACGAGCTATCCTTGCCTCCGGTTGCAAAAGTCCTTCAAAGTGGCGTTTTTAGGTCTATTTATATGTGTAGGAAAAGACCTAAACGTGTAGGTCAAATCCTAGTCAAATCGGGAGACGAAATAACTCTTCAAAACTCGGAATGGACCTCGCTCCAGACCTGGCGTCGCTAGGCATAACGCTTGGTGGACCTTGCCCTAGGCCTGGCGTCGCCAGGTATAAGGCCTGCTCGATCTCGCCTACTGCCTCGCCTTGCCAGGTCTCTCGCCCGCTACATGCCTGGCATCGCCAAGTATCTCTCCAGCTACAAGCCTAGCGTTGCCAGGTATCTGGCCTGCTACAAGCCTGGGTTCGCCAGCTTCTCCTATTCAACTGCTCTCGCGCATGCTTTCGACTTGTAAGTATCCTTTTTTCTCTACTTTCATCTCTAATTCACCTACACATAAAATGAACCCTATTATGCACAAATAAAGTGTAATTTATCATTAAAGCGTATAAAATTTAAGGCGAATAATATGCTTAACCATGAATTATAGCCACACATCAGGTAGCATGACTGTTACTCCGTATGAGACTAGATTTATTGATTTTTCTCGCATTGCATCTATCTTGATCCCTATTGAGAGGGAAAAGGTGCGGACGTTCATAGAGAGTCTTACCTATAGCATCAGACTGCAGATGGCTAGAGAGGTCGAAGCTGAGATTTCCTTGACTTAGGTAGTGGAGATTTACCATGAGGATTGAGCGTATTAGAGGCCAGGAGAGAGAGACGACTTCTAACAAAAGGCCTAGTCATTTTGGAGGATTCAGTGGTACCTCGTCTTAAGACAGGGTCTCCTTTAGTAGAGGCCATTCTATCAGGCCGGTACAGTCAACACTATAGGTTACACAAGGTACTTCAGGCAGCCACAGTGCTTATGCGCCTCATGCTGAGTAGCTAGCATACAGTATATCTCCAGCTCCCGTGAGTGAACCTCAGGAATATAGTTTCTATGGTAGCCTTTCCGGTCTTCACGGACAGGTTCGGACTCAGCACCCATGTCCTTAGGTTGGTTGTGATGAGTGTGGTAATACATGACACATCAAGAGGTTTTCCCCAGGTTGTAGAGTAGTATGCCATGGCAGGGTACTCATGCCATGATTACGGCACCGAATGCTACACCACCCGCTCGGCCGGCTAGTGGCAAAGGTTAGTTAGCCAGAGGTGGAGGCCATCCAATTAGAGATGGAGGCCAAATAGTGAGAGGTCATCCTAGACGTGGAGGACAGGTTGGTGGGGCTTAGCCCCGTTGTTATGCATTTTCGAGTTGGCCCGAGGAAGAGTCATCCGATGGAGTTGCTACAATGTTGTTTGATTCGAGTTACATATTCTTATGTGTCTTCATATTTTTCATCGCGCTTGAGTACGCGTCGTTATTCTCTTGATGTTCCCATTTTTGTGTCCATGTTGTTTGGGGATTCTATCTTAGTTATCGATTGTATCGGTCTTGTATTATTATTATTAATGGTTTTGATACTACAGTTTATATTTTGTTGTTGGATATGGTAGATTTTGAGGTTATTCTTGGCATGAACTTGTTATCCCTGTATCATGCTATCTTGGATTGTCATGCCAAGATTGTGACGTTAGATATGCTACGGTTACCTAGATTTGAGTAGAAAGGGACCCTCGGTCATTCCACTAATAGGGTGGTTTCACACTTGAAGGCTCGGTGTATGGTTGAGCATGGGTGTTTAGCGTATTTTGCTTACATTCGGGATTCTAGAACCGATGTTTCTTCTGTGGATTCCGAGCCGGTGGTGAGGGAGTTTCCATAGGTATTTCCTGTAGATTTTCCAAACATGCCACCCGAAAGGGATATTGATTTTGTATTGATTTGGTTCGGGGCACTCAGCTTATTTCTATTCCATCGTACCGTATGGCTCTAGTTGTGTTGAAGGAACTGAAAGAGAATTTGCATGATTTGCTTGATAAGGGATTCATTATATCGGGTGTTTTACCTTGGGTGTTCCGGTGTTGTTTGTTAGAAGAAAGACAGATCGATGAGGATGTGCATTGATTATCGACAGTTGAACAAGGTTACCATCAAGAATAAGTATATATTGCCTAGGATTGATGATTTTTTGGCCAACATCAGGGTGCCAAGGTATTTTCCATGATTGAATTGAGATCGGGCTATCATAAGGTGATGATTAGGGCATCAGATGTCCCTAAGATCGATTTTTTAGGACCTGTTATGGTCATTATGAGTTCTTGGTGATGTCATTTGGGTTGACTAATGCTCCGGCAGCTTTAATGGATTTGATGAACCGGGTGTTCAAGCCTTAATTGGATTCCTTTTTGATTGAATTCATTGATTATATTCTGGTTTAATGCTCCGTCCATGTTGTATCTTGGGATGGTATCTAGGTGGATCCTAAGAAGATTGATCCAATTCAAAGTTGGCCACGACCTACTTTAACCATAGAGATTCAGAGCATCTTGGGTTTGGCGGGCTACTACCACCATTTTGTCGAGGGGTTTTCATCCATAGCATCCCCATTAACCAAGTTGATTCAGAAAGGCGCTCCTTTCAGATAGTCTGATGAGTGTGAGGAAAATTTTCAGAAGCTCAAGACTATTATGCGGCTACAGGGTCAGATTTGTATTCTCAACATGGATGGTTTGAGAGATCTAATTCTTAAGGAGGTTCATAGCTTATGATATTCTATTCACCAAGGTGTCACGAAGGTGTATTCTGACTTGAAGCAGCGTTATTGGTGGCAGAAGATGAAGAAAGACATTGTTGGATAGGTCGCTCGGTGTTTTTGAATTGCCAACGTCAAGTATGGGCATTGGAAATAGGGTGGTTTATTTCAGAAATTGAGATGCCGGAGTAGCAATGGGAGGGAATTACTATAGACTTCATGGTAGGATTACCGTAGACCTAGTTGAAGTTTGACGCCATTTGGGTCATTGTGAATTGATTGACAACTCGGCGCATTAGGTCATGACTTCCTACACTTCAAAGAACTTTGTTAGGATTAACATCTGGGAGATTGTTCGCTTGCATGGTGTTTCTATTTCTATCATCTCAAAATGTGGCACTCAGTTTACTTCACATTTTGAAGAGCGATTCAATGAGAGTTGGGTGCACAGGTTGAATTGAGTACTACATTTCAAACTTAGACGAATCTTAGCAGACCATTCAGATCTTGGAAGATATGTTGAGGGAATGCATTATTGACTTCGGAGGTCAGTGGGACCAGTTTCTACCTCTAGCGGAGTTTGCCTACAACAACAACTATCAGTCAAGTATCCAGATGGCTCCGTATAAGGCCTTATATAGGAGGCGGTGTCGTTCTTCAATTGGATGGTTTGATCCTAGTGAGGCTAGATTATTAGGCACAAACTTGGTCTGTGACGCTTTGGAGAAGGTGAAGTTGATTCAGGAGAGGCTTTGCAAAGATCATTCTAGGCATAAGAGTTATGCGGACTAGAAGGTTTGTTATGTGGTTTTCATGGAAAGCGAGAAAGTTCTTTTTAGAGTTTTGACTATGAATGGCGTGATGAGATTTGGGAAGAATGGCAAGTTGAGCCCGAGGTTTATTGGTCCTTTTGAGGTGTTGGAGAGAGTGGATGAGTTGCTTATAGACTTAATTTTCCTCCTAGTCTTTCTGTAGTTCACCCGGTATTTCCATGTTTCTATGCTTCAGAATTACCATGAAGATAAGTCCATGTTTTGGACTTCAACACGGTACAACTAGATGAGAATTTGGCTTATGAGGAGGAGCCGGTGGCCATTTTAGATCGGTTTTCTTCGGTAGCTCGGGTTTAAAGATATTGCATCGGTGAAGGTGCAGGAGAGATCAACTAGTCAAGGAGGCGACTTGGGAGACCGAGCATGATATGCGGAGCAGATTTTCTCATCTATTTGTCACTTCAGATATGACTCTTGTCACGACCCAAATCGAAGAGCCATGATAGGCACTCGGGCCTTACCTGCCAAGCACCACTATGACATGCTTTCGTAACATAAACATAAGTAAAGGTGGACCACGTGGGCCATCATATGACAACCTGCTATCTCATTGGTGAAATAGACTGAAAAGGACAAATCCAAAGGGACATACATATATAAACATGTTGGACATAGTAGTACGAGATGACAAGGCCGTCAAGAACTTGAATACAACAAAGTACAGGCCAACAAGGCCATATAACATCTGACTACATCATCACTATCTACAAGCCACTATTAGAGTACATGGCACCATAAGGTCGGGACAGGGCCCGCTCCATACCCATATGTACATCAAAAATAACATAGCAGGATCCCATAGCAACCCCGAGACAAGTAGAGTGCCGGCCGAGTCATTATATCCTCCCCCTAATAAAATAATCGTTTGTCCTCGAACGAGCATAGAGACATACCTGAACTGGTGAAAAGATGAGGATAACGGCTGTGCAAATCCTGCTCGGTCTCCCAAGTCGCCTCCTCGGCCGGCTGACCCCGCCACTGAACCTTTACTGATGCAATGTTGTTTGACCTCAGCTTTCGAAGCTGCCTGTCAAAAATAGCCACTTGCTCCTCAACATAAGACAGATCCTTGTCCAACTGGCCTGAGCTAAAATCTAACACGTGTGACGGACCACCGTGATACCTCCGGAGCATCAAAACATGAAATACCAGATGGACTCCTGCTAGGTTGGGAGGTAAGGCAAGCTCATAAACAGCCTCCCTAACTCGTTGCAACACCTTAAACAGACCAATGAACCTTGGGCTCAGCTTGACCATCTTTCCGAACCTCATATCGCTCTTCATAGGCGAGACCCGAAGCAAGACCCGCTCTCCAACCATAAATGAAACATCGCAAACCTTCTGGTCCGCATAACTCTTCTGTCTAAACTAGGCTGTGCAAAGTCTATCCTGAATCACCTTGACCTTCTCCAATGCATCCTGAACCAAGTCCTTACCCAATAATCTGGCCTCGCCCAGCTCGAACCAACCCACTGGGGACCGCACCCCCTACTTTACAAAGTCTCATACGGTGCCATCTGAATGTTAGACTGATAACTGTTATTGTAGGCAAACTCCGCAAGTGGCAAGAACTGATCCCAAGAACCTCCAAACTCCATCACACACGCACGGAGCATATCCTCAAGAATCTGAATAGTGTGCTCGGACTGCTCGTCCGTCTGAGCGTGAAATGTTGTGCTCAACTCCAACTGAGTACTCAGCTCATGCTGTACGGCTCTCCCGAACCGTGATGTAAACTGTGTACCTCAGTCAGAGATGATAGATACTGACACGCCATGAAGTCTGACAATCTCACGGATATAAACTCGAGCCAACTGCTCGGAAGAATAGGTAGTCATCACAGGAAGGAAATGAGCTGACTTGGTCAGCCTATCCACAATCACCCCAACTGCATTAAACTTCCACTGAGTCTGTGGGAGTCCAATAACAAAATCCATAGTGATCCGTTTCCATTTCCACTCCGGAATCTCTAACTTCTGAAGCAACCCACCCGGTCGCTGATGCTCATATTTCACCTGCTGGAAATTTAGGCACCAAGCAACATACTCCACTATATCTTTCTTCATCCTCCTCCAGCAGTAACACTGCCTGAAGTCTTGATACATCTTCGAGGCACCCGAATGAATAGAGTACCGCGAGCTATGAGCCTCCTGAAGAATCAACTCACGCAAACTGTCAATATTAGGCACACATAGCCTGCCCTGCATCCTCAAAGCACCATCATCCCCAATATTGACCTCCTTAGCATCACCGTGTTGAACCGTTTCCTTAAGGTCAAGCAGATGGGGGGTCATCATACTGACGCTCCCTGCTACGATCATAAAGAGAAGACTGGGAGACTACACAAGCTAATACTAGACTAGGCTCAGAAATATCCAATCTCACAAACCGGCTGGCTAAGGCCTGATCATCCAACGCCATGGGCCTCTCCGCTGCTGGAAGGTAAGATAAACTCCCCAAACTCTATGCCCGACGACTCGAAGCATCGGCCACCACATTGGCCTTCCCCGAGTGGTATAAAATGGTGATATCATAATCCTTAATCAGCTCTAACCACCTCCTCTGACGCAAATTAAGATCCTTCTGCTTCAGATGCTGCAAACTCCGGTGGTCAGTATAGATCTCAGAAGGGACACTGTACAAATAGTGCCTCCAAATCTTCAAGGCATGAACAATAGCAGCTAACTCCAGGTCGTGGACATGATAGTTCTTTTCATGCACCTTCAGCTATCTGGACGCGTAGGCAATCACCTACGATCCTACATCAACACCGTGCCAAGGCCAACTCGCGACGCATCACAATAAACTGTATAAGACCCTAAACCTGAAGGCAATACCAATAGTGGGGCTGTAGTCAAAGCTGTCTTAAGCTTTTGAAAGCTCTCCTCACACTCTTCCGTCCACCTGAACTGAGCACCCTTCTGGGTCAGCCTGGTCATAGGTGCTGCAATAGACGAGAATCCCTCAACAAATCAACGATAATAACCCGCCAAACCAAGAAAGCTCCAGATCTCTGTAGCTAAGGATGGTCTGGGCCAACTCTACACTGCTTCCACTTTCTTCGGATCCACCTTGATCCCTTCACCCAATACCACATGACCTAAGAATGCTACAAAATCTAACCAGAACTCACATTTTGAGAACTTTGCATATAGTTTCTTCTCTCTCAAGGTCTGAAGTACAATCCTCAAATGCTACTCATGATCTTCCCGACTTCGAGAATATACCAGAATGTCATCAATAAAGACAATGACGCAACGAGTCAAGATAAGGTTGGAATACACTATGGATCAAATACATAAATGCTGCTGGGGCGTTGGTCAACCCAAATGACATCACAAGGAACTCGTAATGACCATACCGAGTCCTGAAAGTAGTCTTCGGGATATCTGGCTCCCGAATCTTCCACTGATGATAACCTAAACACAAATCAATCTTGGAAAACACTCGGGCACCCTACAACTGATCAAATAGGTCATCAATACGAGGCAAAGGAAACCGGTTCTTCACTGTAACTTTGTTCAACTAGCGATAATCAATGCACATACGCATAGAACCATCATTTTTCTTCACAAACAAGACAGAAGAACTCCAAGTTGACACACTGGCCGAATGAAACCCTTATCAAGCAATTCTTATAACTGTTCCTTTAACTCCTTCAACTTAGGAGGGGCCATATGATAAGGAGTAATAGAGATGGACTGAGTGCCCGACAAAATTAATATCTCTATCGGGCGACATGCCCGGAAGATCAGCTGGAAACACATCAGGGAAATCCCTCACTACTGGGACTGAATCAACTTTAGGGGTATCAATAGTAACCTCTCTCACATAAGCTAGATACACGTCGCACCCCTTTTCAACCATTCGTTGAGCTTTAAGAAATGAAATAACTCTACTGGGAGTGTAATCTAAGTTACCCCTCAACTCTAATCGTGGTAAACCTGGTATAGCCAGCGTCACTGTCTTGGCATGACAATCAAGAATAGCATAATGGGGCGACAACCAGTCCATGCAGCGGCGAAGCTACACATTGGTAAGGGTAGTCAACTGACCACCCTTGTCAGGAAATTACACTGCGTATATAGATAGAATATCATGTTTTAGAGGTACATTACATATATTGAACACTCTTTGTCATGAATTTCTTTTTTACCTTTTTTCAAATTTGAACACCCTTAAGGAGATTTCTGGCTTCGCCACTGAGTCCATGCCCAAGATAACATCAAAATCTACCATGCAGAGCAATAATAAATCAGATCCGGTCTCAAAACCACTAAAAATGATCAAACACGACCGATAAACGTGGTCTACAATAAGAGAATCTCCCATTGGAGTAGATACACAAACAGGGGAACTCAAAGAATCCCGAGATACGCCCAAATGCGGGGCAAAATAAGATAACACATAAGAATAAGTGGAACCTGGATCAAATAGAACCGATGCATCTCTATGACAGACCGGAACAATACCTGTAATGACAGAAACAGAAGCAACAGCCTCTGTACAAGCAGGAAGGGCATAGTGTCTTGCTTGGCCTCCCCATCTAGGGAGACCTCTACCTCCCTAACCTCCACCTTGAGCTGGCTGAGCAGGTGGGGTGGCAGCTGGTGGCGTAATCATAGCCTGGGAACCCTGTGGAGCACGCTGTGGCTGAGAAGTCTGTGGAGGTGCACCCCTCCTAAGTCTTGGGCAATCCCTCACCATATGGCGAGTGACGCCACACTAAAAATAAGCTCTGGGAGGACGTGGCGGTTCTGGCTAGCTCGGACTAGGTCTGCTAGACTGACCACTAAAATCACCCGGTGTAGGAGGCACACTAGATACTAGAGGTGAAAAATAAGGCTCCTGAGGTCTAGGAGGAGCTGGAATACCACTGGCGGCTGGAAGAGCTGAATGAACGGGGTGACTCACATGACCACTACCTTTGCGAGCTGCAGCTGGGGCACAAACACTAGAATAATGGTCCGACTCTCGAGACTCTTGGCCTTCCTCTCCTCCCTATCTCGAGCAAGCATGCCCTCCACTCTCCTAGCAATACTCACCACATAGTGATACGGGATATCCACCTCTAACTCCCGGGTCATGCTAGTCCTGATGCTGGGAATGAGTCCCTCAATAAACCGGCGAACCCTCTCTCGAACTGTAAAAACCAAGGCTGATGCATGTCTAGCCAAGTCACTGAAATGGACTGCATACTCTGAAACAGTCATAGCACCCTGGCGCAACTACTCAAACTCCGCGCGCCATGAGTCCCTGAGGCTTTGAGGGACATACTCTCTCAAAGACATGTCCGAGAATTGAGTCCATATAAGGGAAGCTGCGTCAGCCGGACTATCCAACTCATAAGCACGCCAGTACTGATAGGCTGCTCCTCAAAGCTGGAAGGTAGTGAAAGAAACCCCACTCGACTCTGCTATCCCTATAGTACGGGGGACACGGTGGCACTCCTCCAGAAATCCCTGAGCATCATCTGATGCAAGACCACTGAATGTAGGAGGATCGTACTTCGTATACCTCTCGAGCCTACGCTCCTCCTCCTCTGAAGTTGCTGCCCTACCCTCGGGCTGAACTGGGACTACAGGTGGTACCGGTATAACCTCTGGAATCTGATCAACCTGGACCCACTGCTCTAGGTTGCGGGCGGCGGGAGTCTATGCTCCTCTCCAGCCAGAGATAGGCTGCCGCAACGGGTATCAACCCTGCCCGAGCTAGAGTGCTGTACATGCTCATGAACTATGCAAGGGTCTCCTGAAGAGCTGGAGCAGTAGTAGTAGGCGTATCAGGTGCCTGTGATCCGACTGGAGTTGTTGGTGGCTCCTCTGTAGCAGCTCGCTCGGGTGCTCTGGCTGCACCACGTGTGCATCCTCGGCCTCTATCCCAGCCCCGGCCCCAGCCTTTGGCGGCTCTAGCAGGGGGCATGGTGCCTATTCATCTCTAGTCATACGTGTCCTCACCATCTGTGAGAGAATAGAAAACAGAAGTTTAGAATTTCGAAGTCAAAAAAATGTCTCGCATGACAAGGAATCAAATGAAGTGAAATTTTCCTAACAGTTCCATAGCCTCCCGAAGATAAGTACAGACGTCTCAGTACCGATCTGCGAGACTCTAATAAACCGTCTTGTGACTCACGACTCCTATGAACCTAGAGCTCTAATACCAACTTGTAAAGACCCGAGTTCCCCCTCTGTGAACCGTCGTGAAGGCACCTAGACCTACGACTAGGTAAGCCTAACATTTGCGGAAAAAGGAACGAAAAACATAAAAGCTATCAACTAACAGGTAAATTTAAATAAGGAAATGAGATGCCGCTAGGCATTTACAATAATCACTTTCGAAAAGTACTTAAACTCTCCCAAAACCCGGAATGTCATAATTCACAAGCTACAGAAAGAAAATAGTGCTTCTAAACTCCAGAATCTAACAAAGAAGAAAATACAAGAAGTGTTTAACATGAGGAAGAGTGGATAGGGACTCCTAGGTCTGTTGACACGGTAGATATACCTTGAAGTCTCTACAGCCATCTCGTCTCACTGGTAATGAGACTGATGTGCGGTACCTGGATCTGTACACGAAAAGCATTTGCATAAAAGGGCATGAGTACACCACAATGGTACCTAGTAAGTGCCAAACCTAACCTCAGTCGAGTAGTGGCGAGATCAGGTCAGGGCCCTATTGGTATAAACATAATAAATGAGACAGAATGAAATATTACAGCAAAAATAAATACAGAAATCTAATAGGTATAGAATCAATGAAAGACAACAGCTCAAAATGCATAAATAACAACAGGGGATCTCCTAGGATACCGTCCCGTTGTCCCAAACATAAATGTGCAAGGGGATCTCCCGGAATAACGTTCTGTAGTCCCAAAGTAAATACACAGTGCTGGGGGATCTCCCGGAATACTGTTCCATAGTCCCAAAATAACTATGCAGTACAGAGGGATCTCCCGAAATACCGTTCCTTAGTTCTAAAGTAAATATGCAACACAACCAACAGAAGCAACATTTACAGAAAGGAAACCACAATTCAGGCTAAGTCCGAGTCAAGGAAGAACAGGAATTTCACTAAAACATGCTGCACAGAGTTCAGATAGGCAGTTAAATCAGTTAGGGCAGTTAAGGCATGTAGGCATGCTTTTCTAAACTAAACAGGATAACTACATATGCTAGTGTAGCTCAATTAAAGGAAAACATATATTTTTGCTTAATGAAAATGAAGTTTTTCAACAAATAGTCCGTGGACGCACTCGTCACCTCACGTACACGGCGCTCATATATCAAAAAGTACCAAATCCTAAGGGGAGTCCCCTCCCCCCACAAGGTTAGGCAAGCCACTTACATCGAACCAAGCTCAAATTAGTCCGTAATAATGCTCTTTCACGAATATCCGATTCCGGATGGCCTAAATTTAGCCAAAACCAATTACATAACGTAAATATAGCTACATGAAACTAATCTAGCTAACGAAATCAAAGCTAAGGCAAGAAATTAAAAAAACGCCCTAGAAGCCTCCTCGGGCCCACGTATCGGAATCGGGTAAAAGTCACAAATTATGTACTCCCATTCACTCATGAGTTCACTCGTACCAAAAGTATTAAAAACCGAGGTCTAGTTACCACTCAAAACTCAGAAATTCGATTGGGAAACTTTTCCCCCAATTTCCAACTTTCTCACTCGAAATCCTTGATTAAATGAAGAAAGCAACAATAGATTAATGAAATATAGCCAAAATCGAGTAAGGAATCGTTACCCAATAGCTTCCTTGAAAAATCCTTCAAATTATCGCCCAAATCCGAGCTCTCAAAATCAAATGGTGAAGAATGACATAAACCCTCGATTTGGCCCTTTTTCTGCTAGTTAAACCGCACATGCGGTCACTTACACGCATCTGCAGCCCCTCACCTGTGGAAAAACCATCGCAGGTGCGAAAACAACTTAAATGAGCTGGGACCGCATCTGTGAGCATTGGGCCGCACCTGCGAGCCCGCTCCTGCGGTCCCCAACCGCTTCTGCGGACCCCTCACCGAACCTGCGGACCCAGCTGGACAAGGCCCATATCCGCTACTGCGATTCCATAACCGCTTCTGTGGCTCTGCACCTGCGGCCCAGAGTGCGCAGGTGCGGTTACACCAGATATAGAAACTTGAGCCATTTTCCTAAGTCTCAAACCAATCTGTTAAGCACCCGAAACTCACCCGAGGCCCCCGGGACCTCAACCAAAAATACCAACCAATCCTAAAACATCATACGAACTTAGTCGAGCCCTCAAGTTACATCAAACAATGCTAAAAACACAAATCACCCTCCAGTCCAAACTTAATGAACTTGAAACTTCAAAATTCGACAACCGATGCCGAAATCAACCAAACCGCGTCCGATTAACCCCAAATTTTTCGCACAGGTGATATTCAATACTACAGACTTACTCCAACTTTCGAAATCGGATTCTGACCCCGATATAAAAAATTCTACTACCGGCCAAAAAACTCCAAAATTCGACTTTCACCATTTTAAGTCTAAATGAACTACGGACCTTATAAACACAATCCGGACACGCCCCTAAGCCCAAAATCACCCAACGGAGCTAACAAAAATCGACAGAACTCCATTCCGGAGTCGTCTTCACACAACTCCGACTTCGGTCCAAATTCTAAGTCTTAAGCCTCCGTTTTAGGGACTAAGTATCCCAAACACTTCCAAAAACCAAAATGAACCTCCCGGCAAGTCACAGTAGCAGAAATAGATACAGGGGGAACGTTTAATAGGGGAACGGGGCTCTAACTCTCAAAACTACCGGCCGGGCCGTTACGTATTTCATCATTTCTGGTCACTTAACTGCACTTGTTAATATGTAGGTGCCTTGTCTTAGCCTCGTCACTACCTCATGGGGGTTAGGCTCGATACTTATGGAGTATATTGGATCGTTTGTACTTATAATACACTTCTGCACTTCTGTGCAAATTCAGATATTAGTACCAGCAGAGTCCGGAGAGGTGCTTACCGAATACCGGACATGCGACCCAAGGTAGAGCTGCATACCGTTGGCAGGCCTTATAGTCGTCTTTCCATTTCTTCTGTACTATTTCTTTTTACCAGACAATATAATATTTCTTTTAAGTCAATATATGTAGCAAACTCTAGTAGCTCATGTACTCGTGAATCCACATCTTGGGATGGTTGACCGGCAGTGTCGGATTTTAGACTCGTATGGTATGTTTTTGAGTTATCTTTATCCTATGATATCAGATTGATGTTAACTGTTAGTTCCTTTTTTTACTTATTTATTGTTATGTGTTGGCTTACCTAGAAAGTATGTTAGGTGCCATCACGATCCTATGGGTTAGGATTTTGGGTCGTGACATGCATGGACGCCGCAGACCCTTAGACCCCTTCCCTTATTTTCATAATGTTGTATTACTTTCAGTAATATTGTACTTTATTAGACTTGTTTGTACTACTTGGTATTGTGAGTTTGGCTTATCTACCATTGTATTGGCTTTATTAGAACTTTCTAAACTCATGTAGAAATATTCATGCATATAATCTATATATGTACATTCACGCAATATACATATGCATGAGACTTCTTAGTGAATTGTTGGACACTTGAAGGGTGCCAGATTAATGTAAATATTGAGTCTTCACCATACATAGACATTTTATACTCATGAAGGAGCATTCATATAATTCTTATTTGGAAATTAATGTAAATCGTATCTTTATCATACATAGACACTCTACATTCATGTAGGAGTATTCGAGTTAGTGCTACTTGATGCATATCTCCATTATATGCGAATTTGGTGTATTTGTGTATGCTTTTGGCCTTATTATGATAAAAAACATGCTTGTTATCTTCCACTTGACTGTGCATCTTATTATTGATATCTGATGTCTTCTTGGTTATTTTTGGGTTGTTTCTCTATTATCTTATATGCTTATGAGCTGCACAGGTTATATAAGTAAGTATCTTTGACTAATACCTCGCCGCTACTTTGTTATTGGGCTTGATATTTACTGGGTACATGGGGTCGGTTGTACTCATACTTCACTTTTGCACCTCGCATGTAGATTTTAGAGCTGAACTGTTGGAGGAGCCGAGGGCTAGCATGGAGGATGTGCCAATGATCCTGTTGCAAGCTACCATTTTGTTCATTGTAGTTTAGAACTTATATTTCTGGTTATATATATATTCAAACAGATGATATATTTTTATTCATAGTAATGTTATGACTCTAAATCTTAGTTGCTCATGACTTGTAATACCAGTTCT
Organism: Nicotiana attenuata; assembly: GCF_001879085.1. Taxonomy (NCBI): domain Eukaryota; kingdom Viridiplantae; phylum Streptophyta; class Magnoliopsida; order Solanales; family Solanaceae; genus Nicotiana; species Nicotiana attenuata. The sequence goes on along the minus strand of NC_031995.1, from coordinate 63,960,978 downwards.
TTGGATAGTTTGTATAAAGATTCGTATTCTTATTTCATTATTTATTGATGAATCTTCAGTTGAATTGTGTTTTTGCTGTTAGTTTGCCTAGCAGGTTGGGCTAGGCATTACTAGGATCTCGGTGGAATTTGAATCGTGACATATCGATCAAATTGTACGTAATTTAAATGGGAAGTAAAAAATACCACAGGATAAGAGAAAATAGTTGTTACAACCACACTTGCAAGTTGAAGGCGCTTCAATCTTCTACTTTTATTTATACTTCTTTTTTTAAAAAAAAAAAAAAGGGGGGGGGGGGGGGGAGTTGTCATGTGTCAATCACCACCAAACCGACCACGTTAGCATGTGGTACCCCGCAACTTGGGATCACAGAAGTATCTCAAGTTTGTCGTGAGTTTTGAGTCAAAATTGAGAAATTCGACCAGGATATTCACCTAGACATTATCGTAGTGGAATATTCCTCCCGCCGTGGTTTTATGACAGTTGCCTACACAAATCATATACAACGTCGCGACTCGTATTCATCCCTTGCTTCTTTTGGTGAAAACTCTAGAACATCCTCATTTCTAAAGACGGTCGCTACAGCTAAAAGCACTCTAGGGCTTCTCTTCTTTAAGGTAGTTTTACTTCACCTTCTACAACTACTATTCTTTTTATTTTTTTCTTTCTTAGTGGTGTTTGCTTACATAAAAATTATTTTTAAGTTTCTTGTTTCGTCAATTCGTTTGGACAAGATAAACGAACACCCCCTTTGCTATTTTCATCTTAGTTTTTCTGAGTTAGTATTGAAATTGACCCTTTTATCATAGAGATGAGTTTGGTTTCATATGTGTGTAGAAGAACCAAATCTATTAAACTGTTTGATCGATGAGTTCACTTTTCTTGAATCTATAGCAAATTGTTAGTTTTCTTTTGTTCTTTGTTTTGTTTTTGTTATTTCCATTCTGATATTAATTTAGTATCTGTAGTTTTTTTTTTTTTTTTTGGTTAAGTAACTTGAATTGCTAATTCCGAAAATTATAGAAAATTGGTTTAGTGATAGGAGACATCAATGTTCTATGGCATAGTTTTCCTTCCTTAGTGCACCCTGTTCAGTTGAATTTCTAGAAGGTTCAATACAAATAAAAAAGAAGGCAGCCCAGTGCATAAAGTATTCATGGGTCCGGGAAGGGTCGCACCCCAACGGGTTGTAATGTAGATAGTCTACCCTAATGCAAGCATCTGGCTGATTCTACAGCTCAAACCCGTGACCTATGGGTCACATGGAGACAACTTGACCGTTGCTCCAAGGCTCCCCTTCAGAAGGTTCAATACTTTTACAAAATTCCTTGCTAAGCTTCATTTAGATTTATGAGTATTCTTCATACCTTTTTCATATATCTAACACAGATTTAGAGCTAACACATGCTTGTTTCATCGCACCTTGCTTAAGTTCTTCCTTGCAGCAGCTGTTAACAGCTATAGATAGTTTAATTCATCGACTTGGAAAAACTGAAATATGATATTCGATTTAAGAAAAATGCTGTGAATGTATGGTTAATCATCATTTGTTTGGCTGCGCATTTGCTAAGGAATACTATTCTATTGGAAGTGTAGAACATGATTTAGCTACTAAAAATCATTTCTTCCAACCTGACACAGGTACTTGCTGGTGAGTTTAGTAAATTTTTGTCGATCACCCTCTAAGTGGATTGTGGAAGTTCACCTACTTGGTTCCCTGCACATCTACTAAGCAATTTTTGTGGTTCTTCAAAAGAGAGGATTTTAGGATATGCTGAAAGATGTGTTTGAGTGTTTGGGAGTCCGAAATTATTCTTCATAAGGTTTTGAGCTTAGCAGAGTTGTCTTTTTTCATTCCCAAAAAGATTCAGCCTCGGCGCAGTGACCACAGCTTCACCTTATGTGCCAAGATGAAACCTAGGTGGAATATTTGTATATTGCCTGTCACACTGATGGATGATTTATGCGAGGATGGTTGAGCAGCACATATCTGGTGAACAGATTGTACTAGCCAAGAGAGGATAGCTTACTATAATAGTACTGGGTTTCGTAGATTTTGAATGGCCAATACGGGAACTATTCTGTTGGAGCGATATGAATTGGGGAGATTACTAGGACAAGGTACATTTGCTAAGGTTTACTATGGTAGGAGTATCAGGACTGGGCAGAGTGTTGCCATCAAAGTCATTGATAAGGAAAAAGTTTTGAGGGTTGGGCTCGTGAATCAGGTCAAACGGGAAATATCAGTTATGAGACTAGTTCGACATCCTAATATTGTGCACCTTTATGAAGTCATGGCCACAAAGAGCAAGATTTATTTTGTGATGGAATATGTTAAAGGAGGTGAGCTCTTTAACAAGGTGGCCAGAGGAAGGCTTAAAGAGGATGTTGCACGAAAATATTTTCAACAGTTGATAAATGCTGTAGATTTCTGCCATAGCAGGGGTGTCTATCACCGGGATTTGAAACCAGAAAACTTACTACTAGACGAGGATGAAAACTTGAAAATTTCTGATTTTGGTTTAAGTGCTCTTGCTGAGTCAAAGCGCCAAGATGGACTCCTCCACACTACCTGTGGGACTCCAGCCTATGTTGCTCCTGAGGTGATCAATAGAAAAGGGTATGATGGGGCTAAAGCTGATATCTGGTCATGTGGGGTGATCCTATATGTGTTGTTGGCTGGTTATCTTCCATTTCATGACTCGAATTTGATGGAGATGTATAGGAAAATTGGCAAATCTGAGTTCAAATGTCCCAGTTGGTTCCCCCCTGAAGTGCGGCGGCTACTTGTGAGAATGTTGGATCCCAATCCACATACTAGAATTTCAATTGCCAAAATTAAAGAAAGTTCCTGGTCCAAGAGGGGAATAGCTTCTAAATCTGTCAAAGCAGACACTGAAAGGAAGGATCTGGCTTCAGCATGTACAGAGTCGGCTGCTGGTTCCTCTGAGAACAAGCAAAACGTGGCCACGCTGTCAAACTTGAATGCATTTGATATCATTTCCCTTTCTGCTGGCTTTGATTTATCGAGATTATTTGAGGATAGTCCTTTAAAGAAAGAAGCTAGATTCACATCCTGCAAACCTGCATCAGTCATCATATCTAAGCTGGAAGATGTCGCAAAGCGCCTGAATCTAAAAGTCAGCAAAAGGGATGCTGGATTGTTAAGGTTTGAAGGTTCAAAAGAAGGAAGAAAGGGGATTTTATCGATTGACACGGAGATCTTTGAGGTAACTCCAGCTTTTTATTTGGTGGAGGTCAAGAAGTCCAACGGAGATACATTGGAATATCAGAAAATTTTAAATGAAGGCCTGAGGCCTGGTTTACAGGATATTGTTTGGGCGTGGCAATTAGAACCACCACCTCAACAGTCCGAACAGCAGCTGGATGAGCAATCAAATAGTCAGCTTCAGCAACAACAACATTCAGATAACCTGCAACAACTCTCGGAGCAGGAGCAGCAGCAACTGCTATGTCCACCGCAACTACTTCAGCAAGAGCAGTTACCTTGATTATATAATACACTTTCAATTTCGGCATTATCTAGTAGATGTATTTTTGGTTCCTCCAGTCTCCTGACTCTTATATGTTTCGTCTGTGTAAATGTCTCTCAAGTATAAGTGTTTTTCTGTTTTTTTTTTTTTTTTAAAATAAAAGGTGCAAGTGTTGTTTTTCTTAGTTTTCCTCTTTTCTTCAATGCATCTTGCAAATGTGTTGATTTCCCAATCTGATTTCAAGCTTTGAATTTTGAAATGAAATTGCTGCATCTGTTTTCAGGCTAAAATCCTTTTGACCTACTGGTGCTTTTGGGACTACATTTGCATGCTCATGAGAGGAGTTTAAGTAGAGAAACATGGTTTGTGACGATTCATATAGTCGAGTCCCACTTATTTGGTTTGTGACGATTCATATAGTCGAGTCCATATGCATGCGGTCACTTAAGTCTTTCACATTTAGTTGGAAACCATCGTTGATTCTGATAGTCTAGTCGAGTGATTTTATGGTGTGCCTCACGCAACTAAAGTGTTTTTTTATCTCATACATTTGTGGATTCATATCTTACATATTTGGGTCCACAAAATTCCGGAACGATGTGAGACAAAAAAGAGGCCTCGCACAACTAAAATTAGTTTGCGTGAGGTACAAAATAAAAGAAATTCTAGTCTAGCTTGTGACTTCGAGCCCTGTGCCTTAGAAAGAACACGCGCAACCCTCTGATCATAAGAACGTGACAACAATCAATGTTGTACAAAAAAATTTCCAACTTTTTTGTTGCCCCTATTCGCTTTTGGAGTTGCGTATGATTGTCCCATTGAACCTTCCTCTTTCCATGTTTGTTCTGAAAGTCAGCAGCAAATTATTGTCAAAAACGAAAGCTCCAGGCCACGTGGACAAGTGACTGCCTTAAGTAACAATAAAAGATCTTCAGAATGCCCTTTTGTTGTACAAGGATTTTTTCTGTACATACGCGTATCTAGTAAATTACAGGTCAAGCAACTTTTGCTTTGTATGGAGACTAGGAAGTTTCTTGCTTGCTTTAACTAACGGGAGAACGAGGAACACCAAAATTGTTAAAATAACAAAAAATAAAGGGAAAAGGGTCAAAATTGTCCCTCTGCTATTGTTTATTGGTTACTTGTGCCACCCGTTACACTTTTCGGCCATTTTCGTCCCTACCGTTAATGAAGTTTGAAAAAATACCCCTAACCCTAACGTTTTGACATTGTGGCAGCTGACCACATCAAGTTTATCCATGTCAGCTGCCATGTCAGCTGCCAAGTCATTAATTAACCCACCCCTTTTCTTATTAAAATATTATCATCTTCTTCTTCCTCACACTCCCTCGCCTTCCAACTTTACCAATAGCCATTATCCCCATCCAAAAACCACTGCTCCTGGCACTCTATGATCATTTAAAAACACCAAACAAAGAATCGATTTACTCTTAAGGCCGCAAGTGCTTAACTAAAGAAACAGAAAAAAGAGCTTGTTTTCACAGATGGTAAGTCCAAAATTGAACTTTTGTTATATGTTCTGCTTTTTTATTTTCAACAAAGTTAAAATCTTTTGTTTTTTCCAAAAATATAAGATAAGTTTTGATCTTTATGGTCTTTTAATGGTGAAAATTTGTATTTTTTAATAGGAGGATGTGACTGTAGCAAATGGATTCTAAGGTGATGGATTGGGCTTGAGATATTATATACAGAAATATACTATATATTAGTATGGATGTTGTAGTTTTAAATTTAAAATGTGATTTTAAATACCGTAGAAGGTCTGAAAACGCCATTGAAGGCCGATTGAGCTTTTGGGTTTTGTCGATTTGAAGATGCCGATGTATAAAGAAGAAGAGGTTGGATCTGAAATTTTGAAGAGCTGGCAGCGTTTCATAGCTAAAAATCCTGAATGTGAACTACTTGATTACTTGAAACGTTAGAGAAGGAGCTAAAAACTCCATTGGAGGGTTTTTTGGTGAAGCTTGAAAACATTAATGGGCTTTTTGATCTGGTTGTTGTTTGGTTTAATTGAGTAATGGGGTTTTGTTTTGATGATTGTTGAGGGGTCGTAGTTAAATTCTCAGGTCAGTTGGTGACGATATGGGAGCTCTCTGTCAAAATTTTGGACTGCAAAAAAAAAACAAGGGGATTGTAGTTCAACAAGTCAGATAATGGTGCACTAATCCATGTAAAAGATAAGCAATTTGGTGGTTGAGAGTTCATGAAAACGCAGATGCCAGTGACAGCCTCCGATGAGAGACGACGGGTTCAAATGACTTGGCAGCTGACATGGCAACTGATATGGATAAAATTGATGTGGTCAGCTGCCACAGTGTCAAAACGTTAGGGTTAGGGGTATTTTTTCAAACTTCATTAACGGCAGGGACGAAAATGGTCGAAAAGTGTAACGGGTAGCACAAGTAACCAATAAACAATAATAGAGGGGCAATTTTGACCCTTCTCCCAAAAATAAAAAGCTACGGAGTAAATGGTTGGAACTTCGGTTGGGAAGCTAGTATGGAAATTCTTGATCTCACTCTGTATTGGTAGGTCTCTTCATGTAAATAATACACGAGGGAAGTTATTGTTTATGAAGGGTTCTATTAAATAAAGAACAACTTAGTTTTAACTAATATTTCCATGTTTATATTAAAGGACAAGGGAAAAAAATATGCAAACAATAATATTCAAAGTAGAAATTGAGAAGAAAAAAGAATATGCGTCACTTTCGCGTCTTCACTCAATTGAACATGTAAACAATAATAAGAAATTACTAAAATATTTCACAGAATGAGGGGATATTGCAAAACTTTTTCCACCAAATACACAATAGATGTTTTATTTCTTTTTAAACAAATCACTGAAAACAGAAGAATCTGTGTATACTGTTAAAATCGGGCTTACCCAATTTTACTATTGATCGTGGCCAGGAAGTTGCATTCAGGGTTAGCCTCGTAGTGGAGCAGATCAAAGTGACGAAGACAAGGTACCGAGTTCGATAATCGAGGTGCCCGAGATCGAGGCCGACAGCGATCGAGACCAAACAGAGCAAACTTCGAGCAAAGCACAATAACAGGAAAGCGAGATATCCGTGACTGATCGAAGATCATGGCGGGAATCTCGGAACGGATCAAATCAAAGGCAGTTGTTTAGGCTAATCATAGGGTTTGCTTCTGTAATTAGAATTATACCATAGATAGGATTCCTCTACTATATAAACAGGGTCCTAATAATTTTGTAAGCACCTCACACTCTAAGATATCAAAGCAATATAACACCTTTTCTATAGTTCATATTCTTGTTCATTGTTCATCAGCTTGTTATATTTTAATTGTTCTTGCACAAATTAGCTCGAGGGCATTCAAGCTCGAGGGTTGAATTCCATTCAAACACTGGTTTGCTTTATATTACTATTAATTTCTATTATTACTCTTTACATTTATCAATTGGTATTAGGTGAAATCACGTGTTCTTAAACCACATTATAAGTTTAATCGTTATCAAATTTTAAGGGTAAACAGTTTGGTGCCCACCGTGCGGCTAAGGATAATAGTGATTGTCTGGTATTAATTCTCGTAATACACACTACTTTACGCTTGTTCTTGTGGGTGTTTTTGATTTCAGGATCAATATGTCTAACTCGCAAGCAGTACCCACTCACGCCGATGACGACCTCGGTTTCCATAGAGAAAACGATATGTAGCCGCCCCAGGGATCGAAGTGCCTCAAGCTGTTCACGAGGGAGTACCAATCGCAAACCCCGTCGATGTCAGTTCGCACGTCGCCCTAACTGCAAATCTGGGCATCGACCTTGGAAATAGTGACCGCAGAGATACCCGAGAAGCTGATCAGAACGAACAGAGTGGCGGAGAAGACCAAATTAGCCTTCGAATGATATTCGAAATGTTGTAGACTCAACAAGCTGTGATAGCGCAACTCCAAAATTAGAATCGAGCACCAAGCATAATTGAGCTTGAAACATCAGAGGAAGTTGTTACACATGCACAATAAAGGGGAATGACTTAGAAGATGATGAGATTGAATCTATCTGATTGAAGAAATTTGGAGAAACTTTATAGAAGGGTGCCATGATATGCTATCATAACTTACCACCCAACTCTATTGATTCGTTTGCTATGCTCACAGATTCTTTTATGAAAGCCTACGCCGGAGCCATTAAAGTTGCAACAAGGAAATCGGACCTCTTCAAGGTAAGACAGAAGGATAACGAGATGCTCAGGGAATTTGTATCTCGGTTCCAACCGGAGAGAATGGATTTGCCTCCAGTCACCGATGACTGGGCTGTTCAAGCTTTTACACAAGGTCTCAACACTCGGAGCTCCATAGACTCACAACAGTTGAAGAAAAATTTGATCGAATATACTGCTGTCACTTGGGCCAATGTACACAATCGATATCAGTCGAAGATTAGGGTCGAATATGATCAACTAGGAACTCCAATTGGTTCGATTTAACCCAGCAGGCCCGTGGACAGAATTAAAAGGGACATCGATCTGGAACCACGATCAAATAGAGATAGATACCAGCCATACAATGGAGATCGGAGAAATAATGGGCCCGGATGCAACCCCGCACGGGATGATAGAAGGAATGATCGGGGACAGAGTTCCCGGGGTCTTATGAACAAAAGTGGTTTCGATAGGGATGCCAGGTCCAAAGAAGCACCTTGATTGTCATAATACAACTTCAGCGTCGATGCATGAGGTATTCTATGAACCATCAGTCGGATTAAGGATACTTGATGGACCAGACCCTTACAGACCAATCCAGCTCAAAGGAACCCTAATCAAATGTGCAAATACCATGGTACCCATGGTCATAGAACCGGAGAATGCAGACAACTAAGGGAGGATATAGCCCATCTATTCAACGAGGGTCACCTTCGAGAATATTTAAGTGATCGGGCTAAGAACCACTTCAAAAATAGAGATTCGAACAGGCAGAACGAGCAGGAAGAGCCACAACACGTAATTCATATGATCGTTGGTGGGATCGATATCCCTCAAGGACCAAGAAGTCACATAGCAACCATAGTCACCGGCCTCAGCCTGATTGGAGGAATGGGAAACCTTCGAGGATGATGATTATATGATACCTCGAACCTTCATGATCCCCGATGATTTCGATGCGATAAACTCAACGGTTGAAGAGCTGGAACAAGTCATACTGATCGAGCATCTGCCCAATCGAAAGGTATACATGGGCACGAGGTTAACTCCCGAGCTCAGGAAAAAACTCATTCAATTCCTTTTAAATAACATGGATTGTTTTGCTAGGTCCCAGTTAAATATGACGGATCCCACCGTATATCACTACGCATCGACTGAGTTTGGACCTGAAATTCCGCCCGGTGAAACAAAAGAGGAGACCCCAGTCCGAGGTAAAACATGCAGTCATTAAGGACGAGGTAACAAAACTTCTCAGTATAGGATCTATTCGGGAGGTAAAATATCCCGAATGGTTAAAAAACGTAGTTGTAGTCCCTAAAAAGGGAAACAAACTTAGAATGTGCGTAGACTATAAGGGTTTAAACAAGGCTGCCCTAAAGATCCCCTTCCTTTGCCGAATATCGACCGCATGATCGATGCCACGGCTGGTCATGAGATCCTTAGTTTGCGTGATGCCTACTCCGGGTACAATCAAATACAGATGAACCCGGAGGATCAGGAAAAGACTTCGTTCATCACTAAGTACGGCACCTATTGCTATAATGTAATGCCGTTTGGACTAAAAAATGCTGGTGCTACTTATCAGCGCCTAGTAAATCGAATGTTCGAAGAACAAATAGGTAAATCAATGGAGGTTTATATTGATGATATGCTAGATAAGTCCCTGCGAGCAGAGGATCATTTGAAACATTTACAAGAAACCTTCGACATACTGAAAAAGTATAACATAAAGCTTAACCCAGAGAAATGTGCATTTGGGGTCGGCTAAGGCAAGTTCCTCGGCTTTATGGTATCAAATCGGGTGATCGAAATCAACCCCGATAAAATCAAGTCAATCGAAGACATCATAGTTGTTGACAATGCCAAGGCTGTACAAAGGTTAACAGGACGCATAGCCACCCTGGGTCGATTTATTTTGGGGTCCTCAGATAGGAGCCATCGGTTCTTCTCACTATTTAACAATTCTCCCCCATGGCTTGAATTTTCAAAAAAGTAATTTTGATCCACCTTCTTCACATAGCCTTCAACAGGTCGTATCTCCAAATCTCTACGACAATGTTTTTCACAACGTGAGTAGTACTCCGGCGAAATTTTTCTGTCAAATCTCATGATTATTGTCAAATAGGTTGTGGCTAGAACTAAACCCGCCAAGATGAACCTGACTTGAAGCTTGCTCTGATACCACTTGTTAGGACCAAAAAAGCAGGTCTCATGCAGAAGATAGTAAAGCAAACCTTAAACGATGATACATCAGACAACAAAAGAGAAAATATACCTAAAGAGACACAAACATTTAACGTGGTTCGGTCAATTGACCTACGTCCATGGCGGAGATGAGCAATCCATTATATAAAAGAGTACAAAATATCGAGAGAACAACCTCACGAAGAGGCAAATACAAGTGACAAACTAACACTTGTCCCATAAAGTTCTCCCCCTAAACACGACTCTCAAATCCCATATGGCTACTGTATTGGTGGAAAAAAAAGACATGACACATGGAACAATAGTAAGCTGATGAGGCATGACATGTGGGGCGTCGATATAGCAACAAGTGGCACTCACAATTAATTGAGTTAAAAATGTAAGTTTGGTACGGGAGAAACACCCACGGGGTAGCATAGATAAAAGAATTGGGCCCGACAGTTGTCAAAAGTGAAATGGGAACAAAATGAATAAAGGTTGCAAAGAACGGAAGATACACGAACCAGGAACAAAAAAGGAAGGGGAAACGGAGCAGTTCTGACGAATCTTTAGTCATAGAAATGCCAGTTACATTTATCTATGGTAATGGTCAATCAATACAATTAATGCCCTTAATAAGTCCAAATTAAGTGTGAGAACCGTTATCATTATTTGCTCTTATATAAGGATAAGAATTTCATTTGTAAGGACTGGTTACGACTATTACTAAAATTCCTTGCTTTATTCAAGTTTTCAGCCTTGATTTTGGGAAGTGACTGTCAGTTCATTCCTTATTTTTCTTTGCTAATCATTTCCATTATTTTTTCTATTTCTTCTAAGATTATTAAGAAAGTGGAGTAAGCTTTGGATATCAGTAATCCATTTTCTTCTAAATATTGACTTTGACCGAGAAATCTATTTTTGGTTAAACAAATTGGTTCCGTTACTGGAAAACTGATAATCTTTTCACTTTATAAATTCTATTTTTTGATAACCAACTATGTCAACTGCTAATGAAAATAACCAGTTGAACCAACAAGAAGGAACCCCTCTCCCCTCTCCAATGGGATCCCCTCAGCAATCACGTGGATGTTCACCTGAAAGGTCTACATCACGTGCTGATGATCAACAAGGGGACGAACAAACTGTAGAGCAAGACGCTCTAAAGCACTTGATTGCAGAACACGTGAATAATTGCGCTCTACAAGCTTTTGTTGGAGGATTGCCCAATGCGCCACAAACTCCTCCACCGGTCAATACAACAACCTTAGGAAACCCACGCTCAGGGCTTGATAATTCTGAAAGTGGAGGAATTCCTAAGGAATCTCATGATAGAGGGTCAGGTACACCAAATAATTCTAATTTATAAAATTTGGTACTAACTGTTGACACCCAATTTTTTCCTATATATTTTTTTCAATATGAAAAATAACTTCAAAATGGTATATGTACGTATATATAAGTATATCCAAGTGTTTCTTTACTTTTCCTCAATTTTAAAAGATTTTTAAATCTATTTATTCTCCTGTTTTATCCATAAAAATCCAATTATTACTTCCAAAATTATCATTTTGGTGATTCACTTATTGCACTTTTATATCTATACTAAAATATATCCAAGGGAATTTTTGCACATTTTTACAAATTTATTTAGTACTTTTAAAGCTAAATTGCATATAATTGCAATATTAGCCTCTTTTATGATTTAACTGCGTTTATATTCATAAAATTAAGTCCAGTATTTTTAAATAATTAATTATGTGTTATAAATCATTTTAGTACCTTTAATTTATTTTCAGAAATTATTTTATTATTTTTATAAATCAAATGGGAAAATAGCTATTTAAAATCTAGCCAGATTTCATTTCAATTATGGCCTAAATTCTACCCCAATTTACCCCAACCCAATTCCTACTCATACCCGACCCCAACCCAGTTAAATAGACCCATTCCCGGATCCCCACCTAACCCTTTAAATCTTAGCCGTTGATCATTTAGATCAACGGCCACGGGCTGCCCTTTCCTAATTAAACCCAAAAGACCCCCCAATCCTAATTCATTATTCACAATCCACCGCCCTTGAACTCTTCTTCTCTCCCAAATCCTCTCTACAACAACCCCAAACCCTAGCCGCCGCCACCCTAATCCACCCTAATCCATGGCCTTTCGAGGTCACCGGAGACCTGTACCAGCCTTTCATGGCCTCTACGTGTTTAGTTTTGTGGTCTCATGACCAGACTCTGAAGGGGCTTGGTCCAGTCTTTGCTCAATGACCTTTCTCCGATCATCTCTGACCTTTCTCCGGCTAGCCATGGCCATTCGAGTCAGACCTTTGACTCTCCTATTTAGATCGGTAACTTCCGAAGCCTCTCTCACCTTTTCTAGATTCTTCTGAAACCCTAATCTCTAAGGTCTTTTCGACTTCATTCAGGTTTATCTTAGATCCATGCTTGCCATGAGTTTTTAAACGCCTTCTCGAAGTTTCTCTAACTTTGCTTTCAAAAAGACTCTTTTTTTTTTTCCGTTTAGGGTTTTCCTTCAAGTTCTTTTCAAAATCTTTTCTCTGATTTTAGTGTGTCTGTGATTCTACTATGTTTATCCATGTTATTCTCCTATCTGAGTTTAGCATGTAGAAACCCTAATTTCTTTTGGGTTCATTCGATTTTCTGAAGCTGCTTGCTAAGTGTTTGTTTGATTTATTTGTTTATCATCTTTAAACTCGATTGATATGGAAAACCCTAATTTCTTTTGGGTCCATTCGAGTTTTTAAAGCTGTTTGCTAAGTATTTTTTTGATTTATTTGTTTATCTTCTTTTAAGCTTGAATATTGTTGAAGAAACCTATGTCTTTGGGTTTGAAACTATTCGCTTGAATACTTGACTTGATTTGAAGTTCCTTTATTTCAGCATCTCTTTTCTTTATGTGACTCCTCTGTCTAGGTTCTTACTATCTTTGAAACTCGACTATGCTTAAAAACCCTAACTTTTCAGAAGGGTTTTCTCATCTGTTATTATGAGACCCTCTGCATGCTTCTGATACTTTATTTTTCTTCACTATTTACTCAACATGATTTGACCTACTAGACTAGCCTGCTTCGAATGTTTGTTGAACTTTGTGCTACTATTGCATGCTGTTTCTTTAGCCAATAGTTTGGCCTCACATGTCTATTGTTTGTGCACTCTATTTATATGCTGAGGTTCCTTCTGTAATTGATTTTCAATCTTGGGACTGATTTCAGAACTTCTCTTTTTGCGGACTCTAATTTCACTCGCCTGTTAAAGTAATTGATCCCTTTCCTTATTTTGCCTTACTGAATCTTTTTCCCAAAATAAGTGTATCTCTGTACTTGGACTCGATTGCTTACTTAATGTTTTATTACTTCTTTTTATGGTAATAATCAGTCTGCCTACAAACTGATTTTCTTTCCTTCTTTTGAACCTGTTAGCCCCGTCAAACAAGTGATTCCTCAATTAAAGGGGAATCACTTGGTTGATTGATTCTGACTATTGATTGTTTCCATATTTGTATTGAACTTTACTTATTGCCTTATTTCTCACATGTTTTCAAAAACTATAAAAACCCACCTCCTTTTCTTTCAAAAGGACGAAAAAAAAGAAAAAAAAGGCAAGGAATAAAACACTTGAGTTCAGACACACACTCCACTAAAATCTCTCTTTTCTCTGTTGCTACTTGTGGTGCTGCCTTACCTAGCCGGCTGAAAGGCAAGGCTAGGCTGTAGGAAGCTTGCTTACTTTTTCTCTGCATTTGCATCTTTACTGGTATGTTCTAACTAATTTTCAGCATCAACAACAACATGTTTCTTTACTATTTCCTGCACCCTTGTTTGTTTCCTGTTTGTATTTAATCAAGTTCCATTGTTAAGCATGCTGTAATCTGCCCTTTCTATTCTGAATTAATGCTTTCTTATGAATTTTGTCAGTCACTTATTATGGCTTATGAATCCTAAACCCCCATCCTCAATGTGTTTGGTATCTGTGGTTGGTTTGGGGAATGACAACATTGGACATTGCTGTGCATGACCCAAACCTGATCCCCCTGGGATCATAACCTCCATGTCCCCTCTATATGTTGTGTGTTCTGATTGGTTTATAGGCCAGCACCTTCTATTGCTGTGCATGCCCAAATCTGATCTCTGCCTAAGGGTATATGCTCTTTGCAATATATTCCCAAACCCCTGACCCCTTTGTATGGAATTATGTACTCTGTGATTTACTATTACTGTTTTCCCATCATCCCTTACCCCTTCATTTCTCCCCTCAGTTTTTAAATCTCTATTCTTGCACTTCCACCATGTTCTTAGACTTAAGTTCTGCCCCTCTTGTGTGAGCCTTGCCTTGGGATCCATGAGTTCCCTCTGAACTTGGACACATAAGGGCTGGCCCTTCCACACTGCACTCACCTCTATCTGGTTCTATGAACCTGGGTGTAAGCACTGCCCGGGATCCCTTAAGACCCTTAGGGAACTTTAACACACCCAGGTCTGAGAAAGGCTTTGAAACAAGTGGTATTTGAGGCGTTTTGTTCCATAACTCAGAGAGGAAGTCAGAATCATGCTTCATATGGTTGTATTTTCCTTTTTTTTTTATATATTTTCTTGATGTAATTCAGCAACTGGTCTGTAATAATTTGTAATAAGCACTCGGGATTGGCTGGTGGAAATGGGATGGATAATTATGCATGCTCAAGGGTAGAAAACATGCTCATAGGATTTGTGTTCTGAATGATTCAATTCTACATTTTAGAAAGCATGTCTATAGGACTGGTTTTAAATCCTGCATGTTCAATTCTGCATTTAGACACCATGTCTATAGGATTTATTATAAATTCTTCACCTTTGACTCTACACCTAGTTAACCTGCCTATAGGACTTTATTTAAAATTCTGCACGTTTGTTACCACTTAGACACCATGCTCTAGGATCTAAACGGCTATAAGCAGATATCATGTTCATAATGTTAAAATCAGTATTTTATAGAGATCATGCCTATAGGAATTCCCAAGTAAAATCCTGCTTGTTTCCATTTCGCGTAGATATCATGTCCATAGGAATTAAAGTCAACAATAATGGATATCATCGTCTGCAGAATCTGAAACCAGTCTAATTTAAATCAGTTTCACTCTGAACCAGTTTTTTTTAACAACCTTATTCCCTATTTAACACGGTTTAGCAAGCATGCCTATAGGATTTCAAACCGCTCGTTTTTATATTTGCTACTGCTTTGCCACACTCTGAATCAGTGATAGATACTATGCTCATAAGATCTCCCCCAAACACTTAGGCAAACCTTAGGTAATAACAACAAATAAAATTGAGCCCGCTTCTGTTAACTAGTAATTCCTACAACCAGTAGGCAGGCCTGATTCGGACTTCTTATCTGAGTTATGTAATAAATTGGTCTGCTTCAACAAAAATAATCCCCCTGCCTTAGTATTTTCTTAGATTCAGACCTTGATTGTTGTTTGAGTCATGCTATTTTGGTTGCTTTGCTTGAGGAGGTATACATGAGCCTTCAGTGTTTACGTGCTTCCCTTTCAATGTGCTGTCCTGTGTGTTTTGTAAGTCGCCTTAGCATTTTCACCTTCAAACCTCAAATTCAGCCTAATATCCCTCCCCTTTAGGACTAGTAGTCCTAAGTGCCTTCGGGACTGATAGGAATGGGACGGGTAATAGCATGCAATAGTGGTCGAGACCAATCCGCGCTTTAGTACCTTAATGGGATGGGAAGGTTAGATATGGATATGATGACCGGTGCGCTAATACCACGTATAGCCCCTCTTTTGAGGAGTGATTATCGGGTATTGCATTGATGTGATCCATATTATAAATAAAACTAGGACCCCCCTCCCCTCTCTTTCTTTGCCTTTAAAGCATTATGACTTCTTTTAAAAAAATCAGCTTTTTTTAATGATTGCTCTATTTTACTTCCAAGAGTTTGTGTATTAAAATCTCCTCTTACTTGAGCATTATCTGCTTACATGTTAATTGCACCAAATTCACAAAGAACAATCTGGCCGGGAACCACACTAGTGGATCCTGAGGGGTGCCTAACACCTTCCCCTTAGGATAATTTCAAGCCCTTACCCTATCTCTGGTTATCAAACAACTTAGTAGTGAACCTTGTAGGTGTTCTAATGCACCATAAATCATTAGGTGGCGACTCTTCAAATGCAAAACCCAGTTCCCAAAAGGAACGAGTTGCCCTATACGCAAATGTCATAGACCCGATTCTCCCGATGCAAAGAGGGTAAAAAGGGGGCGCGATAGCATGGCGAGTCTGCTGGGGATTTTTAGGCTTTTACCATTTTAGATTATTCTTGTGAATTTGTACCTCTCTCTATGCGCAATTATCTGTTTAATTTCCTCTAGCATTTAATTTCTTCTTTAAAAACAAAACTGACATGTCTCCCTTGTTTTCTTTCCTTTATTGCTTTAAATTATGAAACTGCTGTATTTATCGCTTCCTTAATGTGCAAATACATGTCAACATGATTTCTTTTTAATTTTTTCATAATCATGCTCAACATCATACTCAACTCGTGCCAAAACAAATACTATAGCAACGCTTATAATGAGTGGTTGCGCTCTTCCTATATCATTACCCCCTAAATTCGGAAAGGCATATTTGCGGTAAAACCAGTCGATCAACAGTGTAGTCGACGGTTCCGTGCCTTCCCCCCTTGAGTTGTTAGCTCAAGGGTACCAGTCTAAAACCTCATAGAAACCATACTCTGTTTAAATTGTGCATACATCATGGTCAAACCTAGCCGGGTCAGTTATGTTGTCCACATAATGATCCTTTAAGATAGCCCTGTCCAAAGTCCACTGGGTTTCCCTAAACCCAAACGGACATCAGCACGTTCTGTGCATTTATTTGGAGAACTAAATGCCTAATGTTAATTGTTGATGTTAAATAGTCGAGTCTGGTGGGGGTAGGGTCTAACCCTTCTGTTTTGCAGATAATGGGGCACGAAATCCCCAGATTCGGCATGGTTACCAACATCCACCCAAGACTGCTAAGCCGGTGGAAAGATCTTCACTCTAGGGATCAAACTCTCGTCCGAAAATATCTAGGAAATCTACCTTACCTCCTGGAGATCCAACCCAATAACAAGATCATAGAAGCTGCCACACTGTTTTGGGATTGTGAAAAGGCTGTGTTCCGCTTTGGGGACATCGAAATGACACCCTTGCTAGAGGAAATAGGAGGATTGGCCGGTTTGGTGTGGGAAACTCCGGGTTTGCTAATGCCTGAGAACCGCAAAGGTAGGGGCTTCCTTAAAATGATGGGTTTGAAGAAGAATCCAGAGTTAACATGCTTGAAGGATTCATACATTCCTTTTGATTACTTGTATGAAAGGTACGGTCACAGCAAATCTTACCGTACCTATTCTGGCAAATTTGCCATCACATCTTTGGGACACATCCATCGCAGAGTTTTTGTCTTCATGTTCTGTTTCCTGGGGCTGGTCGTGTTTCCAATGAAGAAAGCAAGGATCCACACCAGGTTGGCTATGGTAACCAAAACCCTAATGGAAGGGATTGATGGGCAGGCATTCAGCATTGTACCCATGATTATCACAGACATATACCGAGCTTTGGAGAAGTGTCAGCGAGGAGAAAAACACTTTGAAGGTTGCAATCTATTACTCCAACTCTGGCTCATGGAACATATCCAGAGAGGCGAATATCGACAAGAAATCCGGCGTAGGGACTAGGATGATCACATGCTTTCCATCACCAAAAGCGAATGAATAACATCCCCGACATGTTTGCTCAGCCAGAGGATGCTAAAGGATGGATCGAACTATTTGATAATTTAACCGAGGAGCAAATTCAATGGATGTTCGAATGGTTTCCAGTGGAGGAATCCATTGCCCGATCAAGAGACACACCTTTCCTAATATTGATTGGTCTCAGGGGGACACACACTTACGTCTCACTTCGGGTTATGAGGCAAGCTGGTAGGAAGCAGGTTATACCCAGGGTCGACTAGATGAGTCATTTCCGAGCACACTTCCAAGAGGATGATAGTCCTTACAAGTGCCACGCACAACATGTGTGGCACTACAAGATCATAATGGGGAGAGATACCATCGAGCCAGACAGGTATCATGCTGGTTGCGCTCCTTTCTACTCAGGTTGGTTGGAAGACAACCATGATGGTCTGGGCCAGCCAGGGTTTGCTCGAGGTCACAAGATTATACATGGAAGGGCCGAGGCACAGGTCAAATACAACCAATTACGCAAAAGAATCTGAGAGTACGAAAGCGAGCACCGCGAGATACAAGAGTCCAACCAAAAGCTATTGAGGAATGGAAGGACATGGCTGTCAGTGCCAACAAGTGACTGGGATACTTGGAGCAAGGAATACTGGAGTTGGAGAGAAAGTTTCTCAAGAGGGTCGAAGATTGCCAAAATGCTGAAGGAACCGAAGGCGGATATCTGGCCAGGGCCTACCTAATGCTGGGACTTCGTGAGTTGGGGAAGCTGTTCGACGGAGCAAAGGATGCCAAATCTGGGGAGGGTCCCTCTGGGACCAAATAGATACGAGTTTATCTTTCCGCTTTATAAAATGTAATAAGGCCAATGGCCATTAGTGATTTCATTTCTTGTTTATTTAGTGTCGTTTTGGGATTCGTCTATTTTTTATCAATAAAATAAAGCATTTAGCATTCTAAGTTCTCCAAATCAACTTGTTGCTAGGCCTACCTCGGGCACAAAGAGGTCCCCAAATTAGGACACGATTTACGTTCCCGCACTATGTGTCTAAATATTGCAATACTTCCTATAATCCTCACTAACTTGGTTACCTTTTTTCTTTTACTTTTTATTTTTATTCCCCTCCCCAAAGGTTAGTTCGTGCACTCTGGCAACATCATCCTATTCCACGAGACCCAGGGGCCCTCCACCCACTCCTCCTCTTAGTCCTATCAAAAACAAGAACAAAGGCAAGATGGAATATTTGAACAACGTCAGAAAGGAGAATTCAACTAAACGGGTAGAGGTCACTAATGGTCATGGTACTCAGGAAAATGTATCCCAGCTTGAACAGAAATTGCCGAAGTTCCAGGAAGAGCTCGACCAGGTTCGGAATCTGGCAAGCTTGTCATTCTCGCTCAGCACCCCAAATATCACCTTTCCCAATACTCAAAGGTACTTGCACTAGTCCACACTTTGAACGAGCATATCTGAATATTTAAAAGGTTTTTAGTGATGAATAACCTATCATATGAAAGGCCTTTGAGTCTAGTTTCCAACACTTCAAACCATTCGTCATTTGGACATTCCTACACAAAGTTATAATCAAATTATCAAAGGCTGGAAAATGCAATCCTGTGTCGAATTTGCAATCGCAAATCTGTCGCATTTTTGACTTTGCGATCGCAGATCTATCGCAAATTGGACCAGTGTTGCCCAGTTTTGGGCACCTATTATGCGGTGCATTATGCGGCCCACATTCTTGTTTTGCGGTCCATTCTGCGATCGCAGACCCGACTTCAGAGGCTTATTTATCCTATTTTTATAACCCGACCCCATTTTGATATATAGGATTTGGGGTTCATTTTGGAGTAATTTCCTACTGATTTTAGAGAGAGATGAGAGCATATAGAGAGAGAAAGGAGGGGCCTAGCTTCATAATCATCAAAATCTTGCTCAAGTCTTCAAGAATCAAGGAAGATAACCATAAAATTATCCTCCATCCGGGTGAGTCCTACTTCCAAAATGTCTTGCAAGAGGTTAAAGGTTCCAATATGTTGTGAGGGACAGAAATAGGCCATGCATGTGGGACTAAGTTGTAGTATATTATATTAAAGAACTAATATGGGTAGTTCATATTAAAATTGGTTGAGGGAGGAAGGAATTGCCATTTCTAAACCTTGTAGTCTACTTCACATGTTAGGTGTTGGATGAAATTCCTAATGGAGTTACACCATGGATAATCTTCCTAATTATTAATCAATTTCCGCTATCTCCTTATAGATTGTTATTGCTAGAGGTGTTGGTGTATTGTAGAGATTTAAGGAAAGATCCATTGAGGTATGTATGGCTAAAACCCCGTCTTCCAGAAATTGAGCTCTGTCGGTGTTTGTGTAAATATGGTAAGATTAAAGTTGAATTGTAGTATTGATTGTTGTTTCACATGAATTTGGGATGGCAACCTTATATGCGTGATAATGTGTCTCAATATGATAAATGTTCTATTCTTGATAACTTGAAAGGGGTGCAAGGAATATAAATCATTTGTTGAAATGCTTAGACCTTAAATTTGAGTTTGAAGCTGCATATGTTGTGTTATCCATGTGAAGTCTCATCTATGCTTACAATCCTAAATGCTATTGTGTGCCCATATTTCCCTAAATTGCAAATCTATCATTGAAACTGGGAATGATGTGAAGTGTCCTAGTGCCAAATGTATGACGTGATAGTTGTGGTCCCAAGTGCCTATGAAATGATATAT
>NC_031995.1:63882540-63938842 GCF_001879085.1 Nicotiana attenuata | reverse complement strand
GTTGGTTGAGGGAGGAAGGAATTGCCTATTTCTAAACCTTGTAGTCTACTTCACATGTTAGGTGTTTGATGAAATTCCTAAGAGAGTTACACCATGGATAATCTTCCTAACTATTAATCAATTTCCGCTATCTCCTTATAGATTATTATTGCTAGAGGTGTTGGTGTATTGTAGAGATTTAAGGAAAGATCCATTGAGGTATGTATGGCTAAAACCCCGTCTTTCAGAAATTGAGCTCCGTCGTTGTTTGTGTAAATATGGTAAGATTAAAGTTGAATTGTGGTATTGATTGTTGTTTCACATGAATTTGGGATGGCAACCTTATATGCGTGATAATGTGTCTCAATATGATAAATGTTCTATTCTTGATAACTTGAAAGGGGTGCAAGGAATATAAATCATTTGTTGAAATGCTTAGACCTTAAATTTGAGTTTGAAGCTGCATATGTTGTGTTATCCACGTGAAGTCTCATCTATGCTTACAATCCTAAATGCTATTGTGTGCCCATATTTCCCTAAATTGCAAATCTATCATTGAAACTGGGAATGATGTGAAGTGGCCTAGTGCCAAATGTATGACGTGATAGTTGTGATCCCATGTGCCTATGAAATGATATATATGAAACAAAGATTGAATTGAGATGAGTAATGGAAAAGGGAAACGCCTCGGTTAGGCGGCCTAGCCGATCGGGCCGTGATCGGACACCATGATATATACACGTGGTGGCAATGTATTGATGAGTGAAACTGGAAAGTATGAATGAAGTAATGGTAACGTCTCCGGGAGACGGCCTAGCCAATCGGGCCGTGATCGGACTCCGCTCAAGAAAGCGGTGGTATTGTGAATGATGATGAACAGTATTGAAAGCCCCAAACTAAAGTCTATGGAAACATGATGTGAAAATTGTATGGTTCTTTTATATTGATAATGTTGTGATCATTTAAAGCTTTTGAGTTATACTTGTTATTTCCTTATTTTTGTATGAAAGTTCTTTCTAACTAGATGGTGTTTAGCTATACATACTAGTGCTATTCGATGGCACTAACGTCCCTTTTGCCGAGGGCGCTACGTCTTTAAATGGATGTAAGTGTTTCTATAGCGGGCAGTGTTGGTCGCAGCTAGTGCCGCATCATCCTTTCAGCTTACTTGGTGAGCCCCACTTCGTTTCGAGGTCCTGTTTCATCTGTTCATCATGTATTTTGTATTTGAGGTACAGCCGGAGCCTTGTTACCGGCATTTCCATATTACATTACTCTTCAGTTGTGTTAATAGGCTCCATAGACAGGTTGTGGGTAGTGTCAGGTATTGGAACTAAAAATAGAAATATTGATCTTTGGCAATGATGTATAAAACTTGTAATATGTTCAAAATTGTGAATGAAGTTGCTAATGAAAATAAAATAGAAATCGTTAATGCCATGTCTATAGAATTTGAGTAATGGAGTCCATCTCCTATTTATTCATGAATTAAGTTGGATAGAATGAAACCTAACAGGCTTGCTCAGTCGGGTTTACTCGGTTGAGCACCGGTCGCGCTCCTCGGATTTTGGGGCGTGACAACCATAACACCCCATCTACGTGGAGACCATGCCACTCTCCACCCAAACCATCTAAGGCACACCCGAGTCTGACGATAAAGACTTGCTCATCAGGAACCTGGCTGAAGAATTTAAGAAATTGACTAGCCGGATTCAGGGCGTTGATGGAAACAAGGGAATTAAGGGGCTGAATAATGAGGATCTCTGCATATAGCCCGTTGTCGAACTGCCCGAGGGGTACAAACCTCCGAAGTTCGAGATGTTTGACGGTACAGGCGATCCAACGGTCCATTTTAGGAAGTATTGTGACAAGTTGGTTGGGGTAGGGAAAGACGAGAGAATCCGCATGAAGCTGTTCATGAGGAGCCTAAAAGGAGATGCGCTGTCTTGGTACATCAGCCAAGATCCAAAGAAATGGTCAAGCTGGGTAGGCATGGCGTCCGATTTCATGGACAGGTTCAGGTTTAACACAGAGAATGCGCCGGATGTGTTCTATATTCAGAATCTAAAGAAGAAACCCACCAAAACATTTCGCGAGCATGCTACTCGCTGGAGGTCCAAGGCTGCTAAGGTCAGACCTGCCTTAGAGGAGGAACAAATGAACAAATTCTTTGTCTGGGCCCAAGACCCGCAATACTATGAACGACCAATGATGATCGAGAGCCACAAATTTTATGACATTATCAAACTGGGGGAACGAATCGAAGAAGGCATTAAGAGCGGTATGGTTTCAAACTTTGAGGCCTTGCAAGCTACAAATAAGGCCTTGCAGTCCGGTGGTGTGTCCAAAAAGAGGGACGTAGGAGCTTTGATGGTTGCACAAAGGACCAAATCTCCTATCAAGTACCAAACCTACCCAACACCTCCACTCACATATCAGCACACACCGAACTACCAAGCACCCTCACCACCCACCTATCAACCATCTCCGCCTCCCATATCAGCCTGATTCGCCTAGATATTCCCAACCCGCACATGTCTACCAAGCTTACAATGCTCAACCATCCCATTATCAGTCACCTCCTTCCCGTCAGAACTTCCCTAGACCTTGACCAAATTTTGACTGCAGGCCTCCCAAATAATATACAGCCATTAGTGAACCCATTAACCAGCTATATGAGAGACCCAAAGCCGCTGGTTATGTCACCCCCATCCCTGCTACAACCCCTGAGAACCTTTCTCAGTGGGTTATCCCAAACAAATCCTGTGCATACCACTATGGCATGAAAGGGCACACCATCGACGAATGTCGTTCCTTGAAAGACAAGATCCAGTTTCTGATCGATAATAAGGTTATTGTGGCAAATGAGCCCGCCCGAAATGTCCGCAACAACCCTCTACCGGACCATAAGGGCGGGGGTATTCACATGATCGAAGTGGAGTATGATTGGGATACCAAGGGATCCATCGGGTTGGTCGCAGAAGGCGATGATCCAAAGAATCCAGCAGTTACTCTCAAACCCATCATAGTCCAGATCGAACCGTCCGAGATCACTGAGGTAGATGTGTCTATCCCTCTTGAGTTTGAGCAGGGCCATCAACAAAAACTCCGGCACCGTTTGACGTTACAGTTTTGCCACCCAAGGAACATGTCCCATTTGAAGTGAAGGTAGGCGCACAGATTCCAGTGGCGATGACCACAATGCTGCCATTCCATACAAAAGCTATACCTTGGGATTATACAGCCGAGGCTAGGAGGAAAGGCAAAGTCAGGTTCGAAGAGACTATTGCAGTACAGGGTATGACAAGGACTGGAAGAGTCTATACCCCAGAACACTTAGCTGAGTCTAGTAAGCAAGCTTCCAACCGACCACTCATCATTGAAACAAGTCCAGATGACCTTTGGAGGAAGATACAGGCCAAGGAGTATTCGGCCATCGACCAGCTAAACAAAACACCAGCGCAGATATCTATCCTATAATTGCTGCAAAATTCCAAGACACACAAAAATGCTCTCTTGAAGGTGCTGAGTGAAGCCTACGTGCCAAGCAACATCACTGGCGGGGAAATGGCTAATATGGTGGGACAGGTATTAGAGAGCCATAAAATCACCTTCTATGAGGACGATCTGCCACCTGAAGGGCTGGGTCACAACAGAGCCCTGCACATCATCATGCAATGCGAGGACTATTTCATCACCAGGATTCTGGTCGACGGGGGTTCCAGCCTTAACATCTGTCCCCTGGTAGCACTCAAGAAGTTGGGCAAAGGGCTACACGAGATAAAAGAAGGAGAAATCAACGTGAAAGCCTTTGATGGGTCTCAGAGGTCCACAATTGGTGAGATTAGCTTATGTCTGCAGATGGGACCAACCTAGTTCGATGTTGATTTTCAAGTAATAGATGTGCCCACATCCTACAACTTGCTGCTGGGACGGCCATGGATTCATGCTGCTGGGGCCGTAGCATAAACAATGCACCAGGCGGTAAAATTAGAATGGAATCACCAGGAGGTGATCATTCACGGCGATGGTAGCAACCCCATATACCGCATCATCCTTTCAGCTGACTTGGTGAGCCCCATTTGGTTTCGGGGTCCTGTTTCATCTGTTCATCATGTATTTTGTATTTAAGGTACAGCCGGAGCCATGTTACTGACATTTCCATATTACATTACTCATCAGTTGTGTTTATAGGCTCCGTAGACAGGTTGTGGGTAGTGTCGGGTATTGGAACTAAAAATAGAAATATTGATGTTTGGCAATGATGCATAAAACTTGCAATATCTTCAAAATTGTGAATGAAGTTGCTAATGAAAACAAAATAGAAATCGTTAATGACATGTCTATAGAATTTGATTAATGGAGTCCATCTCCTATTTATTCATGAATTAAGTTGGGTAGAATGAAACCTAACAGGCTTGCTCAGTCGGGTTTACTCAGTTGAGCGAAGGTCGCGCTCCTCGGATTTTGGGGCGTGACAACCATAACACCACCATCTACGTGGAGACCATGCCACTCAACACCCAACCCATCTCAGGCACACCCGAGTCTGACGATAAAGACTTGCTCATCAGGAACATGGCTGAAGAACTTATGAAATTGACTCGCCGGATTCAGGGCGTTGAAGGAAACAAGGGAATTGAGGGGCTGAATTATGAGGATCTCTGCATACAGCCCGTTGTCGAACTGCCCGAGGGGTACAAACCTCCTAAGTTCGAGATGTTTGACGGTACAGGCGATCCAAGGGTCCATTTGAGGACGTATTGTGACAAGTTGGTTGGGGTAGGGAAAGACGAGAGAATCCGCATGAAGCTGTTCATGAGGAGCCTAAAAGGAGATGCGCTGTCTTGGTACATCAGCCAAGATCCAAAGAAATGGTCAAGCTGGGTAGGCATGGCGTCGGTTTTCATGGACAGGTTCAGGTTTAACGCATAGAATGCGCCGGATGTGTTCTATATTCAGAATCTAAAGAAGAAGCCCACCAAAACATTTCGCGAGTATGCTACTCGCTGGAGGTCCGAAGCTGCAAAGGTCAGACCTGCCTTAGAGGAGGAACTGATGAACAAATTCTTTGTTCGGGCCCAAGACCTGCAATACTATGAACGACCAATGATGATCGAGAGCCACAAATTTTCTGACACTATCAAACTTGGGGAACGAATCGAAGAAGGCATTAAGAGCGGTATGGTTTCAAACTTTGAGGCCTTGCAAGCTACAAATAAGGCCTTGCAGTCCGGTGGTATGTCCAAAAAGAGGGACGTAGGAGCCGTGATGGTTGCACAAAGGACCAAATCTCCTATCAAGTACCAAACCTACCCAACACCTCCAGTCACATATCAGCCCACACCGAACTACCAAGCACCCTCACCACCCGCCTATCAACCATCTCCGCCTCCCATATCAGCCCGATTCGCCTAGATATTCCCAACCCGCACATGTCTACCAAACTTACAATGCTCAACCATCCCATTATCAGTCACCTCCTGCCCGTCAAAACTTCCCTAGACCCCGACCAAATTTTGACCGCAGGCCTCCCAAATAATATACAGCCATTGCTAAACCCATTGACCAACTATATGAGAGACCCAAAGCCACCGGTTATGTCACCCCCATCCCTGCTACAACCCCTGAGAACCTTTTTCAGTGGGTTAACCCAAACAAATCCTGTGCATACCACTCCGGCATGAAAGGGCACACCATCGACGAATGTCGTTCCTTGAAAGGCAAGATCCAGTCTTTGATCGATAATAAGGTTATTGTGTCAAAGGAACCTGCCCCAAATGTCTGCAACAACCCACTACCGGACCATAAGGGCGGGTGTATTCACATGATCGAAATGGAGGATGATTGGGATCTTGAGGGATCCATCGGGTTGATCGCAGAAGGCGATGATCCAAAGAAGCCAGCAGTTACTCTCAAACCCATCCTAGTCCAGATCGAACCGTCCGAGGTCACTGAGGTAGATGTGTCTATCCCTCTTGAGTTTGAGGCAGCGCCATCAGCAAAAACTCCGGCACCGTTTGAGGTTACAGTTTTGCCACCCAAGGAACATGTCCCATTTGAAGTGAAGGTAGCCGCACCGATTCCAGTGGCGATGACCACAATGCCGCCATTCTATACAAAAGCAATACCTTGGGATTATACAGCCGAGGCTAGGAGGAAAGGCAAAGTCAGGTTCGAAGAGACTATTGCAGCACAGGGTATGACAAGGACTGGAAGAGTCTATACCCCTGAACACTTAGCTGAGTCTAGTAAGCAAGCTTCCAACCGACCACTCATCATTGAAACAAGTCCAGATGACCTTTGGAGGAAGATACAGGCGAAGGAGTATTCGGTCATCGACCAGCTAAACAAAACACCAGCGCATATATCTATCTTCTCATTGCTGCAGAATTCCAAGACACACAAAAATGCTCTGTTGAAGGTGCTGAGTGAAGCCTACGAGGCAAGCAATATCACTAGCGGGGAAATGGCTAATATGGTGGGACAGGTATTAGAGAGCAATAAAATCACCTTCTATGAGGACGATCTGCCACCTGAAGGGCTGGGTCACAACAGAGCCCTGCACATCACCGTGCAATGCGAGGACTATTTCATCACCAGGATCCTGGACGACGGGGGTTCCAGCCTTAACATCTGTCCCCTGGTAACACTCAAGAAGTTGGGCAAAAGGTTGCACAAGATAAAAGAAGGAGCAATCAACGTGAAAGCCTTTGATGGGTCTCAGAGGTCCACAATCAATGAGATTAGCTTATGTCTGCAGATGGGACCAACCTTGTTCGATGTTGATTTTCACGTAATAGATGTGCCCACATCCTACAACTTGCTGCTGGGACGGCCATGGATTCATGCTGCTGGGGCCGTAGTATTAACACTGCACCAAGCGGTAAAATTAGAACGGAATCACCAGGAAGTGATCATTCACGGCGATGGTAGCAACCCCATATACCGCATCATCCTTTCAGCTGACTTGGTGAGCCCCATTTCGTTTCAGGGTCCTGTTTCATCTGTTCATCATGTATTTTGTATTTGAGGTACAGCCGGAGCCTTGTAACCGGCATTTCCATATTACATTACTCTTCAGTTGTGTTTATAGGCTCCGTAGACAGGTTGTGGATAGTGTCGGGTATTGGAACTTAAAATAGAAATATTAATGTGTGGCAATGATGTATAACACTTGTAATATCTTCAAAATTGTGAATGAAGTTGCGAATGAAAATAAAATAGAAATCATTAATGACGTGTCTATAGAATTTGATTAATGGATTCCATCTCCTATTTATTCATGAATTAAGTTGGGTAGAATGAAACCTAACAGGCTTGCTCAGTCGGGTTTACTCGGTTGAGCGCCGGTCGCGCTCCTCGAATTTTGTGGCGTGACAACCATAAGACCCCCATCTACATGGAGACCATGCCACTCTCCACCCAACCCATCTCAGGCACACCCGAGTCTGATGATAAAGACTTGCTCATCAGGAACCTGGCTGAAGAACTTAAGAAATTGACTAGCCAGATTCAGGGCGTTGAAGGAAACAAGGGACTCAAGGGGCTGAATTATGAGGATCTCTGCATATATCCCGTTGTCGAACTTCCCGAGGGGTACAAACCTCCGAAGTTCGAGATGTTTGACGGTACAGGCGATCCAAGGGTCCTTTTGAGGACGTATTGTGGCAAGTTGGTTGGGGTAGGGAAAGACGAGAGAATCCGCACGAAGCTGTTCACGAGGAGACTAAAAGGAGATGCGCTGTCTTGGTACATCAGCCAAGATCCAGAGAAATGGTCAAGCTGGGTAGGCATGGCGTCCGATTTCATGGACAGGTTCAGGTTCAACACAGAGAATGCGCCGGATGTGTTCTATATTCAGAATCTAAAGAAGAAGCCCACCAAA
The DNA here is from genome assembly GCF_001879085.1 of Nicotiana attenuata. Lineage (NCBI taxonomy): Eukaryota > Viridiplantae > Streptophyta > Magnoliopsida > Solanales > Solanaceae > Nicotiana > Nicotiana attenuata. Next base: position 63,930,975 of record NC_031995.1, on the reverse strand, counting down.
ACATTTCGCGAGTATGCTACTCGCTGGAGGTCCGAAGCTGCTAAGGTCAGACCTGCCTTAGAGGAGGAACAGATGAACAAATTCTTTGTCCGTGCCCAAGACCCGCAATACTATGAACGACTAATGATGATCGAGAGCCACAAATTTTCCGACATTATCAAACTGGGGAACGAATCGAGGAAGGCATTAAGAGCGGTATGGTTTCAAACTTTGAGGCCTTGCAAGCTACAAATAAGGCCTTGCAGTCCGGTGTTGTGTCCAAAAAGATGGACGTAGGAGCCGTGATGGTTGCACAAAGGACCAAATCTCCTATCAAGTACCAAACCTACCCAACACCTCCACTCACATATCAGCCCACACCGAACCACAAAGCACATTCACCACCCGCCCATCAACCATGTCCGCCTCCCATATTCGCCTGATTCGCCTAGATATTCCCAACCCGCACATGTCTACCAAACTTACAATGCTCAACCATCCCACGATCAGTCACCTCTTGCCCATCAGAACTTCCCTAGACCCCGACCAAATTTTGACCGCAGGCCTCCCAAATACTATACAGCCATTGTTGAACCTACTGACCAACCATATGAGAGACCCAAAGCCGCCGGTTATGTCAACCCCACCCCTGCTACAAATCCTGAGAATCTTTCTCAGTGGGTTAACCCAAACAAATCCTGTGCATACCACTCCGGCATGAAAGGGCACACCATCGATAAATGTCGTTCCTTGAAAGACAAGATCCAGTCTCTGATCGATAATAAGGGTATTATGGCAAAGGAACCTGCCCCAAATGTCTGCAACAACCCTCTACCGAACCATAAGGGCGGGGGTATTCACATGATCGAAGTGGAGGATGATTTGGATCCCGAGGGATCCATGGGGTTGATCGCAGAAGGCGATGATCCAAAGAAGCCAGCAGTTACTCTCAAACCCGTCATAGTCCAGATCGAACCGTCCGAGGTCACTGAGGTAGATGTGTCTATCCCTCTTGAGTTTGAGGCAGCGCCATCAGCAAAAACTCCGGCACCGTTTGGGGTTACAGGTTTGCCACCCAAGGAACATGTCCCATTCGAAGAGAAGGTAGCCGCACCGATTCTAGTGGCGATGAACACAATGCCGCCATTCCATACAAAAGCTATACCTTGGGATTATACAGCCGAGGCTAGAAGGAAAGGCAAAGTCAGGTTCGAAGAGACTATTGCAGCACAGGGTATGACACGGACTGGAAGAGTCTATACCCCGGAACACTTAGCTGAGTCTAGTAAGCAAGCTTCCAACCGACCACTCATCATTGAAACAGGTCCAGATGACCTTTGGAGGAAGATACAGGCCAAGGAGTATTCGGTCATCGACCAGCTAAACAAAACACCAGCGCAGATATCTATCCTCTCATTGCTGCAGAATTCCAAGACACACAAAAATTCTCTGTTGAAGGTGTTGAGTGAAGCCTACGTGCCAAGCAACATCACTGGCGGGGAAATGGCTAATATGGCGGGACAGGTAATAGAGAGTCATAAAATCACCTTCTATGAGGACGATCTGCCACCTGAAGGGCTGGGTCACAACAGAGCCCTGCACATCACCGTGCAATGCGAGGACTATTTCATTACCAGGATCCTGGTCGACGGCGGTTCCATCCTTAACATCTGTCCCCTGGTAACACTCAAAAAGTTGGGCAAATGTTTGCATGAGATAAAAGAAGGAGCAATCAACGTGAAAGCCTTTGATGGGTCTCGGAGGTCCACAATAGATGAGATTAGCTTATGTCTACAGATGGGACCAACCTAGTTCGATGTTGATTTACACGTAATAGACGTGCCCACATCCTACAACTTGCTACTGGGACGGCCATGGATTCATGCTGCTGGGGCCGTAGCATCAACACTGCACCAAGCGGTAAAATTAGAACGGAATCACCAGGAGGTGATCATTCACGGCGATAGTAGCAACCCCATATACCGCATCATCCTTTCAGCTGACTTGGTGAGCCCCATTTCATTTCGGGGTCCTGTTTCATTGGTTCATCATGTATTTTGTATTTGAGGTACAGCCGGAGCCTTGTTACCGGCATTTCCATATTACATTACTCTTCAGTTGTGGTTATAGGCTCCGTAGACAGGTTGTGGGTAGTGTCGGGTATTGGAACTAAAAATAGAAATAATGATGTGTGGCAATGATGTATAAAACTTGTAATATCTACAAAATTGTGAATGAAGTTGCTAATGAAAATAAAATAGAAATCATTAATGACATGTCTATAGAATTTGATTTATGGAGTCCATCTCCTATTTATTCATGAATTAAGTTGGGTAGAATGAAACCTAACAGGCTTGCTCAGTCGGGTTTACTCGGTTGAGCGCCGGTCGCGCTCCTCGGATTTTTTGGCGTGACAACCATAACACCCCCATCTACGCGGAGACCATGCCACTCTCCACCCAACCCATCTCAGGCACACCCGAGTCTGACGATAAAGACCTGCTCATCAGGAACCTGGCTGAAGAACTTAAGAAATTGACTAGCCGGATTCAGGGCGTTGAAGGAAACAAGGGAATTGAGGGGCTGAATTATGAGGATCTCTGCATATAGCCCGTTGTCGAACTGCCCGAGGGGTACAAACCACCGAAGTTCGAGATGTTTGATGGTACAGGCGATCCAAGGGTCCGTTTGAGGACGTATTGTGACAAGTTGGTTGGGGTAGGGAAAGACAAGAGAATCCGCATGAAGCTGTTCATGAGGATACTAAAAGGAGATGCGCAGTCTTGGTACATCAGCCAGGATCCAAAGAAATGGTCAAGCTGGGTAGGCATGGCATCCGATTTCATAGACAGGTTTAGGTTTAACACAGAGAATGCGCCGGATGTGTTCTATATTCAGAATCTAAAGAAGAAGCCTACCAAAACATTTCGCGAGAATGCTACTCGCTGGAGGTCCGAAGCTGCTAAGGTCAGACCTGCCTTAGAGGAGGAACAGATGAACAAATTCTTTGTCCGTGCCCAAGACCCGCAATACTATGAACGACTAATGATGATCGAGAGCCACAAATTTTCCGACATTATCAAACTGGGGGAACGAATCGAAGAAGGCATTAAGAGCAGTATGGTTTCAAACTTTGAGGCCTTGCAAGCTACAAATAAGGCCTTGCAGTCCGGTGGTGTGTCCAAAAAGAGGGACGTAGGAGCTGTGATGGTTGCACAAAGGACCAAATCTCCTATCAAGTACCAAACCTACCCAACACCTCCACTCACATATCAGCCCACACCGAACTACCAAGCACCCTCACCACCCGCCTATCAACCATCTCCGCCTCCCATATCAGCCTGATTCGCCTAGATATTCCCAACCCGCACATGTCTACCAAACTTACAATGCTCAACCATCCCACTATCAGTCACCTCCTGCCCATCAGAACTTCCCTAGACCCCAACCAAATTTAGACCGCAGGCCTCCCAAATAATATACAGCCATTGCTGAACCCATTGACCAACTATATGAGAGACCCATAGCCGCCGATTATGTCAACCCCATCCCTGCTACAAATCCTGAGAACCTTTCTCAGTGGGTTAACCCAAACAAATCCTGTGCATACCACTCCGGCATGAAATGGCACACCATCGATGAATGTCGTTCCTTGAAAGACTAGATCCAGTCTCTGATCGATAATAAGGTTATTGTGGCAAAGGAACCTGCCCCAAATGTCCGCAACAACCCTCTACCGGACCATAAGGGCGGGGGTATTCACATGATCGAAGTGGAGGATGATTGGGATCCCGAGGGATCCATCGGGTTGATCGCAGAAGGCGATGATCCAAAGAAGCCAGCAATTACTCTCAAACCCATCATAGTCCAGATCGAACCGTCCGAGGTCACTGAGGTAGATGTGTCTATACCTCTTGAGTTTGAGGCAGCGCCATCAGCAAAAACTCCGGCACCGTTTGAGGTTACAGTTTTGCCACCCAAGGAACATGTCCCATTTGAAGTGAAGGTAGCCGCACCGATTCTAGTGGGGATGACCACAATGCCGCCATTCCATACAAAAGTTATACCTTGGGATTATACAGCCGAGGCTAGGAGGAAAGGCAAAGTCAGGTTCGAAGAGACTATTGCAGCACAGGGTATGACAAGGACTGGAAGAGACTATACCCCGGAACACTTAGCTGAGTCTAGTAAGCAAGCTTCCAACCGACCACTCATCATTGAAACGGGTGCAGATGACCTTTGGAGGAAGATACAGGCCAAGGAGTATTCGTTCATCGACCAGCTAAACAAAACACTAGCGCAGATATCTATCCTCTCATTGCTGCAGAATTCCAAGACACACAAAAATGCTTTGTTGAAGGTGCTGAGTGAAGCCTATGTGCCAAGCAACATCACTAGCGGGGAAATGGCTAGTATGGTGGGACAGGTATTAGAGAGCCATAAAATCACCTTCTATGAGGACGATCTTCCACCTGAAGGGATGGGTCACAACAGAGCCCTGCACATCACCGTGCAATGCGAGGACTATTTCATCACCAGGATCCTGGTCGACGGGGGTTCCAGCCTTAACATCTGTCCCCTGGTAACACTCAAGAAGTTGGCAAAGGGCTGCACGAGATAAAAGAAGGAGCAATCAACTTGAAAGCCTTTGATGGGTCTCAGAGGTCCACCATCGGTGAGATTAGCATATGTATGCAGATGGGACCAACCTGGTTCGATGTTGATTTTCAAGTAATATATGTGCCCACATCCTACAACTTACTGCTGGGACGGCCATGGATTCATGCTGATGGGGCCGTAGCATCAACACTGCACCAGGCGGTAAAATTAGAACGGAATCACCAGGAGGTGATCATTCACGGCGATGGTAGCAACCCTAGATACAGTCGTCAGACCATTCCAGCTATCGGAGGGAGAAGAAATCTAGGCGGAGAGACATACCACCACATCGAGCGGGTCAATGCTGTCGACAAAGACAAGTGGTGGGATAACAAGATCGTGAGTATATTGAATTGGAGTGGGTACGAGCCTGGTAAAGGACTCGGCAAAAACCTCCAAGGAATAGCTAAACCCATAACACTCAAGAAGCATAGCACCACTTTCAGCTTGGGGTACGAATACACTTCTGAAGAGTTCAACAACTGGTCGCCGCCATGGCGTGGTCGTTACTACCCATTGGAGCAGCCGATACCGCACTTAGAACAAACTTTCCAACAGGCTAACATCGTCTATGGGACAGACGAAGAAGAGGCGCTCGCAGCAGTGAAAAACTTGTTTTTAGAGGACAATGATATGGATTGTTGTGTTATCCTTGAGGAGGAGCGGGAGGAAGGCCCTTCCATACAGGCTGTAAGCAGAGGAGCACGCCTCAACAACTGGACTATCAGGACAACCAGAGCTCGGCGAGCCTCGGGGCAGCAAGGCTACAACATGCATCATGCACTGTTTTTATTTACTAGATGATTTTCTTTTCGTATTTTTTCCCGCAATAAGATCTTCAATGTTCAAAACAGCTATGGAATTTATCAATGCATTTTGACTTTTCTTATGAATCAACACTCATTACTATTTTTCTCTCATTACTTTACTTATACAGCATTACTATTACTTATCTTGATGAACCAATGACTGTGACATGCAATGAGACAACGCAACAAACGGACATTGATTCAGATGAAGATGACATACCGGAGGAGATTGTCAAAGAAGTGGAGAACTTTGAGAACAGACCTAAGTCCAACCTGGACGAGACAAAAATTGTTAACCTGGGAGATGTAGAAAATGTCAAGGAAACACGAATCAGCGTTCACTTGTCGCCGTCAGAACAGAAGGAATACACAGAATTTCTAAAGGAATATGAGGACATATTCGCCTGGTCATATGATGACATGACTGGTCTAAGTACATCTATTGTGGCCTATAAACTGCCAACTGATCTGACATGTCCGCCAGTAAAGCAGAAGCTCAGAAAGTTCAAACCAGATATGAGTTTGAAAATCAAAGAAGAAGTCACTAAGCAAGTCAAAGCTACGGTTCTCAGGGTAGTAGAATACCCGACATGGTTAGCCAACATAGTTCTAGTGCCAAAGGAGGACGGGAAGGTCAGAGTCTGTGTCGACTACCGGGATCTCAACCGGGCCAGTCCGAAAGATGACTTCCCTTTGCCAAACATTCACGTCCTGATTGACAATTGCGCCAAGCATGAACTGCAGTCATTCGTGGATTGTTTCGCCGGTTACCCTCAGATCTGGATGGATGAAGAAGATGCTGAGAAAACGGCTTTCATTACGCCGTAGGAATGTATTGTTACAAAATGATGCCGTTCGGCCTGAAGAATGCAGGGGCCACCTACATGAGGGCCTTGACTACCATTTTTCATGATATGAGACACAAGGAGATAGAGGTGTATGTGGATGATGTTATTGTCAAGTCCAAGAAAGTCGCTGACCACATAAAAGATCTGGGGAAGTTTTTCAACAGATTACAGAGGTACAACCTGAAATAAATCCCGCAAAATATGCATTTGGGGTTCCTGCCAGGAAGTTGCTCGGGTTTATTGTGAGCTACCGAGGAATAGAACTGGATCCATCAAAAGTCAAAGCCATTCAAGAACTACCACCGCCAAAGAACAAGAAGGATGTGATGAGTTTCTTAGGATGACTCAACTACATCAGCCGGTTCATAGCGCAGTCCACGGTCATCTGCGATCCAATTTTTAAGATATTGAAGAAGGACGCTGCTACCAAATGAACCGACGACTGTCAAAAGGCATTCGACAGAATCAAGGAGTACCTGTCAACACCACCAGTCTTGGTCCCTCCTGAGCCAGGTAGACCCCTATTACTCTACCTTGCAGTATTGGACGGAGCTTTCGGTTGCATTTTAGGGCAACATGATGAAACAGGAAGAAAGGAACATGCCATCTATTATCTCAGCAAGAAGTTTACTTCGTACGAGGCCCGGTATTCTTTTTTGGAGCGCACCTGCTGTGCTTTGACTTGGGTGGCTCAGAAGCTAAGGCATTACTTCTATGCCTATAATACATATCTCATATCAAGGATGGATCCTTTAAAGTACATCTTTCAGAAGCCCATGCCTACTGGCAAGCTAGCCAAGTGGCAAATCCTGTTGAGTGAGTTCGACATTGTCTACGTAACTGAGAAAGCGGTCAAGGGACAGGCACTGGCAGATCACCTCGCTGAGAATCCCGTAGATGGAGAATACGAACCCCTGAAAACGTATTTTCCTGATGAAGAGGTATCATTCATAGGAGAAGATATTGCAGAGTCCTATGATGGTTGGATAATGTCCTTCGATGGAGCAGCAAACTTCAAAGGAGTTGGCATAGGAGCAGTCTTGGTATCAGAAACCGGCCAGCATTATCCAGTGTCCGCCAAGTTCAGGTTTCCCTACACCAACAACATGGATAAATACGAAGCTTGCATCTTAGGGCTAAAAATGGCCATTGACATGAACATTCAGGAGCTGCTAATAATTGGAGATTCAGATTTACTCATACATCAGGTGCGAGAGGAATGGGAAACTAAGAACTCCAAGATACTCCCATATCTGCATCATGTACAGGAGTTGAGAAAGAGGTTCAGGAAGACAGAATTCCGACATGTTCCCAGAATCCAGAATGAATTCGCCGATGCATTGGCTACCCTGTCATCCATGATACAGCATCCTGATAAGAATTTCATTGATCCCATTCCGGTGAAAATTCATAATCAGCCAGCTTACTATGCCCATGTTGAAGAGGAAGCGGACGGAAAACCTTGGTTCCATGATATCAAGGAATATTTGGCGAAAGGAGAGTACCCGGAGCTTGCCAATCATACTCAGAAGCGCACACTTCGGAGGTTGTCTAACAATTTCTTTCACAGCGGAGGAATCCTGTATAGGAGGACTCCGGATTTGGGATTATTAAGGTGTGTCGACGCAAAGGAAGCATCCAAGCTGCTAGAGGAAATTCATGATGGGACCTACGGTCCACATATGAATGGTTTTGTTTTAGCAGAGAAGATACTCCAGGCTGGTTACTTTTGGATGACTATGGAGACAGATTGCATCCAGTATGTCCGGAAATGACATCGCTGTCAGATTCATGCAGACATGATAAGAGTGCCTCCGAGTGAGCTCCACACAACAAGCTCACCATGGCCATTCGCCACCTGGGGAATGGACGTCATTGGACCAGTCGAGCCTGCTGCTTCCAACGGACACAGGTTTATCCTAGTAGCCATCGGCTACTTCACCAAATGGGTCGAAGCAGCATCTTACAGAGCAATAACTAAAAAGTCGTGGCAGACTTCGTCCGCAACCGTATTGTTTGTCAATTCGGTATCCCAGAGTCGATCATCACTGATAATGGCTCCAATCTCAACAGTGACCTAATGAAAGGTATGTGTGAAACCTTCAGGATTAGCCACAAGAATTCCACAGCCTACAGGCCTCAAATGAATGGAGCTGTGGAAGCCGCCAACAAGAATATCAAGAAGATATTGAGGAAAATGATAGAAAAGCATAAACAGTGGCATGAGAAGTTAGCATTTGCTCTATTGGGGTATCGCACCACAGTCCGCACATCAACCGGGAAAACCCCTTATATGCTGGTTTATGGTACAGAAACCGTCATTCCCGCCAAAGTAGAAATTCCTTCCTTAAGGATCATACAGGAAGCTGAGCTCGACGATGCAGAATGGGTGAAAAGTCGTTATGAGCAACTAGCTCTTATAGACGGAAAGAGGATGAACGCAATTTGCCATGCTCAACTCTATCAGAACAGAATGTCCAGAGCCTTCACCAAAAGGGTCAAGCCAAGACAGTTCACACCGGGACAACTGGTGTTAAAGAAAATTTTTCCGCATCAAGATGAAGCCAAAGGGAAATTCTCTCCCAACTGGCAAGGCCCGTACATGGTTCACCGGGTTCTGATAGGAGGAGCCCTCATACTTGCAGAAATGGACGGAGAAGTTTGGCCAAAGCCGATTAATTCAGATGCAGTCAAGCGCTACTATGTGTAATCTCTATGTTTTCGCTGCATGATGTAAATTGAACTATGCCTGACCTGATTCCCGTTTAAGAGGGGATACGTAGGCAGCCCTATGGGTTCGGTCACAATTAAATAAAATTTCATTCCCCCCCCCCCCCGAAATTGGAAACTGGGGCAGAATTTTGAGGAGGACCCTCAAAATTCTGAAGCAATTTCAGCTAAATTGTCGCAAGCAACAGTCAGAAGCACCAACCCATTAAACTGGGACAGAATTTTGAGGAGGACCCTAAAAATTCCGTAGCAAGAGAGGTTGCAATGTCCTGAACCACGTCACAACCGTCGGTTCATCTAAAACGTTATTCTTAATTATCTACTCATGTCATATTTTTATGAAATCATGCATGTTTATTACTGAAATTGCCTTGTTTAGCAATGCTACCCCAGTGGTACGTACAGTATCACCAGATCGAAGCCACAGGTCAAGCAGAGCCAGCAGGGATACGAACTAACCTTCCCCCTTTTACAAAACTCATGATTTTTCTTTAGATGCAGGCACTCGGATTGCGAAATTATCAAACATACTATACACTCACGAGACAAACATCGTTCAGGAATACAACTCTCAAGACCGTTGCACTTACCCACATTTGCTATCCACATACACCAACGACATTTCGTATGTCACAATGTCCCCAACAGTCAGAATATCTCAATCCGCTATGAGCTAAGAAAGCTCTGTTACCATTTTCCGTTTTATTTCTTGCATAAGGCTACCATTCTGCCTTCCGAGACTAAACACTGTCTCCATCTGCATTTTCTGCATTGCATAAGGCTACCATTCTGCCTTCCGAGACTAAACGCTGTCTCCATCTGCATTTCTGCATTGCATAAGGCTACTATTCTACCTTCTGAGACTAAACGTTGTCTCAATCTGCATTTTCTGCATTGCATAAGGCTACCATTCTGCCTTTAGAGACTAAACGTTGTCTCCATCTGCATCTGCATGGCTGAAAAATCGCCTAATACTACATCTGTATGGCTGAAAGATCGCCACATACTGCATCTGCATGGCTGAAAGATCGCCTTATACTGCATTGCATGGCTGAAAGATTGCCTCATACTGCATCTGTACGGCTGAAAGATCGCCACATTGCATGGCTGAAAGATCGCCTCATACTGCATCTGCACGGCTGAAAGATCACCACATTGCATGGCTGAAGATCGCCTCATACTGCATCTGCATGGCGCCTCATACTGCATTGCATGGCTGAAAGATCGCCTCATACTGCATCTGCACGGCTGAAAGATCGCCACATTGCATGGCTGAAAGATTGCCACATGCTACTGCATTCTTCATGGGCTAAAATATCGCCAACTTATCCAAAGGCGTCATCGTTCGGAGTCACCATCCTCATAGCCCGAGAACACCATGTCATGGTCCGAGGATCCCTTTCAATCTTTTGCATATCATTATTGAAAGGCATCATGGTTCGGAGGCATCATTTTTATAGTCCGAGAGCATCATTTCATAGCCTGCGAATCCTTTATTACACGCTTCATTGCCCAGGATGTCATGGTCTAAGGACGTCATCCTAACCGTCCGAAGATAACATTCATGGTCCAACGGGAAGTTGCATCATGTCTAATTTTATGCACAATATACGCTTGTATTTTTTCTATTTGCAGGTAAAACCGGCATGCAACGGCCGTCCCGACAGGAGCCCGCATTAGTGCCCGCAGGCATATCAAACCTGACCATTCCAGTAAGACACTCACTCGACCAGCCCAAAATATTGCGTCCGTTCTTGGAAAATACCCCTCGGCATATTTCGCCGATGGATTCTAAACTACATATGGCCTGATTCCTGTAAAACCAGGGATATGTAGGCAGCTCAGAAGCCGGGGTGCAGCCTGAACCTCTCCCAAACCGTTCCGCTCGGTCAAAATTGGCCATCATATCTTTACCCGAAAACTCTTTCATCATTCCCAGGTAAAGAGGGGCAGCTGTTGACACCTAATTTTTCCCTATATATTTTTTTTTCAATATGCAAAATAACTTCAAAATGGTATATGTATGTATATATTAGTATATCCAAGTGTTTCATAACTTTTCCTCAATTTTAAAAGATTTTTAAATCTATTTATTCTCCTGTTCTATCCATAAAAATCCAATTATTGCTTCCAAAATTATTATTTTGGTGATTCACTTATTGCACTTTTATATCTATACTAAAATATAGACAAGGGAATTTTTGCACATTTTTACAAATTTATTTAGTATTTTTAAAGCTAAATTGCATATAATTGCAATATTAGCCTCTTTTAATATTTAACTGCATTTATATACATAAAATTAAGTCCGTATTTTTAAGTAGTTAATTATGTGTCATAAATCATTTTAGTACCTTTAATTTATTTTCAGAAATTATTTTATTATTTTTATAAATCAAGTGGGGAAAATGGCTATTTAAAATCTAGCCAGATTTCATTTCAATTATGGCCTAAATTCTACCCCAATTTACCCCTACCCAATTCCTACTCATACCCGACCCCAACCCAGTTAAATTGACCCATGCCCGGATTCCCACCTAACCCTTTAAATCTCAACCGTGGATCATCGGAGACCTATACCAGCCTTCATGGCTTCTACGTGTTTAGTTCTGTGGTCTCATGACCAGACTCTGAAGGGGCTTGGTCCAGTCTTTGCTGGATGACCTTTCTCCGGTCATCTCTGACCTTTCTCCAGCCAGCCATAGCCATTCGAGTCAGACCTTTGACTCTCCTATTTACATCGGTAACTTTCGAAGCCTCTCTCACCTTTTCTAGGTTCTTCTGAAACTCTAATCTATAAGGCATTTTCGACTTCTTTCAGGTTTACCTTAGATCCATGCTTGCCATGAGTTTTTAAACGCCTTCTCGAAGTTTCTCTAACATTGCTTTCAAAAAGCTTCTTCATTTTTTTTTCTGATTAGGGTTTTCCTTTAAGTTCTTCTTTTCAAAATCGTTTTTTTGATTTTAATGTGTCTGTGATTCTACTATGTTTGTCCATGTTATTCTCCTATCCGAGTTTAGCATGTTAAAAACCCTAATTTCTTTTGGGTTCATTCGAGTTTCTGAAGCTGTTTGCTAAGTGTTTGTTTGATTTATTTGTTTATCATCTTTAAACTCGATTGATGTGGAAAACTGGGTCCATTCGAGTTTCTGAAGTTGTTTGCTAAGTATTTGTTTATCATCTTTTAAGCTTGAATATTGTTGAAGAAACATATGTCTTTGGATTTGAAACTATTCAATTGAATACCTGACTTGATTTGACGTTCCTTTGTTTCAGCATCTCTTTTCTTTATGTGACTCCTCTGATTTTGGGTTCTTACTATCTTTGAAACTCGACTATGCTTATAAACCCTAACCTTTTAGAAGGGTTTGGTCATATGTTACTATGAGACCCTTTGCATGCTTCTAATACTTTATTTTTCTTCACTATTGACTCAACATGATTTGACCTACTAGACTAGCATGCTTCGAATGTTTGCTAAACTTTATGCTACTATTGCATGTTGTTTCTTTTGCCAATAGTTTGGCCTCACATGTCTATTGTTTGTGCACTCTATTTATAGTTGAGGTTCCTTATTTGATTGATTTTCAATCTTGGGACTGATTTCAAAACTTCTCTTTTTGCGGACTCTAATTTCACCCGCCTGTTAAAGTAATTGATCACTTTCCTTATTTTGCCTTACTGAATCTTTTTCCCAAAATAAGTGTATCTCTGTGCTTAGCTCGATTGCTTACTTAATGTTTTACTACTTCTTTTTATGGTAATAATCAGTCTGCCTATAAACTGATTTTCTTTCATTCTTTTGAACCTGTTAGCCCTGTTAAACAAGTGATTCCTCAATTAAAGTGGAATCACTTGGTTGATTGATTTAGACTATTGATTGTTTCCATATTTGTATTGAACTTTACTTATTGCCTTATTTCTCACATCTTTTCAAAAACTATAAAAACCCACCTCCTTTTCTTTCAAAGGGACGAAAAAAAAGAAAAAAAAAAAGACAAGGAATAAAACACTTGAAATCTGACACACACTCCACTAAAATCTCTCTCTTTTCTCTGTTGCTACTTGTGATGCTGCCTTACCTAGCCGGCTGAAAGCCAAGGCTAAGCTGTAGGAAGCTTGCTTACTTTTTCTCTGCATTTGCATCTTTACTGGTCTGTTCTAACTAATTTTCTGCATCAACAACAACATGTTTCTTCACTATTTCCTGCACCCTTGTTTGTTTCCTGTTTGTATTTAATCAAGTTCCATTTTTAAGCATGCTGTAATCTGCCCTTTCTGTTCTGAATTAATGCTTTCTTATGAATTTTTTCAGTCACTTATTATGGCTTATGAATTCTAAACCCCCATCCTCAATGTGTTTGGTATCTGTGGTTGGTTTGGGGCATGACAGCATTGGACATTGCTGTGCATGACCCAAACCTGATCCCCCTGGGATCATAACTTCCATGTCCCCTCTATATGTTGTGTGTTCTGATTGGTTTATAGGCCAGCACCTTCTATTGTTGTGCATGCCCTGCCTAAGGGTATATGCTCTTTGCAATTTATTCCTAAACCCCTGACCCCTTTGTATGAAATTATGAACTCTGTGCTTTAATATTATCGTTTTCCCATCATCCCTTACCCCTTCCTTTCTCCCGTCAGTTTTTAAATCTCTATTTTTGCACTTCCACCATGTTCTTAGACATAAGTTTTGCCCCTCTTGTGTGAGCCTTGCTTTGGGATCCATGAGTTCCCTCTGAACTTGGACACATAAGGGCTTGCCCTTCCACACTACACTCACCTCTATTTGGTTCTATGAACCTGGGTGTAAGCACTGCCCGGGGTCCCTTAAGACCCTTAGGGAACTTTGACATACCCAGGTCTGAGAAAGGCTTTGAAACAAGGGGTATTTGAGGCGTTTTGTTCCATAACTCAGAAAGGAAGTCAGAATCAGGCTTCCTATGGTTGTATTTTCCTATTTTTTATATTTTCTTGATGTAATTCAGCAACTGGTCTGTAATAATTTGTAACAAACACTCGGTTGGCTAGTAGAAATGGGATGGGTAATTATGCATGCTCAAGGGTAGAAAATATGCTCATAGGATTTGTGTTCTGAATGATTCGATTCTGCATTTTAGAAAGCATGTCTATAGGACTGGTTTTAAATCCTGCATGTTCAATTCTGCATTTAGACACCATGTCTATAGGATTTATTATAAATTCTGCACCTTTGACTCTACACCTAGATAACCTGCCTATAGGACTTTATTTAAAATTCTGCACGTTTATTACCACTTAGGCACCATGCTCTAGGATCTAAACGGCTATAAGCAGATATCATGTTCTTAATGTTAAAATCAGTATTTTATAAAGATCATGCCTATAGGAATTCCCAAGTAAAATACTGCTTGTTTCCATTTTGCGTAGATATCATGTCCACAGGAATTAAAGTTAGCAATAATGGATATCATCATCTGCAGAATCTGAAACCAGTCTAATTTAAATCAGTTTCACTCTGAACCATTTTTTTTAACAACCTTATTCCCTATTTAACATGGTTTAGCAAGCATGCCTATAGGATTTCAAACCGCTCGTTTTTAGATTTGCTACTGCTTTGCCACACTCTGAATCAGTGATAGATATTATGCTCATAAGATCTCCCCCAAACACTTAGGCAAACCTTAGGTAATAACAACAAATAAAATTGAGCCCGCTTCTATTAACTAGTAATTGTTACAACCAGCAGGCAGGCCTGATTCAGACTTCTTATCTAAGTTATGTAATAAATTGGTCTGCTTCAACAACAATAATCCCCTTGCCTTAGTATTTTTTTAGATTCAGACCTTGATTGTTGTTTGAGTCATGCTATTTTGGTTGCTTTGCTTGAGGAGGTATACATGAGCCTTCAGTGTTTACGTGCTTCCCTTTTAATGTGCTGTCTTGAGTGTTTTGTATGTCGCCTTAGCTTTTTCACCTTTGAAACCTCAAAGTCAATCTAATATCCCTCCACTTTAGGACTAGTAGTCCTATGTGCCTCCGGGACTTATAGGAATGGGACGGGTAATAGCACGCAATAGTGGTCGAGACCAATCCGCGCGTTAGTACCTTAATGGGGGTAGGAAGGGTAGATATGGATATGATGACCAGTGGGCTAATACCACGTGTAGCCCCTCTTTTGAGGAGTGATTACCGGGTATTGCATCGATGTGATCCATATTATAAATAAACCTAGGACCCCCTCCCCTCTCTTTCTTTGCCTTTAAAGCATTATGACTTCTTTTCAGAAAATCAGCTTTTTTTTAATGATTGCTCTATTTTACTTCCAAGCGTTTGTGTATTAAAATCCCCTCTTACTTGAGCCTTATTTTCTTACATGTTAATTGCACCAAATTCACAAAGAACAATCTGGCCGGGAACCACACTAGTGTATCCTGAGGGGTGCCTAACACCTTCCCCTTAGGATAATTTCAAGCCCTTACCCTATCTCTGGTTATCAAACAACTTAGTAGTGAACCTTGTAGGTGTCCTAATGCACCATAAATCATTAGGTGGCAAATCTTCAAATGCAAAACCCAGTTCCCAAAAGGAACGAGTTGCCCTATACCCAAATGTCATAAACCCGATTCTCCCGATGCAAAGAGGGAAAAAAGGGGGCGCGACACTAACTTTGCATAAATAATTAAAGGAGCAAAACGATCACATAGAGAAAATACCTGGCGTGCCACCCGTGATCAAAGGGGTAGATATTGACAAGTATTCCCAACAACCCTGGAAGCAAAGTGCAGCACCTTTGCCAATTTCTCCAAAGTTTAAAATGCCTGATATTCCAAAATATGATGGAACAACTGATCCTCGAGATCACGTAACTACGTTCACAACTGGCGTGATAGGCAAAAATTTAACCAAGCAAGAAATCGAAACGGTTTTGGTTAAAAAGTTTGGTGAAACACTCACGAAAGGCGTTACATGGTATTCTCTTTTACCTGAAAGCTCTATTGATTCTTTTGTTGAGCTTGCAGATTCATTTATAAAAGCACATTTGGGAGCTCAGAAGGTTGAAAAAAGGATGGAAGATATCTTTAAGGTAAAATAAGGGAATAGAAAATTACTCAAGGAATTCGTGGATAGATTCTAGCGGGAGAGGAGGATGTTACCTCGACAACCTGATAACCAGGCAGCTATGGCATTCGCAACGAGAAAAGTTCAGAAGCCACGAGAAGGCTGAAGGAAAGTTTGAGAGAATTTCTTGCAATTACTTGGAACGATGTGTACAACAGGTACAGTACAAAGTTGCGAATAGAGGAAGATACAGTCGCACAGCCAAGGACCAATGAAAAAGCAGGATCGAGACATTCAGAATAACAAAAAAGGCAAAAAAATAGGTACGAGCCTTACATGGGACATGCTGGGCAGGACCCTCAATCTAAACAAGAAAACGCACGATTCGACTCGAGACCAAGGCAAAAGGATAGGAGTTCTTCATCTAGGTTCAGAAAGGAACGAGATTCACGAGTCAACTATTCTAATACACATACGAGGATAGGAGATTACAGCTATAATGTCACCACCTCTGAGTTAGTAGCAGTTTTAAGAGGTATGGGAGAAAAGGTGTAGTGGCCTAATGAAATGAGATTAGATCCAAGCAAAAGGAATCTGATTTTTTGGTGTGAGTTTCATAATGATCATGGCCATAGAACACCAGATTATAGACTACTACAGGGAGAAGTCAAGCATTTGTCAAAGCAAGGTTTATCTAACTGACATATTCAGTGAAAAAGGAAGATAATCATATACGAAGAACAGACAAGAACCCCTGAAACCTCCATCACCAAAAAGAATAGTCAATGTAATAACTGGGGGGGGGGGGGGAGGTGAGGTTAACGGTGTAACATATACATCAACAAAAAAGACATCAAAAGTCATGATAACTCACGGGAAGAGAGTTCGCCAGGTCTTGGATGGAGACAATATAACATTTGATGATGGAGATACGGATGACTTGATGATCCCCCCCAATGATGCACTGGTAATATCTTTACTTGTACACGATACTAATTTAAACGAGTTTTAATTGATCCAGGTAGTTCAGTGAACATCATTTTATTAAGGGTGGCGAATGAAATGCAAGCGAATGCAAGGTGATACCAAAGGCACGGTCCTTGTCCAAGTTTAATAATTCATGCGTTATCATAAAAGGGAAGTTCTGCACACCACGTTCGCGGAAGGAGTTGTCAAGGACACAAAGTTCCAGGTGATAGACGCAGACATGGCCTATAATATAATTCTGGGAAGACCATGGATTCACGATATGGATGCCGCCCTATCCACACTGCATCAAGGTATAAAATTTCCTTCGCAGTGGGGAATCTATCAAATTTGTAGAGATCAGCAAGCTTCAAGAAGTATCAACCCGGTGCTGATTACAAGCACGGTAACAAATGATGCAGCCGCGAAATAGCAACAACAGAATTCGGTTGAGGATATTGGTGCAAAGACCTCAACTAAAGGCATACCAGGATAGACTAATGTTGATTCAAGACCCGATGTTATTCAAGAGCCAGAAGAAAATGAAAATATTAAGACAACTACTGATGAACCCGAAGCTATAGTGCTATTTACACATTGGCCAAACAGAAAAGTTTACGTCGAGGAAAATTTAAGTCCAAAAGTGAAAGGTAAATTAATTAAATTTTTACAAGCTAACGTAGATTGCTTTGCTTGGTCGCATTCTGATATAACAGGTATACCACCGGAAGTAATCACCCTCAAACTGAATGAGGACCCATCATACCCACTTGTCAAGGAGAAAAAGAGGAAGAAGGGATCTTTCAAAAATTAAGTAATCCAGGAGGAGGTACAAAAGGTTTTAAAAATTGGGTCGATACGAGAGATAAAGTATCCTAACTGGTTAGCTAATACCATGGTAGTTCACAAAAAGAATGGAAAATGGCAAGTTTGTATATATTATACTGATCTAAATAAGGCTTGTCCTAAAAATTCATTTCCTTTACCGCATATAGATCAACTAATTACTTCTACCGCAGAACATAAGCTTTTGAGTTTTTTAGATGCATATTCAGGATATAACCAGATAAACATAGACCCTCTAGATGAAGAAAGGACTTCGTTTATCACAGACAGGGGGACTTACTATTATAAAGTCATGCCATTTAGTTTAAAAAATATTGGAGCCACGTATCAAAGGTTGGTGACTAAAATATTTCAAGAACATCTGGGAAAAACTATGGAAGTCTACATTGACGATATGCTGGTAAGCCAGCACAGCTAGGAGATCATTTTCTACACCTGTAAAAAACTTTCGAGATTCTCCGCAAATATAATATGAAGCTAAATCCAGAAAAATTCACTTTTGGCATGGCTTCAGGTAAGTTTTTAGGCTCTCTCGTTTCTTACAAGGGTATTGAAGTGAATCCTATGCAGATCAAAGCTACCGAGAAAATAACAAATATACTCATGAGCAAAAAAGAAGTGCAGAGATTAATAGGAAGGATAGCAGCCTTGTGGAGGTTTATATCAAAATCGTCAGAGAGAGCTTTAAATTCATTTCAGTATTGAAAAAGCAGAATAAGTTTGAATGGACTGATGAATGCCAACAAGACCTCAAGGACCTAAAATCGTATCTATCAAATCTACCTTTGCTAGCCAAACCAAAAGTCGGTGAAAGGCTTCTCATTTATCTCACTGTGTCAGAAGTAGCAGTAAGTGCGGTGTTGGTTCGAGAAGATAAAGGTAAACGATCCCCAATTTATTATGTAAGTAAATCTTTGCTAGATGCTGAGACACGATATCCCCATTTGGAAAAGCTTTCTTTAGCGTTAATTATGATATCTAGGAAGTTAAGACCTTATTTCCAATGTCATTCTATTTTCGTAATAACTGCTTTCCCCCTAAGGAATATACTGCATAAATAGGAACTATTAAGTAAGTTAGCTAAATGGGCAATAGAACTCAGTGAGTATGATATCACCAGAACTGTAATAAAATCGTAGGTTTTAGCAGATTTTGAAGCGGATTTTAGTACAAATTTAGTTTCTAAAGAAGAAAAGGAACTATAGGTATTTATCAGAGCTAATCCGGTGACTTAGACTCTATTTACTGATGGTTCTTCAAACTTTAAAGGAGCGGTTTTAGGAATTGTTCCAATTCCACCTTCATGGGAAGTCATAAGGCAAGCAATAAAATATTATCCATTAACTAACAATGAGGCAGAATAGGAAGCTGTGATTGCAGGCTTGGAACTGGCGCGAGAACTTGGTATAGAGCAGATGTGATCAAAAGTGACTCGCAGTTGGTTGTTAACCAGATGCAGGGGACTTACGTGGCAAGAGAAATGCGAATGCAACAGTACTTGGAAAAGGTACGAGAATGGCTTAGACAATTTCAGTCGTGGAAGGCCATATAGATACCCAGGGAAGAGAATGCAGAAGTAGATGCGTTGGCAAATCTCGCGTTTGTCACGGATGTAACAAATGCAGAAAATGCTATCGTGATACATCTGTTTCATTCAGCACTTGACCAAGACAAGAGTGAGGTAAATTTTAATAATCTAACTTGGGATTGGAGAAATGAATTTGTGAACTTTTTGTAGTATGGTATTTTACCTGAAGACAAGAAGTCACAATTGCTTCATCAAAAAGCCGCTTGGTATTGTTTAATTCATGGAAATTTAAACCGAAAGATGTTTGGAGGACCTTTAGCATGGTACCTCGGCCCATCGCAAACGGAGTATGTGATGAAGGAAGTACATGAAGGGCACCGCGGTAATCACGCGGGGAAGATCATTGGTAAATACGTTAATAAGAGCAGGATATTATTGGCCAAAAACGGAAGACGAAATAGAGAACTTTGTAGCTAGATGCGATAAATGTCAACGATATGCCAAAAACATGCACCGCCCAGCAGAACGGTTACATTCAGTCATTTCACCATGGCCCTTCATGAAATGGGGCATGGATTTTGTAGGCCCGTTGTATCAAGCTAAGGGAAAGCTATATATTCTATTAGTTTTAACAGATTATTTTTCAAAATGGGTAGAAGCAAGTGTTTTCAAACAGGTGCGAGAAAAAGAAGTAAGGGACTTTATTTGGCGAAACATTATATGTCAATTTGGAGTTCCAAAGGAAATTGTGTATGACTATGGCCCGCAATTCATAGGCACGAAAATCACAAAATTCTTTCAAAGTTGTATATTAAACAGATTACATCCGCACCTTACCACCCTACGGCCAACGGACAAGATGAATCAACAAATAAATTTATTATCAATACCCTAAAGAAGAGATTAGAAGAATCAAAAGGCAAATGGCCAAAAGTATTACCTGGGGTGTTACGGGCTTATCGAGCGACAGCAAAATCAAGTACGGGTGAGACTCCATTTTCACTTGTATGTGGTGCAGAAGCTTTGATTCCGGTAGAAATAGGTGAACCAAGTACGAGATACACACATGCTACTGAGGAAGCAAATGAGGAAGAGATGCGAGTAAATTTGGATCTATTATTAGAAAGGAGGAAAGTGACATTAATTCGATTGGCGGCTCAAAAACAGATGATTGAACAATATTACAATAGGATAGCTAATTTCAGATACTTCAAGATTGGAGACTTCATCCTCAAAAAGGTGTTCAGATCGACAAAAACGGCCAATGCAGGAAAGTTGAGTCCAAATTGGGAAGGCCCTTATAGGGTTCGAGGCATCGCTGGAAAGGGATCATACGAGTTTGAAACCTCGGATGGCAAGATACTACCATCAAACCGGAATGTCGTTCATTTGAAGAAGTATTACTTCTAGACGAGAAAAGTACCAATGGTCAGGTAGCATGCAGGTTCAATTTTATTTTGTTTTTTTTAATTTTACTAACTATTTTAGATGATAGGCAAAAATCTAGCCCGTATCAAATGGTGATATTAAACCCGAAAGGCACGCGGAATACTGAATTATTCCCGGTCTAGGTTGCAACCTTTCTGATGGAAAAAGGTTATGCAGTCATCATCTAAATAATTGTCTCCGAGTCCCGTTCATATTTTCCTTTATAGTGAATGGACCAAAAGGAAGGAGTCAGTGTTCGAGATTTCATACTTCAAAGCTCCAAAACTAGGGGGGACTATGCATATAGAAGGAAGCAAAAGAACCAAAAAGGCATAGTTCAGTTCAGCTTGAATCAAAAACCTTGTAGAAACCTTGTATTTTTCAAAGGACTGTGAACTCGCAAAAAGGATGCAAGATATTCCATATTCCTACGATCTTTAGGTTAAATCCAAAATCTAGTCACGGGATAATAGACCCGATCTTGTATTTTAAAATCTGCTACAATGAAAGAAGTTATGAAAGTGATGCACGAACAATTATGAAAATGATGTACAAAATTTATTTGAAAGTTCAAAACATAAAACTTTCTCAAGTTATTTTTATATTCATGGCTACTCCGTGTTTCATATATTTGCACTAATATGCAGATGGGACGTCGTCTTCATCAGTGTCACTAACATAAAATGGCCCTTTTTTATAAAAACCCATGTTAATCAAAGTCACGGGTTGTTAAGGCATTTTTTAATGCTAGAAAAAGCTCGAATATCAAAAAAGGCAAAGAGCATAATATGAGGCAAAGTCAACCGAATCATTTATATATGTTAACCTTGAAAAGCAAGGGTGCTAATTTGTCATTAAACCCCAAAAAGAAGATAGGGGTAGCAAAAATCAAACCTTCAAAAAAAAAGTTGTTAAACTAAGGAAAAACAACATAAGGGAGTTCCAAATAAAAGCTAACAAAAAGTAGGGGAAAGGAAAAAGGTAAGGAGCATCATCAACGGGAGAATCATCAAATGGGAAAAGAGGGATTAACTTGAGAAGAAGAGGCTTGAACATCAACCCCACCAGGAACAAGTCCATCTCCATCACCCTTGGAACCTTCATCTTCAGGTGAGGAAAAGCTTTGACGTTGCTGAGTTTTATCAATTGATTCTTTAGCCCTAGCAACCTCAACATTGAGGTCAAAATCCTCCTGGTTGGCTTCAATTAGAGTCTCGAGGTGAGTGTTCAAGAGCTTATCCTCGAGAGCCTCATAATCATTCTCCCACTGATGAATCTCAACTCTCAGCTCTTCTTTTTCTGCTTTCGAGGCTTCATAGGCTGTCTTCAAAGAGGCAAGAGAACTTTCCAAGAAATGAATTTTATTTGTAGAGGTGCGGAGGTCTTCTTGAGTTTGGATAAGTGTCTGAACCAATTCACCCGCATAAACCTCTTTTTGATAGAGGAGTTCCTTCAAACCCCTTATCTCTTCAGTAGCCTTGAAAAGTTGTACAGCAAAGAGGATTCCAGTATGTCTTTGTTCTTCTCGACTTGAATGGAAGAAGCTTTTTCAACCGCTAACTCGGTGGAAAGCATCCTCATTTGTTTCTCCAAAGCATTCTTCTCTTCTGCAAGAACATCCTTCTCCAGTTAAAGACCTTCGAATTGCTCTTTCCAGTTATCAGCCTCGGTGCGCAATTCAATAATTTGCTGGTCAGCCTGAGAAACTCTTTTCATAAGCTCTGTGCCAATCAAGTTAATCTGCAAAATGGAAAGGAAAAGTTATTAATGAGAAAAGAGAAGGAAGGAAGTGTAATTAAACTTATACCTTCAAAGAAGAATGAACAATGTCATTCATTAAGGTCAGCGAGCTATGGATTTCTAACTTCCTCTTCTCTACGGGGCCTAGCTGTGGCTTCAACAACACATCAGCTTGACCAGATTTTCTCATAAGTTCCCACCTTCAAGGACCTCAATTACAGCTCTTTTCATCTCCGTTCTGCTGCTAGAAGGTTCGACTTCTACATGAGAAGCAGCCACGGGAGTAACAACCAGAGTAACATTAGGTAAAGGCACATGGGGGTTGATGGTAGATGGAACTGGAAGAGAAGCAAGAGGCAATTCTTCAGAAATAGTCTCGAAACCTTCTTCACTCTCGAAGCCGTGGGCAAACAACCTATCAAAGGGACTAGATGGAGGAATAGAGACACCTTCATCGAAAATCACTAAAAGAGCACTTTTTGGCTCATCTATGAGTCTGAAAGGAATAGAGCTTGATTGAAGTTCATAAGAAGCAAGAGTTTCATTATCAGAAATCACGCGTCTCCTAACGCGCGATTTTCTCACTAAAGAGCCTTCTAATATTTCTTCCTCATCATCAAAACTACGTGCTTCATCAGTTTTCCTTTTGGAGGAAGTAGCACTCAAAATCTGTTCTTGGGCAAGACTCACGAAAAGCCTGGTTGATAGAACAATTGTGGGACTAATGCCACGAATATCAAACCCTAATAAAGAATAAAGGGTGGATGAAAAAAATTCTATATGAAGGAGTAAAGGAAGAAGAAGAAGAAAAAGAGGAATAACGAAGGTAAAGAGTATCGTGCGTTTTCACTTTCCAGCCAAACTTTTGAGTAATAAATTTCCACGATCTTTTGTCTATAGGAGCAGCAGTTAACATCTTTTCAACCCAAGCACGGAAGTCAGGAATCTCATCAAAGACTTCCATGGTTGTTGAAAAATGGGTGTTTAATCACATGAAATAGTTCGAGACATGTAAAAAAAGAAGAAAAATTACGTGCAAAGTTCCAATTTTTTGGGAAAGGCATTTTTCTTCACCTACAAATCCACTAGTGGGGGCAGCAACAAAGCGGGCATACCAGCCATGGTCTTGGTCATCTTCGGGGCTAACCAACAATCTCTTACTTCTAGCCACGAGAGAAAAATCTCCTTCACGAAATAACTTGGGGGAATAATGATGAAGCAAGTGCCGAAAGGTAAAAGGGATATAAACCAGATCCAACAAGTAATGAAGATATGCAATAGCTCTCCACACGATGGGACAAATCTGGGCAAGACACACGTTGAAGTAACGACAAAACTCAATGATTACTGGATCAATAGGAGGTTTGAAACCTAAAGTAAAAGGGTAGGTATAAACAAAAGAGAAACCGACATGATAAGAGGTGATTCTTTGGTTGGCAGTAGGGACTAAATTTGGGAAATTCGATTTCCAGTGACACTCTCATCGAGCCAAGGAAAGAAGGCCGGTAGTAATTAAACTCGAGTATAGTTCAGTAGGGTTGAGGGAAGCTATAGAAGAAACTTGATTTCTCATGGTTTCACGGTCAGTTACAAAAGAAAATTCTTGAGGTACCATCTCTGTAACTGTAGATTCACGCACAAGTTCATTTAAATATCTATTCCTAGAAGAAGGTCTTAGGGTTAGAGGGGAGCCCTAGGTCTAGAAGAATATGGCCTAGCGGAACTACTATGAGAAGAGGAACCACAATTAGATAGTGAACTAAGGCTACAAAGTCTACCACCTCTCCTACTTCTAGTAGGGGCATTAGAAGGAGCGGATTCATCAACAATCACAACTTTGCGTCGGTTTGGTGTTGACGAAGACATGGTTATCCAAGGAAATAAGGAAGAAAGGGTGGAGGAATACAAAGAAGGAGTAATGTAATGGTCATTATGAAGCATCATAATGGAACCGTCACTTCGTTACCGATGCAACCGCAGAAAAGCCCTAAAAACACTGAGAAACTGCCGATCCAATCGTACGAAACAACGTGGCATGGGCATTAAATATATGTAACATACTTCGCATCGATTCTGAAGGAGACATGATGATACTTGAGGAACGGCGGCAAGGAATTCCCGCCATAAACACTTACCACTTCCCGAATATTTAGTTGATAATATTCCGAATGTGGGGGAACTATCTGTATTGGTAAAAAAAAGACTTGGCACGTGGAACATCAGTAAGCTGATGAGGCATGACACATGGGGCATCGATATAGCGACAAGTGGCACTCTCAATTAATTGAGTTAAGAATGCAAGGAAGGTACGGGAGAAACACCCACGGGGTAACATAGAGAAAAGAACCGGGTCTGACAGCACGAACCAAGAATAAATAAGGGGAATCGAAGCAGTTATGAGGAATCTTTAGTCATGAATATACCAGTTACGGTTATCTATGGTAATGGGCAATTAATTCAATTAATGCCGTTAATAAGTCCAAATTAATGGTGAGAATTGTTATGATTATATGCTCCTATATAAGGATAAGAATTTCATTTGTAAGGACATGTTACGATTATTACTAAAATTCTTTGCTTTACTTTTCAAGTTTTCAGCCTTGATTTTGGGAAGTGTCTGTCAGTTCATTCCTTATTTTTCTTTGCTAATCATCTCCATTATGTTTTCTATTTCTTCTAACATTATTGAGAAAGTGGAGTAAATTTTGGTTATCAGTAACTGTTTTCTTCTTAATATGGACTTTGACTGAGAAATCTATTTTTGGTTAAATAGCTACATTGTGGATGCTACTGAATAAGAAGGAAGGATCCTTAATTTATAGTAGTCAAAACACCTTTTACTACAAAAAAAAGGACTATCAAATATGGAAGAATTATATTTTTCTTTTCATAAAAGAAAAAATCAATTATGGTAAATATATTATCCTTCAAGAAATAAAAGAACCAAATATAATAAGAAAAAATCAGAACAAACACCTAACGGTATGTCTACACTTTTCTTATCTAATAAATACTCCATGCACGACTGACAAACCTGGTTTACTCTACTAGCCAACTTTTTCATTACAATAACATTAAGGCGTAATGACTTGCTGGCCACTTAAATTTGTAGGGCCTTTAAAAGCCGATACATGAACTTTACACTTTTACATCTGAACACTCGAACTCATATTTCCTTAACTAATAAACACATCTGACCATTGACCTACGCGCGTGTTACACATCTGATGATGAATAGGCATTTTGTACCATTAATTAGTCAAACTTCACTAAAAATATTTTTGAGCTTAAACAAAGAAGCTATAAGAAGCTCCATTAATTAATAACATATCAAGTAGGCAACGAAATGATGAAGAATCTCCACTCAGCCATTAATGTTGTCGTTTTATCACTTGTACTCATCTCCACGGAATCATCTCCGACTGTCTGCATTATCGGCAGCGGAATCGGCGGCTCCTCCGTGGCGCACTTCCTACGGAGCTATTCAAACTCCAAAATCGACACAATCAGAATCTTCGAGCTGCACGATGCTGTCGGACGGCGCATGGTAACGGTGACTATTTCCGGCGAGACATTCGAGGCCGGTGCCTCCATTCTTCACCCCAAGAACTACCACGCTTTGAATTACACTAAATATCTAAATCTCTTTGTCCGGCCTTCTGAATCTGATTCCTCATTTGGCATTTGGGATGGACGCGAGTTCATTTTCAAAACCTTCACTTCCCAATCGAAGTTCCCTATATTCCAAAGCCTTGTGTCCTTCGTCAATTCCATGTTGTTTTTCTTTCGCAATGGCTTCTCTCTGTTTCGCATGAACACCTTCGTTGAGGTACACCAACTTCACTAGCAATTATGGAACATGCCAACAACTCCTTTTTTCCTTTTCTTATTAACTATTTTCTCCGTTCCAGTTTATGTGATCCTGTTTGACTGGGCACGAAGTTAAAGAAAAAAAGAAGATTTTGGAATTTGTGATCCTAAACAAGTCTAAAAGGGGCCCAGAGTGTTTATGTGGTTATAAAAGCTTCTCATTAAGGGTAGAATTATAAGTTTAAGCTAAATTGTTACCAAATTCAGAAAGCGATCATTCTTTTTGGAACGGACCAAAAAGGAAATAGGTTCACATGAACTAAAACATAGGGAGTAAACATTTGTGGAAATATAACGAAAAACAAGATTTTTTAGTTAATGCTATAGTGAAAAACTGAGGCAGTGGGCAAAAAATGCACTACGCACCGAGGCTTTGTTAGTTGGTACAGATTTCTATGCATATACTATCCATTTTGGATTGTTGGGTGCTGGGAAGAGGGCTTTTATGCTCCTGTGTGTTGTGTTCCTCACGCAGCAAGCTGATTAAGACCAACTGATGACATATGGTCATGGTCAACGGTCAAATGTGTTTTTAATTAAGGGAATCATGAGTTCGAGTGTTCAAATGGGAAAGTTTAAAATTCATGTATAGGCTTTTAAAAGCCCTACAAGTTTAAGCGGTAACATTACTTAAGCACACTTTTTTGCACTTTTTCCAAAAAAGTGTTTTTAGTTTCTTTTTTATTCTTTTTAATCACCAGGTTTCAAAAAAGTTCAGAACGTTTTTGGGACAGAATGATGACTATATTGAGCACTATGACTCCTACCATTGCTCCACGGGAAAAGATTGACTTCTAATTCTCTTTGATTCCATACACATTAATTAATGCAAGCATTTAATTAATTAGGTTAACGCCAAGTAATTTACAACTACTGTGCATGTTGCCTCTCACGTGATAGAGATAGAATTTACGAAACCTCCCCCCTCCCCTCCCCCCCCACCTACTGGCTTCGGCACTGACATGCATGCATAATTAAAAGGATTGAATTAAAATTTATAAGGTTGATAAATGCCACGAGGATCTGCCTAGTTCTAAATCTCAGTACTTTTGGTTTCTTGTTCTCCACATGCAATGCTGCTATTTAATTGGGATTCCTTTGCCATGTGATTTGTCGCCTTCAATTTGAAAACTAAAAGGCGAAATTTCTCGACTCAATTTAAACTCTTAATTTATTAGTTTGATTGCACTCAATTCTTTTTCTTTTCACCGAGTTATTAAACGAAGATAAAAGTATAACTAGATTAGTAGCTAATATTAACATTACTTCAGATTGTGGCCTTTTGATCCCGAGACTATTCCCGTATTCCGTTGATTGTTCTACTCAATTTTTACTTATACTAACCACTACTAGTATTCAAATTTCTCATTTGCTTAAACAAAATGAAGGTAGCTGTCACGATTCAAAATTCACATAGTCGTGATGACACCTAACTCAACTCGCTAGATAAGCCAAACAATAATGTATACGGTCAAAATCGGGCTTCCGTAATTTTGTATGGCTAATCGAAACCAAGGTGGCAGACCAAAGCTCGGCCTCGCATTGTATCGAACCATGGCACGGAAATGGGTTGCTAAGCTCATTAATCGGTAATCGATCAAGAACGAGACCAGCCGTGATCGAGACCGAAACGGGATAGAGATCGAGCGAGATCGAAGGAGGCCTGCTAAAGTCGAATAACAGATAGCTGAGATATCCGTGATCGGGCACGGATCATTGCGGAAATCTCGGCACATATCAAGTCAAGGCCGAACAATTAGCCAATCGTGGGATTTCCTTCTGTATTTAGAATTTTGCCATAAGTAGAATTCCTCTACTATATAAAGGGGGTTCTAATCATTTTGTAATTATCATATTCACGCATAACAAAGCAATACATTACATTTTCTCTCTTAAGCTCTGTTGTTCACTTCATACTCTTTTTTAGCATACTATGTTGGTTCGAGGGCGATCTAGCTCGAAGGCCATAACCGCTCATTATATTGGTTTGCTTTATTTTATAGTTAATTTCTAACATTAATTCTCCTATTTCTCAGTTTGTGCCAAGTGAAATCGCATATCCTTAAAACCACTTATAAGTTTAATTGTTATCCAATTTTAAGGTTAAACAGTTTGGCGCCCACCGTGGGGCTAAGGATAATAGTGATTGTCTGGTACAAATTTTCATAACACACACCATTTTATGCTTGTTCTTTGAAGTGTCTTTGATTACAGGATTGGAAGATGTCAAACTCTCAGTCAGCACCTCAACACATTGACAATGATCTCAGCCACCACGGGGAGAATGAGAACATTGCACGAGGAAACGTTGCACCCCCTGCCGGCCTCGATCGAGTTTCGGCTGTAGACCCAATCGATGTTAGTTCACATGTAGCCATCAATAGAAATGTGGTCGTCGATCCCGAGCAGCGTTCGTGGGGGTACCCGATCAGCTACTCAGAATGCACATGGCGGTGAAGATGGTGGGATTAGCCTGCGGGTAATCCTCGAAATGTTGCACACCCAACAGGCAGCAATAGCTCAGCTCCAGAATCAGAACCACACGCCGAGCAGGGTCGAACTCGAGTTGTCCCAAGAAATTGTGCGCAGGGTCGAATCGACTTCGAGAAAATCGAATGAGAAGGAATCGGAGACAAATCCCGCTATCCTAAAAATGCTCGAAGAGTTGATGAAGCGGATCGAGACATGAGAAAAGAAGATCGAGGAAAATAATAAGAAGGTGGAAACCTATAACTCCAGGGTCGACCAAATCCCAGGGGCACCTCCGATATTGAAAGGACTAGATTCTAAAAAGTTTGTGCAAAAACCCTTCACCCCAAGTGCGGCTCCGAAGCCAATACCCAAGAAGTTCCGTATGCTCGAGATTCCTATGTATAACGGGACGACTGATCAAAATGAACACGTCACCTCGTATACGTGCGCCATCAAAGGAAATGACTTGGAAGATGATGAAATTGAATCCGTATTGCTGAAGAAATTCGGGGAGACTCTATCAAAGGGTGCCATGATATGGTATCATACTTTACCGCCCAATTCTATTGATTCGTTTGGTATGCTTGCGGATTCTTTTGTAAAGGCGCACGAAGGAGCCATTAAGGTTGCAACAAGAAAGAAAGACATTTTCAAGGTAAGGAAGAAAGATAACAATATGCTCAGGGAATTTGTATCTCGGTTCCAAACAGAGAGAATGGATTTGCCACCGTTCACCGATGATTGGGTTTGTCAAGCTTTCACTCAAGGTCTCAACGTTCGAAGTTCCATAACTTCACAACAGTTTAAGTGAAATTTGATCGAGTATCCAGCTGTCACTTGGGCCGATGTACATAATCGATATTAGTCGAAGATCAGGGTCAAGGAAGATCAACTAGGGACTCTTTCCTGGTCCATTTATCCTAACAGGCCCGTGGATAGAATCAAGAGGGATATCGATCGAGAGCCAAGGTAGAATAGAGATTGATATCAACCGTACAACGCAGACTGTAGAAGGAGCGGGCCTGGACGAAACTTTGCACATAATGAGAGGAGAAATGATCGAGGTCAAAGTTCACGGAGACTCATGAGCAAGGGTGGTTTTGACAGGGATGCCGGGCCCAAAGAAGTTCCACGATTGTCGGAATATAACTTTAGTGTAGATGCATCAGCCATCGGACGTATCAAGGATACTAGATGACCTTGACATCTGCAGACCGACCCGACCCAGAGAAACCCCAACCAAATATGCAAGTATCATGGCACCCATGGTTATAGCACAAGATTGCAGGTAGCTAAGAGAGGAAGTAGCCCGGTTATTCAACGAGGGGCATCTTCGAGAATTCTTTAGAGATCGGGCCAAGAATCATTTCAAAAATAGAGATTCCAGTGGGCAGAACAAGCAGGAGGAGCCACATCACGTGATCCACATGATCCTTGGAGGGGTCGATATTCCTCAAGGTCCATTATTTAAACGCACTAAGGTGTCAATTACAAGGGAGAAGCGAACTCGGGACTACTTATTAGAAGGGACCTTGTTTTTCAACGACGAGGATGCAGAAGGGATCGAACAAACCCACAACGACGCACTGGTAATATTTGTCCTTATGAGTAAAATTCAAGTTACACGTGTTTTTATTGATTCAGGTAGCTCGGCCAACATTATTCGATCAAGGGTCGTAAAATAGCTCGGCCTACAAGACCAAATTATGCCCGCAACCCGTGTACTTAACGGCTTCAACACGGCAAGCGAAACCACCAAAGGTGAAATTATTTTTCCAGTAAACGTAGACGGGACCATCCAAGAAACAAAGTTCCATGTGATCGAGGGTGACATAAGGTACAACACACTGCTCGGAAGGCCTTGGATCCATAACATGAGGGCAGTACCCTCGACCCTTCACCAAGTTTTAAAGTTCCCTACATCGGAGGGAGTCAACACAGTGTACGAGGAACAACCCGCCGCCAAGAGATATTTGAAATCGATGAAGTGATACCGGTATCGACACTTTCATCAGCAAATGGATCCGATTTGAAGGGAAAATAGGAGGCCAAGTAGCAACCACAGTCACCAGCCTCGACCAAATCGGAGGAGCAGGAAACTTACAAGGATGATGACTATATGATACCTCGATCCTTCATAATACCCGATGATTGTGTCTGGTGCCATCACGACCCTTGGTGGATTTTGGGTCGTGACAATCGCCAAAATACGAGCTCTAAATCTCAAAATGTGATCAAACTAGCTCAAAGTCCGAAATAAAGTACTTTATAACAATGCTTTTGGGATACCCATTGTTATTGCAGGAATATCTTCGCGATCGCGAAGCACAAAAGTCACCGCCAAAGAAGACCCTCCGCATTCCCATCACAAGTATCATGAACGCGATGCACAAATCAGCCAAACCCTTGGCGAACGCGGATTCCTAGTCGCGAACGCGTAGTATAAAGTACAAAGCCCATCAAACAACCTTAGCGAACTCGGGCCCTCATCGGTGAACGCAAAGAACGAAATGCTTCTAGCTCACCTATCTCTTCGTGAACGCTGTCACCTGCTCACGATCGCGATGCCCTACCTAACACCAACAAACCATCAACACAAAACCCATCCGAAATTATTCGAAACTACCCCAAAACTCGCCCGAGCCCCTTAAGACCCCGAACAAACATACAAACAAGTTCCAAAACATAACATGGACCTACTTGAGGCCTCAAATTCCACAAAATAATATCAAAAGCAGGACTCACACCTTAATTCAAGCTTAATGAGCTATTTCAAACTTTAATTTTCTAAACTTACGCCGAACACGTCTAAACATCTCAGAATCACCTCATATTCGCACACAAGTTCCAAGTGACGTAACGAGCCCATTTCAACTCAAGAAATAACAATCCGAACCCGATAATATCGAAGTCAACTTCGGGTAACCTATGAATTTTCTAAACCTTCAAATTTCCAACCTTCGCCAATTAGAGCAAAAACCTTCTAGAAACATCCTAATACGAACTCGGGCATACGCCTAAGTCCAAAACCACCATCCGGATCTAAAAAATCATAAAAACTCCAATTCAAGGTCAAATACACCAAAGTCAAACTTGATTAACTCTTCTAACTTATAGCTTTCTAATAGAGAATCATTCTTCCAAATCAATCTCGATCCACTAAAAAAAACTCGATGATACACGCAAGTCATCATGCACCATATGAAGCTACTCGTGACCTTACACTACCGAACTAAATGAAAAAGCTCAAAATGACTGATCGAGTCATACATTCTCCCCCACTTAAACATACGTTCGTCCTCGAACATGTCAAGATTCGTTCCAAAGGCACCAAACCACTGTATAACCTCACCATACGCGTACCCATGGGTGATTCCTCATCACCTCAATCCACATAAGCCCATCAACACTACCCAACCAAAGATTCTTTCTTCAACCTTAGTCCATAAATCTTGGAACCCCATCTCCAACATCTGAAATTCATCATAAGAACCGATTCTCACATCTATCCATTGCATAAGTCTAAACAAGCTATATCAAGCCATAACCATATTCCAAATATAATCACATGATATTCCACATAACTCAGATACTCATAGCAATAACTTCTGATCACAATAGTTGCTCAATAACAAATTCGGTACCGGTAACAAACCTCACATCAAATAAAATCTTGTTCTAAACCTTCTTACTCTGCAAATGATGGAAGACACACGTAGAAACTCGTAACCACCCATCATATCAACAAGTTGTGGAGCTCTCTCGCCCGATAAGAACCATAGCAAAATTTTGAGCAGACTAGTGGCGTTATTCTTCCAAATATACCTTAATCAAATCCGATAGCACTCATCCCAGGTCCAATAACCTCATCTCATCCAGTACAAGCTGCTCGGCCAAAATGCCACACTAGAACCACCTCAAGCCACATGTTGTGAAATCCGTGCACCAAACAATCAACAACTCAAGTGTACCTAATGATGGAAAGAGAATCAAATGATAGAACCCTCCGCAAGCTCAACATGGAATACCTCGAGCCAAAATTCTATGAAACCATCACACTAAGGAGAAACAAAACTCACGAAATAAGCACAAAGGATCGTATCCCAACATAACCGGCTGCCATATGCGTCCCGACCCAAACGTCGGTCCACATGGAATACCTCGAGCCATGATGCTCACAATCAACAACCATATGCATATCAACACAAACAAGCGAAGTGCATAACTATACCATGGTGAAATAGATAGCACATTATACCACAAAAGGAAGACCATAAACAAGGCACAATCAACTATTCAACACCCTAAAAAACATCGTGCTCGAATTCCACCACTAGGCAGAAATAGAATCGCATTATGTGTGTAACTCATGGAACATATCAGACACATATAAGATCAAATCTAACCAAATGAGACACCTCTCATCAATAGTTGTGTTGAGTAAATAAATTCGACCCGATGTAGAATACACATTCTTATTAGGCCTACCAGTGGTCCTCAGATCAATTTTGATCCTCCCAAAATAGGTAGATAACCTTCAAAAAGTCAACAATACCCTATCCATAACACATACAATCATTTGTCAACCTCTTAACATACCCTCACCGCCTGCAACCAATGAAGAATGTGCCTCTGAGAACCCCCACTCTCCAAATCCCAAGAATCCCTATGTCTGATCCCAACTCCACCACTCATATGACTAACACCTCCCTCATTCACAATCATCTCACAAAAATACTTTCATAATTCTTCCGTTCCACATAGCAAAGTACATTAGTAGTCCATCAACCAGGCGATTACTGTATTAGCACTAAAGCATCCGCAAGTCAAAACATAGTGCGGTTTCTGAAAAGCGTGCCATTTTCAGGTGATACCATATTGTGAAAACATTCTTATAAACATTTGAAACCCTCAATGATGTCTAGAACTCATGACCTTCCCGTTGTAGCCGAACTGCAACTTGTACATGCTAATCTCAATCCCACATATCACACCGCATGTATCATGACATTATATAAAAATACGAAAACTCCATTATTAACTCTAAATCACAAGTAGCATAGACACCCCATCAACCAGAAACCTTCCATTTGACCCCATCCGCAAGAAAATCACAACGCGCAACATACTCCTCATACATGTAGAAGACATCGGTCTCAAGCCGTGGTCGATACCATCGAGAACTTTTCAAAACCCATTCGCACATAACCAAGCCACCGGAACTTAATCCCTCTAACTCAACCAAGCTACATAGGTAGCTAATCCAAGAGTATTGCCAGAATACACCGTCAAAACCTTACCACACCAAAAGAATCAAAAGAACCGATCACTTCTATTGCAATACTGATCCATTCCTGTCACGACCCCCAATATCCCAATCGTGAGGTCACCTATCCATTCCTGTCACGACCCCAATATCCCAATCGTGATGGCACCTAGTCTTTAAGACTAGGTAAGCCTAACACATGATAAGTTTTAACAGAAATAACCAATATACTGTTAAACATTAAACTGATAAATGAAATAACATAGCTAAAATCGAGCAATCGTTGTACAACTCCAAAATCCGGTAGTACAGAGTCATAAGTTCTACTGCGAGTAACTAATAATATTAATTAAATCATTATTTAGAATAAAAGTAACAATAGTAAAGTAAAGCTCCAAAAGGTTACTCCAAGGCTTGCGAGCGTAATGCCATGTATAACTTGAAGTCTGCGTAGAAAATCTCCAACAGCTAGCTAATGACCGTTTCGCTCAGAGTTACTTGGATCTACACAAAAATATGCAGAAGTGTAGTATGAGTACACCACAAAGGTACCCAGTAGGTATCATGACTAGATCCAGCGGAGTAGTGATAAGGTAAGTCAAGTCACTCACTAGACAATGAAAAATTTATGCAAAGTATTAATATAAAGCTAACAGTGAAAAGGAATATCAATATAAAGCTAACAATGGAAGAATGTAAATATAAAACTAACCATGGAAAGTAAAGGCAATAAATGACAACAAGGAGTAAGCATGTGATAAAGTAGCTAAATAATTAGAACACAGTTACAACACAAGTGATATCAGTTAAGGAAAAACACATGCATGATAGCCCAAATAATCAAGCAGTTCCAACACAAGTTTTTCAACAAGAACCACTCCGAGGTACCGCACCTCATAATCACATATCACAACTAACAAATCACAGTTCTTCTTTATAACACCGCGTGAGCCTTCCATTGGTTTTAAAAACATTTTTCCCGAAATAGCTTCACGCACTATATCCCCCTTATCTCGTCGTGTGTGCTTCAAATGAAGTATTTCTCTTACTAGCAACACGCAAATAAATCCTCCTTATCCCGCCGCATGCGCATTAATATCACCACCCTTATACTGTTGCATGCGTATCTCATCACAACATAATAATCAACTCGCACCACACGTGCCCATATGCCACAACATTTCAAAAACAACAATACCAATATCACAACATAATATAGCTCCCAGCTCAATGATGATGTGTACAAGAGTCTCAACGACGACACAATATAACTGATAAACTCATCAAGGAACGATATTCCATGCAATAATAACTTCAAATAAATGCATAAGAAGAAACTCAATGTAATCCATGTATTAACAACGTCAATTAAGTGCATATAGGAATAAACCCAACAATGAAAGATATAACATGTAATAACAACTTCAATTAAATACATATAAGAACAAACTCAACAATGAAAGAGATAACATGTAATAACAACTACAATTAAATGCATATAAGTAACCTAAGAGTCTAAACCAGTCAATTTTTAGATATAAGCCTGTGTATACACTCGTCACCACATGTACACGTCTTCCAAAGAATTCAAATAGTGCAATTAAACCAAATTCTAGGGGTTAGGTTCCCCCACATAAAGTTAGACAAGATACTTACCTCAATTAAGCCAAATCAACACTCAAAAATAGCTTTTCCTTCAAAATTTGCCTCCGCACGGCTCAAATCTAATTAAAAATGACTTAATAATATCAAACAATGCAAGTGTAACCAATTCCGATAAATAAAGTCATGATCTTTCTTAAAGTCAACAAAAGTGAACCCCGGGCTCGTCCGGTCAAAACCCGAGTCCAAGGGTAGATCTCGACCACGAGTCAATATATGTATTTTATTTTCAAATCCAAGTCCAATTCGACTCTCATCTCAAATTTTTATTTTTGAAAACATATAAAAAATCCCCCAAAATTCTATTCAAATTCCATGGATTAGAGGTTAAATCTCATAGATAATCATGTAATATAATTGAAAATGGATTGAAATGACTCACCCAATTGTTGTATGTGAAAATCCCTCCTCAAAATCACCTCCTATCGAGCCTAGGGTTCTAAAATGTGATACATGAAGGTAAGTCCCGTAATTCCAGCCCTTTTGTTCAGGTCCAGAAGCCGCAAATGCGACCTTGGGTTCGCAATTGCGAACCATCATAAATGCGGAGATTACCTCACAAATGCGGTGCCTGACAATCTAGGGAAACATCGCAAATGCGAAATTGACTTTGCATTTGCAAAGTTGGTCTCTTTCGCAAATTCGGTCAGTTGGTCACAAATGCAAACCACCTAGCCTAAGGACAACCAGCGCAAAGCGAGTAAGACATCGCATTTGCGAAACCTGAGCCCTCCCTGCCTACTTAGCTATTGTGATGCTGGTGCTCGCAATTGCAACAACTGCAGCATCAGCACACCAACAACTTGGAACAAGTTCAAACACGTCTGAAACTCACACGTGACATCTGGGCTCCACACTAAACATCTACATAACTCTAAAAACATCATAAAAACTCGTTCGCATGATCAAACACCAAAATAACACCCGGAACCATGAAATGGACATCGAAGAACATGAAATTTCACAATTAACTCAAGAATCACTAGAATCACAACCAAGCGTCCGATTCCTATCAAACCAACTCAGAATGACACTAAATTTTGACGAAAAGTTTCAAAGGACAAAACAGACCTATTCCAAGTCCCAAAACAAAAATCCCTACTCGACCATTAATTCAACCTACAGTCAAAGTCAAGAAATTTCTAAACCTTCAAATTGCAAATTTTCGGAAAACAATCCAAATCAACTTAGGGACCTCCGAATTCAATTCCAGGCATACTCCTAAGTCCAAAATCACTATACGAATCCCTTGGAGTCATCAAAACACCATTCTGGGTTTTTTCCACAAAAGAAATCTCGGTCAACATTTCCAACTTAAGCTTCTAATCCAAGAACCGAAGGGTCCAAATCAACCCAAAACCTTCCCGAATGAACCCGACTATCCTTGGAAGTCATAAAACCACAAATGCACATAAGTGAAGTATCAAAAGGGGAAACGAGGCTCAAATACACAAAACGACCAGTCGGATCGGTACATTCTCCCCTCTTAAAACAAACTTTCATCCTCGAACGTGCATAGAGACATACTTGAATTGCCAGAAAGGTGAGGATAACGACTTCGCATGTCGTTCTCAGTCTCCTAGGTCGCCTCCTCGACTTGTTGACCCCTCCATTGAACCTTCACGAAGCAATGTTTTTTGACCTCAACTTGTGGACCTACCTGTCCAAGCTAGCTACCGGCCCCTCAACATAAGTCAAATCCTTGTCCAATTGGGCTGAGCTGAAATCTAATACATGTGACGGATCAACATAATACTTCCGGAGCATGGATACATGGAATACCGGGTGAACACGCGATAAGCTGGATAGCAATGCAAGTTTGTAGGCTACCTCACCACTCTCTCAAGGATCTCAAAAAGACTGATATATCGAGGGCTCTACTTGCCCTTCTGCCAGAACCTCATCACACCCTTCATGGGTGACACTCTGAGCAAAACTCTCTTACCCACTATGAATTCTACATCACGAGCCCTCCGATCAGCATAATTCTTCTGCCTGGACTACACAGTACGAAGCCTATCCTGAATCAACTTCACTTTCTCCAGGGCATCCCGAACCAAATCAGTACCCATTAATATAGTCTCCCCTGGATCAAACCAACCAACTGGAGAACGACACCACTTCCCATATAAGGCCTCATAAGGAGCTATCTGGATACTCGATTCATAGTTTTTCTTGTAGGCAAACTCTGCAAGTAGGGGGAACTGATCCCATGAACCCCCGAAGTCAATAACACATGCACATAGCATGTCCTCCAGGATCTAAATCGTGCGCTCAGATTGCTCGTCCGTTTGGGGATGAAATGATGTGCTCAGCTCGACCTGTCTACCTAACTCATGCTACAGAGCTCTACAGAAATGCGATGTGAACTGCATGCCTCGATAAGAGATAATAGACACCGGCATACCATGAAGATGGACAATCTCACGAATATAAATCCGAGTCAGTTGCTCAGAAGAGGTGGTTACGACCGAAATGAAGTGTGCATACTTAGTTAGTCTATCCACAATAACCCATACGACATCAAATTTCTTCAAGGTCTGCAGAAGTCCGACTACAAAATCCATGGTGATAGCTCCCACTTTCACTCTAGAATATCAAGCATCTAAATCAATCCACCTGGTCTTTGATGCTCGTACTCCACCTGTTGAAAGTTCAAATACCGAGCCACATACTCCACAATATCTTTCTTCATTCTTCTCCACCGGTAGTTTTATTTCAAATCCTCATACATCTTTGCGTCACTTGGGTGAATGGAATACCACGAACTATGGACCTCTTCAATAATAAACTTACGCAACCCATCCACATTGGGTGCACAAATCCGGTCGTGCATCCGCAACACCCCATCATCTCCAATAATCACCTCTTTGGTATCACCGTGCTGCACCGTGTCCTTTGGGATAAGCAAGTGGAGGTAATCATACTGACGCGCCTTGATGCGCTCAACCAAAGAAGACCGTGGAATTGCGAAAGCAAGAACCCTGCTAGGCTCTGAAATATCTAGCCTCACGAAACTGTTGGCCAAAGCCTGGACTTCCAATGCTAACGTTCTCTCCCCAACTGGAATATAAGCAAGACTGCCCATGCTCTCAGCCTTCCTACTCAAAGCATCGGCCACCGCGTTGGACTTCTTGGGACGATAAAGAATGGTGATATCATAGTTCTTTAGTAGCGGAAACTGCATCCACTTCCTCACATTCAGATCTTCTTGCTTGAACAGGTGTTGTAGACTCCTGTGATCTGTGAATACCTCACAAACACGCTGTAGAGATAGTGCCTCCAAATCTTCAATGCATGAATAATGTATTCCAACTCGAAATCAGGTACTAGGTAGTTCTTCTCATGGGGCTTCAATGGACGTGAAGCATAAGTAATTACTCAACCTTCCTGCATCAATACAAACCCAATGCCAATCCACGAAGAATCATGATAAACAGTATAAGAACCCGATTACTGAAGGTAAACCTAGAAGTGGAGTTGTGGTCAAGGCAGTCTTGAGCTTTTGAAAGTTCTCCTCACACTCGTCCCACAACCTAAATGGGGCACCCTTCTGAGTCAATCTAGTCAAAGGAGATACGATGGATGAAAGCCCCTCCATAAATCAGCGATAATACCTATTCAAGCGTAGAAAACTCTGGATTTCAATAGTAGAAGACGGTATGGGCCCACTTTGAACTGCCTCCAACTTCTTTGGATCCACCTTAATCCCTTCACTAGACACCACATGACCCAAAATTGCCACAGAGTCAAGCCAAAACACAAACTTGGTGAATTTAGCATATAACTTCTTTTCCTTTAAGGTCTGGAACACGATCGTGATCAAGTTCTGCTCATGATCCTCCCGGCTGCGAGAATACACCAACATGTCATCAATGAACACGATGCCAAAAAATCAAGATATGGCTGGAATACATTATTCATCAAATGCATAACGGTTGCTGGGGCATTGGTCAGCCCAAATGACATCACCAAAAAATCATAGTGACCATAGCAAGTCCTAAATGCTATTTGCAGAATGTTTGAATCCTGAATCTTCAGCTGATGATAGCCCAAACTCAAGTTAATCTTCGAGAATACCCGAGAACCCTGAAGCTGCTTGAACAAATTATCAATGCGCGGTAGTGAGTACTTGTTCTTGATTGTAGCTTTGTTCAGCTGCCTTAATCAATACACATCCTCATAGAGCAATACTTCTTCTTCACAAATAGAACAGGAGCACCGTAAGGTGAGACACTCGGTCGGATGAAACCCTTATCAATGAACTCTTAAAGGTTTTCCTTTAATTCCATGAACTCTACTGGTGCCATGCGATTTGGTGGAATAGAGATAGGCTGAGTGCCTGACACCATGTCGATACCAAAATCGATATTCCTATCGGGTGGAATGCCCGACAGATCTACTGGAAACACATCTGGGAAATGTCTCACCACCAAAACTGACTCGACAGTAGAAGTATCAGCATTGACATCTGTCACAAAGGCTAAATATGCTAAGAACCCCTTCTCAGCCATCCATTGTGGCTTCAGTGATGACACGAACCTACTAGGAACATAATCCAATGTACCTCTCCACTCTAACTACCCTAAACACGGCGTAGCCAATGTTACAATCTTGGTATGACAATCCAGAATAGAGTGATAGGGCGACAATAAATACATGCCCAATATCACGTCAAAGTCCACCATACTAAGTAGTATAAGGTCAACCCTTGTCTCATAACCCCCGATGGTGACAAAACACGACCGATTGATACAATCTACCACAATGGAATCCCCAACTGACATAACACAAAAACAGGGGCATTCAAAGAATCATGGGATATATCCAAATATGAAGCAAAGTAAGATGACACAAACGAATACGTGGAACCCAGATCAAATAAAACTGATGCATCCCTATGACAAATCAGAATAATACATGTGATAACAGCATCTGATGTAACAACCTCGGTCCTACTCGGAAAAAACGTAGCAACGGGCATGGCCTCCCCTTCTAGGACCACCTCTACCCGCCTGTCCTCCACCCCTAACTGGCTGTGCTGGTGGAGTGGCAACTGGAGCAGCAACCATAGCCTGTGAACATTGTAGAACCTGTAGACCATGTGGACCCTGTGGACCTACTGGAGGTGCACTCCTCCTAAGCCTGGGACAGTCCCTCACCATATGCCTTGTATCTCCACACTCGAAACAACCTCTCTGTGGCGTGGCTGTTGGAATTGAGTCTGACCCGGTCAACTAGAATGACTACGGAAGGCACCCCATGTAAAAGGTGCACTATAAAGTGGTTGTGCATAATGGGCGATCTGAGACCTCGTGATGGCCGGAATGCTGCGAGTAGCCTGAAGCGCAGAATGAACTGGTCAACCTACATAACCTCTACCATGACGAGCTGAAACTGCAGCGCGGTAACCACTAAATCCTCCTAAATCTCGAGGCTTCTTGGCCTCCCTATCTTCTCTGTCCTGGACAAGTATACGCTCCAACCTGCGAGCAATCCCCACAATCTGCTGCAATAGAGTATCAATCTCCAAATCCCGTGCCATACTGAATCTAAGATCATAACTGAGCCCCTCAAAAAAGCTGCAGACTATCTATAACTCTAAAATGCATCCCGCTTGAGCTAATGTACTGAACATACTCGGGAAATGTGCCAAGGTCTCCTATAGTGCATGAATAGTAGCAGGCGTCACTGGTGCCTGCTCCCTAGCCGGAGCTATTAGTGGCTCCTTAGTCGCTGCTCTTGAAGGTGCTCTAGCTGCAACGTGAGTAAAATATATCTCTATGCCTATATGTCTAAGGTTACAGTTAAATCATCAAGTACACTCACATTTATCACACTCATGGTGGCTTGTACAAATGCCCCTCACCATCACACACACAACAACACTCAGCATTATATGGGTGAGTGGCACGAATCCTCTCACCAAAGCGCACACACACACACACACACACACATATATATATATATATATATATATATATATATATATATATATATATATATATATATATATATCACTGTGTGTGCGCTAACTGTAATATGAGACTCCTGAGGGGCGGACTAGGGCCCAAGCGCTAATCAATAATCAATATAACTATTGCAATGTGTAACCCGATCCAAATATCAACCTGTTGCGGCATGCAACCCGATCCAAATATCAATCTATTGCGGCGTGCAACACGATCCGAATATCAATATGTTGCGGCGTGCAATCTGATACAACATAACTCACAACATAGCTCTATGGCCCACATCAGTAATCAATATGCTCAAGTCTCAATGGCTAACATCTCCCAGAAACATAATCCAATTATACAACACGGAGTATCACAATGTGCCACAAATACAGCTCAAACTTGTCTCACGTACAAGGACACCAACAACATGTGAGACAACATATCTAAAGTGTAAAAAGATAGAGATATAACATGCATATATAACTATCATGATTGAACAGTATGGCTATGGCAAAGGCAAATATCTCAATACAAAAATAACCCTATCATATCTCAAACAATTAAGCAAATAACTTATACATGATTTCTAGCATGAATAATAATTCAGGTAGTCATACTAATGGAGAAAACATGATATAAAAGAAGCATGATAGCAAAACAAGGCATATAATAGCCTATGAACTACTCGAATCATTAACACCCCGGTGCGCGCACACACGCCCATCACCTATCACGTGTTTTACCCCCACAAATCTCAAATATCATAGTTTTTAGGGATAATTACACTCAAAATTCAAGTTTAGATATGTTACTTACTCCGAACAATCCAAAACAATACTCTAAAAATGCCATCTCGCACGAATCGACCTTCGAACCGCTCGAAACTAGCCAAAAGCAATTGCAAAATATCAATGCCATTACAAACAAACCAAATGATAAAAGGTCGAATCCTTAATCAAATACTCAAAGTCAACCTAAAAATCAACCCAGGCCCACACATCGGAACCTGATAAACTCACAATTCTGACAACCCATTCGAATACGAGTTTAACCATACTTATTTATCCTCAAATCTAACTCCGAATCGATGTTCAAATCTCAAATATTCACTTTATAAAAGTTTTGACAAAAATCCCCCAATTTTTCCTTTTGATCCGTAAACAAAATTCCAAAGTCGAAGATGGAACTATGTAAAATAACCAAATCCGAGTAAAAATATACTCACCCCAATCTAAATCATGAAAATCACCTCAAGAATCACCCAAATCCAAGCTCCCAATCTCAAAATATGATAAAAATAACTCAAAGTCAGAAATGGAGATTATAACATTGCTTTAGGAATACCCATCACGATCGTGGGAATATCTTCGCAATTGCGAAGCACAAAAGTCACTTCCAAAGAAGAAGCTCCGTGTTCGCGTCACTAGTATCGCGAACATGATGAACAAATCAGCCAAACTTGCGCGAACACGGATTCCTAGTAGCGAACACGTAGTGTAAATACCAAGCCCATCAAACAACCTTCGCGAACGTGGTCCCTCACCCGCGAACGTGAAGAACAAAACTCCTTTAGCTTACCTATCTCTTCGCGAACACGATCACTACTCGCGATCGCGATGCCTTACCTGACACCAGCAAACCAACAACACAAAACCCATCCAAAATGATCTGAACCTCACCTGAGCCCCTCTTGACCCCGTCCGAACATACCAACAAGTCCCAAAATATAACACGGACCTACTCGAGGCCTCAAATTCCACAAAATAACATCAAAACTACGAATCGCACCTTAAGCTTAATGAACTATTTCAAACTTCTAATTTCCAAACTTACGCCGAACACATAGAAACAACTCGGGATCGCCTCAAATTTGCACACAAGTTTCAAATGACATAATGAACCCATTCCAACTCCCTTTACAACAATCTGAACCCAATAACATCGAAGTCAGCTTCCTGTCAAACTTATGAACTTTTCAAACCTTCAAATTGTCAACCTTTGTCAATTAGAGCCAAAACCTTCTAGAAACATCCAAATGCAAATTCGGACATAAGCCCAAGCCCATAATCACCTCCTGAACCTCACGAAATCATAAAAACTCCGATCTGAGGTCAAATATACTAAAGTCAAGCTTGGTCAACTCTTCCAGCTAAAAGCTTTCTAGTTGAGAATCATTCTTCTAAATCAATCCCGACCCACTCGAAAACGAAAACCGATGATAAATGCAAGTCATCTTACACCATGTGAAGCTATTGACCTCACACCACCGAACTTAATGCAAATGCTCAAAACGACTGTTCGGGTCATTACAATAGCATAGTCAAATCAAATTAAAAAAAATAAAAAGACAAAAGAAGAAGAATAGAGCCCCATTTAGCTTCTATGTATTGACAATGGAGTAATAGAACCACAGTTTGCTACAAACTAAATTTGGGATATACTTCTAATTTTAGGTCAGACAACTCCAGCAATATACTTTGTTTTTCCCTCGATTAATTAGGGATACGATATTATTCAGAAATATGAATGAAATTCATATTGTCAATCTACAAAAATAGGGTAATGTTTAGACGCAGCACTACTAGGATGCCGGAAATTTCTTCATTGTACAAGGTGGTAGATCGTACATGCGTAAATCTCAATTGTTATGGAGAGTTCCTTTATGGTTGCATCTCATAATCTGAAAATTAGACTTTAAAGTCTAATCCTTTAATACAAGCTAAGTTTGTAATGCATTAGTGCCT
Source organism: Nicotiana attenuata (assembly GCF_001879085.1). Taxonomy (NCBI): domain Eukaryota; kingdom Viridiplantae; phylum Streptophyta; class Magnoliopsida; order Solanales; family Solanaceae; genus Nicotiana; species Nicotiana attenuata. The sequence continues at coordinate 63,886,426 of NC_031995.1, read as the reverse complement.
TTAATTTACCGATTGATACTCCGTCGAGTAAACCAGATCATTACAACTTCAAGGCTAAGTTTTTGTTAACAACTTCTCCAAATTAACTTGTAACGTTAGAAAAGTAAAAGTTTGACCTGCCATCAGTCATCTTAATTAACTACTCAAGTAAAGGACATAAACACTTTTGTCCTCTTAGGATATTTCTTAACAATTACAAAATTCTTCAAATACATTTCTAGCAAAATCATCACCAAATCTCTAAATTTTATTGCTCATATTCATACAATTGTGCGCAAGATACACATACATGCGCAAGTACTATTTTTCAAAATCATAACATGTCATGCAACTTCTCGGAACAATAGCTTGATCATACTTGCAGAACAGCCACGACTCCTAGTGTTAGCACCACGAGCAACACCAAAGCATGGAGTCGAGGAAACCACATAATCATCTTCGTGATCATCAAATGAATATCTTGGACATGAAAATCCAACTTGTCGCCGTGCATATGGAGATGTTAGAACAGAATACGATGTTGATGAGGATAACGGAGATGAATTAGAACTAGTAGGGGATGATAGAAGCCTACTTTTCTTGAGGTTGAATCTAGGAAGGAAAAGAACAGTTTGTAAGAGGTTGGATTTCTTTAGTGTATTTTTTTCCTTATTGACATGAAAAGAAGGTGGAGGAGTGAGTACTGGAGGGAATGAGATTTCAGAGAAGTTGCATTTGGGAGTTCCTGGTTGCGATTCCCACATGAATGGAACTGCCGCTGATGCATTTCTATAATAAACTTCAAAGCTAGAATTGTCCATGGACAACTCCCTGCTTAAACGCCTACAACACAACTTTTCCTCTGACTTCATCTTTATTGCCATTTATTTGTCCATGAAGAGCTAGCTTGAAGATGAAGTGAAAGAAAACTTCATGAAGAATTTAGGTGAATTATTGCGTATTGGATTCTGAGTAGAAACGAAGTGCTTATATATAGTTGGAGAAGTAAATAATTAAATAATAGTATATATCCAAAAGACTTACCATTTTTATCAAACCGCAATAGCTTACCATGATTAGTGAAAAAGTAATGTGAAAGTATATATTAATTAACAACAATTTTTTATTAGGAATTTATATAAGCTTATTTCATGCACTAATTTAAATGATATAAACATCAGATCCGAATTTCTCGTCCAATTATTTTGGTGCGGATAAGTGTTTAGGGTATATCCAAGCAAGATTGGTTACCTAAACGGAAGGTCAACTCTACACTATCTTAATAAACTATCACGTGACATCTACATCTCATGACATATACTACTTAAAATTTCAAAAGTTGAACTTTAGCGTCGTTGACTATTTAAGGTTTTCGACCACTACTTCACCAACATGGAAGCTACTAACAAGGGCCTATGACTACGGAGATGGAAACCGATCTTAATGGTAGACCACCTGCAGCTCTCATGTGCCACATGCTGATCGAAATCACTATTTAAATTGGCCTGAAAATTAATCGATTTTAAATTGCAGGAGTGTATCTGTAACTTCTGTGCATTATTTATTAGAGTGCAAATTGACTTGGAGAGTGTTTGGCTAAGCTTATAAGCTGGTCAAACTAGTTTATAAATACTTTTTGGTTTATCTACGCGTTTGGTAAAGTTAAAAGTGCTTATAAGTTAAGTGCTTGTAAGTCAAAAATAAGCCAAAAGCCGTAAGTTGGTCACCCCCAGCTTATGAATTTTTAGCTTATAAGGACTTTAAGTTTGACCAAGAATTTTACTATTTTATCCTTAAAATATTTCATTTTAGAACAAAACTCCTACATCGATACTTACTGCCTCAATTATTCATCCTAATCCTCCTCCTCCCCCCCTACCCCCCCCCCCCCCCCCGGCCCCTCCTCTCCACCTCTTCAAGTCTGCAATTCTCATTGACTGTTTAAGATAAACGAATTCTCTATTCCTTTGCATACTTATATCTATGTGATTGTGTATTAATCTTTGAACTTTATATAATAAATAAGTACATATCAAATTTTTGGTGTATTGCCTTCTAAGTGTTGTGGTGATGAAAATAATGTTTGTTTCTCTTCAAATAATTTGTCCTATTTAGGTTTATTTTTTACTGAGAAACTTTTGTCAATTTATTAATTATTATAACTTATGATTATATGCTTATCATAAAATAAATTATATTTATCATAAAATTATCTTATCTAAGCATAGTTGTATTTAAAATAAAATGACAAGTAGAATATTTTATATTTGAATCGATTTGGAATCTAAAAGTTTGAAGAAATTACGCCCTTATATGTGTAAACAGTTCTAAGGTTATTTAAGTCATTTTAACAGAAAAAAGAGCTTATCAGCCCTTTTTTATCAAATATTGCAGCAACTTATTATCAATTTCAGCACTTGTACCCAAACACGTAACTGCTTATTTATTAAATCAGTTTCAGCACTTAAATATGCTTTTCAGCACCTAACACTTATCAGCTACTTCAAATTAGCTTATCCAAATGGGCTCTTAGTAAAATGTCACTAGAGATTGTATCTTTTTAAATAAACATGGTTCAGGTCAACCAACAGCCTTCTCTAACAACCTTAGACTTTATAAGTTTGTTTACCCTGAAATTGGATAACAATTAAATTTGTATGCGATTTTAAGGATACATAGTTTGATTCAACATAAATAATTAAGAATATTAGATAAATAAATTAAAGACGAAATAAGTGATCAAAACAATTATGATGTTATGACCAAGCCTGAACTTAGATTGAAAAGTGATCTCGTCCTCGATTGGACCCTTGGTTCGAGCCCAGTCGTGAATGAAGAAAGGATAAGCGAACAAGAACTTTATTAGTAGCTAAAAGGCAGAAAATAAACTTGTATTTCTTTGATTCGCGTGTTAGAGTGTGTGTTACGAAAGAAAAACTTCCCCTTTATATAGTAGGAGAGTTGCATCCCTAGTATAAGTCTAAAAAAGGTAAAAATCATCCTTTCTCGTTAATATCTGATCCATAACCGACATCGAGCGAGATCCACGCTGTGATATCTGGTTGAATGCAGATATAACGACCCTCTATCCGTCGTGTGTAACTGTTTACCGTATTTCCCGAGGTCTTAGAACTCATTCTTGGCCCGGGGCACGTCACTTTACCATACCCGATGACGAGCACATCATTCACTCTTCCTGGATCTCGATACGGAGGGTCTCTAACCTCGATTACAATCTCGTGCATCTGTACCCTTCTTCTGTTTTCTCACCGCGAAATTAGGGTAGACATTACCCCAGATTTTACCCGTACACAGATAGTCCCCTCATTTTTTAGAGAGTAGGTTTACCGAAATAATGGAAAGCGATTATGAAACCCTGTTCCTTACTTCGCAAGTTACAGCCGAGATGACGGGTAAATCAAAACATCCTATTATTACAACGTTCTGACTTCGGACACGTGTGTGTCACCGGTTGATTGTCCTAGAATTCGAAACGTCGCGTATTGATTGTTTTTCCTCTATTAAAACTCCGACCTTTTTTCACTTCCTCCAGTTTCCGATTCTAGAATTTACCCTAGAACTCTTTAACTGCTTTTAACTCCTCCAAATCATCATACAGTGCTCCTTGAACCTTCATATCTTCATCTTCAATCCTCATACATTTTATTTGGATCTTTAACCCAAACCTTCGTACCTTAATACCATCTTTAAATCTTCATATTTTTCTTCAAACCTTCATATTTTTCTTCAAACCTTTATATTTCCCAGATTACGATGGCAAAAACCTCCACGTTAGTGCCTCAGCAGGCTGCTCCTTCATCTTCCCACCTGGTCACAGATCCCAAAGTTGGCCGTTCCCGAGATGGCTCAGGAGCCCCCCCCCCCGACTGAGAGCTCGTACCTCGGG
>NC_031995.1:63860539-63882520 GCF_001879085.1 Nicotiana attenuata | reverse complement strand
CCCCCCCCCCCCCATGAAGAGCTTCGTACCTGGGGGCTTCTCTATCAAGAGTGACTTCAACGTCGAGAAGGCCTCTAGACAATAGGACCGAGATGAGGGAGTATAGAGATACATATGCTCTATTACTACGGAAACTCTACCCATAGTTCGAGTAGACTATAACTGGAAGGGTAAGGATGTGGTCGTCCCCGGGCCCAATGACGACATCACTATTCACATGGAGGGATATTTAAGTGTTTACACTTACCCCTTCACGCTAGGCCCAGTGGACCCCGTAGTCCTTGTTCTCTGCGAAAGCGATGAGGTGTGCCTTGGGCAAATCCACCCGTCCTTTTGGAGGATCATGATCCTCTTACGTCATTTTGTGAACAATATTGAAGCCCCTAGATTTAACCTCGACCACCTACTTCGCCTATAAAGTCCCAGAATCTTTCGAGGGGAGCTGATCAAGTTTTCCCCTTGAGCAAGAAAGGCTCCATTCTTGAGCATCCATGAGGACCGAGATCGAGGATGGCAGGAGAGGTTCGTTCAACCAAAGACCTCATCCCTTCCGAGTTTTTCCCTGAGAAGTGGAACGTATCCTGTAAGTACTTTCCTTCTCGAGTATTTGTCATTTCTTTTTGTTCTTCCTCTCATTGCTTATTTTTGTCGTCGTGTAGCTGTTGCCCAAGTTCCTAGTGCAGTTCCTTGCTTCAAGGAGTGGATTGAGGGGATTTGGAAACAGATTCCATATTTCGAGCGCGCGTGGCACAAGTTCTCGAAGGGCAAATGGGAGGCCCATTCCCATGGTAAGATCCTTTTCCGAATAGTTACTTTTTTACATTTAGCTTACGTGTTGATAAGTCTCCTTTTTTTCTTACAAGTTTGCCCAAGACCACCAAACTCAGGCCATTGTGTGAGGACAAGGATCCGTCCTTGCTTGCCGAACCCTCCACTTCGGGACAGCCTAGGGCTGTCGCAAAGGAGGAGAAGATGAAGAAGAAAAGAAAGTCCTCGGGTTCCCCGGATGCCGAGGCAAAGAAGAAGAAGGTGACTATCCAGGTCCGGAAAATCAAAACGAGCGCCAAGTCCAAGACGGCGACCTTTTTATTGCTCATGGGTCGATCCTTAATGAGGGGGAGTAGGTAGCACTCGGGAAAGCCGACCACGAGGTAGATCCTCCTCTAGCTCGGGAACCAGAGGGAGAGAGGGAGGACGCGGCCTCTCGGGAAGCCCCTCCTGTCCCCATAGAGGTAGCTGGTGTCATTGACATCGTGGAAACACCCTCATACATAGAGTCCAGGCTCGAAGAGGCCCAAGCAGGCAAAGAAAAGTCAAGCGAGATGGCATAGGGACCAGACGACGCCCTCAACACGTCCTTCGATGGCATAGATTTGTGCGCACTAGAGGACTTTTCTGGGCTTGGTCACCTGGAGGTCCCAAAAAAGGATGTACCATCGGGAGGGGACTAGCCGAGTTCGAGCCCAAAACCAGTGAAGAAATTCCCCGCTCGGAGTGTGAACCCCGAGCACAAGAGGACGGCCATTCTTACAATCCCAATGGACGCCCGGGTCTTGTACGCTCTGGTGGGCGTAGCTAGATACCTTCGATGCCTGGTGACCGAGGAGGACCAGGAAAAGATGAACGAAGTGGGCACGTCGAGTCTCCTCAATGTCGTACCCCTTTGTGAACCTTGTTTAGGTTTAGACTTACTATAATAACATCACTGTTTTTTCAGGCTTTATTGCTTCATCATGAAATCTTCCTCCGGTTCCACTTAGAGAATATCCAGCTTGAGTTCGAGATCAAAGAGCAAGTTAGGAGGAAGGACATGTACATGGCTCTTAGTGAGCAGCAGGATGAGACCCTCAAGGACCTCCCAATTTTCTAGGCAAAGCTGGAAAAAGCCTAGAAGGAGACCTCGACCTTGAAGTGGGAACATGCCAAACTGGTAAACATCTTTGAGGCTAAAAACGAGCAGCTAGTCGTGGTGACTAACAACACAACTTCGCAGGTCCAAGAGAAGATAGACTGTATACAGTAAAAATTAGAGGGTCCGATTTTATGATCACTATGATATCCTGCAGCCCGTTCTCGGAAGGTTCGAGGCCAGGTTCGAGGCCCGACTCTGAGGGCTTCCATACGCTCGATCTCAAAGCAGAGCAAACCAGCAGCTATGATGGACTAACGGGAAGTTCCATAGGCACTCGATTAAAGCTGGCCAAGCCTATTAGGCTAGTACAAGCCTGCACAGTGGCATTTAATAGTTGTACCAGCCTTATGCCTTTGTAATAAATACATTTGTATTATGTTGGGATTCCCCTTCATATATAAAGGGGACCCTTGTCATTTTGTAAGAGGCATAATACAATAGACAACATTATTCACTACATTCAACACAAGCACATTCTCTGCTCTCTAACTCGAACATATTCTCTTGGTTTCATTACTTACATTTATTGCTTATATTCATTGTGCTCTATTTATTGTTCTTCATTCATTGCTCATTACTGACCATAAAGAGCCTTCATCAAAGCTTTCAATACTGTTAGCCCTTCATCGGCCATTCATAACTCAGCATCGAGCTCGACCTCGAGACCCCGTATAGCCAGGCTCGAGGCCCTGATTCTCAGCTGCTCGGTTTGCTTAAACATATTATTTCCAAGTTCTTATCTTATTTTCTAGCTTCATACTTAGCATCTATTGCCTAACAACTAGCACAAAAATAGATCACGTATTTTTAGAACCACAAAATCAAATCTAATTGTAATTACCAGTTTCAAGGTAAACAGTTTGGCACCCACCGTGGGGCTAAAAATAATAGTGATTGTTTTCTTGCTGGTTTACTGCTTAACACAACTTATCTTTCACACTTCTTGTCCAAGAATCTTTGATTTCAGGTCAAAATGTCTAACTCAGTGAATGCACATGATAACAACGGTCCTGAGGACCATGGGGAGAATGGTGTAGCCGTTTCAGGTATTGGTGTACCACCACAAAACCCTGAGGATGCACCAGAACCAATTCCCGCGGATGTGGTCTCACGCGATGCTCAACACGTCGATATAAGCTCCCACAATAACAGGAGCGTACGACAAGGAGACCAACAACAAGCTCAGAAAACCCCAGCTCGGGAGGAACAAGAGGTTAGCCTTCACGTTATTTTTGAAATGTTATAAGAACAACAGCTGGCGATTGCTCAACTGCAAAGCCACCAAAAAACCCCAAGTCTAGCGGCCCCGGAAACGGCCCCTTTGAAGGGTGTTGATTCAAAGAAGTTCGTACAAAAACCATTCCCATCAGATGCTGCTCCAAAGCCCATCCCGAAGAAATTCAAAATGCCAGATCTACCAAAATATGACGGAACCTCGGACCCCAACGAGCACGTCACTGCCTACACTTGTGCAGTAAAGGGCAACAACTTGAAGGACGACGAGATCGAGTCTGTCCTGCTCAAAAAATTCGAAGAAACTCTTTTGAAAGGGGCCATGATGTGGTATCACAACCTTTCTCCGAACTCAATAGATTCATTTGCCATGCTGGCAGATTCTTTCATAAAGGCACATGCCGGCGCCATCAAGGTAGCTAAAAGGAAATCAGACATCTTCAAAATCAAGCAAAAAGAGAACGAGATGCTGCGAGAGTTCGTTTCTCGCTTTCAAATGGAACGAATGGAACTACCACCAGTCTCCGATGACTGGGCAGTGCAGGCCTTTACCCAAGGTTTGAACGAACGAAGCTCGGTGGCTTCGAAGCAATTGAAGCAGAACTTGGTAAAATATCCCGCTGTGACCTGGTCGGATGTCCACAACCGATACCAATCAACGATCACGGTCGAGGACGACCAACTGGGAGCCCCCTCGGGCTTAGTATATCCAAGAAGACTCCTAGAAAAGGAGCCAAAGCCAAACAAGGAAAGGTACCAACCGTACACCGAAGATAGGAGAAACGCCCCAAGGCGTAACATACCCCGAAATAATCGAAGAGCAGACCGAGGTCAGAACCCTCGGGGACTCGCGAGCAGGGTCAAATTCAACAGGCACGCAGGACCGACGGAGGCACGCCGCCTATCGGAATACAACTTTAACGTTGATGTTTCAGACATCGTATCTACCATCAGTAAAATCAGAGACACCAGGTGGCCAAGACCTGTACTATCAGATCCGTCGCAAAGGAACACCAACTTAGTGTGCGAATTTCACGGTACACACGGTCATAGGACCGAAGATTGCAGACAGCTCGGAAAAGAAGTAGCCCGACTACTTAGCAAAGGGCACCTCTGAGAGTTCCTCGGCGACCGAGCCAAAAACCAATATCGGGAAAGAAAGGCAAAAAGGAAAATTGAAGTAGAAGAATCGCAACATGTCATCCACATGATTTTCGGGGGAATTAACGTCCCACAAGAACCCACTATCAGAAAAACAAAAATATTCATCACCAGGGAAAAGAGAACCCGAGGTTACATACCCGAGGATGCTATCACATTAAACGATGAGGATATGGAGACCCTGTCTCAACCTCATAACGATGCACTGGTAATCTCTTTTCTTGTGAATACATTTCAAATTAAACGTGCACTTGTGGATCCAGGTAGCTCGGCCAACATTATCAGGTCGAGGGTGGCGGAGCAGCTCGGACTGCTTGTCCAAATTGTGCCCGCCTCTCAAGTCCTCAACGGATTCAACATGGCGAGCGAAACAACAAAAGGGGAAATCGCCCTCCCGGTCAACGTGGCCGGCACGATCCAAAATGCTAAATTCCATGTCATCGAAGGAGACATGAGATACAACGCCTTGCTCGGAAGGCCGTGGATACACTGCATGAGACCAGTACCATCAACCCTATATCAAATGATGAAGTTCCCGACAAAGGACGAAATAAAAACTGTATATGGGGAACAACATGCAGCGAGGGAGATGTTCGCAGTGCACGATGTAGCACCGACATCTACACCTCCAACATCGAAGGAGCCAAAGGATAAGCAAATAGTGAAGCAGAAATCACGAGACACATCCTCGGCTACACTCGAATAAAACAAACAAAGGACCGTACTGCGTCCCCTAAGCAAACGTTTGGAGCATATTGAGGCCCAAAGTGCCATTGCCACTAAGGTATAACCATCTTCCTTTTTATTTACATCTTACACTAACCTTTGTGCAGATGTCCGATCAGAACAGTCGAAGCACTGTCCGGCTCGAAGACCTTAAGATTGCAAAGCATACGTTGCACTATTTTCCTTCGATCGGGTTTTATCCCAAGAAGGGTTTTACCGACAAGGTTTTTAACGAGGCAACATCTATATGCTACCTAAGGAAGACTCAACAAGTATTCAAGGCTTCCCTTCAATAAACCTCGAATACTTGGGGGCATCCCCCGGAAGATCACCTCCTCGGAGAAGCAAAAATGTGCCAAATGGGGTCTCGATAGGAAAACGATGTACCAGGCCAAACGATCAAATGAACCGTGTTCGTATAAAATAACCGAGCCCTAGATAGCAAAAATGTGAGTACTTGTACCATGTAATCAAAGAATACCTTCCCCTCCATCAAAGCATATCGCATTTCAAAGAAGTTTGCTGTCTTTACAAAAATGGCTCCAGAGCCAAAAAATGTCCCGGACACTTGGGGACTGGTGTCAAAAACTCAAAGCGGTACGACCTCCGGGTCGGGAACACCAAAACTGTAAGACCTCAAGCAAGGCATGAACCATACTTGTACCAAGTAACTCATTTGTAAGACCTTACAAAAAGGCATCATCCTGATCTTAAAGTTAAAGCTATATATCGAACTTATAAGACCCCTAAAAAGGCATACCCTCGATATAGACGCCGAAAACAACATCACTCGGGTATTGAAAGGCTCCAACCAAACACAATGCCTACGGTCACAAGGCTGTACCAGCCAAACTAACGCAACTCGGGGATGCCCGACCGTCGCTATAAAATCACAGGCCTTCAATTACTTCGAAAAAACTTTGAAAAGAACCGGTTAATCAGGCTACCCTTGTCATAAGCAAAAGAGCTTCGATCATATTAGCTCCAAACTACAGGCTTCGAAATCATTCAGCCATCGAGCGAAACCTCCCGAGGTGCACATATATCGCCACATAACGGCTCACAATCGAGGTTCTTACCGAACCGTCGAAGAGTCGGGCGAACATAAAAACTTCAAAAGTCAATAACGAGGGAAAAATAAAGCCTACACTAAAAGGTCGTACCGACCTAATGCGTAAGAGCCATTGTCGCCAGCTTAAAATTAGAGGTCATACCTACCCAGTGCGTAAGAGCCATCTTCGCCAGCATAAAATTAGAGGTCGTACCGTCCCAACGCGTAACAGCCTAAGGGCCAGCTTGAAATTCAAAACATGAAGGCCAATGAGCTCGAGTCAAAATCCGACTCGGAAGGTGAGCCTAAAATAGTTAAATAAAAAATGCCTAAGGGCACATACGTGAGAGCCACTGTCGCCAGCTTAAAATTAAAGGTCGTTCCGACCCATAGCGTAAGAGCCCAGATGCCGGCCTATATTAGAGTTCGTACTGACGCAACACACAAGGGCCTACGAGCCATCCCAACAAGCCTCAGGGCCGTATTACAAACCAAAGGATTTTTACTCAAAGGCCAATTCATCTAGCTAATCAATGACGAAACACCAAAGCTCAAGACAAAGAAAGACACACACGAGCGAATAGTAATTCATGGAAAGAGAAAACCGGAAGGTTTCTTTATATATACACATGTATGAAACAATGCGAGGCTACATTTAAAAAGTTCTCTAAGAACACTGTACAAAGAATCAAATAGAAAAAAGCCTAGTCTATTTTACCCTCGGGGACTGCAGCCCCATCGGCCTCTTCTCCACTATCCGGCATCAAACACGAGGAATATGGTGTCATACTCATCCTCCCTGGCCTGCGCTATCTCTTCCGGGAGATCGAAGCCCCTAGCATGAATCTCTTCGAGGGTTTCCCTCCGAGATTTGCACCGGGCATATTCGTTGCTTCTGCTCTCTTAATTGGAAGCACCTATAAACTTTGCTCGAACCTCAGCTGCGTCTTTTAAATAGAAGGCCACTTTCTTGTCGGCCTTAGCCCAAATTTCTTCAGCTTCAGTCCGGGCATCCACGACTCGGCCTTCATTTCCAAAAGTCGGCCTCGAGCCTTGTAATCCTGCTCATCTGAACCGAGTTGTTTTCACGAGCGTTCCGGAGTTGCACCTCGAGTGTAGAAACCTTGGCCAGAGCATTCTTCTTGGCCGCAACATGGACATCTATCTGAGCCCTTAGCTCGTTACACTCCTGCTGTCTGGACGACCTCGCCCCAAAGGCGTTCCAGATCCTCTATCTTGCTCTGCAGCTAAGGTATCAAAATATTAATCTCCAAGGATAGAAAAAGGAGCATGCACTCCCTCAGAACAAAGGTTACCTGTTTCTCAAGGTGACTCTCGTAGTTCAGGCTTCGATTCGCCTCGTACCGAAGGTGCCTCAATTCTTTTCCCCTTTCATCACAAAGGAGCCTGAGGGACTTCTCCCTATCCTAGGCTTTCCTTAACCGGGCTTCACAGCGAAGCAGCTCGGACTTGAGCTTGTCAAAGACTTATGTAAAAAAAGCTCGATAAGAAAACAAAAACGTAAAATTAAAAGATCAACGGAGTCGACCAAAGCTCACCATAGAACAAAGCTGCTAAGGCTCCTCAAAGGTCGAGCGTGCACTTGCTGGCCTGGTCTCACCAACCCCAGTTGAACCAATCTCGGTGGGTGCATGATCGCTCGAGACCCCGCTTGATTTAGGCGGCCCCTGGTCATGAACACCCCTCGAAGTACCTTCGACGGGGGGCGAGGACGGCGGCTGAACACCTGTATCCCTTGAAGTACCTTCAGCGGGAAATGAAGATGGCGGCAAGAGAGGAACCACTTTTCCAAGGCTAGAAGCCTCAGATGCCGCAGGATCAATAGATATGTCTTCATTGAGCCTTCAAGCAGGGCTTTCCTTGTTCATGAGCACTCTTATTCTTCGAGGACCCCTTCCGCTTGTTGTCGATCCTCGACCCCAAAGCCGACAATTCTTCCTCCTCCCCGAAGGGGCACGGCCTCATCTCAGAAAAATCTCCAATGCCTGCGGTGATGGAGTTAGTACACACAAAAGAAAGTACCTTACAAAGGAATCAAGCCGCACACCACGTACCGTGATGTTTTGCCTCCCATCTACCCTTGGCCTGATCTCGCCACTTACACTCATCGTAAGTCGAACAAGCTGCCAGTTTCTGAGACCAATCTGCCAGGTCGGGAACCTCGTATGGCATCCATGGGATTGCTGCAAAAAGAAAAGGAAAGGAAAGCATCTTTACAAAGTCCTCCTTCACCATAGGCAAAAATAATAAGAACACAAGTGTTCCACTTACGTGTGAAATTCCATTTCTCAGGAAATGGAAGGAACTCTGCTGTGATAATATCTATGGTCCGCACTCGGATGAAACGACTCATCCACCCTCGGTGCCTATCTTCTTCATTTCTAACAACAAACGGCCGAGTGGATCGACGTCGCAGGCCTCGACGATGCAAGGGCTGGTACAGTCTGAGAAGATGACTGAGGGTGAACTCCAGCCCGGCTTTATCTGCAAAATACATTACCATCAGCACTATCCTCCAAAATGACGGGTGAACCTGTGCCAAGGTAACCCGACATCTCCTACAAAATTTGAGCACGACTCTGTCGAGGGGGCCCAACGTAAAAGGGTACGTGTACACGTTCAAAAACCCCTAGACATGAGCCATGATGCTCTCTCTTGGGGAAAGCACTTGTAGTACCACTTTTTTCCCCATCTGTAGTCTTTTCTAACTACCTCAAGGTGCTCCTACCCTATTGAGGAAAAAAACCTCGACGCATTCTCCCGATGACCCTGAACATTGGGAGGTTTCTCTAACGCAAAGTCCCTCCTCGTGACAAAGCACCTCGAGGGTAGCTCACCTTGTACCGGCGGTGTACCACTGACCGAGTGCGAGGCAGGGGCGGAACTCTCCTCTCCTTAGTGAACGGGTTTTGACGTAGCAGCCATGGGAGGTAAAGGCTTGGGCGAGAGCTTTTGGAATTGTAAGAGAACTAGAACAGAAAAGAGCTCTATAAAAGGGATAGTTACTCAAAATAGCGAAATCCTCAGATAAGAGATAAGCGAATGCATATATATAGAGCAAGCAGCGACTGTTCGCCTATCCTGAAGACCAATTAATTTTGACCATGTCAGCGCCATTTTTTAGGGAAGTGTATCGATGGGACCACCCCGGTCGCTCCATAATCGTGGCACATAAATGATACTGTCAAGCAACGCTGGGGGCCGTTAAGACCCCTAAAGATTTCTGTTGTTACAAGCATCGATTCTAAAAGGCAAATCGACCTAACCTCGAGATGGTACCCGATCTCGAGGATCCCGACTACTCCAAATATGGGCTCCGAAGAGCCAACGTCAAAATCAAAATAAGACTAACTTTACATAAGCAATGGGAATAAATTCGAAGACTTGAAGCAGAGAATTTTTCTTATATAACAAAAAGATATTTACAAGGGGCGTCTTTGCAAGGCCTTTTTTCCCCAAGAAGTTCATACACAAAAAATAATGGAAGACGACGTTGGCCTATTCTTCGCCGTCAATGATCTCCCGGTCGTCTCCGGGACCCTCATCCGAAGTAGCAGAAAATGCCAACTTTTCCTCCAAATCTCGGGCTTCCTCAATCTCAGCTGAGAGATCGGCGCCTTTAGCGATTGCTTCCTCGAAAGCTTGCCTCCTTGCCTCTGTACGAGCGTAAGCAACGACCCTATCCGGCTTCTGCTTGGCTTTCTCCAATATTTCTGAGGCTCGTTCATTCGCAGTAGCGACATCTTTCCTGTATGAAGATGCGTCCTCTTCAGCCACAGACTTGGCCGCAAATAATGCTGCAGCCTCCTTTTGGGCACTTTGAAGAAGACCCCGAGTCGATGCCAGCTCCGATCGCAAATTGTCTCTCCCCGAGGCCACAACCTCATTTTTGCCCCTTAGCTCGAGGATCTCCGCATCCTTGGCTGCATCCTCTTCCTGAAGTCGCGCCACGACGGCATCCTTTTGCCCTATCAGCAAAAGAGAAAACAAAGTCTGTAAGCATCAAGCTACGAGAAGAAAAAATGAACTCATGGATGCCGTGTTACTTGCTCAGCAAGGCTAGTCCTTTCCTGGTAGGCTCCATCCAAACTGGCCTGAAGCCTACTCAACTCTTCCCCCTTTCGGGCGGAGGAGGTCCTCGACTCTTTTAACTCTGAGGTAAGCTTTTCGACCTCCTTCCCTCAGCATGAAAGTTCGCCTTGGAGCCTAAAGAAGGCATGGTCATACATCTTCTTAGCCTGCAACAACACAAAAAAAATCAGAAAGTTGAGCATAAAAAAGCACAAGTGATATGTTTAGAGTACCACCTGCTGCTGAAGCCTCTCTGCTTCCTTGAGAGTAGCGGGAGCATCGAGATCGTTATTATCATCAATACCAACAAGGAGGTCTTCGAGCATATCTCCCCCTCCATGAAAGGCCCCCGCACCAGCGGTATCCTGATCCTGAGCATCCCTGATCTCCCCTGGTGAGAATGTAGGGCCCAAATTAAGGCCACTCAGGGTGTTAATTTCTTTAAGGGCCTCATCTTGCCCACGGGACACTTCGGGTTCAGGCCCTTCGGAGTCACCAGCAGCGGGTTCATAAGCGCGGACTGTACCATGTCCAACTAGAGACTCGGGGACTGTCCCCAAGCCCTCCTCGAGGGTCTCCTCAGCACGGGTCTGGTCCAAATCGGCTGCCCCGATTCGGCAGCCTCCCGCCAGGTATCTTGCGGAGCATCTTCTTCTTGTCTTACCCTTTGTACCGAAGGGCATACATCATCATCATCATCACCTTCGTTCTCGGTTAGAGGACTTGCTATAGCAGTCGAAGTCGAGACCGTGGCGTCCTTCTTCCTCTTCTTACCCTTGCCGGGTTTCGAGGTGTCCTCTTCACTAGCAGGGGCCGCCTAATAAACACTCCATCCCCGAGGCCTGCACAAGAATTATGCATCAAACAAAAGGATACTCACAAGGGAACATAGTAAAAATAATGGTAAAAAGCATACCGTGGCTCTTGGCCTGCCATCACGTTCTGGCCAAATCGCACCAAGAGCGCTCAACATAAGGAAATTTGGAGTCCAACTGTCTAATCCACCCCAATAGGTTCTGAACCGCGCCAGGGTACCAAACACTGGCTGCACGATCAAAAGAAGATCATTTGTCAAAAGGGGATGAAAAGGCAATAAAGTATGCTCGAGGTGGGGGCACTTAAACTGCGTATTCCATTCCATCCGGAATGGCATCATATTGGCCGGATTATGTTCGAGGTCCTCACTCGGATGAACCGGCTCATCCACTACCGATCCTTGTCCTCGTCAATGCTCGAGAAAAACGTCCTCGTAGATCGAGGATGAAGCTTGATCAGACCGCGAAAGAGACGGTGGCTGTATAGTCTGATCAAGTGATTGAGAGTGAAGGACATACCCTTGATTTGGTTAGAAAAATATCGGAGCATATATATTATCCTCAAGAATGAAGGATAAATTTGTCCAAGCGTCACCCGGTACTCAACCGATACTGCTGCCCCCCATTGGTAGTCTTCCTTCACTCTACCTATTTTGGTCACCACGCTGATGTATCGAGATACATGCTCGCATCGGCCTGGTGTATTAGGAGGATTGTCGACGAAAAAATCGGATACAAAATCGAATTTAGAAGGGGTACATTGTTCGACATTTGGGGTTACTTTTGGTTTACCCTTGGATGGCCGAGACGAAGAGGTGGTGCCCTCTTTCCGAGGCACTATTTTAGAGGTCCTAGCCATGGCTGTAAAAAGGTTTTTGAGAAAAGAAGTAGGGAGGTAAGCGCGAAAGGGAAAGGAATGTAAGAGATGATGAACTTAGCTCTACAAGATTGAAGATGTTGTAAAAGTTTGAATAACAAGGCAACAGAGGTATTTATAGAGGACGTATGCGCAGCGTTTGGGAAGCAGAAGGGCCAAACCAGTAGCAGGTCGTGGGCTTCTCAATAGTCGTGTTGACAGCAACTCCTACGCGGCTTTTAAGTCATGGCATTTAATGCTCTGATGGACTGACGTCATGATAGTGAATATTGGATAGGCGGGAATTCAAGATAGTTTCTTATCATATTCATTCTAAGAAACGCGGGGACTATCTGTATACGGTAAAAATCAGAGGGTCCGATTTTATGATCATTATGATATCTTGCAGCTCGTTCTCGGACGACTCGAGGCCAGGTTCAAGGCCCGACTTGGAGGGCTTCCATACGCTCGATCTCGAAGCAGGGCAAACCAGCGGCTATGATGGACTAACGGGAAGTTCCCTAGGCACTTGATTAAAGCTGGCCAAGCCTATTAGGCTAGTACAAGCCTGCACAGTGGCATTTAATAGTTGTACCAGCCTTATACCTTTGTAACAAATTCATTTGCATTATGTTGGGATTCCCCCTCATATATAAAGGGGACCCTTGTTATTTTGTAAGAGGAATAATACACTAGACAACATTATTCACTACATTCAATACAAGAACATTCTCCGCTCTCTAACTCAAACATATTCTCTTGGTTTCATTACTTACATTTATTGCTTACATTCATTGTGCTCTATTTATTGTTCTTCATTCATTGCTCATTATTGACCATAAAGAGCCTTCATCAAAGCTCTCAATACTGTTAGCCCTTCATCAACCATTCATAACTCAGCATCGAGCTTGACCTCGAGGCCCTGTATAGCTAGGCTCGAGGCCCCGATTCTCAGCCGCTCGGTTTGCTTAAACATATTATTTCCAAGTTCTTATCTTATTTTCTAGCTTAATACTTAGCATCTATTGCCTAACAACTAGCACAAAAACAGATCACGTATTTTTAGAACCACAAAATCAAATCTAATTGTAATTACCATTTTCAAGGTAAACATAGACCTAATTGACTAGCTTCGGGCTGAGATGGATGAGGTCAAGGCCATGACCGAGGTGTGGAAGGGTCGGATGGACCTGATGGCTTCGGAGAAAGAAGATGCAAAAACAGAACTGGCATCAGCCGAGAACCAACTTCGGGTGGCGAGATAAAGTCGATAAGTGGTCTCGTCTATATTATGATCTCCGAGCATAGCTGAGCTCGACCGTCACAGAACGGGATACCCTCGGAAAAGAATATGCTACACTGAGGTCCAAATTGGATGCAACCTCTTCTGACGTCGAGGAATTGTTGGCCCAGTATAAGGCCAATATGGTGGTAGGCGAGACCCGCTTAAAGATGATGACTGAGTACATAAAGCGGCTATCTCGGAGAGAAACCCTCGAAGAGATCCATTCTGTAGGTTTTGAACTATCTGCCGAGGTTAGGAAGCTAGGAAACTCGAGGTTGAGGCAAAGGACCTCTACAAGCTTGAGGGACCCAAGGCTCCGAGGGTTCCAAGGGCTCTCACGGTTCTGGCAACGATGTCACGCCCCAAACTTGAAGAGACGTGGCCGGCACCCGGTGCCATACACGGCCCGAGCATACCACTCTATAACTGTGAGCTCTGGAGGGGTAACCTTCATCTTAGGCCGATGAGGCCATATTCTGAATCGTCTTAAAATAACACCTCCTATATCTGTGGGGTAAACATACCCAAAAGCTAATATATATATCTGTGCAGGCCGACAAAGCCGCGATGAATATCACTTTATATACAAAATATACAGGACTCGTCTACAAGCCTCTAGAGATAACTGAACTGTACCATGGTCGAGATAGGGCCTCGACCTACCCATCAAACCTGTATATATAAATGGACTCCAAGGTCGAGAACTGGTAACTCTGAGGAAGTGGAGCTTACCAACCAAGCTGATGTTTGACTCTGTCTGCTGGGAGGGTCTGTCCAACTGTCAATGAGGACCTGTAGGCATGAAATGCAGCGTCTTCGTCAAAAGGGATGCCAGTACAAACTAATGTATCGTGTATGTAAGGAAATAGAATAACTAAAAGCTGAAACTGAACTGATAATATAATAACTGAAAGTAACTGGGAGTCAAATATAATCTGAAGATACACTTACCTACTGATACTGACTCAACTCTCTCAATATAGTAAGCAAAATAGTTTTCCGGCCTTATAAAGCTCGGTATGTGTAACTGCTTGCCATAGTAGGCTCGCTCATAGGCGCTTAGCTATCCTAGGCTCTGTATCTCGGCCATTCTAGGATCGCTCATAGGCGCTCGGCCATAGTAGGCTTGGTATATAACTCACCATCTGATCAGAGGTTGCCAATAGGGGCTTGCCCATCGATTATAGCTCGATGGTGGTGAAAATACTGTAATACTATATATATATATATATATATATATATATATATATATATATATATATATATATATATATATATATATATATATATATATAGACTCTCTGCTCTCTTGGATGAAAGAAGACAAAACTAAACTAAATAGGAAGTCCCCATATGGGAGAATGCTGTAACTTATGAGACTAGGATAATGTACATATATTCAGGAATATGAACTTCTCTTTATGTCTCGTTATCAAACACATGTAGTTACTAGATCATGCCGAAATTAAAGCCTTAACATACCTTAATTCTGTTGAGTCCTTAATAACTTCCAAGAAATTCTTTAAACTACTCAACTCAATCTACCACAACATAAAGAGATTCAAAATCAGTGCTGAGTAAAGGCCAAGTTTACAACTTAAACTAGTAGCTCGTTTACATAAATTTGGGCAGCATCTCCCATGTAACAAGGCCCTCCTCCAATACCATATACCAACAACACCAAGAACACAACAATAACAACATGTATGCATCATTTTCCAACCTTATCTCCATCACAATATATCACAAAACAACCCACACACCCTAATCACTTCATACATAAAACGATAACAAAAGTAGTGTCAAACAACCTAAAAAAATGTAATGAAAAACGATCAGCCCACCATTCCGGAATTATGTGTTGTTTCTCCACACCTTTTATCCTCGAAAACTCCATAAAACATCAGCAAAATAGACAGCCCAAAAGCAACACAAAACAGCCCACATAATAGTCCACTACAAGTCGAATAACTCGAACTCACGGCTTCCGATCACCGTCCCATGAGTTCTAACTATTAGGAAATGAATTTATAAACCATCCTTGATACTTAAAGCTTAAGTACAGAAAGTAGACGTTTTCTTAACTATGAAGACCTAACAAAACTCAAACAACAAAGAAAAAGAGAGGCGATATAGCTATACTTACGTCGTAGGGATCATTCTAGTATTATAGCTTCTTGATTTCGTACCCGGGATGTTAATATTCTTGGAAGCCCTCGTGGGGGGTTTGAGAATAAGATTAGGGTTCTTATTCTGGTTGTCGTATGTGGAAAATTGAAGAAAGAGACGACATAACTCCTACATATATCAGTTTTTGAAAAGTCAAAGAGGTGCTAGCTTGACACCTTATTATTGGCTTTTCTTCAGGCACTTATATCTGTTTATCTGGATGTCGTATGAACAAATGGTTAAGAGAGTTAGTAACTAAATTCCAATACCTTCAATTTGGTATATAATATGTCCCAAACGGATGCTATTGCTAAGAAGGCATTCAAGTCGAGTCAACTATACGATAGTGAAGTTCCTCGTTGGAAAGACTCTTACTATACATGGGGATGCAGATATGTCAGAAGGACTGGATTCGAATATCCCCATTCTGCAAATCGAACATGGTAAAAAAGATATTATGATTAGTGGGTATAATTACGAGTAAGGAGTATTTTACCTTTTATTTCGATCCCTAGAGTAAGACGACTGATGTTGAAGAATCAGCGGATGAGTTGTGGTTAGGGGTGAAATGCCACTCGAACCCAGAGCTAGCTGGTTCTCCCCGAAATGCATTGAGGCGAAGCAGTTGACTGGACATCTAGAGGTAAAGCACTATTTCGGTGCGGGCCACGAGAGCGGTACCAAATCGAGGCTCTCATATAATACACGATATGTATTTCTCAAAAAGCTTTAGTGACACACTTGTCACCTATGCAATCTGCGCAGTCTCGCGAAACTACAAATATCTTTTTACTCCTATGTCGTATTGATGAGCGGTTTAATGAGTTAGAAAATAAACTCGTAGATATTTAATTTGGAAGGTAGATCATCCCCTGATTCCAATTATAGTGGATAAAAGCTCAGCTACATTTGACCTAATTTTTAGCATATTTTTGAATGTAACTTATGATGATCTTTGCCAACTTTTGCTCCACAACTCACTTGACTTCAAAACATACCATACGACTATCATAAGACAAAAATAGCTCATTACATAACCTACTTATCATTTTGAGCACCCTAGTCTTTCCCCAAAAGTACATGTTATAACATTCCCAATTTGTCGACTTTCGACGAAACTTATTTTCTTCAATTGGTTTAGCTTCTAAGCCTTCCAACCCTCTTGGTACTTGCAGTCCATGATCTTAAATATTTGTAACCTTAAAGCTAACATGATTAACTTACTTTATGTACTTTCAAAGATGATCTCATTTCAGAGCTTACATCAATTGACTTACGACGTACTCTCACATACGAAACTATAGGGTGTAACATCATTCCCCCCTTTTGAACATTCGTCCTCGAATGTTGAATGATGGGCTTATCATTTTCATAACCTATAGCTCTTACGAATAATTTAGTACTGCCCTTGACATCTACGCACTGTTCTGTGAATAAATCCGAATGCCAGGGCATTCCCCCCTTTTTAGGCCTCTTTCTCACACCACGACTTGTTGTCAGAATTCTTCCAATCTTGAAACTTTTGCGACCTTCTCTCATGTAGTATGTACGACTTTGTCCTTGTATCTACGCCTATGCGACTCTTTTGTCCTTTTTCCTCCAGCTTTTAGCCAATCTCTAGGCCTTACTTTTTCAACAATACAAAACTATGACAAGCTGTCCCTCTGGGAATCTGTAGGTGTACTAAAGTTTTTCGCTCGAGACTATCAAACTTACCACTATTGCTATATCTTGTTTTATACCCTCGGTTAGCTATGCTTATGGCTTTACTATATCTAGGAAGCTTATACTATACCACAACACTTACTTTAATTTATTATGGCCAAGGTCTGGTACCCAACTCCAAGGTACTGTCTTGCTGCTTATCCTATACATATAAATTTATGTCCCTTAATGCTTCCTTATTACTATTCATCTTAAGAATGACAGCCTAGTCCCATCTCACACTTTGGAACATTAGTCCATCTACTGCTGATTCACCTTAATGTTGATCTATAATCTACTAGTGATCACTTGAAACCTCTTATGTAATATATTGTCACTAGGGCTCATGTCTCATCGGGGAACATCTAGAGTTATTTGCCTGATCCACATAAGGTCAATACTATACTTCAATAACTGTATTTCATAACATCCGATCGTGATTCACCTTATGGGGGTATTTTAATCCTGTACAATGTAATCCCTTTTCTTTGAATCATTACCCAATCAAAGGCCTAAACGTCATCCTCTTATCTATCACAATTACACCCTTATTTTACCACTAGGGCAGCATTCCATCTCTTCTAAATTCTCCTATCTTAAACTCCTTTATGTTCACTCATGATATACCGTGGTTTCTATAACTTATGGAAACCATCAGCTCTTTTGTTGTGATGGTTTAATCCCGAGGACTTACCTATTCTCGTCACCTTCTAACTCACCTTTTATTATCCTTACTCCTGTCTACCTAAAACCTTGCCGCTCTACCATACTTTAGCTTGCGGTCTACATATATCTAGTTATACTACTCGCAACCTTCCTTTAACTTGCTAGTGCCGTTGATTTCCTTATGTTATTCTAGAACCTCAAGCGAGCCATTATATCGTTTCTAGTTCTTCTTTACTCTCTTAACTAGACCTCTCTGTACCTGGAAACCATAGGCTGGAAGATATGCCACTAACGAAAACACTATCATTTCTTGATATAGAATTACGACGCTTCCATCCCTCTATCTGATATCTGGATCATTTGTAACCTTTTGTATTGGGCATCTCGTACCTCCTTCACCTGTACCTTACTTACCTTTAAATCTTGCATCGCATCTTCTATCTCTTTCATAACCTCCCTTCCACATAGGTGGAATTCACATCCACACCTTAAAGCTCTACTGTAATACATGCACATCACGTGCATACACAATCCGGCGAAGGATTCATACTGACTTCTTATGAGGTTGGTACTGTTCTAACTAGATTTATCGTAGAGCCATTATAGAATATGGCCATTATACTATCTCTTTTGTTCCTATGATATTTAGAGTGATTCTACAATCTTATAAATCATGATTTCTATACTCATCGGGGTCTAATAATCAGACTCCTAATTCACTTAGCTGATGTAACTCTTTGGTTTTCTCTTATATCTCAGCCTTTAAGTAGGCTTACTTTATCTTCTGATCTGCGGCTCAGGGTATTAGTTATTACTTTAGCCCCTCATGGACGCTACGGAATGTTACACCCCATGTTTTCGTACGTGAAAGTACGTCATAAGTAAATTAATAAAAGCTTGGAAATGAGATGCTACACCCTGCATTTTCGTACGTTGAAGTTTCGTCGTAAGTTAATCAACATAGACTCGGATATGAGATTATCTTGAGGTTATCATCATTTATGCTATTTATAACAAGCGATAAGCAAGTGCCGTGAAGGTTAAAAGGTAAACGAATCAAATAAAATGAGATTCATTGAAGGTTGTCGATTTGGGATAAAATACGGTCCGAGCGATAATACCCGATATTTATGGACTAGTTCCATACAAGGTACCACATGACCGCGATGGTAGGATACATAAAGTGTGTTAAAAGTAAGTAGAATTTTAAGTAATTGCCGTGTCCCCTTTTTCCCTCTTTGCATCGGGATCTCGGGTTTATGACATTTGGGTATGGGACAACTCATTCCTTTTGGGAAGTGGGTTTTGCATTTTTGAAGAGTCTCCACCTAATGATTTATGGTGCATCAGGACACATATAAGGTTCAACTACAACTACATTTTTTTGATAACCAGAGATAGGGTAAGGGCTTGAAATTATCCCAAGGGGAAGGTGTTAGGCACCCTTCAGGATCCACTAGTGTGGTTCCCGACCAGATAGTACTTTGTGAATTTGGTGCAATTAACATATAAGCAAATAAGGCTCAAATATGAGGGGGTTTCAATACATAAATGTTTGGAGATGATAAAAGCAAAATAGAATAATCATTAAAAAAAAGCTGATTTCTGAAATGAAGTCATAATGCTTTAAAGGAAAATAAGGAGGAGGGGAGGTCCTAGGTTTATTTGTAATATGGATCACATCAATGCAATACCCGGTAATCACTCCTCAAAAGAGGGGCTACATATGGTATTAGCGCACCGGTCATCATATCCATATCTACCCTTCCCACCCCGTTAAGGTACTCAAGCGCGGATTGGTCTCGACCACTATTGCATGCTATTACCCGTCCCATTCCTATCAGTCCCGGAGGCACTTAGGACTACTAGTCCTAAAGGGGAGGGATATTAGGCTGACTTTGAGGTTTCAAAGGTGAAAAAGCTAAAGCGATATACAAAACACATAGGACTGCACATTAAAAGGGGAAGCATGTAAACACTGAAGGCTCATGTGTACCTCCTCAAGCAAAGCAACCAAATAGCATGACTCAAACAATAATCAAGGTCTGAATCTGAAAATACTAAGGCAAATGGGGAGTTTAAGTTGTTGAAGCAGACCAATTTATTACGTAACTCAGGTATGAAGTCCGAATCAGGCCTGCCTGCTGGTTGCAGCAATTACTAGTTAACAAAAGCGGGCTCAGTTTTATTTGTTATTATTAGCTAAGGTTTGCCTAAGTGTTTGGGTGAGATCTTATGAGCATGGTATCTATTATTGATTCAGAATGTGGCAAAGTAGTAACAAATCTAAAAAAATGAGCGGTTTGAAATCATATAGGCATGCTTGCTAAATCGTGTCAATGAGAGGAGATTAGGTTACTTAGAAAAAAAATTGGTTCAGAATAGACTGATTTTAAATTAGACTAGTTTCAGATTCTGCAGATGATGGTATCTACTATTGCTGATTTTAATCCCCTATAGACATGATATCTAAATGCTGATTTTAGCCCCTATTGGCATGATATCTAGTTGAATGATTTTAACCCCTATAGGCATGATATCTAGTTGAACGTAGAACGGAAACAGGCAGGATTTTTACTTGGGAATTCCTATAGGCATGATTTCTATACATTATACTGATTTTAACATTATGAACATGATACCTGCTTATAGCCGTTTAGAACCTAGAGCATGATGTCTATGTGGAAACAAGCGTGCAGAATTTTAAATAAAGTCCTATAGGCAGGTTATCTAGGCAGGTTATCTAGATATGAAATTGAACATGCAGAATTTGAAATGAATCCTATAGACATGGTGTCTAAATGCAGAATTGAACATGCAAGATTTAAAACCAGTCCTATTGGCCAGCTTTCTAAATGCAGAATTGAATCATTCAGAACACAAATCCTATGGGCATGTTTTCTACCCTTGAGCGTGCATAGTTACCATCCCTTTTCCACTAGCCGACCCTAAATGTTTATTATAAATTATTACAGACCAGTTGTCGAATTTCATCAAGAAAATATAAAAAAAAGGAAAATACAACCATAGGAAGCCTAATTATGACTTCCTCTCTGAGTTATGGAACAAGACGCGTCAAATACCACTTGTTTCGAGGCCTTTCTCAGACCTGGGTGTGTCAGAGTTCCTTAAGGGTCTCAAAGGACCCCGGACAGTGCTTACACCTAGGTTCATAGAACCAGATAGAGGTGAGTACAGTGTGGAAGGGCCATCCCTTATGTGTCCAAGTTTAGAGGGAGCTCATGGGTCGCAAGGTAAGGTTCACACAAGAGGGGCAGAACTTATGTCTAAGATGCAGGAATAGAGATTTAAAAAACTGAGGGGAGAAAGGAAGGGGTAAGGACGATGGGAAAACAGTAATAGTAAAGCACAAAGTGCATAATTTCATACAAAGGGGTCAGTGGTTTGGGAATATATTGCAAAGAGCATATACCCTTAGGCAGGGATCAGATTTGGGCATGCACAGTAATAGAAGGTGCTGGCATGCCTATAAACCAATCAGAACACACAACATATAGAGGGGACATGGAGGTTATGATCCCAGGGGGATCGGGTTTGGGTCATGCACAGCAATGTCCAATGCTGTCATGCCACAAACCAACCACAGATACCAAACACATTAGGGTTAGGATTCATATGCCATAATAAGTGACTGACAGAATTTATAAGAAAGCATTAATTCAAAATAGAAAGGGCAGATTATAGCATGCTTAACAATGGAACTTGATTAAATACAAATAGGAAACAAGCAAGGGTGTAGGAAATAGTAAAGAAAACATATTGTTGTTGATGCTGAAAAGTAGTTAGAACTTACCAGTAAAGATGCAAATGCAGAGAAAAAGTAAGCGAGCTTCCCACAGCCTAGACTTGGCCTTCAGCCGGCTAGGTAAGGCAGCAATACAAGTAGCAACCGAGAAAAGAGAGAGATTTTAGTGGAGTGTGTGTCTGAACTCAAGAGCCTAGATTAGAAGGGGTAGGTGGGTCGGTTTAATGCAATTGGGTTTGGGCCGGTTTAATTTGCAATTGTGGCGGGGTTCAATTGGGTTCAATTGGGGTCAGAATTGGGTTACAATTGAAATGAAATTGGGCCATTATTTAAATAGCCAATTTCCCCTATTTAATTCATAAAAAATAATAAACTAATTTCTGGAAATAAATTAAAGGTACTAAAATGATTTATGACACATAATTAATTATTTAAAAATACCGGACTTAATTTTATGAATATAAACGCAGTTAAATCTTAAAAGAGGCTAATATTGCAATTATATTCAATTTAGCTTTAAAAATACTAAATAAATTTTTAAAAAT
>NC_031995.1:63842906-63859539 GCF_001879085.1 Nicotiana attenuata | reverse complement strand
TGGCGATCGTTTCAGCCATGCAGATGTACGTATGTGGTGATCTTTCAGCCATGTAGATGCAGCTTGAGGCGATCTTTCAGCCATGCAGATGCAGTATGAGGCGATCTTTCAGCCGTGCAGATGCAGATGGAGAGAACGTTTAGTCTTGAAAGGCAGAATGGTAGCCTTATGCAATGCAGAAATGCAGATGGAGATAGTTTTTAGTCTCGGAAGGCAGAACGGTAGCCTTATGCAATGCAGAAATGCAGACGGAGATAGTGTTTGGTCTGGGAAGGCAGAATGGTAGCCTTATGCAATGCAGAAATACAAATGGAGACAGAATGGTAGCCTTATGCAATGCTGAAATGCAGATGGAGACAATGTTTAGTCTCGGAAGGCAGAATGGTAGCCTTATGCAATGCAGAAATGTAGATGGGGATAGTGTTTAGTCTAGGAAGGCAGAATGGTAGCCTTATGCAAGAAGCAAAACGGCAAATGGTAATAGAGCTTTCTTAGCTGATAGCGGATTGCGATATTGTGATTGCTGGGGACATTGTGACACACGGAATGTCGTTGATGTGTGTGGATAGCAAAATGTGGGTAAGTGCAATGGTCTTGAGAGTTGTATTCCTGAAAAATGTTTGTTTCGTGAGTGTATAGCATGTTTGATGATTTCGCAATCCAAGTGCCTGCTTCCAAAGAAAAATCGTGAGTTTTATAAAAAGGGGGAAGGTTAGTTCGTATCTCTGCTAGCTCTGCTTGATATATGGCTTCGATGTCTGTATCACTGGGGTAGCATTGCTAAACAAGGCAATTTCAGTGACGAACATGCATGATTTCGTAAAAATGTGACATAAGTATATAATTAAGAATAACTTTTAGATGAACCGACAACTATGACGTGGTTCAAGACATTGCAACCTCTCTTGCCACGGAATTTTGAGAGTCCTCTTCAAAATTTTGCCCCAATTTAATGGGTTGGTGCTTCTGACTGTTGCTTGCGACGATTCGGCTGAAATTGCTTTGGAATTTTGAGGGTCCTCTCAAAATTCTATCCTAGTTTCCAATTTTGGTGGAAAATGAAAATTTTATTTAATTGTGACCGAACCCATAGGGCTGCCTACGTATCCTTTCTTAAACGGGAATCGGGTCAAGCGTAGTTCAATTACATCATGCAGGGAAGACATAAAGATTACACATAGCAGCGCTTGACTGCATCTGAATTAATCGACTTTGGCCAAACTTCTCCATCCATTTCTGCAAGTATGATGGCTCCTCCTGTCAGAACCCGGTGAACCATGTACGGACCTTGCCAGTTGGGAGAGAACTTCCCTTTGGCTTCATTTTGATGCGGAAAAATTTTCTTTAACACCAGCTGTCCCGGTGTGAACTGTCTTGGCTCGACTCTTTTGTTAAAGGCTCTAGACATTCTGTTCTGATAGAGTTGACCATGGCAAAATGCTTTCATCCTCTTTCTGTCTGTGAGAGCTAGTTGCTCATAACGACTTTTCACCCATTCTGCATCGTCGAGCTCAGCTTCCTGTATGATCATTAAGGAAGGAATTTCTACTTCGGCGGGAACGACCGCCTCTGTACCATACACCAGCATATAGGGGGTTGCCCCGGTCGAGGTGCGGACTGTGGTGCGATACCCCAATAGAGCAAATGATAACTTCTCGTGCCACTGTTTATGCTTTTCTATCATTTTCCTCAATATCTTCTTGATATTCTTGTTGGGGGCTTCCACAGCTCCATTCATTTGAGGCATGTAGGCTGTGGAATTCTTGTGGCTAATCCTGAAGGTTTCGCACATACCTTTCATTAGGTCACTGTTGAGATTGGAGCCATTATCAGTCATGATCGACTCAGGGATACCGAATCGACAAACAATATGGTCGCAGACGAAGTCTGACACGACTTTCTTAGTTACTACTCTGTAAGATGCTGCTTCGACCCATTTGGTGAAGTAGTCGATGGCTACTAGGATAAACGTGTGTCCGTTGGAAGCAGCATGCTCGACTGGTCCAATGACGTCCATTCCCCAAGCGACGAATGGCCATGGTGAGCTTGTTGTGTGGAGCTCATTCGGAGGCACTCTTATCATGTCTGCATGAATCTGATAGCGATGGAATTTCCGGACATACTGGATGCAATCTGTCTCCATAGTCATCCAAATGTAACCATCCCGGAGTATCTTCTTTGCTAAAACAAAACCATTCATATGTGGACCGCAGGTCCCAGCATGAATTTCCTCTAGCAGCTTGGATGCTTCTTTTGCATCGACACACCTTAATAATCCCAAATCCGGAGTCCTCTTATAAAGGATTCCTCCGCTGTGAAAGAAATTATTAGACAAACTCCGAAGTGTGCGCTTCTGAGTATGATTGGCAAGCTCCGGGTACTCACTTTTCGCGGAATATTCCTTGATATCGTGGAACCAAGGTTTTCCGTCTGCTTCCTCTTCAACATGCGCATAGTAAGCTGGCTGATTATGAATTTTCACTGTAATGGGATCAATGAAATTCTTATCGAGATGCTGTATCATGGACGACAGGATAGCCAATGCATCGGCGAATTTATTCTGGATTCTGGGAACATGTCGGAATTTTGTCTTTGTGAATCTCTTTCTCAATTACTGTACATGATTCAGATACGGGAGTATCTTGGAGTTCTTAGTTGCCCATTCTTCCCGCACCTGATGTATGAGTAAATCTGAATCTCCGATCACTAGCAACTCTTGCACGTTCATGTCAATGGCCATCTTGAGCCCTATGATGCAGGCTTCATACTCGGCCATATTGTTGGTGCGGGGGAACCTGAGCTTGGCGGACACTGGATAATGCTGACTGATTTCTGATACCAAGACTGCTCCTATGCCAACTCCTTTGAAGTTTGCTGCTCCATCGAAAAACATTCTCCAACCATCATAGGACTCTGCAATATCTTCTCCTACGAATGCTACCTCTTCATCAGGAAAATACGTTTTCAAGGGTTCGTATTCTCCATCCACGGGATTCTCAGCGAGGTGATCTGCCAGTGCCTGTGCCTTGACCGCTTTCTGAGTTACGTAGACAATGTCGAACTCACTCAACAGGATTTGCCACTTGGCTAGCTTGCCAGTGGGCACGGGCTTCTGAAAGATGTACTTTAAATGATCTATCCTTGATATGAGATATGTAGTATAGGCACAGACGTAATGCCTTAGCTTCTGAGCCACCCAAGTCAAAGCACAATAGGTGCGTTCCAGAAGAGAATACCGGGCCTCATACGGAGTGAACTTCTTGCTGAGATAATAGATTGCCCGTTCCTTTCTTCCTGTTTCATCATGTTGCCCCAGAATGCAACCGAAAGCTCCACCCAACACCGCAAGGTAGAGTAATAGGGGTCTACCTGGCTCAGGCGGGACCAAGACTGGTAGTGTTGACAAGTACTCCTTGATTCTGTCGAAGGCCTTTTGACAGTCGTCGGTCCATTTGGTAGTGGCGTCCTTCTTCAACATCTTAAAAATTGGCTCGCAGATGACTGTGGACTGTGCTATGAACCGACTGATGTAGTTGAGTCTTCCCAAGAAACTCATCACGTCCTTCTTGTTCTTTGGCGGTGGAAGTTCTTGAATGGCTTTGACTTTTGATGGATCCAGTTCTATTCCTCGGCGGCTCACAATAAACCCAAGCAACTTCCCGGCAGGAACCCCAAATGCACACTTTGCGGGATTCAGTTTCAGGTTGTACCTCCGCAATCTATTGAAGAACTTCCTCAAATCTTCCATATGATCAGTGGCCTTCTTGGACTTGATGATAAGATCATCCACATATACCTCTATCTCCTTGTGTATCATATCATGGAAGATGGTGGTCATGGCCCTCATATAGGTGGCCCCTGCATTCTTCAAGCCGAACGAAATCATCTTGTAACAGTACATTCCCCATGGCGTAATGAAAGCCGTTTTCTCAGCATCTTCTTCATCCATCCAGATCTGATGATAACCAGCAAAACAATCTACAAATGAGTGTAGCTCATGCTTGGCGTAATTATCAATCAGGATGTGTATATTCGGCAAGGGGAAGTCATCTTTCGGACTGGCCCGGTTGAGATCCCGGTAGTCGACACAGACCCTGACCTTCCCGTCCTTCTTTGGCACTGGCACTATGTTGGCTAACCATGTCGGGTATTCTACTACCCTGAGAACCTTAGCTTTGACTTGCTTAGTGACTTCTTCCTTGATTTTCAAACTCATGTTGGGCTTGAATTTTCTGAGCTTTTGTTTTACCGAAGGACATGTCGGATTGGTTTGGCAGTTTGTGAGCTACAATAGACGTACTCAGACCAGTCATGTCGTCATATGACCAGGCGAATATGTCCTCATATTCCCTTAGAAATTCTGTGTATTGCTCCTTTTCTGATGGCGATAAGTGAACGCTGATTCGTGTTTCCTTGACATTTTCTGTATCTCCCAGGTTAACAATTTCTGTCTCGTGCAGGTTGGACTTAGGTCTGTTCTCAAAGTTCTCCACTTCTTTGACAATCTCCTCTGCTATGTCATATTCATCTGGATCAATGTCTACTTGTTGCGTTGTCTCATTACATGTCACAGTCATTGGTTCATCAAGATAAGTAATAGTAATGCTTTATAGTAAAATAATGAGAGAAAAATAATAATGAGTGTTGATTCATAAGAAGAGTCATAATGCTTTGATAAATTCCATAACTGTTTTGAACATTGAAGATCTTATTGCGGGAATAAAAATGCGAAAAGAAAATCATCTAGTAAATAAAAACAGTGCATGATGCTTGTTTTAGCCTTGCTACCCCGAGGCTCGCCGGGCTCTGGTTGTCCTGATAGTCCAGTTATTGAGGCGTGCTCCTCTGCTTATAGCCTGTATGGAAGGGCCTTCCTCCCCCTCATCCTCAAGGATAACGCAGCAATCCATATCATTGTCCTCTAAAAACAAGTTTTTCACTACTGCGAGCGCTTTTTCTTCGTCCGTTCCATAGACGACGTCAGCCTGTTGGAAAGTCTGCTCCAAATGCGGTATCGGCTGCTCTAGTGGGTAGTAAGGACCACGCCCTGGCGGCGACCGGTTGTTGAACTCTACCCAAGTGTATTCGTATCCCAAGCCGAAAGTGGTGCCATGTTTCTTGAGTGTTATGGGTTTAGCGATTCCATGGAGGTTTTTGCCGAGTCCTTTGCCAGGCTCGTACCCACTCCAATTCAATATACTCTCGATCTTTTTATCCCACCATTTATCTTTGTTGACAGCAATGACCCGCTTGATGTGGTCGTAGGTCTCTCCCCCTAGCTTTCTTCTCCCTCCGATCGCTGGAATGGTCTGTCGACTGTATATGGGATTGCTACCGTCGTCGTGAATGATCACCTCCTGGTGATTCCATTTGAATTTTACCATCTGGTGTAGTGTTGATGCTACAACCCTAGCGGCGTTAATCCATGGCCGCCCCAGCAGCAAGTTGTAGGATGCGGGCACATCTATTACTTGAAAATCAACATCGAATCAGGTTGGTCCCATCTGCAGATACAAGCTAATCTCACCGATGGTGGACCTCTGAGACCCATCAAAGGCTTTCACGTTGATTGCTCCTTCTTTTATCTCGTGCAGCCCTTTGCCAACCTTCTTGAGTGTTACCAGAGGACAGATGTTAAGGCTGGAACCCCCATCGACCAGGATCCTGGTGATGAAATAGTCTTCGCATTGCACGGTGATGTGCAGGGCTCTGTTGTGACCCAACCCTTCAGGTGGCAGCTCATCCTCATAGAAGGTGGTTTTATGGCTCTCTAATACCTGTACCGCCATATTAGCCATTTCTCCGCCAGTGATGTTGCTTGGCACGTAGGCTTCACTTAGCACCTTTAGCAGAGCATTTTGGTGTGCCTTGGAATTCTACAGTAGTGAGAGGATGGATATCTGTGCTGGTGTTTTGTTCAGCTGGTCGATGACCGAGTACTCTTTGGCTTGTATTTTCCTCCAAAGGTCGTCTGGACCTGTCTCAATGATGGGTGGCCGGTTGGAGGCTAGCTTGCTGGACTCAGCTAGGTACTCAGGGGTATAGACTCTCCCCGTTCTTGTCATCCCCTGTGCTGCAACATTCTCTTCGAACCTGACCTTGCCTTTCCTCCTAGCCTCGGCTGTGTAATCCCAGGGTATAGCTTTTGTGTGGAATGACGGCATGACGAACATCGCTACTGGGATTGGTGCGGCCACCTTTACTTCGAATGGGACATGCTCTTTGGGCCTGCAACTTCAAATGGTGCTGGTGCCTTTGGTGATGATGCTGCTTCGAACTCAAGAGGGATAGACATATCTACCTCAGTGACCTCAGATGGTTGGATCTGGACTATGATGGGGTTGAGAGTAACTGCTGGCTTCTTTGGATCATCGCCCTCTGTGATCAACGCGATGGATCCCTCGGGATCCCAATCATCCTCCACTTCAATCATGTGAATACCCCTGCCCTTATGGTCCGGCAGAGGGTTGTTACGGACATTTGGGGCGGGTTCCTTTGCCACAATAACCGTATTATCGATCAGAGACTGGATCTTGTTTTTTAAGGAACGACATTCATTGATGGTGTGCCCTATCATGCCGGAGTGGTATGCACATGATTTGTTTGGGTTAACCCACAGAGAAGGGTTCTCAAGGGTTGTTGTAGGGATGGGGGTGACATAACCGGTGGCTTTGAGTCTCTCATATAGTTGGTCGATGGGTTCAGCAATGGCTGTATATTATTTAGGAGGCCTGCGGTCAAAATTTGGTCGGGGTTTAGGGATGTTCTGACGGGCAGGAGGTGACTGATAGTGGGATGGTTGAGCATTGTAAGTTTGGTAGACATGAGCGGGTTGGGAATATCTGGGCGAAGAAGGCTGATATATGGGCGGCGGAGATGGTTGATAGGCGGGTGGTGAGGGTGCTTGGTAGTTTGGAGTGGGCTGATATGTGAGTGGAGGTGTTGGGTAGGTTTGGTACTTGATAGGAGATTTGGTCCTTTATGCAACCATCACGGCTCCTACGTCCCTATTTTTGGACACACCACCGAACTGCAAGGCCTTATTTGTAGCTTGCAAGGCCTCAAAGTTTGTAACCATACCGCTTTTAATGCCTTCTTCAATTCGTTCCCCCAGTTTGATAATGTGAGAAAATTTTTGGCTCTCGATCATCACTAGTCGTTCATAGTATTGTGGGTCTTGGGCCCGGACAAAGAATTTGTTCATCTGTTCCTCCTCTAAGGCAAGTCTGACCTTAGCAGCTTCGGACCTCCAGCGAGTAGAATACTCGCGAAATGTTTCTGTAAGCTTTTTTCTTTAGATTCTTAATATAGAACACATCCGGCGCATTCTCTGTGTTAAACTTGAACCTATCCATGAAGTCGGACGCCACGCCTACCCAGCTTGACCATTTCTTTGGTTCCTGGCTGATGTACCAAGACAACACATCTCCTTTTAGGCTCCTCATGAATAGCTTCATGCGGATTCTCTCGTCTTTCCCTACCCCAACCAGCTTGTCATAATACATCCTCAAATGGACCCTTGGATCGCCTGTACCGTCAAATATCTCGAACTTCGGAGGTTTGTACCCCTCGGGCAGTTCGACATCGGGCTGTATGCAGAGATCTTCATAATTCAACCCTTCAATTCCCTTGTTTCCTTCAACGCCCTAAATCCGGCTAGTCAACTTCTTAAGTTCTTCAGCCAGGTTCCTGATGAGCAAATTTTTATCATCAGACTCGGTTGTGCCTGAGATGGGTTGGGTGGAGATTGGAATGGTCTCCACGTAGATAGGGGTGTTATGGCGGGCGTGGAAGTGGTCATTTGTGGAGTTTTGGAGTTCTGGGAGAAGTAACGGGGTGTTGTTTGAGGTATAGCAGGTGTTGCATTGGGTCTTTGATGGAATAGTATGAGGAGCGGGATGACTCTGTTGCTTTAGGATGTTTTGAGGTTGTATAGGGTTTTGAGTATTGGGAAAGGTGATATTTGGGGTGCTGAGAGAAAATGATAAGCTTGCCAGATTCCGAACCTGGTCGAGCTCTTCCTGGAACTTCAACAATTTCTGTTCGAGT
The DNA here is from genome assembly GCF_001879085.1 of Nicotiana attenuata. Classification (NCBI taxonomy): domain Eukaryota; kingdom Viridiplantae; phylum Streptophyta; class Magnoliopsida; order Solanales; family Solanaceae; genus Nicotiana; species Nicotiana attenuata. Next base: position 63,851,490 of record NC_031995.1, on the reverse strand, counting down.
TGGGATACATTTTCCTTATGAACCTGAGTACCATGACCATTAGTGACCTCTACCCGTTCAGTTGAATTCTCCTTTTTGACGTTGTTCAAATCTTCCATTTTGCCTTTGTTCTTGTTTTGATAGGACTAAGAGGAGGAGTGGGTGGAGGGCCCCTGGATCTCGTGGAATAGGATGATGTTGCCAGAGTGCACGAACTAACCTTTGGGGAGGGGAAACAAAAGTAAAAAAAAAAACAAAAAGTTAACCAAGTTAGTGAGGATTATAAAAGTATTGCAATATTTAAACACCTAGTGCAGGAATGTAAAGCGTGTCCTAATTTAGGAACCTCGTTGTGCCCGAGGTAGGCCTAGAGACAAGTTGATTTGGAGAACTTAGAATGCTAAATGCTTCATTTTATTGATAAAAATAGACGAATGCCAAAACGACACTAAATAAGCAAGAAATAAAATCACTAATGGCCATTGGCCTTATTACATTTTATAAAGAGAAAAGATAAACTCCTATTATTTGGTCCCAGAAAGCCCTCCCCAGATTCGGCATCCTTTGCTCCGTCGAACAGCTTCCCCAACTCGCGAAGTCCCAGCAATAGGTAGGCCCTGGCTAGATATCCACCTTCGGTTCCTTCAACATTTTGGCAATCTTCGACCCTCTTGAGAAACTTTCTTTCTAACTCCATGCCTCGCTCCAAGTATCCCAGTCGCTTGTTGGCACTGACAGCCATGTCCTTGCATTCCTCAATTAACTTTTGGTTAGATTCTTGTATCTCGTGGTGCTCGCTTTCGCACTCCCGGATTCTCTTGCGTAATTGGTTGTATTTGACCTGTGCCTCGGCCCTTTCATCTATAACCCTGTGACCTCGAGCAAATCCTGGCTGGCCCAGACCACCATGGTTGTCTTCCAACCAACCTGAGTAGAAAGGAGCGCAACCGGCATAATATCTGTCTGGCTCGATGGTATCTCTCCCCATTATGATCTTGCAGTGCCACATATGTTGTGCTTGGCACTTGTAAGGACTATTATCCTCTTGGAAGTCAGCTCGAAAATGGCTCATCTTGTCGACCCTGGGTATAACCTGCTTCCTACCAACTTGCCTCATAACCCAAAGTGGGACGTAAGGGTGTGTCCCCCTGAGACCAATCAATATCAGGAAAGGTGCGTCTCTTGATCGGGCAATGAATTGTTCCATTGGAAACCATTCTAACATCCACTGAATTTGCTCCTCGGTTAAATTATCAAATAGTTCGACCCATCCTTTAGCATCCTTTGGCTGAGCAAACATATCGGGGATATAAGTCATTCGCTTTGGATGATGGAAAGCAATGTGATCATCCCAGTCCCTACGCCAGATTTCTTGTCTATATTCGCCTCTCTGGAGATGTTCCATGAGCCAGAGTTGGAGTAATAGATTGCAACCTTCAAAGTGTTTTGCTCCTCGCTGACACTTCTCCAAAGCTCGGTATATGTCTGCAATAATCATGGGTACGATGCTGAACGCCTGCCCATCAATCCCTTCCATTAGGGTTTTGGCTACCACAACCAGCCTAGTGTGGATCCTTGCTTTCTTCATTGGAAACACGATCAGCCCCAAAAAACAGAACATGAAGACGAAAACTCTGCGATGGATATGTCCCAAAGATGTGATGGCGAATTTGCCAGAGTAGGTATGGTAAGATTTGCTGTTACTATACCTTTCATACAAGTAATCAAAAGGTATATATGAATCCTTCAAGCATATTAACTCTGGATTCTTCTTCAAACCCATCATTTTAAGGAAGCCCCTACCTTTGCGGTTCTCAAGCATTAGCAAACCCGGAGTTTCCCACACCAAACTGGCCAATCCTCCTATTTCCTCTAGCAAGGGTGTAATTTCAATGTCCCCAAAGCGGAACACAGCCCTTTCAAAATCCCAAAACAGTGTGGCAGCTTCTATGATCTTATTATTGGGTTGGATCTCCAGGAGGGAAGGTAGATTTCCTAGATATTTTTGGACGAGAGTTTGATCACTAGAGTGAAGATCTTCCCACCAGCTTAGCAGTCTTGGATGGATGCTGGTAACCATGCCGAATCTTGGGATTTCGTGCCTCGTTATCTGCAAAACAGAAGGGTTAGACTCTACCCCCACCAGACTCGACTATTTAACTTCAACATTAACATTAGGCATTTAGTTCTCCAAATAAATGCACAGAACGTGATGATGTCCGTTTGGGTTTAGGGAAACCCGATGGACTTTGGACAGGGCTATCTTAAAGATTATTATGTGGACAACATAACTTATCCGGCTAGGTTTGACCATGATGCATGCACAATTTAAACGGAGTAAGATTTCTATGGGGTTTTAGACTGGTACCCTCGAGCGGACAACTCAAGGGGGAAGGCTCGGAACTGTCGACTGCACCGCTGATCCACTAGCTTTACCGCAAATATGCCTTTCCGAATTTAGGGGGTAATGATATAGGAAGAGCGCAACCACTCATTATAAGCGTTGCTATAGTATTTGTTTTGGCACGAGTGGAGTATGATGTTGAGCATGATTATGCAATTAAATAGAAATCATGTTGACATGTATTTGCACATTAAGGAGGCGATAAATACAGTAGTTTCATAATTTAAAGCAATAAAGGAAAGAAAACAAGGAAGACATGTCAGTTTTGCTTCTAATGAAGAAATTAAATGTTGAAAGGATTTAAACAGATAATTGCACATAGAGAGAGGTACAAATTCACAAGAATAATCTGAAATGGTAAATGCCTAAACATCCCCAGCAGAGTCGCCATGCTGTCGCGCCCCTTTTTCCCTCTTTGCATCGGGATCTCGGGTTTATGACATTTGGGTATGGGACAACTCATTCCTTTTGGGAACTGGGTTTTGCATTTTTGAAGAGTCGCCACCTAATGATTTATGGTGCATCAGGACACCTATAAGGTTCAACTATAACTACATTTTTTTTGATAGTCAGAGATAGAGTAAGGGCTTGAAATTATCCCAAGGGGAAGGTGTTAGGCACCCTTCAGGATTCACTAGTGTGGTTCCCGGCCAGATAGTACTTTGTGAATTTGGTGCAATTAACATGTAAACAAATAAGGCTCAAATATGAGGGGGTTTCAATACACAAGTGTTTGGAGATGATAAAAGCAAAATAGAATAATCATTAAAAAAAAGCTGATTTTTGAAAAGAAGTCATAATGCTTTAAAGGAAAATAAGGAGGAGGGGAGGTCCTAGGTTTATTTATAATATGGATCACATCAATGCAATACCCAGTAATCACTCCTCAAAAGAGGGGCTACACATGGTATTAGCGCACAAGTCATCATATCCATATCTACCATTCCCACCCCGTTAAGGTACTAAAGCGCGGATTGGTCTCGACCACTATTGGATGCTATTACCCATTCCATTCCTATCAGTCCCAGAGGCACTTAGGACTACTAGTCCTAAAGGGGAGGGATATTAGGCTGATTTTGAGGTTTCAAAGGTGAAAAAGCTAAAGCGACATACAAAACACATAGGACTGCACATAAAAAGGGGAAGCATATAAACACTGAAGGCTCATGTATACCTCCTCAAGCAAAGCAACCAAATAGCATGACTCAAACAACAATCAAGGTCTGAATCTGAAAATACTAAGGCAAAGAGGGAGTTTAAGTTGTTGAAGCAGACCAATTTATTACTAGTTAACAGAAGCGGGCTCAGTTTTATTTGTTATTATTACCTAAGGTTTGCCTAAGTGTTTGGGTGAGATCTTATGAGTATGGTATCTATTATTGATTCAGAATGTGGCAAAGCAGTAACAAATCTAAAAAAGACGAGCGGTTTGAAATCATATAGGCATGCTTGCTAAACCGTGTCAATGAGAGGAGATTAGGTTACTTAGAAAAAAAACTGGTTCAGAATAGACTGATTTTAAATTAGACTAGTTTCAGATTCTGCAGACGACGGTATCTACTATTGCTGATTTTAATCCCCTATAGACATGATATCTAAATGCTGATATTAGCCCCTATGGGCATGACATCTAGTTGAATGATTTTAACCCTTATAGGCATGATATCTAGTTGAACGTAGAATGGAAACATGTAGGATTTTTACTTGCGAATTCCTATAGGCATGATTTCTATACATTATACTGATTTTAACATTATGAACATGATACCTGCTTATAGGCGTTTAGATCCTAGAGCATGATGTCTAAGTAGAAACAGGCGTGCAGAATTTTAAATAAAGTACAATAGGCAGGTTATCTAGATGTGAAGTTGAACATGCAGAATTTGAAATGAATCCTATAGACATGGTGTCTAAATGCAGAATTGAACACGCAGGATTTAAAACCAGTCCTATAGGCATGCTTTCTAAATGCAGAATTGAATCATTCAGAACACAAATCCTATGGGCATGTTTTCTACCCTTGATCATGCATAATTACCCATTCCTTTTCCACTAGCCGACCCCAAATGTTTATTGCAAATTATTACAGACAGTTGCTGAATTACATCAAGAAAATATAAAAAAAATAGGAAAATACAACCATAGGAAGCCTAATTCTAACTTCCTCTCTGAGTTATGGAACAAGACGCCTCAAATACCACTTGTTTTGAGGCCTTTCTCAGACCTGGGTGTGTCAGAGTTCCTTAAGGGTCTCAAAGGACCCCGGGCAGTGCTTACACCCAGGTTCATGGAACCAGATAGAGGTGAATACAGTGTGGAAGGGACATCCCTTATGTGTCCAAGTTCAGAGGGAGCTCATGGGTCGCAATGCAAGGTTCACACAAAAGGGGCAGAACTTAAGTCTAAGAATATGCAGGAATAGAGATCTGAAAAAATGAGGGGAGAAAGGAAGGGGTAAGGGACGATGGGAAAACAGTAATAGTAAACCACAGAGTTCATAATTTCATACAAAGGGGTCAGGGGTTTGGGAATATATTGCAAAGAGCATATACCCTTAGGCAGGGATCAGATTTGGGCATGCACATCAATAGAAGGTGCTGGCATGCCTATAAACCAATCAGAACACACAACATATAGAGGGGACATGGAGGTTATGATCCCAGGGGGATCAGGTTTGGGTCATGCACAGCAATGTCCAATGCTGTCATGCCCCAAACCAACCACAGATACCAAACACATTGGGGTTTAGAATTCATAAGCCATAATAAGTGACTGACAGAATTTATAAGAAAGCATTAATTCAGAATAGAAAGGGCAGATTACAGCATTCTTGACAATGGAACTTGATTAAATACAAACAGGAAACAAGCAAGGGTGCAGGAAATAGTAAAGAAAACATGTTGTTGTTGATGCTGAAAAGTAGGTAGAACATACCAGTAAAGATGCAAATGTAGACAAAAAGTAAGCAAGCTTCCCACAGCCTAGCCTTGGCCTTCAGCCGACTAGGTAAGGCAGAAATACAAGTAGAAACAGAGAAAAGAGAGAGATTTTAGTGGAGTGTATCTGAAGTCAAGTGTTTTATTCCTTGTTTTTTTTCGTCTCCCTTTTGAAAGAAAAGGAGGTGGGTTTTTATAGTTTTGAAAACATGTGAGAAATAAGGCAATAAGTTCAATACAAATAAGGAAACAATCAATAGTCAGAATCAATCAACAAAGTGATTCCCCTTTAATTGAGGAATCACTTGTTTAACGGGGCTAACAAATTCAAAACAAGGAAAGAAAATCACTTGAGTAAGCAATCGAGTCCAAGTACAGAGATACGCTTATTTTGGGAAAAAGATTCAGTAAGGCAAAATAAGGAAAGGGATCAATTACTTTAACATGTGAGTGAAATTAGAGTTCACAAAAAGAGAAGTTTTGAAATCGGTCCCAAGATTGCAAATAAATCAAAGAAGGAACCTCAGCATATAAATAGAGTGCACAAACAATAGACATGCGAGGCCAAACCTATTTGGCAAAAGAAACAGCATGCAATAGTAGCACAAAGTTCAGTAGATAACAAACATTCGAAGCATGATAATCAAGTAGGTCAAGTCTCATTGAATCCATAGTGAAGAAAAATAGAGTATCAGAAGCATGCAAAGGGTCTCACAGTAATAGATGAGAGATCATTTGAAAAATTAGGGTTTCAAGCATGGTCAAATTTTAAAGATAGTAAAACCCAGAATCAGAGGTTTCACACAAAGAAAGAGAGGTTCTGAAACAAGGAACTTTCAAATCGAGTCATGCATTCAAACGAATAGTTTCAAACCCAAAGGCATATGTTTCTTCAACAATATTAAAGCTTAAAAGATGATGAACAAATAAATCAAACAAATACTTAGCAAATAGCTTTACAAACTCGAATGAACCCAAAAGAAATTAGGGTTTTCCACACCAATCGAGTTTAAAGATGATAAATAAATAAATCAAACAAACATTTAACAAACAGCTTCAGAAACTCGATGAAAAGCAATTAGGATTTTTAACATGCTAAACTCAGATAGGAGAATAACATGAACAAACATAGTAGAATCACATACATATTAAAATCAGAGAAAAGATTTTGAAAAGAAGAACTTTAAGAAAAACCCTAATCGGAAAAAGATGAAGAGTCTTTTTTTGAAAGAAAAGTTAAAGAAACTTCGAGAAGGTGTTTAAAAACTCATGGCAAGCATGGATCTAAGGTAAATCTGAAAGAAGTCGAAAAGGTCTTAGAGATTAGGGTTTCAGAAGAACCCAAAAGCTACGAGAAAGGCCTTGAAAGTTACTGATCTAACTAGGAGAGTCAAAGGTCTGACTCAACTGGCCATGGCTGGCCGGAGAAAGGTTAGGGATGACCGGAGAAAGGTCATCGAGCAAGGACTGGACCAAATCCCTTCAAAGTCTGGTCATGAGATCACAGAAACAAACACATAGAAGCCATGGAAGGCCGATATAGGTCTCAGATGACCCTGGAAGGCCATGGATCGGGGTGGATTAGGGTGGCGACAGCTAGGGTTCAGGTGAGGTTTCAGAGAGAATTGAGAGAAGAGGGATTCAGAGGAAGCAGGGGGGGGGGGTAACAAATGAAAGGGTTTGGGGGGTAGTTCAGGATTAATTAAGGCAAGGTGTAATAGTGGTCGTTGATCTGAATGATCAACGGCCTAGATTAGAAGGGGTAGGTGGGTCGGTTCAATGCAATTGGGTTTGGGCCAGTTTAATTTGCAATTGGGTCGGGGTTCAATTGGGTTCAATTGGGTTATAATTGAAATGAAATTGGGCCATTATTTAAATAGCTAATTTTCCCCTATTTAATTTATAAAAAATAATAAACTAATTTCTGGAAATAAACTAAAGCTACTAAAATGATTTATGACACATGATTAATTATTTAAAATACCGGACTTAATTTTATGAATATAATCGCAGTTAAATCTTAAAAGAGGCTAATATTGTAATTATATGCAATTTAGCTTAAAAAATACAAAATAAATTTGTAAAAATGTGCAAAAATTCCCTTGGCTATATTTTAGTATAGATATAAAAGTGCAATAAGTGAATCACCAAAATGATAATTTTGGAAGCAATAATTGGATTTTTATGGATAAAATAAGAGAATAAATAGATTTAAAAATCTTTTAAAATTAAGGAAAATTAATGAAACACATGGATATACTTATATATATATACATATACCATTTTGAAGTTATTTTGCATATTGAAAAAATATATAGGGAAAAATTGGGTGTCAACAACTGCCCCTCTTTACCCGGGAATGATGAAAGAGTTTTCGGGTAAAGATATGATGGCCAATTTTGACCGAGCGAAACAGTTTGGGAGAGGTTCAGGCCACACCCTAGCTTCTGAGCTGCCTACATATCCCTGGTTTTACAGGAATCAGGCCATATGTAGTTCATAATCTGTCGGCGGAGTATGCCGAGGGGTATTTTCCAAGAACGAACGCAATATTTTGGGCTGGTTGAGTGACTGGCTTACTGGGATGGTCCGGTTTGATGTGGCTGTGGGCACTGGAGCGGGCTCCTACCGGGACGGTCGTTGCATGCCGGTTTTACCTGCAAATAGAAACAATACAAGCGTATATTGTGCATAAAATTAGACATGATGCAAGTTCCCGTTGGACCATGAATGATGTCTTCAGACGGTTAGAATGACGTCCTTAGACCATGGCGTCCTGGGCCATGAAGCGTGTAATAAAGGATTCATAGGCTATGAAATGATGCTCTCGGGCTATGAAAATGATGCCTCCGAACCATAATGCCTTTGAATAATGATATGCAAAAGATTGAAAAGGATCCTCAGGTCATGACATGGTGTTCTCGGGCTATGAGGATGGTGCCTCCGAACGATGACGCCTTTGGATAAGTTGGCGATATTTCAGCCCATGAAGGTTGCAGTAGCATGTGGCGATCTTTCAGCCGTGCAATGTGGCGATCTTTCAGCCGTGCAATTTGGCGATCTTTCAGCCGTGCAATGCACTATAAGACGATCTTTCAGCCATGCAGATGCAGTATGAGGCGATCTTTCAGCCGTGCAATGTGGCGATCTTTCAGCCATGCAGATGCAGTATGTGGCGGTCTTTCAGCCATGCAGATGCAGTATGTGGCGATCTTTCATCCATGCAGATGCAGTATGAGGCGATCTTTCAGCCATGCAGATGCAG
>NC_031995.1:63836433-63840933 GCF_001879085.1 Nicotiana attenuata | reverse complement strand
TGCCATTTGGCCTGAAGAATGTAGGGGCCACCTACATGAGGGCCATGACAACCATTTTCCACGATATGATACACAAGAAGTTAGAGGTGTGTGTGGATGACGTTATCATCAAATCCAAGAAGGCCACTAACCATATAGAAGATCTGAGGAAGTTTTTCAATAGATTGCGGAGGTACAATCTAAAACTAAACCCCGTAAAGTGTGCATTTTGGGTTCCTACTGGGATGTTGCTTGGGATTATTGTGAGCCGCCGAGGAATAGAACTGCACGCATCGATGGTCAAAGCCATTCAAGAATTACCACCGCCAAAGAACAACAAAGATGTGATGAGTTTCCTGGGAAGTCTGAACTACATCAGCCAAAAGGCCTTCGACAAAATCAAGGAGTACCTGTCAACACCACCAGGTAATATGATCATAGAAGCTGCCACATTGTTTTGGGATTGTGAAAGAGCCGTATTCCGCTTTCGGGGCATTGAGATGACACCTTTGCTGGAGGAGATACGAGGACTGGCCGGTCTAGTATGGGAGACTCCGGGCTTGCTAATGCCTGAGAATCGCAAAGGTAGGGGCTTCCTTAAAATGATGGGCTTGAAGAAGATTCCAGAATTAACATGCCTGAAGGAATCATACATCCCTTTTTGACTATTTGTATGAAAGGTACGGTCACAGCAAATCTTACCGTACCTACTCTGGCGAGTTTGCCATCACATCCTTGGGACACGTCCATCGCAGGGTTTTTGTCATCATATTTTGCTTCCTGGGTCTGATCGTATTTCCGATGAAGAAAGGTAGAATTCATACTAGGCTGGCTATGGTAACCAAAACCCTAATGGAGGGGATTGGGGGGCAGGTATTTAGCATTGTACCCGTGATTATTGCAGACATATACCGAGCCTTAGAGAAGTGTCAATGAGGAGCGAAACACTTTGAAGGCTGCAATCTGCTACTTCAACTTTGGCTCATAGAGCATCTCCAAAAGGGCGAATATCGACAAGAAATTCAGCGTAGGGACTGGGATGATCACATCGCTTTCCACCATCCAAAGTGAACGATTTACATCCCCGACATGTTCGCTCAGCCTGAGGATGCTAAAGGATGGGTTGAGCTATTTGATAATCTGACCGAAGAACAGGTTCAATGGATGTTCGAATTGTTTCAGACAGAGGAGTTCATTGCCCGATCCAGAGATGCACCTTTCCTGATACTAATTGGTCTCAGGGGAACCTACCCTTACATCCCTCTGTGAGTTATGAGGCAAGCTGGTAGGAAGCAAGTCATAGCTAGGGTCGACAAGATGAGCCACTTTCGAGCCGACTTCCAAGGCGATGATAGTCCTTACAAGTGCCAAGCCCAACACATGTGGCATAGCAAGATCATAATGGGAAGAGACAACATAGAGCTAGACAAATATCACGCCGATTGTACTCCTTTCTATTCAGCATGGTTGGAAGACAATCACGATGGTTTGGGCCAGCCAGGGTTTGTTCGAGGCCACAGGATTATTGTAAGGCCCCGGAAATTTTCGCTAAGTAATTTAAGATTTCGTGGTGTCACATAGGCTTATTATAATATTTTTATGTGCTATTAACATGGTGTACATCCATTGGATTTGGTAAATATGTGAATAAGTCTTATGGTAAGTAATTTGGGATCCAAGGAAAGGCCTAAGTCTAAGAAAAATTGGAAAAAGTCCATAATAGGCTAAAATTCCCAACGATCTTGCACTAGTCCCTACTTTGAACGGGCATATCTAAATATCTATAAGGTTCTAGGTGATGGATAACCTATTAAATGAAAGGTCTTCGAGTCTAGTTTCCAACGCTTCAAACCGTTCGTCATTTGGACCTTCCTACACAAAGTTATGATCAAACTACCAAAAGCTGGAAAAATGCGATTCTACGTGAAATCTGCGATCGCAGATTCAACTCTGCGGACCGCATAACCATTCTGCGGTGACAGAACAACCCAGTTTTGGGCAACGAGTTCTGCGACGAAATTGCGGCCCGCATACCCATTCTGCGGTGGATTCTGCTATAGCAGACTTGACATCCGAGGGTTAATTTTCTAATTTTTATAACCCGACCCCATTTTAATATATAGGCTTTAGAGTTCATTTTGGGGTCATTTTCTACTGATTTTAGAGAGAGGTGAGAGCATTTTAGAGGGAGAAGGAGGAACCCAACATTTAAATCATCCAAACCTTGCATCAATCTTCAAGAATCAAAGAACCAAATCACAAGTTCTTCATCTAAGAGGTAAGATTCTATACCCTAGGTTTTTAATTTCGAGTTTGGAGTATAAGATGGGGTATTGAGGTATGATTATTGGGTGTAATGCTATTATGTATACATGCATGTACAAATTTGGTTTATGGGAAGATCGTTTAACATAAATAAGTGAAGATTGGGTTAGGGAATGAAGAAAATCTTTTAAAGGGGATTTGAAATCAAGATACTCAACTAGTATTTGATAAAATGCTCAAATGAGCTAGAATTATGAATATCTTCCTAATTTGTGTTCAATTTTGCTATGTCCCAAAATAGATTGAAGTTGCTAGAATTTCCGGAATATCGTAGTAATTAAGGGAAAGCTCAAGAAAGGTATGTATGGCTAAAACCCCCTTTTTATTAGAAATTGAGCTCCGCTGTCATTTATGAAAGCATGGTAAGAGTTGAATTGGTTAGCATATTGCTTGTTATTAGGCATTAATTGATTTGCAATTATCTATACATATTCGTGAAGGATGTGCCTCAATGTGAATAATGTGCCAATCTTGACAATTAGATAATGACGAAAAGTACAGTTATGTGTTGAAATACTTGGGCCATAAGCCAACATTGAAACAAAGAATTATTCATGCTAGCTATGTGCTCATTTACCCGTGATTGCAATTTGAATTATCCTTGATATATGTGTCTATGTTTACAACTTGTAAAATGAATATTAAAAAAGGGAAACGATGTGATGATGGTGGCCATGAGTGCCCCAGGAATTGTTATGATATGTGTGGGATAAAGATTTGAAGTGTTGACTAATGAGAATTGTCACGATCCCAGTTCACCATCCGTGAACATGTCATGACGGCACCCAGTCACGATGACTAGGTAAGCCTAATAGTGCGGAAGTAACAACTGATACGAAAATATTAGATTAAAAGTTAAATAGCTTAAGGAAATGTATATAACTTGCCGCTTGGCACATACACTTCAACACTACAATTTCTGAATCAAAAATCCCAAAACCCGGAATCTCATGGGCAACACAGGCTACAGAAGTATATGATACGACTCTAACTCTGGAATGTCTACACAACCGAAAGAAAGGGGAAAGTCAAATACTACAGCTGGAATAAGATAGAGACTCCTGGTCTGCGGACGTGGCAGATATACCTCAAAGTCTCTGGTAGATGTCTCCTGGATCACTAATAGTGCGCCCGGCCGGAAGTACCTGGACCTGCACATGAAAAAAATGCGCAGAAGAGGCGTGAGTACACCACAGCGGTACTCAGTAAGTGCCAAGCCTAACCTCGGTTGGGTAGTGACGAGGAAGGTAGGGGCCCTACTGAGATATAACATAATAATCAATATGATAATGAGGAGACAATATGAGATTAATCACATCGATAATGTAGCAAGATAATAAGTAAAACAGTAATAGAGAACAAACACAAACAATGAATAGAGGTATAAACCACAACCGGATAATTAACATCGGGGATCTACTGGTATCCCGAGGATCTCTTGGTATCCTCAATAAATCGTTCGGGGATCTCTTGGTATCCCGAGGATCTCTTGGTATCCTCAACAATAATTCTAGGATCTCTTGGTATCCTTAATAATAATTCTGGGATCTCTTGGTATCCCGAGGATCTCTTGGTATACTCAATAGTAATTCTAGGATCTCTTGGTATCCTCAATAATAATTCTGGGATCTCTTGGTATCCCGCACTCTCAGTTTTAAAATATAGCACGTGCAAGGGGAGCTCCCGGGATGCCGTCCCGTAGTCCCAAATTTAAATATGCAGGGGGAATCTCCCGGGAATCTAACCCGTAGTCCCAAAGTAAATATGCAGGGGGATCTCTGGGGAATCTAACCCGTAGTCCCAAAGTAAATATGCAGGGGGGATCTCCCGGGAATCTAACCCGTAGTCCCAAAGTAAATATGCAACCACAATAAAAGAATATTCAGAAGTGAAGTACATCAATACAACAACAGCTCCAAATATCAAATAATTACCAAACTCATGGCAAATAATAGTAGATTCTAGCCTAATATGCTTCATAGAGTGCAAACAAGGCAGTTTAAGCAAATAGGCAAGTAAGTCCACTAAACATGCTTTTCTATACTAGCACAGGCTATAATAGCAAGTAGGATAAAGCAAATACGAAAGAAACTCAACTCAAGTATTTTTAAGTAAAATTCGGATTTTCAACAATTAGCTCAAGTACGCGCTCGTCACCTCACGTACAAGGCACTCAATCCAAATTTCATATCTTAA
>NC_031995.1:63833383-63835650 GCF_001879085.1 Nicotiana attenuata | reverse complement strand
GATTAAACGTCAAAAACTCGTAATAGATTCAAGTTATACAACCAAAATTGTGTTAAGAACACTTACCCCATTTTATATGGTAAAAATCGCTTCGAAAATCGCTTCAATCCGAGCTCCATAGCTCCAAAAATGAGAAAAATAGCGGACTGCTCGAAATATACACTGTCTGTGATTTTCGCATCTGCGGTTACTGTTCACCGCAGGTGCGATTTTACTGTTCACCGCTTCTGCGGTACTGTTCACCGCAGAAGCGAAAACACTGTTCATCCACTTTTGCGGTCACTGTTCATCGCAGAAGCGGAAATACCAGTTTTGCCCCCAGAAAATTGCAGCGGCTTTTTATTTCACTAAAAATGCTATAACTCCATCATACGAACTCGGAATTCGACGATTCTTGTTCCTATGAGTGACAAATAATAATACGAACCTATTCCTTCAATCGAAACACAATTTGGTGCTCATTTGCTCAGTTCAATAACCATTTCGCTCGTTAAACAATTAATTCATGTTTCGTGTCAAAAACCCAATCGTGACTTGATGAAATTAGACCAAACTCTCCAGATCAGTCCTATAATTCATGATTTAAATTCTGGAAGTCTCCAAATTAAATTTCGATCTCTAGAACTAAAAATGGACCTTTGGATCATTACATGTTTGTGCTCAAAACAACAAAAGTCTTCCAAAAATGACCCGTTGGGCATCCGAAACACACCCGAGGCCCCCGGGACCTCATCCAAAAGTTCCAACATATCCTATAACGTTATTCAAACTTGTTCCAATTATCAAAACACCTCAAGTAACACCCAAATCATCAAATTACATCGAATTCAAGCCTAAGTTCTTTTAAAACTTCAAAAACACACATTCGATCAAAAACCCGACCAAAACATGTCCGAATGACTTGAAATTTTGCAAACATGTCCCAAATGACATGACGGTGCTACAGAAACTTCTGGAGATCCGTTCCGACCCTCGGATCAAAATTTCACCTATCAACCGGAAATCGCCAAAATATTAGTTTTTGGCATTTCTAGCCTAAATGAGCTACGGACTTCCAAAATATATTCCGAACACCTCCCAACCCCGAAATCACCTAACGGAGCTAATGGAACCATCGGATTTCCATTCCGAGGCCGTCTTCACATAGTTCCGATTACGGACCATTTTTCAACTCTTAAGCTCTCATTTAGGGACTAAGTGTCCCAAAACACTCCGAATCCCAACACCGAACGTCCCGGCAAGCCAAAATAGTAGAAATGAACTTAGAGGAAGCAGTTAATAGGGGAATGGGGTGTAAATTCTAAAAATGACCGGCCGGGTCGTTACATTCTCCCACACTTAAACATTCGTTCGTCCTCGAACGAGCATAAAGAACATACCTGGAGTAGTGAAAAGATTAGGATATCGACTGCGCATATCCTGCTCGGTCTCCCAAGTCGCTTCCTCGACCGGCTGACCCTGCTGTTGAACCTTTACTGAAGCTATTTCCTTTGACCTGAGCTTTCGGACCTGCCTGTCCAATATTGTCACTGGCTCCTCAACATAGGACAGATCCTAGTCCAATTGGACTGAGCTGAAATCCAACACGTGCGATGGGTCGTCGTAATACCTCCGAAGCATCGAAACCTGAAATATCGGATGAACTCCTGCCAGGATGGGAGGTAGGCCAAGGTCATAAGCAACTTTTCCAATATGCTTCAATACCTCAAAAGGGTAAATAAACCTCAGACTCAATTTCCCTTTCTTCCCAATTCTCATAACGCCCTTCATAAGCGAAACTCGAAGCAGAACCCGCTCTCCGACCATATATGAAACATCACAAACCTTTCTATCCGCGTAACCCTTCTAAGTCAATCTAGTCATAGGAGCTGCAATCGATGAAAACCCTTCCACAAAACGAGGGTAGTAACCCGCCAAGCCGAGGAAACTGCGAATCTCTGTAGCTGAGGAGGGTCTAGGCCAACTCTACACTGCCTCTACCTACTTCGGACCCACCCGAAAACCCTCACTTGATACCACGTGACCTAAGAATGCCACGGAATTCAACAAGAACTTACATTTTGAAAACTTTGCATATAATTTCTTTTCTTTCAGATTCTGAAGCACTGTCCTCGGGTGCTGCTCATGATCTTCCCGACTCCGGGAATACACCAAAATGTCATCAATAAAGACAATAACAAAGAGTAAAGATATTGCCGAAATACTCTGTGCATCAAATGCACAAAAACTGCTGGGGCATTGGTCAGCCCAAATGACATACATGGAAC
>NC_031995.1:63817696-63828949 GCF_001879085.1 Nicotiana attenuata | reverse complement strand
TATTTGACTCCAAATGGCTCAAATCTATTCAATTAAGTTGCATAATGTAAATAATAATTCAAGTAATTGATTCTACAATTAAATTCTAAGCTAATACGCGAAATTATGTAAAATGACCAAAATACCCCTCGGGCCCCACGTCTCGGAACCGAGTAAAATTTATTTTTCCAGAAACGTCGTACTCTCACGAGTCTAACCATACCAAATTTATAAAATTCCCATATCATTTCGACCCTCAAATCATTGATTCTATCGAAGAGGGTTTTCTACCCTTTTCAACAAAATTCTCAGATTAAACGTCAAAACTCGTAATAGATTCAAGTTATACAACCAAAATTGAGTTAAGAACACTTACCCCATTTTATATGGTAAAAATCGCTTTGATCGCTTCAATCCAAGCTCCATAGCTCAAAAAATGAGAAAAATAGCGGACTGCTCGACATATACACAGCCTGTGATTTTTGCATCTGCGGTTACTGTTCACCGCAGGTGCGATTTTACTGTTCACCGCTTCTGCGGTACTGTTCACCGCAGAAGCGAAAACACTGTTCATCCGCTTTTGCGGTTACTGTTCATCGCGGAAGCGGAAATACCAGTTTTGCCCCAGAAAATTGCAGCAACTTTTTATTTCACTAAAAATGCTATAACTCCATCATACGAACTCGGAATTTGACGATTCTTGTTCCTATGAGTCACAAATAATAATACAAACCTATTCCTTCAATCGAAACACAATTTGGTGCTCATTTGCTCAGTTCAATAACTATTTCTCTCGTTAAACAATTAATTCATGTTTCGTGTCAAAAACCCAATCGCGACTTGATGAAATTAGACCAAACTTTCCAGATCAGTCCTGTAATTCATGATTTAAATTCTGGAAGTCTCGGAATTAAATTTCAATCTCTAGAACTAAAAATGGACCTTTGGATCATTACATGTTTGTGCTCAAAACAACAAAAATCTTCCAAAAATGACCCGTTGGGTATCCGGAACACACCCGAGGCCCCCGGGACCTCATCTAAAAGTTCCAACATATCCTATAATGTTATTCAAACTTGTTCCAATTATCAAAACACCTCGACTAACACCCAAATCATCAAATTACATCGAATTCAAGCCTAAGTTCTTTTAAAACTTCAAAAACACACATTCGATCAAAAACCCGACCAAAACATGTCCGAATGACTTGAAATTTTGCACACATGTCCCAAATGACATGACGGTGCTACAGAAACTTCCGGAGATCTTTTCCAACCCTCGGATCAAAATTTCACCTATCAACCGGAAATCGCCAAAATTTTAGTTTTCGGCATTTCTAGCCTAAATGAGCTACGGACTTCCAAATTATATTCCGAACACGCTCCCAACCCCGAAATAACCTAATGGAGCTAACGGAACCATCGGATTTCCATTTCGAGGCCGTCTTCACATAGTTCCGATTACGGACCATTTTTCAACTCTTAAGCTCTCATTTAGGGACTAAGTGTCCTCAAACACTCCGAATCCCAACACCGAACGTCCCGGCAAGCCAAAATAGTAGAAATGAACTTAGAGGAAGCAGTTAATAGGGGAATGGGGTATAAATTCTAAAAATGACCTGTCGGGTCGTTACAAGAATGGAGTAATGCCTCTAATGAGGTGACCTAGCCGATCGGGTCGTGATCGGACACCATGCCACACACATGGTGGTAATGTGCTGATATTGGATTCCGGATAAGGGAAATGAAATATTGATTGAGAGTAATGCCTCCAATGAGGTGACCTAGCCGGTCGGGTCGTGATCGGACTCCGCTCGAGATGGCGGTGGTAATGAGAACAGTGGTGAACACGTGACAGAAATGCCCTAATCAATGTTGTGGAAATTGTATGAAAGATTATATGAATTGCTTCTTTGATTTGCCCATATTATTTGCTTGTATCTGTTTGATAGTTCTTTCTAGTAAAATGGTGTTTAGTTATACATACCAGTAAAATTCAAATGTACTGACGTCCCTTTTGCCGGGGGCGCTACATTCGTGTTATGATTGTAGGTGGTTCAATAGCAGGCACTCCAGTCCACCGGCAATAGCACCCCCTCCACTTTCCGTCATCTGTATTGGTGAGCCCCTTTCCCCTCGGGGCCCTGCGTGGCTTATGCCGCTGTTCTTCCTGGAGTCTTATTTTGTGTATTCGTGTAAGGTATAGCTGGAGCCTTGTTGCCGGCATTTCTGTATTATTCTTTAGTTATATTTAGAGGCTCCGCAGACAGGTTGTGGGTAGTGTCGGGTATTGGCAATTAAAAGTAGAAATATTGATGTTTGGCAATGATGTATGTAACTTGTAATACCCTTAAAGTGGCAAAATGAAGTTGCTAATGACAATGAGATGGAAATCGTTAATTATATGTTGATAGAATTTGATTAATGGAGTCTATCCCTTATTTAATTATGAGTTGGGTTGGGTAATATGTATGAAACCTGTCAGGCTTGCTCAGTCGGGTTTACTCGGTTGAGCGCCGGTCGCGCTCCTTGGATTTTGGGGCGTGACAAACATGGTATCAGAGCCTAAGGTTTTAAAGTGTCCTAGGATGTCTCGGAGCCGTGTCTAGTAGAGTCCTTCTTATCGGTGTGTTGTCGACCACATCTATAAGTTGGAGGCTATTCCGACATTTAGGAATTTCACCCTTCTTTGATACTCCAATCGTGCAATAGAGCTCAAGATAGGGAGCTAATTTTCTCTCTGTCTTATTCTCAAGATTGGTAACCTTGATGCCATAATCCACGATTTGAAGCATATAGGGAGGGATTGATCCCACCATTGAGTCCGAGTGGATTGCCCAAGGACTTGTTAGGAGAATGTATTGAGATATGGATAGATTGGCAAAACATATCGCTAAGAAGGGAGCGTCCTTGTCCTTATTGACATCTCTGCACCATCAGATCATGTGGTATATCAGCATGTTACCTGCGTACGTTAGAGATGTGGAGTCGAGGGGTATCGATTAAGCTATTTTCCTACCAACCTAACGTCGTTAAGTGAGTCAAATCAGAATTTCTACTCATTGTATATGTACATCCATATTGAAGAGTTCTCATAAACGAGGCCTTAACAAGGTGTTGAATAACAAAACATTACGTGTATTAACTCTTTGAACGAGACGCACTATTCGTGAATCTACTCTATTATGAATCCTCTTATTTACATTCTTGTGGAATTAAGTTCTATAATTATGCACTTGAATTGAGTTATAACTCTAGGATTGATACTTCCCACTTGCTTTTCCTAAATTATCACCAAGGGATTATATCCGATGAATTTCTTACAGAATCC
This sequence comes from Nicotiana attenuata, assembly GCF_001879085.1. Lineage (NCBI taxonomy): Eukaryota > Viridiplantae > Streptophyta > Magnoliopsida > Solanales > Solanaceae > Nicotiana > Nicotiana attenuata. The sequence continues at coordinate 63,825,640 of NC_031995.1, read as the reverse complement.
TTTTGTTTAATTGGACAAAATCTACTCGTTTGTGCCTCTACATGCACCGTCGTAAATTTTACCTTTGTGGTGCCAAGTTCCATGCAAAGCATCCCAGCGTTGAGATCCTTCTCGAGTCATTGTTTTACTCAGTTGTGTATATGGATTATATGGTTTGAACAGTCAATCTACTCTCTTGCAAATATCATCATGAAAACTTCTCACTTCCTAGTAACTTAAGAGTATGCCTTAATAGCTCACATGAGTGCATGTCAATCAAATGGTCACCGTGTGCGTGAATATAAAGTCTCTTTGAAAATTTAGATCCTCACGTCCATGTCATGGGAAGATCACGTGTCGCCATAACTTTCGTGTCCACTTGGGACATCCCGCAGTAAGTAGGTCACCTTGTCCTGGTATTGTGGTTGCTCGTGGCATGGTCGTGTATTGCAGTTGGGAGCTAATATAGCAGAAGCGTGTCCAACTCCTCGTTATACCCCCCATAACAAGTGTTAATTGTGTTCTTTAGTTAGTGAATTCATTGTGCTAGTTTTCCCACACTTGTTCGATAACCATGAGAGAACATATCCTTCTATGAGTCATTGTAACACTTTCTATCTCGTAAGGACCCTTACTAGGCTCTCCGCCAAGACCAAGCACACCTTTGGGGGTTATTATAGCACAACGCCAGTTTCTCATGTTATTCTGTCTTTCATTAGCATCTGGGTAGTTCTTAAGTTAAAATCTATGAAGAACTCATTAAGAACATCAGCAAACCCTCCATGATTATTCCATACTATCTCATTGGGTTCCCATATTACTTCAATGTCATCAAGGGTTGTTAGCATGTCGCAATTGCTAAGATCGAATGATCTCCTCTCGATAATGGATTATCTAGACATGTGCTAGTCCAACGATCTGCTCATCAGACTAACTCTCGCCTATAGGTTTTGGGTTGAACAAGGAGAAATACACCTAGTGACACATTCATATGTAAAAGCCTTTCTCTCGGTCATGCCTTATAACGTCTCCCAATATGACTCGTAACAGCTGGTTGCATAGAAGTGTGTTGTAGTGCTTCATTATGAAGTAGAGTTGCTAAATATAATTGGTATTTTTGAATTCTGGAGCTATACATCGCGTGACTACATAGAGAGACCTTCTTTCAAAAAAAAAATGTGTAGCTTCTTATAATCGCTTTAAATTACCACCGTTCCTAGTGGTTACGATGTAAAGGTTACTTCCATAAGGCTCTTTTCCTTTCTTTTCAGTTGTCTTGCATCGTGTGTTGTGTACCCGTAATCTTCGATGCGATATTACCTCGATGTCTCGACTAGTTATCCAACGATATGATCTGATTTAATTAACCTTACTTTTATGTACTCTACAAGCGCCCTGAGAGTGGGTAAATTTCCCCTTTTCGACAGACTTCTAATGTCTTCAACACTGTTTAAGCTTGTCAATTCCAAGTGGTGCTCTTGGTTGTGCTGCCTTACCATCTATTTTCATCTGACAACTCTCAGTGTAAAACTCATTTTATGTTACGTGGCATCAAAAGAGAAAGTCTTATAGCATCAAGGGTGGGGACATATTCCTTTTGTTAGAATAAATAGATAATGCTGGTACTCCTTGAAGATGCTCTTCTATCGATCATTTACCCGCTCTGCTTGTCCCTGTGACTAGAGAACCCAGGTTTCTTCTCGTCGATAAATGCATTAAGACGTCTCATTCTTCCGAACTTATCCATATGGGCACTTTGAGGTCTTGTCTTATACCAACTCGTAATGGTTTTAAGTACCTTCTCGCCATTGTTATTTATTTTCTAAGACTACGAGGGCTTGTCTCATGGGTTTCAAAAGTAATGATTTTCCTTAAAGTTCGAGATTCGAATGCCGTGATTTCAAACCAAAGTGTATACCTTTTTCAAAAGTCTTAAATGGGCCGGATTAGTTGGGTCACGTGGCTTTATTCTCACTCGGCTTCTAGGACAATTGACTATATCATTGTCATGAGAGGGGAGCTTTGCTACCCTTGTTATTACACCTCCGTGGGTGAATAGGAGTGTCATTTTTCTTTCTCCCCGAGTCATCATGTTAACCATTAGAATGCCTCTAACCAGTACATGATTTCATCCCAACATTTAGATGTCCGAGCTATGTGGTTTTACTCGTGAAAGGGGGTGAGATTAGATACCTTCAGCTTTTTGCACATATCATGAGCATATTGATTTGGAAGGAAAGTTGTCGTACCTTTAGTTCTCTCATATGGGGTCAATTGTCAGGGAAGGTTAAGCTGCTTGAATTATGATAATCTCATAAGTGTTTACCTTCATTTTCATCCTCATGGTCTTATAGCATAGATTCCTTGTGTCAGCTAATGTCAGGAGTGTAACTCAACTTCATGTATTTTGAGTCCCATATCACATTCAAGGTGCCAGAGTATTCTCATCTTTGATAAATTGATTTTCCCTACACTCTAGGAAACAAGTGGTTTGTGTACTTGAGTATTCCTCCTTAATGATTCCTATTGCCAATGTACGAGTTACCCATATGCCTTATTTGTCTAATAATTGATGTCCCCACAATGATTAACCATGTCAGTATCTTTAGTTGTAACCTTCTGTGTCTCTTAGCATATAACCTCATGAAATGCTCTGCTCAGCACGTTAATGGATTCCTGAATAACTCCAGTCTGAGCTTGAACTCTGTTGTTCCTCATCGTATTAGATCCGTGGGGTATTGTAAGTTCAGCCAAGTCAAGGATGAAGCTTCACAGTGTGATCACATATATATTTGATAGGTAATTTTATGGTAAGTTTAAGATAGCACATCTTAGAGTAATTGTTGAAGGTCATCAAGGGATAAGTGTGCGTGTTCGCCCAGAGATTTAGAGTTTGGAGGGTGAGTACGAGTAGGCTATTCTCCATATTTTCCCCTGAAAATATTATGTGAGTTGATAATAAAGGTAACATAAGTGTATTCCACATCAGGTTGCGCTAGGAGTATGATGTTCCCCGTAACTGTTCCTCATGTACTTTGTGTTTCCATATGTTTATGTCTAAGAAGGTAGTGATAAACGAGGGGTATGAATTGATTTGATTGAACTATATGATCATGGTAATATCTTATATGATGCACTACTGGCAAGAATCATCGTGACTTGACTTCATATGGATTATTGATTGAAATGAAATTATATTCTTGTTGATGAACACCTTTGTGATTACATTAATGGCTGGTAAGGACTATTATGAACACATGATTGTTTGGTTACTATGAAATGACATTCTTGATGGTATGAGGCCATGTGATGGAATTGTGGGTTGTTGTTGTTACCATGAATTGCAATATCCGGTGGAATGTAATTTGTACAGTGGAAATTATTAAAGGTAAAGCCAATGGATAGTTAACTCACGCGAGGTGTCTGTCTGTCATCCTTGCTATGTATGTTTGGGAGTTGATATTATTTCCGAGAATGTGTCATGATAGAGATGGTAAGTTGAGAAGGTCATTAGGAAGGCTGAAAGTGTCATGGAAGGAAACTATTTCTTGCTTGATTGAATATCAATTAGTAATGACTTGAAAGGTGTCATATAGGTGTTTTTCTCTAAAACTGTGTAGTCCATGTTCTGGTATCCCTATGATAAGGTAGTGCTTGTAATACTAAGATTTGTATGGTCGATATATACACTGTGGTGCTCTGTCTAGTTGTGGATGTGTTTTTAAGATAATTTTTGTGACTCTCTGGCAGGCGGATTGGCCTAGCTACAAAGGAAACTCTGCCGAAATTTCTGAAAAATTTAGGAGTTAGTCAAAATTTAGAGTCTTGAGGTAGGTGAGAAAAGAGATTTATTATATTAAATGTTTAAGTCGGGGTCTACTCCTCATTCGAGGACGAATGATCCTAAGGGGGGGAGAATGTAATGCCCCGAAAATTTTTGCTAAGTAATTTAAGATTTCGTGGTGTCACATAGGCTTATTATAATATTTTTATGTGCTATTAACATGGTGTACATCCATTGGATTTGGTAAATATGTGTATAAGTCTTACGTTAAGTAATTTGGGATCCAAGGAAAGGCCTAAGTCTAAGAAAAATTGGAAAAAGTCCATAATAGGCTAAAATTCCCAACGATCTTGCACTAGTCCCTACTTTGAACGAGCATATCTAAATATCTATAAGGTTATAGGTGATGGATAACCTATCAAATGAAAGGTATTCGAGTCTAGTTTCCAACGCTTCAAACCGTTCGTCATTTGGACCTTCCTACACAAAGTTATGATCAAATTACCAAAAGCTGGAAAAATGCGATTCTGCGTGAAATCTGCAATCGCAGATTCATCTCTGCGGACCGCATATCCATTTTGCAGTTGCAGAATGGTCGCAGATTGAGACAGAACAGCCCAGTTTTGAGCAACGAGTTCTGCGACGAAACTGCGGCCCGCATACCCATTCTGCGGTGGATTCTGCTATAGCAGACTTGACATCCGAGGGTTAATTTTCTAATTTTTATAACCCGACCCCATTTTAATATATAGGCTTTAGAGTTCATTTTGGGGTCATTTTCTACTTATTTTAGAGAGAGGTGAGAGCATTTTAGAGAGAGAAGGAGGAACCCAACATTTAAGTCATCCAAACCTTGCATCAATCTTCAAGAATCAAAGAACCCAATCACAAGTTCTTCATCTAAGAGGTAAGATTCTAAACCCTAGGTTTTTAATTTCGAGTTTGGAGTATAAGATGGGGTATTGAGGTATGATTATTGGGTGTAATGCTATTATGTATACATGCATGTACAACTTAGGTTTATGGGAAGATAGTTTAACATAAATAAGTAAAGATTGGGTTAGGGAATGAAGAAAATCTTGAAAAGGGGATTTGAAATCAAGATACTAAACTAGTATTTGATAAAATGCTCAAATGAGCTAGAATTATGAATATCTTCCTAATTTGTGTTCAATTTTGCTATGTCCCAAAATAGATTGAAGTTGCTAGAATTTCCGGAATATCGTAGTAATTAAGAGAAAGCTCAAGAAAGGTATGTATGGCTAAAACCCCCTTTTTATTAGAAATTGAGCTCCGCTGTCATTTATGAAAGCATGGTAAGAGTTGAATTGATTAGCATATTGCTTGTTATTACGCATTAATTTATTTGCAATTATCTATACATATTCGTGAAGGATGTGCCTCAATGTGAATAATGTGCCAATCTTGACAATTAGATAATGATGAAAAGTACAGTTATGTGTTGAAATACTTGGGCTATAAGCCAACATTGAAACAAAGAATTATTCATGCTATCTATGTGCTCATTTACCTGTGATTGCAATTTGAATTATCCTTGATATATGTGTCTATGTTTACAACTTGTAAAATGAATATTAAAAAAGGGAAACGATGTGATGATGGTGGCCATGAGTGCCCCAGGAATTTTTATGATATGTGTGGGATAATGATTTGAAGTGTTGACTAATGAGAATGGAGTAATGCCTCTAATGAGGTGACCTAGCCGATCGGGTCGTGATCGGACACCATGCCAAACACAGAGTGGTAATGTGCTGATATTGGATTCCGGATAAGGGAAATGAAATATTGATTGAGAGTAATGCCTCCAATGAGGTGACCTAGCCGGTCGGGTCGTGATCGGACTCCGCTCGAGATGGCGGTGGTAATGAGAACAGTGGTGAACACGTGACAGAAATGCCCTAATCAATGTTGTGGAAATTGTATGAAAGATTATATGAATTGCTTCTTTGATTTGCCCATATTATTTGCTTGTATCTGTTTGATAGTTCTTTCTAGTAAAACGGTGTTTAGTTATACATACCAGTACAATTCAAATGTACTGACGTCCCTTTTGCCGGGGGCGCTACATTCGCGTTATGATTGTAGGTGGTTCTATAGCAGGCACTCCAGTCCACCGGCAGTAGCACCCCCTCCACTTTCCGTCAGCTGTATTGGTAAGTCCCTTTCCCCTCGGGGCCCTGCGTGGCTTATGCCGCTGTTCTTCCCGAAGTCTTTTTTTTATATTCGTGTAAGGTATAGCCGGAGCCTTGTTGCCGGCATTTCTGTATTATTCTTCAGTTATATTTAGAGGCTCCGCAGACAGGTTGTGGGTAGTGTCGGGTATTGGCAATTAAAAGTAGAAATATTGATGTTTGGCAATGATGTATGTAACTTGTAATACCCTTAAAGTGGCGAAATGAAGTTGCTAATGACAATGAGATGGAAATCGTTAATTATATGTTGATAGAATTTGATTAATGGAGTCTATCCCTTATTTAATTATGAGTTGGGTTGGGTAGTATGTATGAAACCTGCCAGGCTTGCTCAGTCGGGTTTACTCGGTTGAGCGCCGGTCGCGCTCCTTGGATTTTGGGGTGTGACATTAGTTCCCCGGCAACGGCGCCAAAATTTGATCAGGCCCAACTCTAGTCCTAAAAAGGATAAGCGGTCGCTGCAAATATAATCCGGTCTAAAAGTCCAGAGTCGAATCCCACAGAGAACTAAGGTTTCGCTGTAATTGTTCAGTATCGCAAAGAAGACAAATTTGAACAATTTCTAAATTATAATATTAAGATTTTTATATCTAACTAATTAACCAACAAATACTATAAAATGGTAAAATTATCAACTAACGAGACAAAGGTTTGGAGATTAAATTAAGGAGGTCTAGAGTTATGATTTCCCCAATTGTTGATTTCATTAGTTGTATGTTTCTTATAGCTTTGACTTAGTTGCCTCTATCAATCATGAACTCTACAGCTATCATAAATCTCTCTCAAGCAATTATGATAATCTACTAGACGCACTCTCTCAAGCTACGCTAGCTAGATTCACATTACAGTTCACGCTTAGAGTCGCTCACTCCAGTGGTATCGTGTGAGTCTCTGAACACCCATCGAGCTCCTCTAAGAGAGATCCCGGTAGTCGGTTATGACTAGCGTTTCAGGCTGAGTATTAACATCAAGCCTCGGGAGTGAATGTTGGTTTTCAAACAACTATAAATATATCACTCTCTCTCAAGCAGAATACTAATAAATAGAGACGGCTAAATTGAGGATCCTTCTCAATTAACCACAATCAAGAAGTAGTTGAAATAAATAGAGATAAAAAATACACAATTCTAAAACTATATATTTAATAGTTGATTAACTAACGCAGGTATCCTATTTCCCAACGTGTCCATCAAAACCCTAGAAAACGAATTAGCTTATTCTTAATAGTATGTAAAAACTACAAACTAAAATTCATAAACCAACAATGAAAAAAATAGAAGAAGAAGGAAAAACTCGTTGAAGAATTCCGCCGCCTGCTCCTATTTGTTCATGACTCCTTAGTCAATTCTCCGGTCTCCTTAGCCGTCATTTAGGCTCTTAAATTATGTCAAAGTGTGATCCTGCCTCCCTTTCAAAATAGGTTTAGGACCCCTTTTATACAAGTTGAATAGTGTTTGTAGGGCTGAAATCAACCTTTGTCGGACGATAGGACTTCTTTTTGACGCGTGGAGCGGCGCGGCCTTCGGCCAAAACCGTAGGACCGCGGCCAGAGCAACTCTCTGGATTTCTGCCGCTGGGTCAGTTCTGCGGTTCGTATCTCAGTTTGCTCACTCTCTCAATCGGTCCATTTTTCACCCTTTCCGTTTGAAATTTGGGAAAAAACGTCTAAAACATGAAAGTTGTAGTCCCTTTAAGTTAGCTTTCCAAACCATATATTGTGGAGTCCAAATGGAGTTTGGGCAAAAGGTTAGTGTCTATTTTACTAGACAGTTGCAAAACATGCCTGCCTCGAGGTCTTCTGGGTTCGTCTTAATTTCAAATTGACCCCCAACACGATCCCGGTTAAGTTCATGAGCTTTTACTCTGACTTCAAAGCTCCAAATCACTTGAATTCATGTCGGCAGTGAAAGTCTTATAGCTGTGGAATCCACTCTACAAGCATGAAAACACACGATTCGTGGTCTCTCG
>NC_031995.1:63639317-63815074 GCF_001879085.1 Nicotiana attenuata | reverse complement strand
GAACGATCATTTAGCCTTTCACCATCCCAAGAGAATATGGAAAACTATATGGCCCAGCATGTTTGCTCAGCCGGGAGACGACTCGAGGATGGTTTAGAGTTGTTTGAAAATCTGAAAGAAGACAAGGTTGCAGTGGATTGTTAGAATGGTTCCCTACTGGAGAGTTCATCATCGCTCTCGGGACGCTCCATTCCTATACTCATTGGTCTGAGGGGAACTCTATCCCTATGTCCCTCTCCGAGTCGTGAGGCTGGCGGGGAGGAAGCAGTCATACCAAAGGTCGAAAAGATGAGTCATTTCAGGGGCCAATTTCCAAGACGCGATAGCCCGCATACAAATTGTCCAGCTCCACACATGTGGAATAAAAATCAAGATCATACTGGAAAAAAGATTCCATAGAGCATGACAGATACCATGCCGGTTACGCCCGTAATATCCAGGTTGGCTAGAAGAAAAATCAAATGCTGGGTTAGGACAGCCTGGGTCTGTTCGAGGTTCACAGGGTCATCGACGAGAGGGGCTGAAATACTAGGTATAAAGTACAACCAACTACCAAGAGGATCAGGGAGTGCGAGATGTGAACATCAGGAAATTTCAAGGGCAAAATCAAAAAGTAATCAAGAAAATGGAAGGATATTGTGTCAGCGCCAACAAGCGACTAGGCGTTCATTTGGAGCGAGGTTTGGTAGAGCTGGAAGGGAAACTTCATCCAGAGGACGAGAATTGCCCAAAAATGCAGAGGGAAATGAAGTCGAGGACATTTGGCTGGGGCTTATCTGGTGCTGGGACTGCGTGAGCTGGTGAAGGCTGTTCGATGCGTGGAATGCTAAGGATCGGCCCGAGTCTGTGGGGAGAAAGGTCCTTTGAGACCAAGTAGTTGAGATGGAGTCTCTTTTCTTTTTTCGCTTTAAAATGTTATATGCAGAGGGACCGAATGGCCATTGTTAGTGACGACTTTACTATTATGCATTTTAGCGTCATTGATTGGGATTCTTTGGCGTGTATATTTTAATCAAATAAAATATATGAGGCAGTTTAGCATTATAACAGGGTAGGTCTTGCGGTCAAACAACCTTGGTGGTGCGCACCCTAGGGCCTACCTCAGGCACAAACGAGGCACCACAATTTAGGACACGATTTATATTCTTGGCACTATGTGTTTAAAATATTGCACAGACATTTTTGTTCCTCAGAATCCGTATAAAGCTTATTACCTTTTTGTTTTTACTTTTGTTTTATTCCCCTCCCCAAAAAGGTTAGTTCGTGCCTCATGGCATCATTATATCCACTCCACAAGAGTCTAAGGGCCCTCCACTCCTCCTCCTCCAAGTCCATCAGAAACAAGAGCAAAGCAAAAATGGAAGACTTGAACAATGTTAAGGAAAGAGAACTCAGTTGAAAGTAGAGGTTCTCAGGGTATTCAGGTTTCTCAAAGAAGATGCCGCGCCACAACTCGAACAGAAAGTTACTGATAATTCTCAAGAAGAACTTTGGACCAAGTTCGGACTTGGCAAGCTTTTCATTCTCCCTCACTACGCCCAAACTCGTCAACTTTCCCAAAGCTCAAGTGATCCTATACCTCGCACAGAACATGCCCGAAGCACAAAGAAGCAAACCCGTTTACCCATGGCAAAATTGCGAGACACATGGTCACAAACGCGCCCGCTCCTCATTCCTGAACCACCAACATGATCATTCTACTACACGTCCCTATCTATGTTGAACCATGCCCACTACAATACACTCAAACCCATTTCAAACACCACCTAGAGTCTAATGACAAAGATCCCTCTTCATGCAAGAACCTGCACACGTAGAGGTCTCAATAAAAACTGACTAGCCGAGGTCCAGGGGCGTTGAAGGAAGACAAAGTATTGAGGGTTGAATTATGAAGGACCTTTGCATTCATCAAGACATCGAACTTCCCGAGGGTACAACCTCCTAAGTTCGAGAGAGATGTTTGATGGCTCAGGGGATCCCAGAGTCCATTTGAGGACATACTGTGATAAGCTGGTCGGTGTAGGAAGAGATGAAAAGATTACGCATGAAGCGTCTTCATGAGAAGTTTGAAAGGTGATGCTCTATCTTGGTACATTAGCCAAAACCCCAGAAGTGGGCAAGCTGGGTAGGAATGGCGTCCGATTTCATGGACAGGTTCAGATTCAATACGGAGAATGCGCCAGATGTCTTCTACATCCAGAATTTGAAGAAGAAACCTACAGAGACATTCCGCGAGTATGCTACTCGTTGGAGATCAGAGGCTGCTAAGGTCAGGCCGGCCTTGGAAGAAGAACAGATGAACAGGTTTTTCGTTCGAGCTCAGGATCCACAGTATTATGAGAGGTTGATGCTGATCGAAGGCCAGAAATTCTCCGACATCATCAAACTAGGAGAAAGGATTGAGGAAGGCATTAAAAGCGGTATGGTCACTAATTTCGAGGCATTGCAGGCTACCAACAAAGCCCTACAATCTGGTGGCACGTCCAAGAAAAAGGATGTGAGTGCCGTGATGGTTGCACAGAGAACGAAATCCCCAATAAAATACCAAGCCTACCCGGTACCTCCTCTCACATATCAACCTATCCCTAATTACCAAGCACCTCCGCCCTCTTACCAAATTCCTCCACCTACTTACCAATCATCTCCATCCCCCACATATCAACCTACCTCACCAAGATATTCCCAACCCGCACCCGTCTACCAAGCCTATAATGCTCAGCCCTCTCACTATCAATCACCTCCCACCCGCCAAAACTTCCCTAGACCACGTCCTAACTTCGACCGTAGACCCCCCAAGCAATACACCGCCATCGCCGAACCAATCGACCAGCTATATGAAAGACTCAAAGCAGCCGGTTACGTCACCCCAGTCCCTGCCATAACTCCAGAAAATCCATCCCAATGGGTCAATCCGAACAAAACCTGTGCATACCATTCCGGCATGAAAGGGCATACCATTGATGAGTGCCGATCTCTGAGGGATAAAATTCAAGCTTTAATTGACAACAAGATCATCGTGACAAAGGAGCCTGCTCCTAATGTTCGCAACAATCCCTTGCCTGATCATAAGGGTGGAGGTGTGCATATGATCGAGGTAGAAGATGATTGGGACCCCAAAGGGTCAATTGGATTGATTGCCGAAGGTGACGAGCCCAAGAAACCAACAGTCACACTGAATCCAATCGTAGTCCAGATCCAGCCCTCTGGGGATGCTGAAGAAAACATGTCCGTCCCTCTCGAGTTTGAAACACCGTCATCCACAAAGACCGCAGAACCAATTGAGGTGGAGTTTGGGTCTCCAAAGGCACCTGCACCATTTGAAGTTGCTGTATTACCTCCCAAAACGAGGGTGCCCATTCCTGTAGCAATGTCAACCATAACGCCATTCCATACACACGCCATTCCTTAGGATTACACCGCCGAGGCAAGAAGGAAGGGAAATATTAGGTCTGGAGAAGCAGTTGCAGCACAAGGTATGACCAGAACCGGCAGGGTATATACTCCGGAGCACTTAGTTGAATCAAGTAAGCAGGCCTCTGGACGGCCTATTGAAACTGGGCCCGATGATCTCTGGAGGAAGATACAGGCCAAAGAATACTCAGTTGTTGATCAGCTAAATAAAACACCAGCGCAGATCTCCATTTTAGCTCTGTTGCAAAGCTCCGAGACATATAATAACGCCCTGATGAAAATACTGAGCGAGGCGTATGTACCCAGTAGCATAACTGGAGGAGAGATGGAAAACATGGTCGGGCAGATGTTGGAGAGTCATAAAATCACTTTCCACGAGGATGAGTTGCCCCCTGAAGGTTTAAGCCACAACAAAGCGTTGCACATCACTGTGCAATGCGAAGACTATTTCATCACCAGGACTTTGATTGATGGAGGGTCCAGCCTAAATATTTGTCCATTGGTGACCCTCAGAACATTGGGGAAGAGTCTACATGAAATTAAGGATGGGGCTATCAACATCAAAGCTTTTGATGGTTCCCAAAGGTCCAATATTGGGGAAATCAGTTTATGTCTGCAAATGGGACCAACTTGGTTCGACGTTGATTTTCAAGTGATAGACATCCCAACATCCTACAACTTACTACTGGGACGACCTTGGATCCACGCCGCCGGAGCTGTAGCATCAACCCTGCACCAGGCAGTGAAGTTCGAGTTGAATCACCAAGAGGTGATTATTCATGGCGATGGTAGTAACCCCATATACAGTCGCCAGACCATCCCAACGATTGGAGGAAGAAGGAAGTTAGGTGGAGAAACATACCATCACATCGAGCGAGTCAACGCTGTGGACAAAGATAAGTGGTGGGATAACAAGATAGAAAGTATACTAAATTGGAGCGGGTATGAACCTGGCAAAGGGCTCGGCAATAACCTCTAGGGAATTACCAAGCCTATCAAACTGAAGAATCATGGCACCACATTCGGATTAGGGTATGGATATACTTGACAAGAATTCAAGAACTGGTCGCCACCATGGCGCGGCCCTTACTATCCGCTGGAGTACCCGATACCCTACCTGGAGCAAACTTTCCAGCTAGCAGACATCATATATGGGTCAGAGGAAGATGAAACACTGGCGGCAATGAAGAATCTATTCTTGGAAGAAGACAATATGGACTGTCATGTAATTTTTGAGGAGGAAGGGGAGGAAGGCACTTCCATACAAGCTGTGAGTCGAGGAGCGCGCCTCAACAATTGGTCCGTCAGAACCACCAAGGCCCGGAAAGCTTCGGGGTAGCAAGGCTGAACAAAGCACTATGCATTATCTTTTACTTTTTCGCTAGTTGATTTCCTTTTCGTATTATCTTTAAATTTTGAAAAGAGCCCCGATGTTCAAAACGATTTTGGAATTTATCGAAGTATGTTAGTTTCTTATTTTCTCTATTATTTACTTTATTTGCACAACATTACTATTACTTATCTCGATGAACCGACGAATGTGACATGCGACGAGATAACGCAACAAACGGATATAGACTCAGAAGAGGATGAAATACCAGAAGAGGTTGTTAAAGAGGTTGAGGACTTTGAAAATAGGCCTAAATCTAACTTGGACGAAACTGAGGTTTTCAACTTGGGGGATACAGAGAATGTCAAGGAAACGCGCATCAGTGTTCACCTGTCACCATCAGAAAAAGAACAGTACACGAAATTCTTAAAAGAATATGAGGACGTATTTGCCTGGTCGTATGATGATATGACCGGTCTTAGTACATCTATTATAGCTTACAAACTGCCAACAGATCCGACATGTCCGCCAGTAAAGCAGAAGCTCAGAAAGTTCAAGCTAGACATGAGTTTGAAAATCAAGGAAGAAGTTACCAAACAAGTCAAAGCCAAGGTCCTCAGAGTAGTGGAATATCCAACATGGTTGGCCAACATTGTGACAGTGCCAAAGAAGGATGGGAAGGTCAGGGTTTGTGTCGACTACCGGGACCTCAACCGGGCCAGTCCGAAAGACGACTTCCCCTTGCCGAACATACACATCCTGATTGACAATTGCGCCAAGCACGAGCTGCAGTCATTCGTTGATTGTTTTGCTGGGTATCATCAGATATGGATGGACGAAGAAGACGCGGAGAAAACAGCTTTCATTACGCCGTGGGGGATGAATTGTTACAAGATGATGCCGTTTGGATTAAAGAATGTTGGGGCCACATACATGAGGGCCATGACTACTATTTTCCATGCCATGATACACAAAGAGATTAGAGGGCTCGGATGTGATTTTCAGTGATTCGGTTAGCTTCGGGGGATGATTTGTGACTTAGGAGTGCGATCGGAATTGATTTTGGAGGTCCGGTGTAGAATTAGGCTTGAATTGGCGAAGTTAGTATTTTGGCGAATTCCGATTGATAGGTGAGATTTTGATCCGAGGGTCGGAATGGAATTCCGAGAGTTGCTATAGCTTTGATATGTGATTTGTGATGTGTGTGCAAAATTTCAGGTCATTCAGACGTCGTTTTGTTGGGGTTTTGATCGAATGCGGGTATCGGAAGTCTTAAAAGAACTTAGGCTTGAATCCGATGAGAATTGATGATTTTAGTGTTGTTTGATGTGTTGTGATGATTGGAACAAGTTTGGATAATGTTTTAAGACATGTTGGTGCTTTTGGTTGAGGTCCCGGGGAGCCTCGAGGTGATTTCGGATGGCTAGCGGGATGAAATTTGGATTTGGAGACTTCAAATGTTGCTGATATCTGGTATTCTCGCTTCTGCGAGTCTTGGACCGCAGAAGCAGACCCGCTTAAGCGATGGGTTGACCGCAGAAGCGGTGAGGAGGCCTGGGCGCCTTGTTCCGCAGAAGCGTTGGTGTAGCCGCAAAAGCGGAATCGCTTGTGCGATGTTGTAACCGCAGAAGCGGTTTTGTTCGAGAGTAGGATTTCCGCAGAAGCGGAAGGAATAGCGCGGAAGCAGTCCCGCAGAAGCGGGATGGGGACCGCATAAGCGAAAGCGCTGGGCTGATTATTAAATATTTCCTCCGCGAGCTAGGTATTATTTTCCTCCATTGTTGAGCATCTTGAGAGCTTTTGGGGAGCAATTGAAGAGGGTTTCGTCTGGAGTTTATTGAAGGTAAGATTTCTGAGTTAAAAACATGTCTATTATGTGAAATTAACCTAGAAATTCAGGGAATTAAGCCTAAAATTGATGGACTAGGGCTTGAGTTTTTGATATTTCAATTTGGAATTTGACAGGTCATTTGAGCTCGGATTTGGGAGTTCTTGGTATGTATGAACTCGTGGCGAGACGAGAAATCCGGTAATGTGAGTTTTGTAATTTTTCGAGAAGTGGGCCCGGGGCTCGGGTTTTGCTAGTTTCGAGATTGTTGCTATTTTTCGACTGGTTTCGATTGGGTATTGTCCCATTGGCATATTGTGATGTATTCACCCTGATTTTGGTTAGATTCGACGCGCGAGGAGGCCGATTTGAGGGGCAAAGGCGTCGCGGGCTTGAGATTTCGCCGGTTCGAGGTGAGTAATACTTGTATGATATCATGAGGGTTTAAAACCCCGGATTTGCACATCATAGTGCTGTATTGAGGTGACTTGCACGCCGGATATGTGCGTGGGGTAGAGCACCGTTGGGGATTGTGACTTGGTCTGTCCCGATTGATGAAATTACTACGTATGTGACTGAAAATACTTGTTATCATCATGATTTGGGCTGATTGCCATGTTTTGGGCTTCGTGCCAATTATTTGAATCCTTCAGGGATTGATGTCACTGTTTCTGAATTACTTTTCATGTTATTTGATCTCGGTCCAGGGTTTTAATACTGTTTTGCAAATTCAGCCATTTTTCATGATTTGAAAACTTAAATGATATTTTACTGACGTTTTGAACTGAGAACTGCTATTTTATTANGGATATATGGATGGCTCGGGTTGCACGCCGCAGCGGTGTTATATTGATATTGCGCTTGGGCTGTAGGAGCCCCTCCGTAGTCTGAACCCCCACAGTGAGCGCGGGTACCCAAATGGATCGGGCTGCACGCCGCAGCGGTCATATACATTGCAATGCACTCATGCATTTGTTCCTGTTTGTATTACGTGTCATGACATTCAGCACTCTCATTTCATTGGTATCCATGCTACTTCTTGCACCATGTACCAGACGCCCTGGTCTTAATTGTTTGTGGAGTGCTGTGCCCGAGGGGCTAACTTATGTGCTGACTTGCACTATCTGATTTCGCATTCATTTGCTTAACTGTTGGAATGGATATTTTCAAAAGAGGTTTAACTAAGCCCAGATATTTTCTAAAGGATTTTTATGGTCTCACTGTTTTTCTCAAAGATTTGCACCGTCCTATGCAGCTTGATGGATTGCTTTTACGTGATTTCTTACCGCTCAGTTATTATTTACTTTTACTGCTCACTGAATTGGAGTACTCACTTTACTCCATGCACCTCGCGTGCAGTTGCAGGTATTGTTCACCCGGTAGCGGGTTATTAGCTAAACGAAGGTATTACCATTGTAGCTGAGCAAGGTGACCGCCAGCGTTCGCGGCACCGGACTTCGTCTTTTGATTCCAGATTTTATTTTGTATATTATTGACCCTGTAGTCATGTTCAGACTTCTTTAGATGCTCGTGATTTGTGATACCCCGGTCGGGTTGTGTTGGGTTGTAAATACTGGTTATTATTGTCGTTAAGTTGTATTTATCTATTCATTTATGTTTAATAATTGTTAAAGAGACGATTTGGGTTAGTTGGCTGGCCTTGTCTTCACGAGAGGCGCCATCACGATCGGGTTGGAAATTGGGTCGTGACATACATGTAATAAGTTTACACTAATTTTGAATCTTGAATTTGAGTCTTAATCATGTGGCATGAGAGTCAAACTAAAACTTAAACTAAGCTAGCGTTTGAGCATAGATTTGGTTAAAACTTGAAAAAAAAAATTTAAAAGTTGTGTTTAAAAAAAATTAAATTTGAAGTTCTGTTTGGACATGTATTTTGCTTGAAATTCTTTTGACGTTTTGTGAGTGGAAGAATGACTCAAATCAATTTTTGGAACTTGAAAAATTTTCTTCAAAATCTATTCATAAAATTGATCAAATTTCATGAGTAGATAATGTTTTAATTTATTTTTTAAATAAATAGCCAAAATCTACGTCAAAATAGCCACGCCACTTAAGGGTAAAGCATCCCAAGCTGTGGATTTAGGCCCCCAAATTTTGGGGGCCTAATTTTCGATTGATAGTAAATTTATGAATTAATTTTTAAATGAAAAATGGATTGTCTTAAAGTAAAAAAAGTATAACTTTTTTTTTACAAAAAGAAAAAGAAAATTTTAATTTGTTACTAATATTGACCCTTGAGTTTGAATAATCCGAAGCATATAAAGATATTTTTAACTTCTTATTTAGTGGGTAAAAATTAAGATCTCTAGAGATCAAAATCTGAAAAAATATTGATCTAGCCTTGATTAAAACATAATAGTCACTCTAACATGATAATATAGGCTTATTTTTCGAATTATATAGCGTTAAAAGAAATATTACAAGTAGAAGATAAAAGTCTAATTGATATACACTTAATAAGATAACAAGACTTGATTTTCTTTTTTGAATGCTTATATTTCTTATAGAATAAAATATACTATAACAATTGCATCCGGCGAAAGAAGTTTATCCAAATTAAAATTGATAAAATCTTATATAGGATCAATAATGTCTCACGAGAAGCTAACTGGATTAAACTAACAGTATTATCAGTTGAAAAAAAATTATTAGAATAACTCGATTATAAAAAAAATTATTCATAATTTTGCATCTAAAAAAATTAGGAAAATATACTTCAATAAAAATATATAGTTTTTTTTTTTAAAATTAATTAGGACCTCTCATTAAAATTTTACTTTAAGCCACCAATAATGTTGAGCCGCCTTGCTAATTAGGAGCTTAAGGCTTAATTTTGGGTCTTAATAATATATGTGAGACCGAAACTTTTCTAATGGTTTTTTGGACAAAAATTAAGTTTCTACTACTAAAAAAAAGTTACATAACTACCTTAAAGTAATTAGCAGTATAGTACTGCGTATTATTAAAAATTATTTATTTTAAGGAATTCGCAGTACAATACTGCGAATTGAGTACACTCTGATTTTTGGCCCAGCTTTATTTTCAGCTTTATTTTATTGAATGAATTCGCAGTAATATATTGCGTTTAAGTAATTCGCGGTATAGTACTGTGAATTGCTTTAATAAAATAAAGGCCCTTCTTCTTCCCCAAGACAATCACAGACTCATCCCCCCCATTAAAAAACGATCTACTCCCCCACTGCTGGTCCCCCCAGCGCCAAATTAAAAAAAAAATTAGGCCCCACCCGTCACCTAAAAAGCAAAGAGTGTAGGTCCCACACACAAGACAAGCTTTGGATTCCTTCTTTCGGGTGCAAAAATTCGATTTCAATCAAATTCCAAAAACTTAAAGCGAGGTATTTCGATTTTGTTTATGTCGAAACTCGTATAGTACATGCATATTTGTATTGTTTAATGTGTTTCATGTTAATTTATGTTATGTTTGTGTTTCAATTTGTATCTTATTTATACCCGGATTGATTTATTACCTTTGGGACAAAAAATTATTAAATTTTGATAAATAATTTGTATTTTAGTGTTATGTTTTTATTTGGTTAAATAATAAATAAATATTATTTATTTAGTTTGTTGTTCATATTTGTATGTTATGTTTGTTGTTTTTATATGTAATAGTGACCTTTTAGCGTAGTAAAATAAAGAGCCTTTTAGCGTAGTAAAATATAGAGTCTTTTAGTGTAGTAAAATATAGAGTCTTTTAGCGTAGTAAAATATAGATCCTTTTAGCTTAGTAAAATATAGAGCCTTTTAGCGTAGAGTGCAAAATATAGAGCCTTTTAGCTTAGTAAAATATAGAGCCTTAAGTATGTAATAACTGCAAACTCTATCCAATAACACTTTACAAAATTAATTATTTAATTTATAAAAATAAACTTACAAAAGTAACAAATTAATATATGTTGTCAAATAAACTCAGATATCGAGCCCGGAACTCATAATTACTCAATCCAATTCAATAATTAATTATTTAATTTATTAAATTAACAAAATTGTAAAAATGCTGAAATTGACACGCATAATAATTAAGGATAGCTTGGTGCTACCGGGCGTCAAATATCGAGCCTGGAACCCATACATAATAATTCAGTCCAATTCAATAATTTTTAATTTAATTCTTTAATCTAACAAAATTCCATCGGTAACTAAAATTCACACGCATAATAATTAAGGATAACTTGGTGCGACCGGGCCTCAAATATTGAGCCTGAAACCAACACATAATTATTCAGTCCAATATTAATTATTTAATTTATTAAGCTAACAAAATTCTAAAAATTTTAAAATTGGCACACATAATAATTAAGTATAGCTTGGTGCTACCGGGCCTCAAATATCGAGCCTGGAAGCCATTCATAATTATTAAGTCCAATTCAAGAATTTTTAATTTAATTAATTAAACTAACAAATTTCTAAGAAATGTTGAAAATGACACACATAATAATTAAGTATAGCATGGTGCTACCGGGCCTCAAATATCGAGCCTGGAAGGCCATACATAATTATTAATTCCAATTCAAGAATTTTTCATTTAATTTATTAAACTAAAAAATTTCTAAAAAAAATGTTGAAAATGACACACATAATATTTAAGGATAGCTTGGTGCTACCGGGCCTCAAATATCGAGCCTCGAACCCATAGATAATTACTCAGTCCAATATTAAAAATAATTATTTAATTTATTAAACTAACACACACAATTGATTTTGTTTAAATTATAGTAGACTGACATGGCCTTTCCTCCGCCTGCGCATCCTGGACCTGCCGAGGATCAGCTATTAGTGTTGCAGGGCGACCATAGGTCCTTCTATGTATGGGAGGGACAACTATCGGAGCAGGCTCTCCGCCCCTGGAGACCTGACGATTTGTGGGAGTTCATCGTGGAGCATCCTTTCCATGCCCGCGTAGTCGCGCGCCTACAGGCTACGGGCTTCTATACGATTTTTGAGCTTGGACGGATGCAGCTTGATTGGTCTCTTATCACGGCCTTGGTAGAGCGGTGGCGACCGGAGATGCACACTTTTCACTTGCCCACTGGAGAGGCCATATCACGCTAGAGGATGTTCAGGTTTTGTACGGGCTGCGCGTAGATGGACGGGCCGTGGCACTGCCCCAGTACATTAGATCCATGACGCGTGCACAGTTTTTGGATATGATGGGGCAATTTACTGGTTATAGATCTCAGGGTGACGCTGGGGGCAGTCGCGTTGCTTTGTCAGCCATCAGAGATCATATGGCGTTTTTGCACCCAGACATTACCGGCGAGACGGAGGATCTCCATATTGAGAGGTACACGCGGTTGGCGCTGCTCCTGCTTTTCGGGTGTGTCTTGTTCCCGAACACTTCGAGGAGTAAGGTGAGTATGCGCTTTCTTCATCATCTTCAGCAGCTGGATGATTTACCCCAGTACAGTTGGGGTGCTGCTGTTCTCGCATACCTATATAGGAGCATGTGCCAGGCAAGCATGGGCCCAGCAGTGGACATATGTGGTTTTCTGCCCCTCCTACAGGTGACAACATTTTCGAATACTCTGTTCATTACTCCGAATT
Source organism: Nicotiana attenuata (assembly GCF_001879085.1). NCBI lineage: Eukaryota > Viridiplantae > Streptophyta > Magnoliopsida > Solanales > Solanaceae > Nicotiana > Nicotiana attenuata. Next base: position 63,802,916 of record NC_031995.1, on the reverse strand, counting down.
CTATATGGTCGAAATGACTCATAAATTTTACATCAACCTTTTATCTTAGGTTTGGGCCTGGCAGCGGATCATGCCGTTGCAGCCACCTCTACCACCACTTGCGCCCGGTGAGGCTTATCCGTTTCTCCCTCTAGCTTCTACGTGGATTCTCCGGCGCGGGAACTACCGAGGGACCGATGCTCATCATAGTCTCCCCCTTGTCAGGGATGTGTTAGATATGCTGGTGGACGGACAGGTAAATATGTACCTACACTTGCTTGTTTCAAATTGAGTTGTGTTGCGCATACTCACTTTTATGTTATTATTTGGTAGTTCATCTGGATGCCATACAGCGACGAATTGCTAGCTCAGCTACCCGATATTTGCTCAGTCGACCGACTGCTTTGGAGCACCTCCGTCCCGATGATCTTCTTCGATATGGTTGAGCATCATGCCACAAAGCATGTGCTTCGCCAGTTTCACCGTCCCCAGCCTATACCGGGGGAGCCTGGATGGGTGGCTACACACTATCAGCGGAACGACCGTGCCAGGGTGGACGATATATATATGGGATGGCTAGAGCAGCAGGTCGTCCAATATTAAAAATAATTCTTTAATTTATTAAACTAACACACACAATTAATTTTGTTTAAATTATAGTAGACGACATGGCCTTTCCTCCGCCTGCGGATCCTGGACCTGCCGAGGATCAGCTATTAGTGTTGCAGGGCGACCATAGGTCCTCCTTTGTATGGGAGGGACAGCTATCGGAGCAGGCTCTCCGCCCCAAGAGACCTGATGATTTGTGGGAGTTCATCGTGGAGCATCCTTTCCATGCCCGCGTAGTCGCGCGCCTACAGGCCACGGGCTTCTATACGATTTTTGAGCTTGGACGGATGCAGCTTGATTGGTCTCTTATCACGGCCTTGGTAGAGCGGTGGCGACCGGAGACGCACACTTTTCACTTGCCCACTGGAGAGGCCACCATCACGCTGGAGGACGTTCAGGTTTTATACGGGCTGCGCGTAGATGGACGGGCCGTGGCACTGCCCCAGTACATTAGATCCATGACGCGTGCCCAGATGTTGGATATGATGGGGCAGTTTACTGGTTATAGACCTCAGGGTGGCGCTGGGGGCAGTCGCGTTCTTTTGTTAACCATCAGAGATCATATGGCATTTTTGCACCCTGACATTACCGGCGAGACGGAGGATCTCCACATTGAGAGGTACACGCGGTTGGCGCTGCTCCTGCTTTTCGGGTGTGTCTTGTTCACGAACACTTCGGGGAGTACTGTGAGTATGCGCTATCTCCATCATCTTCAGCGGCTGGATGATTTACCTCAGTACAGCTGGGGTGCTGTTGTTCTCGCATACCTGTATAGGAGCATGTGCCGGGCGAGCATGGGCCCAGCGGTGGACATATGTGGTTTTCTGCCCCTCCTACAGGTGACAACATTTTCGAATACTCTGTTCATTACTCCGAATTCTATATGGTCGAAATGACTCATAAATTTTACATCAACCTTTTATCATAGGTTTGGGCCTGACAGCGGATCATGCCGTTGCAGCCACCTCTACCACCACTTGCGCCCGGTGAGGCTTATCCGTTTCTCCCTCTAGCTTCTAGGTGGATTCTCCGGCGTGGGAACTACCGAGGGAGCGATGCTCATCATAATCTCCCCCTTGTCAGGGATGTGTTAGTTATGTTGGTGGACGGACAGGTAAATTTGTACCTACACTTGCTTGTTTTAAATTGAGTTGTGTTGCGCATACTCGCTTTTATGTTATTATTTGGTAGTTCATCTGGACGCCATACAGCGACGAGTTGCTAGCTCAGCTGCCTGATATTTGCTCAGTCGACCGACTGCTTTGGAGCACCTCCGTCCCGATGATCTTCTTCGATATGGTTGAGTATCATGCCACAGAGCGTGTGCTTCGCTAGTTTCACCGTCCCCAGCCTATACCGGGGGAGCCTGGATGGGTGGCTACACACTATCAGCGAGACGACCGTGCCAGGGTGGACGATATATATATGGGATGGCTAGAGCAGCAGGTCCATATTTGGGAGGAGCGAGGTCACCATATTCCGCCACCACCTAGATTTACCCAAGAGGCCACTATTCATCTGTATACGTCATGGTACCGCCGTCACACCCAACTGATGATCGGGAGCCCCATTCATGTACTTGGCGATCGCTACAAACCATACGTCGGGAGGCACGAGGCACTGGTATATTTTTGTGGCTTATTAATATCTTATTATTGTGATATAGCGTTATTTAGTTAATATTTTAAATGTTTCACAGGCTATTGGGCATCATCACCTCTACCAGTTGGGACAGGAGATGCAGCAGCATGCCGACAATGCTGCACTTGTTGACAATGGCCGGCGGGTGGCACAGGTGGCTCGTCGGACCCTGTTTCAGGCGAGAGATGCTGCGAGGTTGGACCACGAGGCTCAGTATGCGGCTCCAGATGACTACCATCGGGGTAGGGGTGTCCCACGAGGCAGGGGTGCCCCACGGGGTCGCGGAGGTGGTGGGAGACGGCGAGGAGGTGGTCCCCAGAAAGGGGGCTATGAGGCACCTGTTGGTCCACCTGTTAGGGACATGATGGGGATTTTGGAGATAAGGCTCTTCGAGATGATCAGCCGGGTTATAGACCTCAGGTAGATGAGCCTTCCAGCAGCATGCCATCGTACAACCTTCAGCTATCTCTGCCAGCATCGCAGGTCACCCCGTCAGGAGCATTGTCGATCACGGGTATATTCGACGGGGATGTAGACCAGTACATTGCATGCCCATCTACCGCAGCTGAGGATCGGCCCACCCGGGACGTGAATGGCGGTTGCAGGTTGAGTTATGCCTCATCCCCGGCGGTTGATGCGGATCTACCACAGGCGCAGGTATGTTTATATTACTTTAAAATTTCAATTTGTTTTCTTTTCCTTAATGAGCTGACATTAATTAATTTTTAACTTTCTTATGAAGGTTTCGTCCCAGCCCATCTTTGAGGCCACTACATGCTTTGATGAGGACGCCACGAATGCATATACTCAGGTGGCCGACGAGACCACGGTGAGAAAATGTTTTTTGACTCAACATATACAATACAAATATACTTTTTCACATGCTAAGATTACTACTTGTTTTGTAGCTTGCTGACGGCCCAACGGCCTATTCTTCCGATCCTGCCAGTTGTGGTGTCGATGCTGCTGCACATCCTCACATAAAGAGGCAGCTTGATGACGATGACCCAGATAGTGTACCCGGGTGATAGGGGATGCGACTTAGGCCGGCAGCAGCACTGAAGCACACAGGCTGCGGGACTCACTGATTTACTTATGTTTTTACTTTGTGTAAATAGTGCATTATGTAAATAATGGTAACAATTATCTTTTAACAACAATTTTATTTTAATGGCATTTGAACAACAATTTTACTTAAACAGTACAATGCAAACACAAACCTTCCATACCTAACGCAAAAACAAACAGTAGAACTAAAACCATCACTACACAAAGGAAACATAAAGAAAGCAGCTTTTTCACATGGATTTCATCTTTTTCAGAACGACAAGACAACTCCATAAAACGTAGTACTATACTGCGAATTAATTATTAAATTTTTCTGCAAGAAAGCAGCTTTTTCACATGGATTTCATCTTTTTCAGAACGACAAGACAACTCCATAAAACATAGTACTATACTGCGAATTAATTATTAAATTTTTCTGCAAGAAAGCAGCTTTATTCACATGAATTTCATCTTTTTCAGAATGACAAGACAACTCCATAAAACGTAGTACTATACTGCGAATTAATTATTAAATTTTTCTGCAAGAAAGCAGCTTTTTTCACATGGTTTTCATCTTTTTCAGAATGACAAGATAACTCATAAAATGTAGTACTATACTGCGGATTAATTATTAAAATTTCTGCAAGTAAAGCAGCTTTTTTACACATGGTTTTACATCTTTTTACAGAACGTACAAGTACAACTCCATAAAACGCAGTACTATACTGTGAATTAATTATTTTGTCTCGCCTATAAATAACGGGCTCATTGTAGTTATTTTGTATGCTCAAAATTTACTAAAAGCAGTTATTTCATTAAAAGTAAGGTTTTTTTTACTAAAAGAAAATATTTCATTATATGGCTCAACCTCTTCGTCCACCAAAGTGCAAGTGTGGAAAAGCATGCTTGATGCAAAGTTGTTGGGACGGTGGTGAAGTTGGACGCCGCTGCTGGCACTGTATGAACCAGTTTTACAAGGTTCCCGGCGAACCTATTTGTGATTTTGAGGAATGGGTTGGTGAACCATGTTATCAGGAATGCTACAGAGAACAACTGCAGTATCTTCATAATGCGTGTTAAAGACAACGGGAACAAGAAATGGAAAGCAATAGAATTATTGCAGACTTGATGGCGAAACTGAAGGAGGTGGGAGAAGAAAAATGGAAAGCACAATGGAATTGTCAAGCACAAAAGGATCGTAAAAAAAAAATATAAACGACAACTTGCAGAGGTGAATGCGAAACTGAAAGAGGTAGAAGAAGAAAAAGAATAAATGGAAGAATGATTTAAGTGGTTGGAGCGGAGAATAATGGCAACCGGGACTAAACAATCCCTACTATGTGTTTAGTGTATTTTTCATATTTCATGTATTTTTATTATGTTGGCCTGCTATGTTTTTGTTTGTGCTGTAGTAATGTTTTCCTTGTTTGTTGTACTAAATTTTATTTTAATTGAAGTGGAAGTTAAGTTTAAGTTTAAGATGGGAAATGGACCATCTACCACGCTTTACATATTACATTTTCCTGCAATTAAACAGATTTTTCTTCACTCATTCCAGATTGTCGAACATAATTTTATTTGATATATATTGCAACATACACAAGTACAAACACGTATTACAAAAAAGAATACCAAAACAAAAGACTAGGGGTATCCTTGATAGTTGGGTACATTCGACGAACTTGCACCAGGAGCCGGATTACCACCGCCACGCACACCACCTAAAGGACATTTACGACGGCCGTCTCCTGTTTGCGAGCATATGCCATATTTACGCGCATAAACGGTGTCACCAACATCCATTTGGTTCCGTATACTCGTTCTCTTTTGCACTTGCAGCTTGCGCAAATAGTCCTTGTTACATACCATCTTAAAAGGTTCCGGCAGCCAATAATGCTCAGCACCTAATGGCTGCAACTTCCCACTATACGTGTCTACGTATGCAGCAACACTGTATTGCCTATCAATACAGTTTGTTGCCCCATATCCAACTTGTTGAAAGCACATCAACGCATGTGCGCAGACATGTGGTAGATGGTACATTTCCCACATGAACATAACCTTCTATTTTAATTCACCGTCTATAGATTATTCCCACGGTGTCCGCGGATAGCGGTCTTAACTTCAAAAATACCCCGTTCATGATCGTACTGAAGAAATGAATGCCACTGTGCTCGTCTCCTGGACCTTTCAAATCTTCTCATGGGTATTGGCATAAATTGAACACCCCTGTCCATCAATGCCGATGCAGCTGCATGCCTTTCAACAAACCTCTCCGCACTCTGTTTGAATGTCATGCGGACCATGACAATGACAGGCAGTCCACAGGTAGACTTCAACAAGCCGTTGAATGACTTCGACACGTTTGTAGTGAGGGCTCCCCATCGTCTGCCGCCATCAGCATGCAATGTCCACATGTGAAGCTCATGTTGCATCAACCAAGTATAGGCTCGTGGATCTATCTGCCGGATCGCTTCCATGCGCCTCGTGAATTTGCACTGCTGGTGCTCAGTTGCAGCCATCCACATTAAGTCATGCAAGGCCTTGTCAGGAAATTTCTTCTGGAAATTGGCCTTCAGGTGCCTCACACAGTAACGGTGGTATGCATATGGTTCCTGCCATTCAGGCAAGTGACGTATATAACTTAAAATACCACCATGTCTATCAGATATTAGACAAATACATGAACGCTGTTTGACACGTGCTGCTTCAAGTGGTTCAAAAAAAGCGTCCACGTCTCTTCGCTTTCGTTGGCACATATGGCAAAAGCTAGTGGAAATATTTATCCGTTGGCATCAACTGCAACTGCAATCAAAAGCTTTATATCATACTTTCCATAGACATGAGTACCGTCTATGAAAATTACAGGACGACAATGTACAAAACAATCAATTGCTGCTTTAAATGACCAGAACACATAGTTGAAAATATATTCGGGTCTGTCCGGACTCCGCTCACGCCTCCATTCAACAACAGTCCCGGGGTTAAAGTGTTGCAGTGCGGCCATGTACCTGGGCAGATTTGAAAAAGACTTATCCCAGTCGCCATAAATAATTTCAAAGGCACGTTTGCGACCGAGATATGCCTTTCTTTTGGTTATAGTACAACCATACTCCTGGTGGACGGCTGTAATACACTCTTTAGTCTTGAACCTAATGGACACTTCCAAATATGGAATCAAGACAAGAGAAATCAAGTCCACATCCAAGTTGAAGTGATTCTCATTGAATGTGCCCATTTCACATCTGTGCTCGCTAATAAATTTACCCACTTTCCACAAACCTGATTTCTTCTAAATTGTCTACACAACAATTATCAAACACGGAGCAACAAGAGCAACAAATAATCAATTGAAGAAAGAGGAGAATCCACAAAATAAAGTTGTTGTTCGAGACTCGAAAGCAAATGCTACGGACCACTGAATCCGATCTTCACCGATCAAATTGAATACCAAAATGGTACGAAAACTTAGTCAAAATTTCTGCCCAATCCGACGGTTAACGGATCGTAAAACGTGATTTGAAGTTGGCTGGTCGGAAAAAAAATTTGCAGCAAAAACAAATACTTTTCTTCTCTCTTCTCTCTTGATGAAAGCTCTCTCAAAAACTTCTCTAATGTGCTTAAGTCTTTCAATGATTTGTATCAATGAGCATAGAACAATTCTTCAAGGTTGTCCTATTTATAGATCATGAGTGGTGTCACGACCCAAAATCCACTAAGGGTCGTGGTGGCGCCGGACACCACCATCAGGCAAGCCAACCAAATTACTTAATTAAATTCTCGTTTTAATACTCTTGAAATCTATGATTTTCCTCCATTTTTATAAATAAAAAAGATAATCGCTTCAATTCAAATTAAATGATAAGTAATTAATACGAAATACTTCAAACCATCCCAGAACCCGGTGTCAGAAGTACACGAGCAATTTCTAAGAAAAACCAAATAAATTACAACAGCTGTCCGGAATACAATTGGACAGAAATAAATAGAATCCCGAGAGAGACTATACTAGCTACGGGTCGCCTCGAGGAAATACAGCTCACCTAGTCTCCATATCAATCATGCTGCTATGCCCAGTAGGCCACTAGAGTTACATATATCTGTGCAACAAAAATGCACAGAAGTGTAGTATGAATATGAAAACAACGTGTACTCAATGAGTATCCCGTCTAATTTCGAAGAAGTAGAGACGAGATGGTCGACTTCGACACTTACTAGTGGTCGAATAATAATATACTATTAATGTGAATAATCATGGATTTATTAAGAATGAAAGAAATTTCAAGTAAGTCACGAACAGGTGAAAGTTCCTTTATATATTAAAAGTCTCCGGATTCATAATCCTTTAGTTTTCAATTATCTCAAGTCGGAGGGAGCAGATATCAATCTTAAATAATCTCAAGGCAAGCAGTACAAGCATGTGCAAATCATGCCGAGGCGTACGGCCCGTTCCAAAAGAAAATAAACTGTGCACCACCAAGGGTCGAACGGCGCGAACCATAGATGAATCTATTTAATCTGCCGAGGCGTTCGGCCCGTTCCAAAAATAAACACATAGAAAGTCAATCAAGAAGTCCACACGGAGTAATTGTCCAATGAAAACAAATCCTCTTTTAACCATTTAAGAAAAAAATGAACTTTTATCTGTTTAGAAATTTATTTACTAATTCGATGTGATTTAAGCAATTCAAGCTATCAATAGGTTCACAAATAATCCAAGTATAGCATGCTTTTGGGGTCCTAACTACCCGAACAATAGCAATAATAGTAGCTAAGCACGGACTCTCATCACCTCGTGCGTACGTAGCCCCCACAATTAGGAGCACATAACCAATTATTTCACCTATGGGGACAATTCCCTCTTACAAGGTTAGAAAGGAGACTCACCGCGCTCCAAAGTATACTTCCAATGCCAATAACGAGCCCGACTCCTCAATTCGAAGAAGAACGATCCCAAACTAGTTAAATGAAGGAGGAACTAGTCAATATAGATGTCGATGCCCCCTTTTCCTTTATAAAAAAAAGGCGAAATCGGGCTACGACATTTGGGCGGACAACTCCTTTCCCTTTTGGGAATTGGGTTTTGGAGTTTGAAGAGTTGCCACCTAATGATTAAGTGCATTAGGACACTAAGAAGGGTTGGAGTTGGAAAATCAGAGTTTGGATAAGGGCTAGAAATTATCTCGAGGGGAAGGTGTTAGGCACCCCTCAAGATCCACTAGTGTGGTTCCCGGCCATGCTACAATTGTGACTTAAAAGCAAGTAAGCATACAAGACAATTTCACATAAGGACCTCGAGTAGATATGTATAATGGTTACTAAGCATGCTGAAGTTTTGAATAGGTGATTTCCTAGCTATTTGAAAGAATGTCTAAGTGCAAAAAAAGGGACCAAATAATGAATATAAACAATCAGATACAGACGTGGGTGAGCAGAAAATTTTATTTAGAAGAAGAGGACAGTGCAAAAATTAAAGGGGAAATTTTAATGACTGAAACAAAATGCAGAATTTTAAAGAACTGAAAATTTTCAATCTAAAATAATTACATAAAGGAAGGGGGGTCCTAGGTTTGTAAAATACATGGATCATCCACACAACACCAGTAGCCAATCGTACGCATGGTGTTATCACGTGATCATCATCTCCATGTCTACCCTTCCCACCCCGTTAAGGTATTGAAGCGCGGAATGATATCGTTACTTATTGCATGCTATTACCCGTCCCGATCCTATCGGTTTCGGAGGCATTGGAACTACTATTCATAAAGGGAAGGGAATTGGGGTTTTTCAGAAGTTCAAGAAAGGATAAAAATCTAGGCGACATTCAAAACATATAGTCAAATAGGGGGAGGCAAATAGCAATTAGGGCTCAGAGAGTCCTCCTCACTTAAATGCAAATACATAGCATGACTTCAGATACTGGTTAGGTCTTTGATTAAATGTAGGATAGGCTGATTCATCACATATTTCTCAGATGAGGAGTCCGAATTAGCCTTGACTAGATGTAGTTATTAGAACTGATACAGTTAATCAATTACCTACTGGTTTTGCTAGGTGAAACTTATAGGCAGGATATCTAACAATGTAGGAGTATACTGATTTTAAGGAGGAGGTTTGCTGGTTTTATCAACAAAGATCTGCAGACTTATGACTGATTCTAGATTCAAAACGCAAACTGATTCAGTTAATTTGCTCCTATAGACATGATCTCTAAGCGTCATTATTTTTTTAAAAAGAAGTTGTATAAATGCAAGAGTCCTGTAGACCTAATATCTAGAATGAATAGGTTATTATTAAGCCTAAGATTGTTTGCCTAATGGTGTGTACATGCAGAAAAACTTAAGGCATGATTTTATATGCAGAACCTATTGGCATGATCTCTAAAATGCGGAAATGCAGAAGTGCAGAAGCGTAGAAAAACTTATAGGCATGTTTTCTAAATGCAGAAGTGCAGAAATTGTGAATGACCTATAGGCAGGTTTTTTACATGCAGAAATGCAGAAATTATAGAAGATCCTATAGGCATGCTTTCTAAGCGCAGAAGATGCAGAATTATAAAAGATCCTATAGGCATGCTTTCTAAGCGCAAAAAAATGCAGAATTATAAAAGACCCTATATGCATGTTTTTTACCCTTTACATGCATTCATTCCCATCCCTTTCCACTATCCATCCCCAATAGTTATTACAAAGTTATTACAGACCGAATAGATCAAAAAGAAAGTAAAAAATTACATCAGCGGTTACAGCTACATCTAATCAGCCTAATTCAGACTCAAAGTCCAACAATATGAGATAAACAAACTTCCAGGATCAGACTTCCAAAAGACTTTCTCATATTTGGAGTGTGTCAAAGTTCCCAAGAGTCTCAAAGGGACTCCGGGCAGTGCTTACACCCCAAAAACATTTCAGAATGGAGAGCATAGTGCAGTGTGGAAATGCCAGCCCTCAGATGTCCAAGTTCAGAGGGAACTCAAGGTCCCAAAGCAAGGCTCATAAGAGAGGGGCAGAACTTAAGTGCATAGGGGGAAGGGAATCAGGGAGATACATGGCAGGCTGGTGGTCATGCCCAGCAATTGGGATGTTGGCACACCCCTGACCAGCCTGCTAGCCAAACATTGAGAGGTAGGAACTATTGTGGATCAAGTCATGGCCTGGGCAGTAATTAGGATACTGTCAGGCCAAGACCTTAACTCAGTACATAGAGGGAATAGGGGTGGGGATCCATAAAGGAACAGATGCAAAGAAGGAAAAATATTTAGCACAAGTTACAGAACATGAACAGTAAAGCAAACAAAAGACTGAAGCTATTGGGTAAACACGTAGTGATGAAGCAGATAGTTTAAATAAAAGACATACCAGTTTCAAAGGAAAACAAGTAAGAAAACAGTAGCCTTTTGAGAGCCAAATTGCAAATAGCAGTTCCAAAATCTCAAGCAAAGCAGAATTCCAAACAGTATTGCAAGAAGGAAAGTAGGTAAAAGTGTTTTTGCTCGTGTATTTCAGTGTGTGTTTTTTGTCTTGTAAAGAGGGAAGACTAGTCTTTATATAGTTTTGAAAAACAGGCAATACATAGGCAAAGAGTGCACAAACATGGAAATAACAATCAATTAGTATCAATTAAGACAACTGGACTCCTTTAATTGGGGAGTCTAGTTCAAACGGCTAGCCAAGGCAGAATAAGGAAGAAAATCAGTTTAATAAGGCTGATTAGGGCAAGGAAACCACATAGTGCATAAACAAGACCAAATACATAGTGAGTAATTAAGGAAAGGTTGGAATAGTAGTGTGTTTATTAAAGTAAAATAGGACATCAGTTCGAAAATCAATCAAGAGGATCCCAGATTCAACTGGAATCACAGGGAATTAAGGTAATAAAGGAAAGAATCACATAAGCATAGAAATAATTCAAAAAATTGGTACAAATACCGAAGAACATGTATTTAAGGAAAATATCACAAGCATGAGATTTTTACATAAAAAGACCAAGTGAATAGCCAGTAGGGTGAAGGAGGTTCGATCGAAAGAAATCGATGACAAATCATTAGCCTTATTAAAGGGATTTTAGAATCAATCACTTGGTTGGTGAAAACCCTTTGAAAGAGGAGTTTTTCTCATATAAAGCATACAGCTCAAATAAAAGAAAGAGTCTAACATTGAAAGTTTCAGAGTCACAAGCAAACAGGATTTCAAGTTCAATTATAGGCTCCCAGTGAGTCTGAAAGGTTAGGGTCCCAAAGTGGAACCCTAGTGCCATTCGTCAAAGAAAATCCCCAAATCTTAGGGTTTAGAATCAGGGGTGAGAAATCAAGGTCATTGAGAGAAGCCCAGAAGCCCCTTTCAAAGGCGTGTGAGAGGCAAACATACACAAACAAGTTCAGAAGAAAGAGAGGATACGAGTTTTAAACAAAGTAGGTAAAAACATGCTAGCAAGAACATAAACAGAACTCAGTAAGGTGAAACAAAATCAAAGACCTCAAACTTAGACACATATAGCAGAGAATGAGAATTAACAACACGAATTAACATGTGAGCATGCGAGTGACAGAAAAGTCTTGCATAATCAGAGAAGAAATAAGAGAGCAAACTCGAGCATAGTAAGAAACAGACATACGAGTATAAACACACATAAAGAAGGAACGGGAAGAATCAAAAATATTTGAAGAGAACCTTTTTTCAGAAACCCTAAAAATTGAAATTGAACGGTTTTAAAGAGGAAATTTGGGGAAAACCTCTAAAACGTCAAGCAAAGACCAGGCATGGCAATGATCTTAAGAAAATTAAGTAATTATAGAACCTCAAATGGCCTAGAGTTGCAGAGAAAACCCTAGAATGAGAAAGGTCTTGAGGAAAGTCGGATCCTAAGTCGAAGAGACTCATACTGCTCGAACACGTCGGAAAATGGCCGGAAAGGCCACAGATCTACAGATCTGAGATAGATCTAAAGAGAGCCCTTGAAGTCGGGCCTCCAAACTTCGAGTAGCTTAGGTTTAATGGTGAGAGAGAGTGAGCACAGGCCATCCATGGCCAAGAATGCCATGGATTCCGATGGAAATAGGACGGAAGTAGGTCTGATAGGGCTAGGGTTCCGGAGAGGGCTAGAGAGGGTCTGGGAGGTGAACAGAGTTCAAAGGCGGCACATCTGACAGAGTGAATTAGGGTTAAGGGGGGTATGGGAATTAAAAAAAGGAAAGAACGGATCATGGCCGTTGATCAAAATGATCAACGGCCAGGATTAAAAGAGAAGCTGGGCGGGTCTGAAAATGGGTCATGGGGTTTGGGTTAAAATTTGAAGTTGAATCGTTTAATTAGGGTGGAATTGGGGGTTAAATTGAGGCTGTAACTGAAATAGGAATGGGCTATGTGTTAAATAGCCAATTTCCCCCCTTTTTATTTTATAAAAATAGTTAAAATAATTTTAAAAACAAATTAAAAGCAATGAACTAATTAATAATATATAAATATTGGTCTAAAAATACTGGAAATGATTTTATAATTGTAAAATGCTGTTAATCGTAAAATAGGCTATAATTGTAATTATATGCAATTTAGCTTTAAAAATACCAAATAAATTTATAAAAATATGCAAAGAAACACCTTAATTATAATTTGGTGTAAATATGAGAATATAAATAAATTATTCCCAAAATGATAATCCTGGGAGCAATTATTGGATTTTGTACTGCCAAAATAGACAATAATTGATTTTAAAAATCTTAAAAATTAGGAAAAAATACCAAAACTCTTGGGCATGCTTATATATGCATACACATGCTATTTTGAAAGTATTTTGAGTGTAAAATACATAGGGAAAAATTGGGTATCAACAGCTGCCCCTCTTTACCCGGGAAGGATGAAAGAGTTGTCGGGTAAAGATATGATGAGCAATTTTGACCGAACGAAAAAATTGAAGAATTTTTGACCGAGCTTTGGTTCCAGAGCTTCCTACATCTCCCTGGTCTTACAGGAATCAGGTCATATGTATTTCAGGATCCATTGACGGAATATGCCGATGGTGGTTTTGAAAAGAACGGACGCGATGTTTAGATTGAGAAAGGTGGTTGAAGTTTGATAGACTGCGAGAACTGGAGCGGGACCGCTCCTACTGAGATGACTGTTGATAGCCGGGGTACCTGCAAGTGAATAATACCAACATATATTGTGCATAAATGTAAACATGATGCAAGTTCCCATTGGACCATGAATGCTGTCTTTGGACGGTTAGGATGACGTCCTTGGACCATGACGTCCTGGGCCATGAAGCGTATAATAAAGGATTCGCAGGCTATGAAATGATGTTCCCGGGCCATGAGGATGATGCCTCCGAACCATGATGCCTTTGAATAATGATATGCGAAAGATAAAAGTAGGGTCCTCAGGCCATGGCATGGCGTTCTCAGGCTATGAAAATGGTGCCTCCGAACAATGACGCCCTTGGACAATTTGGCGATGTTTCAGCCCATGAAAATGCAGAAGGTGGCGATCTTTCAGCCGATGTAAGGTTTAAATAAAGGTGGCGATATTTCAGCCAGTGCAAGAGAGAAAAGTGGCGATATTTCAGCCGATGCAAAATTTAAATAAAGGTGGCGATCTTTCAGCCGATGCAGGATTTAAATAAAGATGGCGATATTTCAGTCATGCAGGATGTAGATGAAGGTGGCGATATTTCAGCCAGCGGATGTAAATAAAAGTGGCGATATTTCAGCCAGCGGATGTAAATAAATGTGGCGATATTTCAGCCGATGCAGGATTTAAATAAAAGTGGCGATATTTCAGCCATGCAAGATGTAGATGAAGGTGGCGATATTTCAGCCAGCGGATGTAAATAAAAGTGGCGATATTTCAGCCAGCGGATAAAAGTGGCGATATTTCAGCCAATGCAGGATTTAAATAAAAGTGGCGATCTTTCAGCCGATGTAGGATTTAAATAAAGTTGGCGATATTTCAGCCGATGCAAATGGAGACATGGCTTAGTCTCGGAAGGCAGAATGGTAGCCTTATGCAATGCAAGAATGCAGATGGAGACAATGCTTAGTCTCAGAAGGCAGAATAGTTGCCTTATGCAATGCAAGAATGCAGATGAAGACAATGCTTAGTCTCGGAAGGCAGAATAATAGCCTTATGTAATGCAAGAATGCAGATGGAGATAGTGCTTAGTCTCGGAAGGCAGAATAGTAGCCTTATGCAATGCGAGAATGCAGATGGAGACAGTGCTTAGTCTCGGAAGGCAGAATAGTAGCCTTATGCAATGCGAGAATGCAGATGGAGACAGTGCTTAGTCTTGGAAGGCAGAATAGTAGCCTTATGCAAGAGATGAAAGACGAATAGTAATAACGATTCTTAGATGATAGGATACCCGATTGCGATATTGTGGCTGCTGGGGATATTGTATGCGGATAGCAACTGTGAGTAGGTGTGAAGGTTGATTTGTGACTTGGGTACCTGCATCCAAAAAAAAAATCATGAGTTTTGTAAGGGGGGGAGGTTAATCCGTCTTCCCGTGGACTTTGCTCGTCCTGCTTTGGTGTTGTGTATCATTGGGGTAGCATCGCTAAACAAAGCAACTTTGATAATAGTCATGCATGATTTAGTAGAAAGGTGTAACGTAAATACATAATTTAAAATGATTTTCTTTTAGATGAACCGACGACTGCGACACGGTTCAAGACATTGCAACCTTTTTCTTCGAAATTTTGAGGGTCCTCCTCAAAATTCTGCCCCAATTTACTGGGCCGGTGCTTCCGGCGGCTGCGTGCGATGAATGGCTGAAGATCGACTTCAAAATTCTGCCCCAGTTTCCAATAATTTAAAATGATTTTCTTTTAGATGAACCGACGACTGCGACGCGGTTCAAGACATTGCAACCTTTTTCTTCGAAATTTTGAGGGTCCTCCTCAAAATTCTGCCCCAATTTACTGGGCCGGTGCTTCCGGCGGCTGCGTGCGATGAATGGCTGAAGATCGACTTCAAAATTTTGAGGGTCCTCTTCAAAATTCTGCCCCAATTTCCAATTGCGGGGGGGGGGGGGTGGGGAATGAAATTTTTATTGAATTGTGACCGAACCCATAAGGCTGCCTACGTATTCCCTCTTAAACGGGAATCAGGTCAGACGTAGTTCAAATTACATCATATAGAATAGCATAAAGATTACACATAGTAACGCTTGACTGCATCTGAATTAATTGGCTTTGGCCAGACTTCTCCATCCATTTCTGCAAGTATGAGGGCTCCTCCTGTTAGAACACGTTGAACCATGTACGGGCTTTGCCAGTTAGGAGAGAACTTCCCCTTAGCTTCATCCTGATGCAGGAAAATTTTCTTCAACACCAACTGCCCTGGCGTGAATTGTCTCGGCTTGACTCTTTTGTTGAAGGCTCAGGACATCCCGTTCTGATACAATTGACCATGGCAAACTACATTCATTCTCTTCCCATCTATTAGAGCTAGTTGTTCGTAGCGGCTTTTTACCCATTCTGTGTCGTCAAGTTCCGCTTCCTGTATGACCCTCAAGGAGGGAATCTCCACCACGGCGGGAATGACTGCCTCTGTACCATAAACCAACATATATGGAGCTGCTCCGGTTGATGTGCGAACTGTGGTACGGTATCCCAATAGAGCAAACGATAGCTTTTCGTGCCACTTCTTGTGTTTCTCTATCATCTTCCTTAGTATCTTCTTAACGTTCTTATTGGCTGCTTCTGCAGCTCCATTAATCTAAGGTCTGTAGGCTGTAGAATTCTTGTGTTTAATCTTGAATGTTTCACACATTGCTTTCATCAGGTCACTATTGAGATTGGAACCATTATCGGTAATGATTGACTCTAGGATGCTGAACCGGCAAACGATGCGGTCGCGGACAAAGTCTGCCACAACTTTCTTGGTCACTGCCTTATATGATGCTGCTTCAACCCATTTGGTGATATAATCAATTGCCACCAGAATGAACCTGTGCCCGTTTGATGCGGTAGGCTCGATAGGTCCGATAATATCCATTCCCCAAGCGGCGAACGGCCATGGCGAGCTTGTTGCAGTAAGCTCGTTTGGAGGCACTTTTATCATGTCTGCATGTATCTGACATCGATTGCATTTTAAGACATACTGGATGTAGTCCATTTCCATAGTCATCCAAAAATATCCTGCCCGGAGTATCTTCTTTGCTTAGACAAAACCATTCATATGAGGACCACAGGTCCCTGCATGAACCTCTTCTAACAACCTGGATGCTTCCTTTGCTTCGACACACCTTAGTAATCCCAAATCGGGAGTCCTCCTATATAGGATTCCTCCGCTGTGAAAGAAGTGATTGGATAACCTTCGCAGTGTGCGTTTCTGAGTAGCATTTGCAAGTTTCGGATATCCTCCCGTTGTCAAATATTCCTTGATGTCATGGAACCATGGTCTTCCGTCTGCTTCTTCCTCTACATGAACACAATAAGCTGGTTGGTCGTGAATCTTTACCGGAATAGGATCTATAAAGTTCTTATCTGGATGCTAAATCATAGACGATAGGGTGGCCAATGCGTCGGCAAACTCATTCTGGACTCTAGGGACATGCTGAAATTCTGTCTTTGTGAACCTCTTCCTCAATTCCTGTACATAATGCATATATGGGAGTATCTTGGAGTTCTTGGTTGCCCATTCTCCTCGGACCTGATGTATGAGCAAATCTGAATCCCCGATCACTAGTAACTCCTGAATGTTCATATCAATGACCAGCTTGAGCCCTAAGATGCAGGCTTCATATTTGGCCATTTTGTTGGTGCACGGGAACCTGAGCTTGGTAGACACCAGATAATGCTGACCTGTTTCTGATACTAGAACTGCTCCTATGCCAACTCCTTTGAAGTTTTCTGCTCCGTCCAAAAACATTCTCCAGCCATCATAGGATTCTACGATATCTTCTCCTATGAAAGATACCTCTTCATCGGTAAAATACGTTTTTAGAGGCTCGTATTCTCCATCCACGGGATTCTCGGCGAGATGATCTGCCAAGGCTTGTCCTTTGATTGCCTTTTGAGTCACATAGACAATGTCAAATTCACTCAGCAGGATTTGCCACTTGGCTAGCTTGCCAGTGGGCATGGGCTTCTGAAAGATATATTTCAGCGGATCCATTCTTGATATGAGGTAAGTGGTATAGGCACAGAAATAATGCCTCAACTTCTGAGCTACCCAAGTCAGAGCACAACAGGTGCGTTCCAATAGGGAATACCGGGCCTCGTACGGGGTGAACTTTTGCTGATATAGTAGATGGCCTGCTCCTTTCTCCCCGTTTCATCATGTTGTCCGAAAACACAACCGAATGCCCCATCCAATACCGCAATATAGAGCAAAAGAGGTCTACTTGGTTCCGGCGGAACCAAAACTGGCAGCGTTGACAGGTATTCCTTGATTCTGTCGAAGGCTTTCTGACAATCATTAGTCCATTTGGTGGCGACGTCCTTCTTCAACATTTTAAAGATCGGTTCACAAATGATGGTGGACTGAGCTATGAATCGGCTGATATAGTTGAGTCTCCCCAGGAAACTCATCACATCCTTCTTATTCTTCGGCGGCGGCAACTCTCGAATGGCTTTAACCTTTGATGGATCCAGTTCTATCCCTCAGCGACTCACAATGAATCCAAGTAGTTTTCCGGCAGGAACCCCGAATGCACATTTGGCAGGATTCAGTTTCAAATTGTACCTTCTCAGTTTGTTGAAGAATTTCCTCAGATCTTCCATGTGGTCAGTGGCTTTCTTGGATTTGATGATGACATCTTCTACATACACCTCAATCTCTTTGTGTATCATGTCGTGGAAAATAGTAGTCATGGCCCTCATGTAGGTGGCCCCAGCATTCTTTAACCCAAACGGCATCATTTTGTAACAGTACATTCCCCACGGTGTAATGAAAGCCGTTTTCTCTGCGTCTTCTTCGTCCATCCATATCTGATGATACCTAGCAAAACAATCAACGAATGACTGCAGCTCGTGCTTGGCACAGTTGTCAATCAGAATGTGTATGTTCGGAAGGGGGAAGTCATCTTTTGGACTGGCCCGGTTGAGATCCCGATAGTCGACACATATTCTGACCTTCCCGTCCTTCTTCGGTACTGGCACAATATTGGCTAACCATGTTGGGTATTCTACCACCCTGAGAACATTGGCTTTGACTTGCTTGGTGACTTCTTCCTTGATTTTCAAACTCATGTCAGGTTTGAACTTTCTGAGCTTCTATTTTACTGGTGGGCATGTGGGATCGGTTGGCAGTTTGTGAGCTACAATAGATGTACTGAGACCAGTCATATCATCATACGACCAGGCGAATATGTCCTCATATTCCCTTAGAAATTCCGTGTACTCTCTCTTTTCTGACGGTGACAGGTGAACACTGATGCGCGTTTCCTTAACATTCTCGGTATCCCCTAAGTTGATAACCTCAGTTTCGTCCAAGTTAGACTTAGGCCTCTTCTCAAAATCTTCAACTTCTCTAACAATCTCTTCTGGTATATCATCTTCTTCGGAGTCTATATCCGTTTGTTGCTTGTCTCGTTGCATGTCACAATAGTCAGTTCATCAAGATAAGTAATAATAATGCTGTGTAGAATAAAGTAAATGATAAAAAGTAATAAGAGCAAGATTTATAAGAAACTGAAATGCTTTGATAAATCTCGTAATTGTTTTGAATATTGGAGCTCTTATTTCGAAATTAAAATGCGGAAAAGAAAAAGTCAACTAGCGAAAAATAAAGATGATGCATGGTGCTTTGCTCAGCCTTGCTACCCCGAAGCTTTCCGGGCCCTGGTGGTTCTGATGGACCAATTGTAGAGGCGCGCTCCTCGGCTCACAGCTTGTATGGAAGGGCCTTCCTCCCCTCCCTCCTCGAAAATAACATAACAGTCCATATTGTCGTCTTCCAAGAACAGATTCTTCATTGCCGCCAACGCTTCCTCTTCTTCTGACCTATATATGACGTATGCTGGCTGAAAAGTCTGCTCCAGGCGAGGTATCGGATGCTCCAATGGTAGTAGGGACCACACCACGTTGGCGACCATTCACTAAACTCTTTCCAGGTGTACTTATATCCCAAACCAAAAGTGGTTCCGTGTTTCTTCAGCTTGATGAGTGTGGCGATTCCCTGGTGGTTTTTGCCGAGCCCCTTGCCAGGTTCGTATCCACACCAATTCAATATGTTTTCAATCTTGTTATCCCACCATTTATCCTTGTCTACGGCGTTGACCCACTCGATATGATGGTAGGTTTCCCCGCCTATCTTCCTTCTTCCTCCGATTGCTGGGATGGTCTGGCGACTGTATATGGGATTACTACCGTCGCCTTGAATAATCACTTCTTGGTGATTCCACTCGAACTTCACTGCCTGGTGCAGGGTTGATGCCACAGCTCCAGCGGCATGAATCCAAGGCCGTCCCAATAGCAAGTTGTAAGATGCTGGGACGTCTATCACTTGAAAGTCAACGTCGAACCAAGTTGGTCCCATTTGCAGACACAAGCTGATTTCCCAATAGTGGATCTTTGGGATCCGTCAAAAGCTTTGACATTGATGGCTCCATCCTTGATCTCATGCAGGCTCTTTCCTAATGTTCTGAGAGTTACCAATGGACAAATATTGAGGCTGGACCCTCCGTCAACCAGAATTCTGGTGATGAAATAATCCTCGCATTGCACAGTGATGTGCAATTCCTTGTTGTGGCTTAGCCCTTCCGGTGGTAGCTCATCCTCGTGGAAGGTGATTTTGTGGCTCTCCAATACTTGCCCTACCATGTTTGCCATTTCTCCTCCAGTTATGTTGCTGGGCATATATGCCTTGCTCAACACTTTCAATAAGGCATTCTTATGTGCGTCAGAGCTTTGTAGCAGAGCTAAGATGGAGATCTGGGCTGGCGTCTTGTTCAGCTGATCGATGACTGAGTAATCCTTTGTTTGTATCTTCCTCCAGAGGTCATCAGGCCCAGTTTTAGTGACGGTTGGTCGTCCGGAGGCTTTCCTACTGGACTCAGCTAGATGTTCTGGAGTATAAACCCTGCCAGTTCTGGTCATACCCTGTGTTGTAATTGCTTCTCCAGATTTGGTTTTCCCTTTCCTTCTCGCCTCGACGGTGTAATCCCAAGGAATGGGCTTCGTATGGAATGGTGCTATGGCTGACATTTCTACAAGAATGGGTACCCTTGTTTTGGGAGGTAACACAGCAACTTCAAATGGCACAGGTGCTTTCGGGGATCCAAACTCAACCTCAAATGGTCCTGGCGTCTTTGTAGAAGACGATGTTTCAAGCTCAAGCGGTATGGACATATTCACTTCAGCATCCCTAGAAGGCTGGACCTGGACAACAATCAAATTAAGAGTGACGGCCGGTGTCTTTGGATCGTCACCCTCCGCAATCAATCCAATCGACCCTTTGGGGTCCCAATCATCTTCTATCTCGATCATGTGAACGCCTCCACCCTTGTGGTCAGGCAGAGGGTTGTTGCGAACATTAGGAGCAGGCTCCTTTGCCACGATGATCTTGTTGTCAATTAAAGCTTGGATTTTATCCTTCAGAGAGCGGCACTCATCAATGGTATGCCCCTTCATGCCGGAATGGTATGCACAAGTTTTGTTAGGGTTGATCCATTGGGAGGGATTTTTTGGAGTTATGGCAGGGATAAGGGTGACGTAACCAGCAGCTTTGAGCCTTTCATACAGCTGGTCGATCGGTTTGGCGATGGCGGTGTATTGTTTGGGAGGTCTACGGTGGAAGTTAGGTCGCGGTCTAGGGAAGTTTTGGCGGGTGGGAGGTGATTGATAGTGAGAGGGCTGAGCATTATAGGCTTGGTAGACGGGTGCAGGTTGGGAATATCTTGGTGAGGTAGGTTGATATGTGAGGGGGTGGAGATGATTGGTAAGTATGTGGTGGAGCTTGGTAAGAGGGCGGGGGTGCTTGGTAGTTTGGAGTAGGTTGATATGTGAGTGGGGGTAATTGATAGGTTTGGTACTTTATTGGGGATTTTGTTATCTGTGCAACTATTACGGCACTCACATCCTTTTTCTTGGACGTGCCACAAGACTGTAGAACCTTGTTGGTGGCCTGCAATGCCTCAAAGTTCGTGACCATACCACTTTTAATGCCTTCCTCGATCCTCTCCCCCAGCTTGATGATGTCGGAAAATTTCTGACCCTCAATCAGCATCAACCTCTCATAATATTGTGGGTCCTGAGCTCGGACGAAAAACCTGTTCATATGCTCTTCTTCCAAATTCGGCCTGACCTTGGCATCCTCTGATCTCCAACGAGTGGCATACTCGCGGAATGTCTCTGTGGGTTTCTTCTTTATGTTCTGGATGTAGAACACATCTGGCGCATTTTCCGTATTGAATTTGAACCTGTCCATGAAATCGGACGCCATACCTACCTAATTCGTCCACTTCTTGGGGCCTTGGCTAATGTACCAAGATAGAGCATCCCCTTACAGACTTCTCATAAAGAGCTTCATGCGAATCTTTTCGTCTCTTCCGACTCCGACCAGCTTGTTGCAGTATGTCCTCAAATGGACTCTGGGATCCCCTGTTCCATCAAGCATCTCGAACTTGGGAGGTTTGTACCCTTCGGGTAGTTCGACATCTGGCTGAATAAAAAGCTCCTCGTAATTCAGTCCCTCGATACCTTTGTTTCCTTCAACACCCTGGACTCAGCTAGTCAGCTTCTTGAGTTCTGCGGCCAGGTTCCTGATAAGAGAGTCTTTGTCATCAAACTCTGGTGTGCTTGAAATTGGTTGAGTATAGTGTGGTATGGTTTCCACACAGATGGGAGTGTTGTGGAGATGATCATTTGTGGTATTTAGCGGTTCAGGGATGAGCAATGGGGTGTTGTTTGAAGTGTGGCATGTGTTGCAGCGGTGGTGGGGAGCGAGTTGATTTTGTGGTTTCGGGATGTTTTGTGGAGGTGTAGGATTTTGAGCATTGGGAAAGTTGACATCCGGGGTAGTAAGAGAAAATGACAAGTTTGCCAAGTTCCGAACTTGGTCCAGTTCTTCCTGAAACTTCAATATCTTCTGTTCAAGCTGGGAGGCACTTTCCTTGGAAACCTGAATACCCTGAGGAACCTCTACCCTTTCAACTGAATTCTCCTTTCTGCTGCTCAAATCTTCCATTTTCCCTTTGTTCTTGTTTCTGATAGGACTCGGAGGAGGAGGGCCCTTGGATCTTGTGGAGTAAGATGACGATTCCAGAATGCACGAACTAACCTTTGGGGAAGGGGAATAAAACAAAAAGTAAAAACAAAAAAAAAGGTAACAAGTTAGTGAGGATCATGAGGAGAAAACATTGCAATGATTAAACACATAGTGTAGGAATATAAATCGTGTCCTAGTTTGAGAGCCTCGTTGTGTCCGAGGTAGGCCTAGCAACAAGTTAATTTAGAGAACTTATAATGCTAAATGCCTCATTTTATTGATAAAAATAAGACGAATCCCAAAATGACACTAAAATTGCAGAAAATAAAATGTCACTAATGGCCATTGGCCTTATTACATTTTAAAGCAAAAGAAAAGACCCCTAACTACTTGGTCCCAGAAGGACCTTCCCCAGACTCGGCATCTTTAGCTCCATCGAACAGCTTTACCATCTCATGCAGTCCTAGCAGCAAATAGGCTTTAGCCAAGTGTCCTCCTTCGTTTCCTCAGCGTTCTGGCAGTTTTCGATCCTCTGGATGAACTTCCTTTCCAACTCTGCTAAACCCCGCTCCAAATACCCCAGTCGCTTGTTGGCGCTGACAGCCATATCTTTCCATTCTTCAATCAGCTTTTGATGGGCTTCTTGAATTTCCTGGTGCTCACTTTCGCATTCCTGAATCCTCTTGCGCAATTGATTGTACTTAACCTGTACTTCAGCCTTTTCGTCGATCACCCTGTGGCCTCGAACGGACCCGGGTTGTCCTAACCCACTATAATCGTCCTCCAACCAACTTGGATAGTATGGAGTATAACCAGCATGGTATCTGTCTGGTTCTATGGAATCCCTTCCCAGGATGATTTTGCAGTGCCACATGTGTTGAGCTTGACACTTGTATGGGCTATCGTCGTCTTGGAAGTCGGCCCTGAAGTGACTCATCTTGTCGACCTTTGGTATGACCTGCTTTCTTCCTGCCTATCTCATGACTCGGAGAGGGACATAGGGATAAGTTCCTCTTAGACCAATGAGTATAAGAAATGGTGCGTCCCGAGATCGGACGATGAACTCTTCAGTTTAATAAGGCTAATTAGGGCAAGGAAACCACATTGTGCATAAACAAGACCAAATATATAGTGAGTAATTAAGGAAAGGTTGGAATAGTAATGTGTTTATTAAAGTAAAATAGGACATCAGTTAGAAAATCAATCAAGAGGATCCCGGATTCAACTGGAATCACAGGGAATTAAGGTAATAAAGGAAAGAATCACATAAGTATAGAAATAATTCAAAAAATTGGTACAGAATTACAGAAGAACATGTATTTAAGGAAAATATCACAAGCATGTGATTTTTACATAAAAAGACCAAGTGAACAGCCAGTAGGGTGAAGGAGGTTCGATCGAAAGAAATCGGTGACAAATCATTAGCCTTATTAAAGGTATTTTAGAATCAGTCACTTGGTTGGTGAAAACCCTTTGAAAGAGGAGTTTTTCTCATATATAAAGCATACAGCTCAAACAAAAGAAAGATTCTAACATTGAAAGTTTTAGAGTCACAAGCAAACAGGATTTGAAGTTCAATTACAGGCTCCCAGTGAGTCTGAAAGGCTAGGGTCCCAAAGTGGAACCCTAGTGCCATTCGTCAAAGAAAATCCCCAAATCTTAGGGTTTAAAAGCAGAGGTGAGAAATCAAGGTCATTGAGAGAAGCCCAGAAGCCCCTTTCAAAGGCTTGTAAGAGGCAAACATACACAAACAAGTTCAGACGAAAGAGAGGATACGAGTTTTAAACAAAGTAGGTAAAAACATGCTAGCAAGAACATAAACAGAACTCAGTAAGGTGAAACAAAATCAAAGAGCTCAAACTTAGACACATATAGCAGAAAATGAGGATTAACAACACGAATTAACATGTGAGCATGCGAGTGACAGAAAAGTCTTGCATAATCAGAAATGAAATAAGAGAGCAAACTCGAGCATAGTAAGAAACAGACATACGAGTATAAACACACATAAAGAACGAACGGGAAGAATAAAAAATATTTGAAGAAAAAACCTTTTTTCAGAAACCCTAAAATTTGAAATTGAACGATTTTAAAGAGGAAATTTGGGGAAAACCTCTAAAACGTCAAGCAAAGACCAGGCGTGGCACTGATCTTAAGAAAATTAAGTAAGTATAGAACCTCAAATGGCCTAGAGTTGTAGAGAAAACCCTAGAATGATAAAGGTCTTGAGGAAAGTCGGATCCTGAGTCGAAGAGACTCATATTGCTCGAACACGTCGGAAAATGGCCGAAAAGGCCATAGATCTACAGATCTGAGATAGATCTAAAGATAGCCCTTGAAGTCGGGCCTCCAAACATCGAGTAGCTTAGGTTTAATGGTGAGAGAGAGTGAGCACAGGCTATCCATGGCCAGGAATGCCATGGATTCCGATGGAAATAGGACGGAAGTAGGTCGGATAGGGCTAGGGTTCCGGAGAGGGCTAGAGAGGATCTGGGAGGTGAAGAGAGTTCAAAGGCGGCACATCTGATAGAGTGAATTAGGGTTAATGGGGGTATGGGAATTAAAAAGGAAAGAACGGATCATTGCCGTTGATCATTCTAGGATTAAAAGAGAAGCCGGGCGGGTCTGAAAACGGGTCGTGGGGTTTGGGTTAAAATTTGAAGTTGGGTCGTTTTATTAGGGTGGAATTGGGGGTTAAATTGAGGCTGTAATTGAAATAGGAATGGGCTATGTGTTAAATAGCCAATTTCCCACTTTTATTTTATAAAAATAGTTAAAATGATTTTAAAAACAAATTAAAAGCACTGAACTAATTAATAATATATAAATATTGATCTAAAAATACTGGAAATGATTTTATAATTGTAAAATATTGTTAATCGTAAAATAGGCTATAATTGCAATTACATGCAATTTAGCTTTAAAAATACCAAATAAATTTATAAAAATATGCAAAAACCACCTTAATTATACTTTGGTGTAAATATGAGAATATAAATAAATTATTCCCAAAATGATAATCCTGGGAGCAATTATTGGATTTTGTACTGCCAAAATAGACAATAATTGATTTTAAAAATCTTAAAAATTAGGAAAAAATACTAAAACTCTTGGGCATGCTTATATATGCATACACATGCTATTTTAAAAGTATTTTGAGTGTAAAATACATAGGGAAAAATTGGGTATCAACAGTGGTCCGGTCCTAGCTTCGTCACTACTTCGCCGAGGTTAGGCTAGGCACTTACCAGCACATGGGGTCGGTTGTGCTGATACTACACTCTGTGCTCTTTTGCACAGATCCAGGTCCTGGACAGCAGTAGTAGCTCGGGAGCCAGCCTTCAGTCCACCGAGACTCCGAGGTAGCCTTGCACGCGTCCGCAGGCCCGACATCTCCTCTATCTTATATTTCATTCTGTTATCTCATGTTTTCGAGACAAACAGTGTTATATTTCTTTCAAACGATTGTATTTAGTACTCTTAATAGTCCGTGGATGATGTGACACCAGTTCTTGGGTAGAGGCACATGTTGAATTCCACATTAGTGTTCAGCTTATTTAATTTAAGTTTTCCGCTTTAATTTCATATTCTGCTGTCATTTAAATATTTAACGCTTGTTGTTATGATTGATAAAAGGATTTAAAATAAAGTAGGTAGGAGTTTATGATTTGTGGCTTGCCTAGCTTCTACGAGTAGGCGCCATCACGACACCCGAGGATGGGGAAATCCGGGTCGTGACAGAGAACCTATCTACCACAATAAATATACTATCCTTACCATACCTTGTTCTAGGAAAACCTAAGACAAAATCCATAGAAATATCAATCCAAGGTGAAGTAGGAACAGGTAATGGCGTGTAAAGACCATGTGGTAATACTTTAGATTTAGCNAAATTATTCCCAAAATGATAATCCTGGGAGCAATTATTGGATTTTGTACTACCAAAATAGACAATAATTGATTTTAAAAATCTTAAAAATTAGGAAAAATTACCAAAACTCTTGGGCATGCTTATATATGCATACACATGCTATTTTGATAGTATTTTGAGTGTAAAATACATAGGAAAAAATTGGGTATGAACAATAGACTCACAAGATCGTATTCAAATTATTTAAGAAATTTCCCAACCCTTAACACAAGTTTCCTAAAATCCGACCCCGAGCCCAGGTGCCCGGATTTAGAAATTTTTCGAAGGAAGTTGTTCTCTACAACCTAAGGATCAATAACATATGATTTCTAATTAATTCCATAACAATTTTTGTGGTTAAATCTAACTTTTAGGAAAAACCTAGGTCTTACTCTAATCCCTTGATTTTACCCAAATTCTAGTGTTTAATCTACCTAATATGCAGGTATTAAACTAAGGATGGGTGGAATAAACTTACCTCACAATACTAAGTGGAAGTCTTCTGTCCAAAGCTCCCAAAATCGCCAATGGAAAAGTGTATATGTGATAAAAATGGTCTTGAACTCGTATTAAATGAACCTCACTGCCCAGCGATTTCCGCATTTGCAGTCCGGGGATCGCATCTGCGATCCCGCATCTACGAGGATTTAACCGCATCTGCGAAAAAGGGGAGGGAAGGTTGGGCCCGCATCTGAGGTTTGGGAGACGCATATGCGGATCCGCTTCTGCAGCTTGGGAGCCGCATCTGCGGTTCCTGGCTTGGCCTCCTTAGCCGCTTCTGCGATCGAAGTGCTGCATCTGCGGCCCCGTATCTGCGGTCCAAAAACCGCAGATTCGGTTATAACAGAAGCAGCAGCTCTTCAGGCCTTTTCCAAAATTCCAATTTCGATCCGTTAACCACCGGAATACATACGAGGCCCTTGCGACCCCAACTAATCATACCAATCAGTCCCAAAATACGTTATGGACTTGCTCGAGGTCTCAAATCATATCAAACAATGCTAAAACCACGAATCGACCTCCAATCCAAGCTTTATGAACTTTAGAATTTCAAACTTCTACTTTCTATGCTTAAACCTATCAAATCACGTCCGATTGACTTCAAATTTTATGCACAAGTCATATTCGACATCACGGACCTACTCCAACTTCCGGAATCAGACCGATATCAAAAAGTCCACTTCCGGTCAAACTCCTCAAAAACCTTCAAATTCTATCTTTAGCCAAATGACTCCAAAATGACCTACGGACCTTTGAGTTCACTTCCGATTGCGCTCCCAACTCCAGAATCACCATACGCTATTCATAGGCTCGGAATCCCAAACGGACTTTAATAACACTGAAATGCATTTTAAGCCAAATTTATGAAATTTCTTCTAAAATGCTAACTTCCACAATAGGCGTCAAAATGCTCCTAGGTTATTCAAAACCAGAACCGGGCATATGCCCAAGTCCAAAATCGTCATACGAACCTGCTAGAACCTTCAGATCTCGATTCCGAGGTCGTTTACTGAAAAATCCAATCCAAGTTAATTCTTTCAACTTTAAGCTTCCAAAATGAGAATTCTCTTCCCAAATCAACTCCAAACTTCCTGAAATTCAATTCCAACCACGCGTACAAGTCATAACACCTGAAATGAAGTTGCTCATGGCCTCAGACTGCTGAACGACGCGCTAGGGCTCAGAACGACCGGTCAGGTCGTTACATTCTCTCCCACTTAAACATACGTTCGTCCTCGAACATGCTGAGAGCTACACTGAAGTAGTCTCGAACCACTGTTTAACATCTCATGCACCTTCCCGTGCTACCACAACTCAGTTGAGCGCATTACCTCGATCAATTCTGAAGATATTTCCTTTTATTCAAGCAGATAAGCCTTAGAGCTTAATTCCAACATCCAGAATTCTATGCCCGACCTGTTTCCAACATACTCTCACCGTATCAATAACCACACGCTGCCCCAAAACACGACTGCATACCTTAGCTGAATTCACAACTTGCACCACTTTACTCATAGGACCACATAACATTCTCTGATCAATTTAATCGAAATTCCATGAATCTGATGTTCCCATTGCACCTCATGACCTACATAGGTCTTGCTCTAATTCTTACAATACCACCATGATGGAAAAGATGTGTAGAAATTCATTACCAACTGCCGAATGTACAAATCATTGGGTCAATACTCCTGAATTAAAGGCATACGCCTCCAAGGATCAAATCGCAAGATAAGGAATCAAGAAGGGAAGTACTCCTAACAGTCCTGCAGCCTCCTGAGGATAAGTACAGACGTCTCCGTACCGATCTGCGAGACACTACTAGACTTGCTCATGACTCGTGAGACCCTAGGAACCTAGTGCTCTGATACCATGTTGTCACGACCCAAAATCCACTAAGGGTCGTGGTGGTGCCGGACACCACCGTCAGGCAAGCCAACCAAATTACTTAATTAAATTCTCGTTTTAATACTCTTGAAATCTATGATTTTCCTCCATTTTTATAAATAAAAAAGATAATCGCTTCAATTCAAATTAAATGATAAGTAATTAATACGAAATACTTCAAACCATCCCACAACCCGGTGTCACAAATACATGAGCAATTTCTAAGAAAAACCAAATAAAGTACAACAGTTGTCCGGAATACAATTGGACAGAAAATAAATAGAATCCTGGGAGAGACTATACTAGCTGCGGGTCGCCTCGAGGAAATACAGCTCACCTAGTCTCCATATCAACCATGCTGCTACGCCCAGTAGGCCACTAGAGTTACATATACCCGTGCAAAAAAAATGCATAGAAGTGTAGTATGAGTACGAAAACAACGTGTACTCAATGAGTATCCCATCTAATCTTGAAGAAGTAGAGACGAGATTGTCGACTTCGACACTTACTAGTGGTCCAATAATGATATACTATTAATGTGAATAATCATGGATTTATTAAGAATGACAGAAATTTCAAGTAAGTCACGAACAGGTGAAAGTTCCTTTTTATATTAAAAGTCTCCGGATTCATAATCCATTAGTTTTCAATTATCTCATGTCGGGGAGAGCAGATATCAATCTCAGATAATCTCAAGGCAAGCAGTACAAGCATGCGCAAATCATGCCGAGGCGTACAGCCCGTTCCAACAGAAAATAAATTGTGCACTGGCGAGGGTTGAACGACGCGAACCATAGATGCATCTATTTAATCTGCCGAGGCATTCGGCCCGTTCGAAAAATAAACACACAGACAGTCAATCAAGAAGTCCACACGGAGTAGTTGTCCAATGAAAACAAACCCTCTTTTAACAATTCAAGATAAAATGAAGTTTTATCTGTTTAGAAATTCATTTACTAATTCGATGTGATTTAAGCAATTCAAGCTATCAATAGGTTCACAAATAATCCAAGTATAGCATGCTTTTCGGGTCCTAACTACCCGGACAATAGCAATAATAGTAGCTACGCACGGACTCTCGTCACCTCGTATGTACGTAGCCCCCACAATTAGGAGCACATAACCAATTATCTCATCTATGGGGACAATTCCCTCTTACAAGGTTAGAAAGGAGACTCACCTCGCTCCAAAGTATACTTCCAATGCCAATAACGAGCCCGACTCCTCAATTCGAAGCCGAACGATCCCAAACTACTTAAATGAAGGAGGAACTAGTCAGTATAGACTCACAAGATTGTATTCTAACTATTTAAGAAATTTCCCAACCCTTAACACAAGTTTCCTAAAATCCGACCCCGAGCCCGCGTGCCTGGATTCCGAAATTTTTCGAAGAAATTTGTTCTCTACAACCTAAGGATCAATAATATATGGTTTCTAATTAATTCTATAACAATTTTCGTGGTTAAATCTAACTTTTAGCAAAACCCTAGGTCTTACTCCAATCCCTTGATTTTACCCAATTTCTAGTGTTTAATCTACCTAATATGCAAGTATTAAACTAAGGATGGGTGGAATAAACTTACCTCACAATGCTAAGTGGAAGTCTTCTCTCCAAAGCTCCCAAAATCGCCAATGGAAAAGTGTATACGTGATAAAAATGGTCTTGAACTCGTATTAAATGAACCTCACTGCCCAGCGATTTTTGCATCTGCGGTCCGGGGACCGCATCTGCGGTCCCGCATCTGTGAGGATTTAACCGCATCTGCGAAAAATGGGAGGGAAGGCTGGGACCGCATCTGCGGTCTGGGAGCCGCATATGCGGAGCCGCTTCTGCGGCTTGGGAGCCGCATCTGCGGTTCCTGGCTTCGCTTCCTTGGTCGCTTCTACGATCGAAGTGCCGCATCTGCCTCCCACATCTGCGGTCCAAAAACCGCAGATGCGGTTATGACAGAAGCAGCAGCTCTTCAGGCCTTTCCCAAAATTCCAATTTCGATCTGTTAACCACCCGGAATCCACCCGAGGCCCTCGGGACCCCAACCAATCATACCAACCAGTCCCAAAATATGTTATGGACTTGCTCGAGGTCTCAAATCATATCAAACAATGCTAAAACCACGAATCGACCTCCAATCCAAGCTTTATGAACTTTAGAATTTCAAACTTCTACTTTCGATGTTTAAACCTATCAAATCACGTCTGATTGACTTCAAATTTTGCACGCAAGTCATATTCGACATCACAGACCTACTCCAACTTTCGGAATCAGATTCCGACCCCGATGTCAAAAAGTCCACTTCCGGTCAAACTCCTCAAAAACCTTCAAATTCTATCTTTAGCCAAATGACTCCAAAATGACCTACGGACCTCCGAATTTACTTCCGATCGCGCTCCCAACTCCAGAATCACCATACGGAGCTATTCACAGAGATCGATAACACTGAAATGCACTTCAAGCTAAACTTATGAAATTTCTTCTAAAATGCCAACTTCCACAATAGGCGTCAAAACGCTCCCGGGTTATCCAAAACCCGAACCGGGCATACGCCCAAGTCCGAAATTATCATACGAACTTGCTGAAACCTTCAAATTTCGATTTCGAGGTCGTTTACAAAAAAATCCAATCCAAGTTAATTTTTAAACTTTATGCTTCCGAAATGAGAATTCTCTTCCCAAATCAACTCCGAACATCCCGAAATTCAAATCCGACCACACTTACAAGTCATAACACCTGAAATGAAGCTGCTCATGGCCTCAGACTACTGAACGATGCGCTAGGGCTCAAAACGACCGGTCGGGTCGTTACAAGTGATGTTTTCTCTTAATGCCAAACCCACTCAAAATAGGAATAAACACCGAATCCAATTCCAAATAGGAATCAAAACCAAAAGAGAATATAATTAAATCGTTGGGCCTTTGTCTGGACAACATGGGCATGTGCCCAACAAAATTTGCAGTTTGATGTTTAGCATATTTGTTTAGAATCTAAGA
The DNA here is from genome assembly GCF_001879085.1 of Nicotiana attenuata. Taxonomy (NCBI): domain Eukaryota; kingdom Viridiplantae; phylum Streptophyta; class Magnoliopsida; order Solanales; family Solanaceae; genus Nicotiana; species Nicotiana attenuata. The sequence goes on along the minus strand of NC_031995.1, from coordinate 63,771,206 downwards.
GGTTCACGAGTTCAGCCCAAGTAGTATGTGATATTTAGTAGATGGGATAGGACAGGACGCAGAAAACAGTTATCAGTGTTCGAATACATAGCACAACTAGGAAATGGCCCTTCACCAGGAGAGCTACAGAGCTATTCTAATTTGTCAAGTAGTAGTATCATTTTAATGTTTTTTTGAACGAAAAGGATATTATATTAAAAACTAAACATCCAACATATTACACGATACTAGTAGTGCCTTGCAAGGCATCAAAGTTTCCTAATCGATATTAGTAGTCACCACGTGCCCAGTTGATCATTTATATAGAAAATACGTTATATTTATCCACGAGATTCTGTATCGATTCTGATTTCGCTCCTCATTAATTGAAGGTTCATGAATCTTCCCTTTTTACTGTCTTGATTCAATCTTTGCCAGCTGTTAGGCTCGGTACTCCCTCGTGGGTGTTTCCCTCCCATGCACTTTCTTATTCTATCAAATGAGACTGCCACGTGTTGCTACTCATTGCTTTAACGTGTTATGCCATGTCAGCAGTCTAATATTCCACGTGTAACTCTTTTGACCACTACTACAGATAGTCTCCCCACTTTCTTGAATATTCTCTATTGAATATTCGGGGAATGGAAGGTTTTTATGGCGGGAATCCTCTGCCACCATTTTCGAATATAATCATGCCCTTTTCTGAACCGATGTGATGTTCATCACTTTTATTAAATGATCATGCCTAGGGATGTTCAAAACTGAACCGTAACCGTTAACCGACCCGAACCGATGGCATATTGTCTTATTGGTATCGGATTATCGGGGTAATGGTTGGTGAATGGATTGAGATTTTAAAACTAATGGCTTAGTGGTATGGGGGCGGATTACTCAATTTTCTTATCGGATAAACTGTTACCCCGTTAAGAATATTTATATTTATACTTTTACCCCTATGTTAGTGAAATCATTGAAATTCCTTTTTATTCTATTTTCTCCTTTGTCGAGTAGATTGAAATTTAAAAAGAAAAAAAATACCAGAATTATGTAACCTGGTATTATGCGATGTTATGTAAACATGAAAGCGTGGTGCATTCATGTCATATTTTAAAGTACCTATATAATTCAAAATAACGCAGAGATAAAGTTCTAGTCTTTTCTATAGTTATTAGGAGTTCTATTTTGTAGCATAATAGTCTTAATTTATAGGTGCAAACACTTCTTTTTGATTCATTCAACAATCGAATACAAATTACAAAGTGTTAACAAATTCTATCATGTAGCAAAAAATTAGGATTGTTCAAAAAAAATTATTTCATTTATCCATTAAACCGCCCGATAACCGATCGATAATTATTAATCCGTCTGTTATCTTATTAGATGGCAGTGGATTACTACATTATAATCCAATAACCGAAAAGCCATACCGTTAAGCTTAATTATCCGCCCGATAAACATCCCTAATCATGCCACCTGGCTTTTGACAATTGGTTCTTCTGTTTTAGAGCGTCTTTTAGGGTTTTCCTGCAAGTGCATCAGTCACGAAGTGACGGTTCCATTTGGACGCTTCATAATGACCTCAATAATCGTGCCTTCCTATAAATACTTAACCTCTTTCTTTCCGATTTTCCAAAGCCTTTCCCTCTTAGTTTTCTTGTCTCATTTCGTTCTGCATCTTTTTCTTCTCCTTCTCTAGTTAGTCATGGATTCATCAAATCCTAATCCTCATAAAGTAGTAATAGTAATTATTGTTGAACTTCACCCTGTTAGGAGTAGAAGAGGTGGCAGACTACGTAGCCTTGTTTCACTTTCTAACCGTGATTCCTCCTCTCAAGGTAGTGCTTCTACACCATCTTCTTCTAGGCCTAGGGCTTCTGCAACCCCAAGGTCTTACTCTAAAGATAAAGATTTATCCGAAGCCCTTCGTGAACTTGCTGTTGATGAGATTGTTCCTCGGTAGCTATCCTTTGTGACTGATAGTGAATCCATGAAGAGTCAAGTCTCTTCCATGGCTGCTTCCCTTGACCGTGCAGATTGTTACCCAACTCTAGTTACCACTGGTCTTCTTGCTTGGGTTCGAAGAGAATATAATTGGAAACCTGACTCCCCAATTTTAATCCCTGGTTCTAACCAAAGAATAACTTCATACCAAACTGGTTATTCCTTCGTTTATACATATCCTTTACCTTGGGCTTCAAACCTCCTATTGACCCGATAATTATTGAGTTCTATCATTACTTCAATGTGTGTTTGGGAAAAATTGGTCCTATTATTTGGAGAGTTGTTGCATGCCACTGTTATTTATTAAACTTGGCTTCTATGCCTTTTACTTTTCGTCACTTACTCCATCTCTATTCTCCCATATTATTTCGTATTGAAGTTTTTTCCCTTGTGGCCAAAAGTAAGATAGTGTTAGTTAGACCTAAAGAGGATAGAGATCGAGGCTGGTATGCTCACTTCGTTGCTGCTCCCACTAGTGGTTTGGTAGGTGAAGAAAACATACCTTTTTTCGAGAAGTGGAATTTTGCGCGTAAGTATTTGTATCTCACCTTTTTCCTTTCTTAAAAATTGATTCTCATGTATTCTCGTGCCTACTTTTTTAGCAACTATGGAAGTCTTTGAAGAGATCCCTGACTTCCGTGCTTGGGTAGAAAAGTTATTATCTGTTGCTCCTATGGAGAGAAAATCTTGGAAGTACCTTTCTCAAATATTTGGGTGGAAAGTCAAAACACACAGTACCTTTTCCCGTTTTAACCTTCTTCTTTTTCTATTTTGCTTGTTTAAGAGTTTTTTGCCGTGACTCTTTTTCTTTTGTCAGGATTTGCCATTCGTGGTGTTAGTCCTGCTTCTTTTTCGTCTACAAGACTCACGGTGAGTATTTCTCAAGAAAGGATTCTGAGTTCTTCTTCAAAGAGGAAGGTTGATAGAGCTCGTGGCTCAGAGGGAGAAGAAGAACCAGAGGAAGATTCTTTAATTCGTAGGCCTCGTGTCATGAAGCGCGTTATTTCAGATGATGAAGCCATACCACCTCCAAGTTCATTTCCTGTTAATGAGCCTGATGATGCTACTTTAGTGACTTCTGATGAAGAGATGAATGCTCATCCTAGTGAATCTACTGATCAGCTGTTTTCCTGTGATTTTGGTAGTGGTGATTTTGGTCCTGTTTCTGAGGAATTACCCCTTGCTTCTCTTCCAATGTCTGTCCCCGTCTGTTCTCAATCTACCGTTCCTGTTACTGCTGCTACTGCTCCTCCCGCGACTACTGTTACTTTCTCAACCATACCTGTTGCTACTACTTCTCATGTTGAAGTTGGTAATTCTAGTAGCAATAGAGTGATGAAAAGGTTACCATAGAAGTCCCTGAAGATGGTAATCTGTTGAAAAAATCTGGTCAAGATGACGTATGGCTAAAACCTTTAATTGGACCAATTGAGAAGTTTAAGTTGGAAAGCCACAACTCCTTGCCATGGATGAATGATATTGTTCATTCATCTTTGAAGGCTTAAGTTTTAGCTTTTCCCTTTCCTTTTCCTCGTGGTTATTTACTTTTGTTTGACAACCGCTTCTTTCTTTTCTTTTGTAGATCAATTTGATAGGCATGGAGCTTATGAAAAGAATTGTTCACACTGAGCAGCTAGTCAATGATTATCATACTGAAGAAGATAACTGTAAGGAACAATATGAGGGTCTTCAATTGGAGAAAGAACTTATAGCTTAAGAGAAGTGTGCTTTGGAACAACAAGTAAGGATGATGCGGCAGAATTGGCAGTTGAAAAATCCTCTTCAAGTCAAGTTGGTAGAGACAAAGACATCCTTGAGTCTTTATTTGCAGAGAAACTTTCTAAAGCTACCGAGGAGATAAGGGGTTTAAAAGAACTCCTTAATCAGAAAGAGACTTATGCCGAGGAGCTAGTACAAACACTCACTCAGGTTCAAGAAGGCCTCCGTGTCTTTTCTGATAAGATCTAGTTCTTGGCGAGTTCCCTTGCCCCTCTGAAGGTTTCTTATGTTGCTTCTTTGACTGAGAAAGAAGAACTGAAGGCTGAAATAGACCAGTGGGAGAAAGATTATGAAGCCCTTGAAGATAGATCGACACTTGATATAAGTTGGGTTTTTTTAATCCCCACCTCGAGACATTGATGGAGGATAGCCAAGAAGGTTTTGATCTCAATGCTGAGATTGCCAAAGCTAAGGAAGCAATCGAGAAAACTCAGCAAAATCAAGACTTTTAATCACCTGAGGCTGAGGTCGGCGTTCCCGAAGGTGATGAACTGACTCCTGGTGAAGTTGGCATTCAAGCTTGTTCTGCTCAAGTTGAATCTTCTCCCGCTGCTGACCATGCCTTATTGGATTCTGCCTCTCCCGCTGCTGATAATGTTCCATTGGACTCTACTCCTTAGTGTTCTTAGATTGATTTTGGAACTCTTGATAAGAAGTTTGTTTTTTGTTTTTTTGGAATGGATGGTTAGTTTTACCCCTGGTTCGTTTTGGGTTTGCTTGTACATTTTGTCTTTAACTAAGTGTATACTTAGTTTTAGCCAAGTTTAATATATGATCTTTCGATTATTATGAGTTTATTGTTTAAACTCTTTGACTTGCATTTAAAAATACTTTACTATTTCGTGATTTTTGCATAGACACGAATTTTATAAAAGAGGGCCCTTTTATAAACGACACTAATGAAGAAGACATCTCAACTTCATATTGGTGTAAATATATGAGAGAAGTAGGAAAATACATATTTTGAAGATGTTTCATGAATATTTTGAGGAAGTTTCATATCTTGAACTTTCAAATTACATAGCACTTTACAAGTATTCAATTAACATCTACAACTCTTTCGTAACTATTTTTCTTATAACAGATTTTAGAATTTCTAGGATATATTCTACAATCCATGACTAATCATTGTCTTTACCCTTAGTACTCTCATGATCTTATAATTCATGTCTTCGAGTTTACACTTTACGAAAGCTTAATACAAAAGGTTTTCTGATTTAGACTTGTCTCTTGGCTCTTGACTTTCTAATTTTTGGGTTGATCCAGGCTTAAATTCTGACTTTTAGTCTTTTTTGATATTGTTTGTGTAACACCCCGTAAATTCGACCTAGGTATGAATGAGTTAAAGGAGTAGCAAGGTTATATTTGGGACATGTGAAGTCCCATCGGGATGATTATGGGTGGAATAGTCATTTCAAAATTAAAATGGAAAGTGAGGTGCATAAGATTTGACAAAATCGACTAAGTTTGCAGAAGTTCTGTCTTCCATCAAGTTTTAGTGAAAAAGTTATGTGCGTTTTACGGAATAGTACGCGCATGCGCGCCCAGTAACGCGCCCAGTAGCGCGGCCGCGCTAATTTTGAGGCAGTATTACTGCCAATTAGCGCGGTCAGTAGCGCGGGCAAGCCTCCAGTAGCGCGGGCACGTTAGTGGGGGGTCGCTTTAAAGCTATATTTCATCCTCCACAGCCCCAAAACATAAAAACTTGCTCTAGAAAGGGGAACTCTCAAAAACCTAACTCCTTAAGGGTCCTTCCACCATCCAAGGTAAGTTGTAATGGTGATTCTAAGTTAATTTCAATTTCCCATCATCTTATTAACATGGGTAAATCCTCCATATCATTAGATATTCGATTGGGACATCGTTGTTGAGAGAAGGAACCCTAGAACTCGAATTCAAGGAGATTGAACGTCAAAAAGGAAATATATTCACCCTCTAATTGATTCTAGCATTGGTTTGATGATTATAAACCCTAGTGCATGAGATATGAGTTGATGGGTTTGATAGAAAAGCATGAACGATTATAGGGTTGGGGTGTTGAGTGTTGATTATTGGTTAAGAGTGTTGTTTACCTTATGGGTGATGAAGAATAATGTTGATTTTAACCATTTGAGACTTTAGAATTTATCTAGGATCACGATAATGGCTTGTTGGGTGTAGAAACACCATTAATAAGGACCATCAAGCTTTATGTCACCAAGTGTTTGAGAAAATGTTTAAGTGACTAAAACATGATAATTTATGCTAATATGGAATCCCTTTGACTTGTATTGATAAAGATTAAAGTTGAAAGGGTTGGCGAAGGTTGTGTTACACTCAAGAGCAAGAAGTTAAGGTATGTGAGGCTAACTCTCTATGTTTGGGAATTTTAATGATTCTCCCTACACTACGTTTCTTTTACGACGTTACCAATTGCCTCAGAAATATAGTTAAGCCTAGTTCCTTGAATAGTTGTAGAACATATATTCTCTAGCTTCATAACCCGTTCATGACTTTCATTCTGAACGTTGTGAGCTCAGTTCGTATTCAATATAGACGTGGGTTTGATTCCCCGAAGTCTCAGTATAGCTTACTCAGCATGTCATAAACAGTTGCAGTTTCAGTGTTCATAACTAGTTCAAGAATACATGTCTCATTCCAATCCTATTCAGTATTCCAGTATTATGTAACTCAGTAGAATTCAGTATTCCAATATTATTTAACTCAGTATGATTCAGTATTCCAGTATAATGTAACTCAGCGTGATCCAGTATTCCAGTATCATATAACTCAGCGTGATTCAGTATTTCACTATTATGTATTGTAGTATGATTCTCAGTTCCTGATTTTAAATCCCTGAATGTTGAACACCTATATTTGGGCCTGAGGCCGCAGCTAATGCTTTATGCATCTTTGGGCCTGAGGCCGCAGTTTATGCTTTATGCATTTTGGACCTGAGGTCGCAGTTATGTATACGTATACTTGGGCCCGAGGCCGCAGCTTGTGCACATATATATATATTGGGCCTTAGGCCGCAGTTTAATATTCAGATAGACAGGTTGTTCATCATTCAGAAGAGGGAGTATTCATATCCTTACTTCCTTTATTCAGTTCAGTTATCAGTTATCAGTTATCTTTTCAGTTATCAGTTCAGTTATCAGTTATCAGTTCAGTTATCAGTTATCAGTTCAATTACAAGTTATCAGTTCAGTCATCAGTTATTAGTTATTAGTTATTAGTTATCAGTTATCATTTCAGTTTCAGTTTGAATACTTATCATTTCAGTTATCAATTATAAATTCTCAGTTATCAGTTTAGTTTCAGTTTCAGCAGTTATAATTCTTTCTTTCAGTTGCATTACATACCAGTACAATTCAAATTTACTGACGTCTCTTTTGCCCAGGGCCTGCATCTCACAATGTAGGTAATGATTTACAGGTTGAAGATTCAGAGCGCTAGGATTCCTGTACCAGCTGTTTGGTGATCCCCAGTTCTTTCAGGGCTTTATCATTACTTTACGATCTTTCAGTATTTACAGGCAGTCAGTGTTTTTCAGTACTTTATTAGAGGCTTCATAGACTAGAGTAACAGTTAGACAGAGTCACATGCTTTCCATGTTAAGCTATGTTGGCTACAACGATTATTAAAATTGTACTAGTATTTTCCCACATTGATTTATATCATCCAGACTTTCAGTATATCAGCATGTGTTATTTTATTTTCCGCATTCAGTATGTTATGATACCACATGTTGATTCAGCCAGCCAGTTGGTTTGCACGGTCACATGTAGTCAGGCACCGAGTGCCGTGTTACGTACAGGCCAAGGTTCGGAGCGTGACAAAGCTTGGTATCAGAGCACTTGGTTCAAGTGTCCTAGGGAGTCTATGAAGCCGTGTCCAGTGGAGTTTCCTTTATATGTGTGTGCCGGCCACTCATATAAATGGTTAACTACCAAGACATTCTGGATTGTCTCACTTCTTTCTACTCTAGATCGTGCCATGAAACTTAGAGCAATAGGTAATCTTCTTTTCCTATCGAATTCCAAACGTATTGGATGCCCAAGCGACGCGCATGAGAAACCTAAGGTCCTAGAGAGGATAATTGCCCATTGGGGTATAATTATGGAGTACAGCTTGATAAATATGACACTTGAGAGGATGTCAAAAGTGGGATGCAATGGATACTAGCACACATTAGAGCATAACCTTATCAGAAAGTACAAAAGCAGTTATCATGTTTTATGGATATCAAATTGTATTAGTTTCCCGTTAGCGGCCTTTCAGCTAGTAAGCTTATGGTAATTCATTAAGCCAGTTATTTTTTTTATTCAGTTACCAGATCTCCAATTTTCAGTGTATCAAAATTTCTGGTGACTTGTGAGTATACAGTGATGCATAGGGGTTCTCAAAGAAAATGTAAGTAATAGTGATCATAGCGCAATCTTCGCATGTTTTAGGTCCGGATTAAGACCAAGACTCACCGGATGGTGCATGAAGTGATTATCAGATGTGTATGGCAGTGTATTCGCATGTCAAACCTCACAGTGTAACAGGTTAAGAATTCAACCGCAGCAGGCATAGAATTGATAACTATAGTTTTGGACAGAAAATAGCCTAAGGGAAATATAGCAAAGAATAATATGATGTACGAAATGAGAACCAAGAGAAGGTGACATTGAATTTTAGGGAATGATTTTAAGTTGGTTAGATTTATTCAAATCAAAACTAGAAAGTACCATGTTAGTGAATTTATATACGAAGTGGCTATTATTGTGAGATAAAAGATATGACAGTTTCCCTTGATATGACTATGTGTTTAGGTTGGAGGTTCATAGTCTGAAGTGATTTTGAAGTGCATAGAAAGTTTGGGGTTATATATTACAATTTTGTTTAAGACAGATGAACTTTCCCTAAGTGCGATCCATGTGCATAGTTAAGAAAGAATGATAGTGCACGGCAAAAGAATATGGTCAGATGATGAGGGCAGTTAGGAGTAACCTTATTCTTCATTTTAGTTATTCAGAGCAGGAGAAGAGAATATGACGCTAGCAGGTGGTTAGAAAAAGGATATTTAGTAAGTGTTGAGTAGATACAACAAATTAGCAATTTCAGCAGAGCTAGTAGAGGTACAATTTGATTCACTTAGCTAGGTTAACTCTAGTGAGTGGATGACAGTTTGAAATACCGATTGTGTGTTAGTAACCCAAAGATCTTAAGTTAAACCTGAGGTACAACGATAGTGGAAAAAAAATTTGCTGGCAGTAAGAGAGCAAACTACAGAAGGATAGCCTTTAAGAGTTATTGAAAAGGGATTTCTCCAAGATTGACAGTGTAAGCAGAGACAAATTATTAAGATTGGGTATGATAGTTGTGAATACATTAGCTTTCTATTAAGTGAATAATTTAGTCTTTCTTAGTAAGGAAGATTGCTCAAAAGTAAGTCGGAAGATGAATGGTCATTGACGTAGAGTGCAAAGGATTGCAGAAAATAAGGAGAGTTATTTAGATCCAACAAAAAGAGAAGGATCCACATGTATAAGACCTTTGGTCTAAGGGGGTGATGTGAAAACCATCAGTAAATGCAGTTAGATATCTGAAAAGTCGAATAGTAGCATGGGATATGGAAAAGAAAATCAGCTCAGTAATGAGGGAAAATGGTATAATTACCACAAGGATTATGTCTAGCATGTGTAAGAAAAACAAAGTGAGTAGAATGATCACCGAGTTTAATCATTGATGATAAAGTGATCACAGAAAAGCTATAAAATCATGCCTATTTATGTGTCACGAGGGTAGTGCCATTGCACGAGACTCTAGTCTTCGGAGTTGTTGTCTAGAACAGGACTTGTCCCCTCTTAGTAGCCGTTGAGAAGGAGAAACAATTTGATGATCCCTACTTGTTGCAGATGAAAGAGGAGATTCACAAGTATAAGACGATGGCTTTTGAATAAGGGGGAGATGATGGTACTTTGAGGTACCAAGACAGATTGTGTGTCCCAGAAATAGATGGACTTAATGAGGGAAGATCATGTTAGAAGCCCATAATTCTAGGTATTCTGTCCATCTAGGTCCCCGAATATGCATCATGACCAAGGAGATTTATTGGTTGAACGACATGAAAAAGAAACGTCGTAAACTTTATGGCCAGACAGAACATTTTATTTAAATAGTTGAGGATATGTCCTTAATGTTAAGAGTAATTGGGATGATCACATACCTCTCATTGACCTTGCTAATTGTAACACCTACCATTCTATTATCAAGGTAGCACTGCGAGAAATTCTGTATGGGAGAAGGTGTAGATCGCCAATTGGTTGGTTCAAGTTGGTGATTGGGTGTTTCTGAAAGTTTCGCCTATGAAAGGCGTTATGGGATTTGGGAAGAAGGAAAAGCTCGGTCCCAAATATATCACGTCGTATATGATCCTACAAAAAAAAACCGGTCAAATAGCTTATGAGTTGGAGTTGCCACCCGAATTAGCGGTGGTACAACCAGTATTTCACGTATCATGTCATAACATTCAAGTTTTCAGTACTCAGATATTCATGTCAGTTCAGTACCCAGATACTCATGTCAGTTCAATATTCAAATACTCATGTCAGTTCAGTACTCAGATACTAATGTCAGCTCAATACTCAGCTACTCATGTTGGTTCAATACTTAGACATTCATGCCAGCTTAATACTCAAATTACTCAAATATTCAAGTCAGTTCAATACTCAGCTACTCATGTTAGTCAAATACTTAGATATTCATGCCAACTTAGTACTCTGATATTGATGTTAGTTCAAGTCTCAAATATTCGTGCCAGTTCAATATTCGAATATCCATGTTAGTTCTCTATTCATGTATCCATGGCAGACCAATATTCAGTCAATGCAGCAGTCATTAAGTTCAGCATATCAACAGTTCAGTAATCATGTATTCATTAAGTTTAGTATGCAAGTGTTAATTAAAGTTCATGTTTGCACCAGACTCGTTTAAGGTCCGGAGTTAGTAGAAGTTACAGTCAAGACAATCATTCGAGGACGAATGATCCCAAGGGGGAGATAATGTAACACCCAGTAAATTTGACCTAGGTATGAATGAGTTAAAGGAGTAGCAAGGTTATATTTTGGACATGTGAAGTCCCATCGGGATGATTATGGGTGGAATAGTTGTTTCAAAATTAAGATGGAAAGTGAGGTGCATAAGATTTGACAAAATCGACTAGGTTTGCAGAAGGTCTGTCTTCCATCAAGTTTTAGTGAAATTTTGTAAGGAATTGGGAATACGCAAATCATGAAAGTTGTAGGTCTTTGAAATAGCTTTCCAACAATATATTATGCAGCCCGAACGGATCACTGTGCAAGAAGTTATGTGCGTTTTATGGAACAGTACGCGCATGCGCGCCCAGTAGCGCGCCCAGTAGCGCGGCCGCACTAATTTTGAGGCAGTGTTACTGCCATTTAGCGCGGTCAGTAGCGCGGGCAAGCCTCCAGTAGCGCAGCCGCACTAGTGGGGGGTCGTTTTAAAGCTATATTTCGTCCCCCACAGCCCGAAAACATAAAAATTTGCTCTAGAAAGGGGAACTCTCAAAATCCTAACTCCTTAAGGGTCCTTCCACCATCCAAGCCAAGTTCTAATGGTGATTCTAAGTTAGTTTCAATTTCCCAACATCTTATTAACATGGGTAGACCCTCCATATCATTAGATATTCGATTGGGACATCGTTGTTGAGAGAAGGAACCCTAGAACTCGAATTCAAGGAGATTGAACATCAAAAAGGTAATATCTTCACCCTCTAATTGATTCTAGCATTGGTTTGATGATTATAAACCCTAGTGCATGAGATATGAGTTGATGGGTTTGATAGAAAAGCTTGAACGATTATAGGGTTGGGTGTGGAGTGTTGATTATTGGTTAAGAGTGTTGTTTACCTTATGGGTGATGAAGAATAATGTTGATTATAACCATTTGCGACTTTAGAATTTATCTAGGATCAAGAGAATGGCTTGTTGGGTGTAGAAACACCATTACTAAGGACCATAAAGCTTTATGTCACCAAGTGTTTGAGAAAATGTTTAAGTGACTAAAACATGAGAATTTATGCTAATATGGAATCCCTTTGACTTGTATTGATGTAGATTAAAGTTGAAAGGGTTGGCGAAGGTTGTATTACACTCAAGAGCAGGAAGTTAAGGTATGTGAGGCTAACTCTCTATGTTTGGGAATTTTAATGATTCTCCCTACACTACGTTTCTTTTACGACGTTACCTATTGCCTCACAAATATAGTTAAGCCTAGTTCCTTGAATAGTTGTAGAACATCTATTCTCTAGCTTCATAACTCGTTCATGACTTTCATTCTGAACGTTGTGAGCTCAGTTCGTATTCAATATAGACTTGGGTTTGATTCCCCGAAGTCTATAGCTTACTCAGCATGTCATAAACAGTTGCAGTTTCAGTGTTCATAACCAGTTCAAGAATACATGTCTCATTCCAGTCCTATTCAGTATTCCAGTATTATATATGTAACTCAGTATGATTCAGTATTCCAGTATAATGTAACTAAGTGTGATCCAGTACTCCAGTATCATATAACTCAGCGTGATTCAGTATTTCACTATTATGTATTGCAGTATGATTCTCAGTTCCTGATTTTAAATCCCTGAATATTGAACACCTATATTTGGGCGTGAGGCTGCAGCTAATGCTTTATGCATCTTTGGGCCTGAGGCCGCAGTTTATGCTTTATGCATTTTGGACCTGAGGTCGCAGTTATGTATACGTATACTTGGGCCCGAGGCCACAGCTTGTGCACATATATATATATATATTGGGCCTGAGGCCGCAGATTAATATTCAGATAAACAGGTTGTTCATCATTCAGAAGAGGGAGTATTCATATCCTTACTTCCTATATTCAGTTCAGTTATCAGTTATCTTTTCAGTTATCAGTTCAGTTATCAGTTATCAGTTCAATTACCAGTTCTCAGTTCGGTCATCAGTTATTAGTTATTAGTTATTAGTTATCAGTTATCATTTCATTTTCAGTTTGAATAGTTATAATTTCAGTTATCAATTATAAATTCTCAGTTATCAGTTTAGTTTCAGCTTCAGCAGTTATAATTCTTTCTTTCAGTTGCTTTACATACCAGTACAATTCAACTGTACTGACGTCCCTTTTTGCCCGGGGCCTGCATCTCACGATGCAGGTAATGATTTACAGGTTGAAGATTCAGAACGCTAGGATTCCCGTACCAGCTGTTTGGTGATCCCCAGTTCTTTCGGGGCTTTATCATTACTTTACGGTCTTTCAGTATTTACAGGCAGTCAGTGTTTTCAGTACTTTATTAAAGGCTTCATAGACTAGAGTAACAGTTAGACAGAGTTACATGCTTTCTATGTTAAGCTATGTTGGCTACCACTATTATTAAAATTGTATTAGTATTTTCCCACTTTGATTTATATCATCCAGACTTTCAGTATATCAGCATGTGTTAGTTTATTTTCCGCATTTGTTATGATACCACATGTTGATTCAGCCAGCCAGTTGGTTCGCTCGGTCACATGTAGTCAAGCACCGAGTGCCGTGTTATGTCCACGCCCAGGTTTGGGGCGTGACAGTTTGACTTGCTGTCTTCTTTGCTTTATATCTATAGTCCCCCAAGTGTTAGAGCTTTGAAGTATGAAATCTCGAGCACTTGATTATTCCTTCCATTTGGCCCATTTCCTGAAAAAGAAAATACATACTGGACTTAGAGGTATATTTTTAGTTGATGATTGCTTAATCGTTTTTATTTCCATCAGAAAGGTTGTAACCCAGACCGGGGATAATTTTGCATCCCACGTGTCTTTTAGGTCTAATATCATCATTTGGTGTGGGCTTGATTTGTGTATATCATCTAAAATGGTTAGTATAATTAAAAGAATAAATCAAAACCTTACATAAACGATACCTGACCGGGAGTTCTTCCTTTTAGAAGTAGTACTTCTTCAAATGAACAACATTCCAATTTGATGGGAGTACGTTATCGTCCATTGTTTCTAACTCATATGCACCCTTTCCAGCAGTACCTCGAATCCTGTAAGGCCCTTCCCAATTTGGACTCAATTTTCCTACATTGGCTATTTTTGATGATTGAAAAACATTTTTGAGTATGAATTACCCAATCTTGAAGTATCTAAGATGAGCTTTCCAATTGTAATATCACTCAATAATTTGTTTCTGCGTTGCTGTCCTTATTAGAGTCGCTTCACTCCTTTCTTCAAGAAAATCGAAGTTTATTAGCATCTCTTCCTCATTTGATTATTCATTTGCTTAGGTATATCTTGTACTCAGTTCACCTATTTCGACTGCGATTAAGGCTTCCGCACCATACACAAGTGAGAATGGAGTTTCTCCCGTACCTATTTTCGTTGTCCTCCGGTAAGCCCATAAGACTCGTGGTAACACTTCTGGCCACTTACCTTTTGACTCCTATAATCTTTTCTTCAAGTTATTAATAATAACCTTGTTTGTTGATTCAGCTTGTCCATTAGCCACAAGATGATAAGATGTTGAAGCTATCCTTTTAATATGCCAACTCTGAAAGAATTCTGTGATTTTCGCACCTATGAATTGCAGGCCGTTGTCACATACTAATTTTTTTGGAACTCCAAACCGACATATGATGTTTCCCCAAATGATGTCCCTGACTTCTTTTTTCGCACCTGCTTGGAGGCACCTACTTCTACCCACTTGGTAAAATAATCTGTTAGTAATAATAAAAATCGTACCTTTCCTTTGGCTTGTGGTAGTGGACCCATGATATCCACCCCCCACTTCATAAAAGGCCATGGTGCAATAACCAGATGTAATAACTCCACTGGGCGATGCATGTTGTTTCCATACCGTTGGCATTTGTCACACTTGGCCACAAAACTTTTCGCATCTTCTTCCATTTTTGGCCAATAATATCCTGCTCTAATTAGAGTTTTTACCAAGGATCTTCCTCCTGCATGATTTTCACAGTGTCCCTCATGTACCTCTCTCATCACATACTCTGTTTGAGAAGGTCCAGGACATCTTGCTAAAGGTCCACCGAACATCTTTCGATATAGGTTGCCACGATCCAAACAATAACGGGCAGCCTTTCGTCGAAGTGACTGAGCCATTTTCTTATCTTCAGGTAGAATCCCGTGCTGCAAAAAAATTAAAGATCTTGTTTCTTCAATCCCAAGTTAAATTATTGAAATTTACCTCATTTTTGACCTGATGGAGCACCGAATGAAACAAATGTATTACGGAAGCATTTTCTTCATTTGTCACTTCTGTAATGGATGCGAGATTAGCCAACACGTCTGCTTCAGCATTTTCCTCCCTAGGTATTTGCACGATTTTCCAAGATCTGAATTGCTTGACTAAATCTCGTGCCTTTTCCAAATATTGCTGCATCCTCGCCTTTCTAGCTTTATAAGTCCCCTATATTTGATTAACTACAAGCTGGGAGTCACTTTTGATTATGATCTGCACTATTCCTAGCTCTCGTGCCAATTCCAGACCAACAATTACAACTTCATATTTCGCTTCATTGTTAGTAATGGGATATCACTTTATTGTCTGCCTTATGGTTTCACTTGAAGGTGGGATTAGAATAATGCCTAAACCCGCTCTTTTAACATTTGAAGAGCCATCGGTAAATAGTGTCCAGGTACCTAGATTAGACCCGTTGAATACTTGCAGTTCCTTTTCTGCTTTTGGTACTATCCCTGGGCTGAAGTCCACCATAAAATCTACTAAAACTTGTGATTTATCGCAGTTCAAGGTTGATATGAGATATCATATTGACAGAAATCTATAGCCCACTTGACTAATCTACCTGATAGTTCTTGCTTATGGAATATATTTCTTAAGGGGTAAGCGGTCACTACTGAGATAGGGTGACATTGAAAATAAGACCTTAACTTTCTAGATGCCATGATTAGTGCTAAATCATGTTTCTCTAAATGAGGATATCGAGTTTCAGCATCCAATAAAGATTTGCTAACATAATGAATTGGATATTGTTTACCTTTTTCTTCTCGTACTAACACTTACCGCTATTTCTAACACAACGAGATAGAGGAGTAGCCTTTCTCCATCCTTCGGCTTAGCCAGCAACAGTGGGTTTGACAAGTATGATTTTAGATTTTTGAGTGCTTGTTGACATTCCTCAGTCTACTCAAGTTGTCTTTGCTTTTTCAACACTAAAAAGAACATAAAGCTCTTCTCCGAAGATTTAGAAATATATCTTCCCAATGCTGCTATCCTACCTGTCAACCTCTGGACCTCATTTTTGCTCATGAGTATGTCTAGTATTTCTTCAATAGCTTTGATCTGTGCAGGGTGTACTTCTATTCCTCGGTTAGAAACAAGGAAACCTAAAAAACTTACCTGAAAGACACGCCAAATGCACACTTTTTGGGATTTAAGTTCATATTGAATTTGCGGAGAATCTGAAATGTATCTGACAAATGTTGGATGTGATCCTCCGCCTCTGTTGATTTGACTAGCATGTCATCGATGTAGACTTCCATAGTTTATCTTTCAACAAGGTTAGAAACATGATAAAATATTTGGGTCTTCATTATAAAAAAATACATACATTCCCTAATGATTGCATGTTATTTTTAAAAGATAATACAAAGGCCGATAATTGCTCTGTTTGTGGGGCTTCTCGATGGAAAGTTGTTGATTCTTCCTTGACTAATACAAGCTCTAAAATCCCAACAAAGGTTTTAAGGTACTTTCCTTTAAAGCCTAAGCTTTAGAGGATATTCATGTGTCCTGAAACAACTATTGCAATGAGATGGTATGCTAATGAATGACCCAATGATGGGAATATGAGGTATCCTGCTGATGGAGAAGCTCGGAAGGATTTTGATTCTCTACACCCAGACTTCTCCAGAGATCCATGTAATGTTAGGTTGGGTCTTTCAAGTGATGGTTTCAACCCATTCGGAACATGATCATTTCTCATAGCACGTGGCTAGTCATGTTAATGAACTATAATTTATCACCATGGATTTGCATGAAGCCAGAATATATCATATTGTGAATAATCATGCAGGTCCTTCATCTCCAGAAAATGATATACATGTGTATCTACAACCATTAATTGAAGAATTGAAGGAACTTTGGGAAATTGGGATAGGAACATATGATGTTGAGACAAAGCTAACATTCCAAATGCGTACAGCCTCATTGTGGACAGTTAGTGATTTTCCCGCATTACCAATGCTTTGAGTGAGTGATAATTTTTTTACCAATATTTTATAATTACTCTTGTTTATAATACTAATCTTTTTAATATATTGGTTTTTTCTAATACCAATATTTTTATGTATTTTTATTCTGATGTTTCAATTTCGTCGGATGTTGGATCTTATGATATTGTTGCACTTGTTGATAGCAACCGGTCGAGGCTTGAATTGATATAGAATTGAGGTACTGATAACATTTATAACACTTGTCATGTTTCATTCTTGTCGTGCTATAATACTTGTAGTTTGAGATCAGTATTCAAGTGTTTGCTCTCAAATTCATCAAACTAAAGCATTTTAATGATCCAATTTAGTAGAGATCTCTGTCCATTTTGTAGCCACTCTCTGAATTTGTGTAACATTTGATTGCCAAAGGTATACTGCTAAATACTTGTGTATTCCAATTCCATTGCATGTGATAGCCTCCTGTGCATATACAGTTTCCATTCCATTGATGTTCCTAATCGAGGTGTAGAAAAGTGGCTATTTGCTGTATCCAGCACTGTCCAACATGTCTATTGTCTATGTGTGATACTTGTTTGTACACTTATGAGTCCAAAATTTATGAGAAATGAACATGTCTATTGCATGCACGTTATTTTCTTGATTGACTGTGTCTTCAAAGTGATCTCATAACTCTAATATGATTCCTCTTAAGTCAATACTGTGATCTTGGCTGCTTCTGTACTTTGATAGTGAATTACAACATCCCATTTGTTCACAACTATTGAGTTATTGTGTTTTTGAACCTTTAAAGGGTTTATGTTCAAATACTTCTTGGATCTCATGCGTGTCTAATTTTGAACAGATGAAAGTGGATCATGAATCATGAAGGCGCTCAAGTAAAAATAAAAAATTAACAAAATGCATTGCAGCTGGATTGATTGCATCTTTGCGAAACCTAAAGGTTTCGTCATTGAAAACAAATAGATTTATTAAAGCTCCAAGGTCACTGCCTCTGCATTCTACTTCTACACCAACACAAACAGTACATGAGCAAGTGCAATAAATGCCACTGAACTCTACACCTCTTACATCACAAGCAGTGTGAGAACAATTGCATCATTCTACTTCTACAGGTGGATCGCTGCCTCTGCATTCTACTTCTACACCAGCACAAACAGTACATGAGTAAGTGCAACAAATGCCACTGAACTCTACCTCTTTTGCATCACAAGCAGTACATAAATAATTTCAACAACTACCACTAGATCCCACCACTCGTACTTCACAAACGGTACACGAACAAGTTGAGGATTCTTCCAATCATGAAACAAACGAACAATCCGAGGAACAAGGCAAGAACATATAGATTTCAATTGTCAAATTCACTAACGTAATGACTTTTGGTGAATATTATTACTTATTATTAATGTAGGTCCTTTTGCCGAAAAATCGAAAAGAAGAAAAACTCATATGCAAAGTGTTCATGGTAGTAAAGAACGTAAGTAAATTGTGCTAAATGAGAACAATCAACCCATAGGTCCTACTGATGATGCTGTTGATTAATCTAATCATTGTTTGATCTTTGTCCCTTTGAATGTGTTTATTTATGTGAGTGATTCTCATGTTGGGTAATCGATTTTGGTTTCAAATAGAAAGCAATAAAAGACAAATAAAATCTGGATTTGGGATACATCAATGTTCCAATCTGGAGTCTATTAGTGCCAAAGTTTTGATTTTTTTCATCAGCCAAAAGAATTGGTTACTATATTGTATTCAAGAAAGGTGCATCTTCTCTTTCACAAATTTACCTTTCTGTTGTAGGTAGATTATGGAGTTAAAATGACCACAAGGTTTCTATGTATCAAAAAGTTTTAGTTGGTCTACATCTAACTTTACTTATATGACTTTGACTTCAAGATTGAGTATATGTACTTAAAACAAATATATCTTGCGAATAATTCAATGGGCAATATCATGTATCCTTTTTTGTAGCAAATTCAACTTTGTCGCAGAAAATGTCCGAAATCAACAATGAGAATAGCAAAAAGTTCAGATATCCACACACTGCTGGCAAAAAAGGTTTTGCTATAATATGCGTGGTATGATATTTTTTTCTTATTATTCATTTAAATAAGAACCTGCTAACTTTAATCTGAACTATTTTATACTACTTTTTATGTAACCAGGAAAAAAAGAAAGAGACTTATGAACCTCTATCGAGTAAGGACATATTTGTGGCTACAAGAAAAAGAAAGCCTGGTCGAGTATACAAAGCCTCGTACGCGGATACTCTTAATAAAATTGTACGAGTTACTAATTAAAGTTTGTTGATATCATCTGTTTGTTCTTAGTTATTGACTCAATTTTATATACTTTCTAATTTAAAATTGACTCATTTTTGGTCTTATAGACTGAAAGGAAAAGAATACAATCAATACAAGAAAGTGAATATTACAGTCAATCAGTTGACATGTTTGCATCAGTCATGGGACCTAAGCATCCTGGTCACCTAAGATTGTATGGAAGTGGGGTTACCAAGACTACCTTAAAAAGAAAAGTGGGGATATTTTGGAGCCTCTTTAAGTTCTACTGATGAGATGATGCAGCAAAAATTGGAGGAAATGGAAGAAAGGATGCAGCAAAGAATGCAGGAAAAATTCAACGCACAAAAAGATGTCATGGAACTACAAGTTGCTGTTAACATCATTTCAAAACTTAAGCGTCTGAATCCAGATTTACGGGTTGATCCCAACATGCTAGCTTTCAATGCTCATTCACCTGGAGAAGGTTCCTCTGCACAACAAGTTATTGTGCAACTAATCAATCGTCTATCTACTGGAGTGATAATCAAGGTTAGTACGTACTCCAAATGTTACACCCCCTCTTTTCTTTATTTCTTTCTTTATTTCTTTCTTCTTCTCCTTCTGCTTCTTTTCTATCACTGCTCTCTCTCTATGTTCTATTTTTTAGAGGGAAGTTAGTAAGATTCCAAATTCTAATTAGTCTAGTCATTTTTAACTTTGCCTTCGGCCCTTTGTCTTTGCAAAATTCTATGGTTGCCTCGACGACTCTTAGTTATTGTATGGTTCTTTGTGTGTTGTTCTGGATATTATATCTTTCCTGTTTCTTGTACCAAGAAAGAAAATTCCAGCTCTATTGCTGGATTATTGTCCCTTGTTTACGTGTTGTTGTTTTGACTTTAATATGATATTGGTTGCTAGCCAATTCTATAGTTCTTTGGGTTCCTGATTATTGTGTATATGGATCTGGCTAAATTCTTCAGATTATTGGATGTGTGACTACGTGAGTACCTTCATTCAAAGTTGATTGATTATGTAATGTTTGGTGCATAAGCACATGTCGCGCCCTAAACCTGGGAGCGTGGCTGGCACCCGGTGCCGTACTAGCCCGAGTGAACCACTTTATAACTCATTTATTTTTATTCTGTCACTATCATGGGACCACATGGCCAGAACTCATAATGTACAACTGTAAGTGGGCAAACACTGCATTAATGAACCATCGTTCTTTATAATAATAATACATATGGGCCGTCAAGGCCTCTACCATCTTGTACAAAATAAACCTTAGTCTACAAAGTCTCTAAGATTATTAGACATCAATGGGAAAGGGTACCGGCCTACCCATAAGTTTGTAGAAAAACTCTCACACGATAACTTATAGACTCAGTTGCACTCCGAATGAGGTGGAGTCTTACCAATCCTTCGTTGAAGCCAATCTCGTCTACTATGAGGGCTTGTCAGACTGATTATTTATACCTGCAGGCATGAATGCAGCGTCCCCAACAAAAGTACGTCAGTACGAATAATCTACTGAGTATATAAGGCAGAACTAAACATAATAGTAAGTCAACATTAATTAAAGACATATAAGAGTAAACCTGAATCTCTGAAGTGCCACCGTATATGCATCTTATCATGCTTATATATATATAATGCTTCTCTTTTAGGCTATTATTCTTGTCTTATGATGCCTGACTGCCCAACTGATCAGTGGTAATTGCCCGACCGGCCGTCGTACGGTAGTAAATGTATGACTGTCCGACCGGCGGTAGATAATGATACATAACTGTCCAACCGGTGGGAATTGCCTGACCGGCCTTAGCGCGGTGGTAAATGTATGACTACCCGACCAGCCGTACCACGGTGGTAGATGAATATGCATGACTGTCCGACCGGCCGTAGTACAGTGGTAGATGCATGAAGGTGCATGTATCACTATATTATAAACATTAATATCTTTATCATACGCCTTAATATGGAACTCGATACATACTTAGACATGCTTGAATATGACTTTACGGGAATGAATAACATAGACATCCTTAACTGCTAAGAGTAGAACCACTTATGGAACATCATTACGTTTATTTACTTGGATCATGCCAAAAGAAATAAGGGATAGCCTTAACATACCTGAGACGATTCGCTTGATAATCCCTCTAACACACGTCTTTTGCGAAAAATATCTACGGTGGATCGAAGTAGAGAAAAAAATCAGTATGATATTCTTGAGAAAAATTGTATCGTGCTCTCGTAAAATTGAGAAGACTATGTTAAACGAGTATAATAGGCTTGTTATTGCTTCATATATATGAATAGTTGCGAAAGAAAAATTGATAAACCAAAAGATATAAACTATACTTGGTTTTCTAAATCTTTTCATGCTATTTGATGTTGAAAACGAAAATGGTTCTGTTGCTTACTATAAGAAAGAGAGATCACTAAAATGCCATACAATTGCTTTGTCTCATTGAAAGCGTTCTTAACCAAAAAATGAGATAAGATGCACATATCCTTAAGTCTTGCCACCTAAATACACTTTAATGCTTAGTAAGCATGTTTATTCCCAAAGTGTGACACCACCTCCTTCATACATATTAGTCATACTTTACTTTAATTGTCTTGGTCCCACCTGGACAAGACAATTCTTATACTTATCCACTAATTATCTGTGTAATTAAGAATTATCTCAAATTACTTAAAATGATACTAACTTTTAACACACTTTACACACCTTATTGTAATATACATTACTATGGTCATGTAGTACCATATAATATCAATACATACACTATTGTTTTCTTAAAATATCCATGTAAAATACATATATTTTCTCAACTTCTACTTTTCCTAATATTATATTATGAGTACACATTTTAGTACGCTTTATTCTTAAAATGGTAAAAAGATAGCCTTCTTTTCTTCTGAGAAAATAATTTCTATCTTTACAATAAAGAAAATCTCATAAACTTTCTCATATCATGTGTATAATTTAAAATATATTCGAAAGTAGTAACATTAATAACTATATAAAATCATATTTTTCATACCTTTTGTTTTACAAAAAATATTCCACTCCAAATACCATATTAAATGTATATAACGGTACTAATATTGTTAAACTTACGGGGTCTTAGAATAACAAAGTCACAAATCCTTTGTAACCTCATGAATGGTCTTAATCTCTTCAAGCTCATATGGATTACTACGACTCATCCTAATATTAAAGTACGTGATCTAACATCCTTCCCCCCTTTAGAACATTCGTCCTCGAATGTTAACTCTTAGAGATTTACAAAATTTTGACAAGTGTCTCCTCTGTAAATTAAACTAAAACCCAAACTATATCTGAAGTCTCCACTATTCACAATCTTTTGTACTTGAGTATATCGTATCTTATTCACCTTTACTTTACTTACCTTTTAATCTCGCATCGTATCTTCTGCTTCTTTCATAACCTCCTCCCACATAAGTAGAAACTACATCTACCCCTTAAAGCTCTGATGTGATACATGTACCTCTGGTGCATACAAAATCTGGTGAAAGCTTCATACTGACTTCTTACGACTCAGATCTATGACACGATTTGGTAACAAAATAAGGGTAACATTTCCTAAACACCCGATAGCCTCTCAATTATAAATATGGCGCACAACACACACATAAGTGAGACTCTACTAGGCACGGCTTTGTAGACTCCCTAGGACACGACCTGCTCTGATACCACTTTGTCACGCCCTAAACTTGGGGAGGCGTGGCTGGCATCTGGTGCCGTATTAGTCCGAGAGAACCACTCTGTAACTCATTTATTTTTATTCTGTAACTATAATGGGCCCACATGACCACAACTCATAATGTACAACTGTAAGTGGGCAAACACTGTATTGATGAACCATCGTTCTTAAAAATAATAATACATATAGGCCGTCAAGGCCGTTGCTATGTTGTACAAAATAAACCTTAGTCTATAAAGCCTCTAAGATTATTTGACATCAAAAGGGATAGGGTACTAGCCTACCCTTAAATCTGTAGCAAAACTCTGACACGATGACTCTCCGAATGAGGTGGAATCTTACTGTTCCTTCATTGAAGCCAATCTCGTCTACTAGGAGGGCTCGTCAAACTGATTAACTATACCTGCAGGCATGAATGCAGCGTCCCCAAGAGAAGTACGTCAGTACGAATAATGTATTGAGTATGTAAGTCGGAACTAAACATAACAGTAAGTCAACATTAATTAAAGACATATAAAAGTCAACCTAAATCTCTGAAGTGCCACATATATATGCATACTTATCATGCTTATATATATATATATATATATATATATATATATATATATATATATGACCTATATATATATATATATATATATATATATATATATATATATATATATATATATATATATATATATCTCCTTTAGGCTATTATCCATGTCTTATGATGCCTGACAGCTTAAATGATTAGTGGTAATTGCCCGACCGGCCATCGCACGGTGGTAATTGTATGACTGCCCGATCGGTGGTAAATAATAATACATAACTGCCCAATCGGTGGTAACTGCCTAACCGGCCGTAGCGCGATGGTAAATGCATGACTGCCCGACCGGCCGTAGCATGATGATAAATGAATATGCATGACTGCCCGACCGGCTGTAGCACGGTGGTAGATGCATGAAGATGCATGTATAACTATATTATAAACATTAACATCCTTATCATACGCCTCAATAGGGAACTAAATACATACTTATACATGCTTGAATATCACTTTACCGGAATGAATAACACAGACATCCTTAACTGCTAAGCATAGAACCACTTATGGAACATCATTACGTTTACGTATCGTTACTTGGATCATGCCAAAAGAATGAAGGGATAGCCTTAACATACTTGAGCCGATTCTCTTGGCAATCCCTCTAACACACGTCTTTTGCGAAAAACATGTAACGGCGCATCAAAGTAGGGAAAAAATTGGTATAATATTCTTGAGAAAGATTGTACCGTGCTCTCATAGAATTAACGACTATGTTAAACGAGTATAGTAGGCTTGTTGTTGCTTGTCTTGGACGTCGTTTTTTGTGCATCATGTCCATATATGTGAATAGTTGCAGAAGAAAAATTGATAAATCAAAAGATAAAACTATACTTGGTTTTCTAAATCTTTTCATGCTATTTGATGTTGCAAACGAAAATGGTTCTGTTGCTTACTATAAGAAAGAGAGATCACGAAAATGCCATACAATTGCTTTGTCTCATTGAAAGCGTTCTTGTGATGACCAAAAAGGTTATCACTTGCTTTTAGATTGAATTCTGTATTTTGAGGCCTTAAAAACCTTTTTTAGCCCTGCCTCGATTTGCGTGCACAGTCTAGGCGCTTAGCCGGAAAGCTTAAATGAGAAAATTGGTGAAAATGATAAATTTTGACTATAAAATGAATTAATTTGACTTCTGTCAACGTTTTGGGTAAACGGACCCGGAACAATAATTTGACGGTTCCGGAGGGTCCGTAAGAAAAGAAGGGACTTGGGCGTATGCCCGGAAATTCCGAGGTCCCAAGCCCGAGAAATAAATTGTTAAAGAAAATTATTTTCTAAAATTATTTAAAGGATTTAGAAATGAATTTTTATCAGAACATGTTGGTATCGGGCCCGTATTTGGTTCCGACGCCCGGTACAGGTCTTATACGTGGCTTAAGATAATTTTGTGATGTTTGGTAAGAAACGGAATCCGTTTGATGTGATTCAGACCTAAATTGCAAAATTTGATGCTTTAAGAAGTTTTATATAATTCATTGATTTTGAGGTTTAATCCGATGTACGTGATGACATTTTGGCGATTTGATCGCATGGATAAGTTCCTATGATGTTATTGAGTTAGTATGTATGTTTGGTTAGGAGCCCTGAGGGCTTGGGTGAGTTGCGGATGTGTTTCGGAAAGTTTTAAACTATTAAAAAGTTGCAGGTTTTTAGCTGTTGGGATTCTGATTTTTCCTTCTTCGCGTTCGCGGGAAGACCCTCGCGAACGCGATGTGTTAATTTTTTCTGAAGGAAATTCCTTCTACGTGAACGCGTAACCCAGGTCGCGAACGTGAGGCATTGGGGGGTCTTCCCTTTGTGAATGCGGTCCTGGCCACGCGAACGCGGAGGCCTAATAGGCTTGACTCATCGTGAACTTGATGGGCCTATCGCAAACGCGATGAGTAAATTCGCCCAGTTATTTTAAAAGACCAAAACAGTAGCCATTACGGGATTACACCAAAAATTCATAACTTCTTCATTTCAACTCCAAATTGGGAAATTTTTGAAAGGGGATTTCACCACCAATTCTTAGGTATGTAATCTTAGACTCATTTTCTTCAATTTCCATTAACACCCATTAGATTTCTAGGCTTGAATCATGTTCTTAAGGGTAGAAAATTAGGGATTTGGGTAGAGCTAGGGCTTTTTGATTAATTGTGATTTAGACCTCGTTTTGGGGTCAAATTTTGGAACAATTATATATTCGGGCTTGTGGGTGAATGGGTGATCGGAATTTTGGTCCGAACCTCGTGTTTTGACCAAGCGAGCACGGGGTCAATTTTTTACTTTTTGGGAAGAATGATTGGAAAGCTATAATTAAGTATTGGAATTGGATTGTTGAGCATTTATTGATATTATTAAGTCGATTATGTACAGATACAATTGATTTGGAGCCGATTTTGAAAGGAAATGCGGTATTTGAGGATTGAGTTGGCCGTAGAAGTTCGAGGTAAGTGTTCGGTCTAACCTAAGCATGAGGGATTAGGAGTTGTGTCCTATTTGCTATTTGCTTCTTGTTGAGTACGACATATAGGCATGGTGAGGAGTATCTATACGTTGGTGTCGAGCATGACCGTGAGTCTTAAATTGAAATTTGTTATGTTCTTAAATGATACTACGGGTGCTTTAATTGATAATTCTCGAATTTGAGCAAGGATTGAGTTCATTTAGTGGAAAGTACTTACGATTGGGTATTGATAATAGTTGAGATGAGTAGAAGTTGAGTAAAGATTGGTTATAGCTTATTCTCCCTTGTCGGGACGTATTTACTTGCACTGTTGAATCCCTTGCCGGGATAGTGTAGTTATTGTTGGTCTCTTGCTGGGACACTTGATATGGATGTTGTTGATATTATAGATATATGGATCAGGTTGCACGCTGCAACAATACTATATATAGATTGGATTGCGCGCCGCAACAAATATTAAATATGGATCGGGTTGCATGCCGCAATAATACTATATATGGATCGGTTGCGCGCCGCAACAATACTATATGTATTGGATCGGGTTGCTCGCCGCAAAAATGCTATATTAGATCGGGTTGCACGCCGCAACGATGTTAAATGTTATATTGGATCGGGTTGCGCGCCGCAATAGTATTATTATTGTTTGGGTGTAGATTCTGAGCTATTTTCTCATATCTCTCTTTATCTCCTGCTGGATTTGACATTTTTCCCCATAGCATGTACCCCCTCCCATTTAAATTGTTTATTACTGTTATTTTTCGTTGTATACTATATAACTGCACAGGTTTATCTGGAGTCTGGTCCAACCCTTGTCACTACCTCGTCGGGGTTAGGCCAGGCACTTACCAGCACATGGGGTCGGTTGTGCTGATGCTACACTCTGCACTATGTGCAGATACCAGAGCAGCATTTGGACAGTAGCACTCGGGGAGCCAGCCATCAGACCATCCAGAGATCCCGAGATAGTCCTGCAGGCGTCCGCAGGCCCGACATTCTCTTCTATTTTATTATGTACTCTATTTTCTTTACATTTCGAGACAGATTGTATTTCTTTCAGACATTTGTTGTAGAAATCTTAGTCCGTCTGTGAATATTGTGACACCAGATTCCGTGTAGAGGAGTACATTGGTATTGTAGTACTGGCTTGGTTAGTTTCAGCTGTTTAAGTCTTCCGTTTATTTCTGTTTATCGTAAAGTTTAAATATGTTGATTACATGTTAACTCTAGTTGTTAAGAATGATTAAAATGAACGAGTTAGAATTTCTATATTTCGTGGCTTGCCTAGCTTCTACGAGTAGGTGCCATCACGACTCCCGAGGGTGGGATATACGGGTCGTGACAAGCTGGTATCAAAGCTCTAGGTTACATAGGTCTCACAATTCACGGACAAGCTTAGTAGAGTCTGAGGGATCGGTACGGAGACGTCTGTATTTATCTCCAGAGGATACAGAGTTAGGAAAAACTTCACATTTGTTCTTTCTTGTCGTGCGGTTTGGTTTCTCAATACTAATTGAATTTCTACTCTATTCTTTCGCAGATGGCGAGAACACGCGCTTCCTCATCTACCGACCAGCAGCCCGAGCCCCCAGCAGCAACTCCCACGAGGGGTAGAGGGCGAGGCCGAGGCCGTGCTAGAGGCCGAGGCAGGGGCAGAGCTCAGCCCAGAGCAGCAGCACCAGCGGCGGAGCCTCATGTTGATTTTGATGATAAGGTTTCAGCCCCAGTAGTTCCGGTAGGCCCAGCTCAGGTCCCAGAGGGGTTTATTGCTACCTCGGTTCTTCAGGATGCTATATTCCGTCTAGTAGGCCTTATGGAGAGTGTCACCCTGGAAGGCATGCTTCTTGTAGCACCAGCCGTCTCTTAGGCTGGAGGAGGAGCCCAGACTCCTGCTACTCGCACTCCAGAGCCGGTAGCTCCCCAGTTTCAGGCTTCAGCAGTTCAGCTGGGTATGGTAGCTCAGACCGGTGATGGAGCAGCTATGTCTGTCGATGCTTTGTGGAGATTGGACAGGTTCACCAAGCTCTTCACTACTACTTCCTGCGGTGCATCTACTGAGGATCCCCAGAATTATCTAGACAGCTGTCACGCGGTTCTTCAGAACATGGGGATAGTTGAGACCAACGGGGTAGATTTTGCCACATTTCGCATGTATGGATCCGCCAAGACTTGGTAGAGAGATTATTGCTTGGCTAGACCAGCCGGATCACTAGCCTTCACCTAGGAGCAGTTCACGCAGCTATATTTGGAGAAGTTTCTCCCTATCACATAGAAAGAGGCCTCTCGGAGGAAGTTTGAGCGTCTCCAGCAGGGTTCTATGACTGTCACCTAGTACGAGACCATATTCGTCGATTTGGCTCATCATGCTCTTATCATACTTCCCACCGAGAGAGAGAGGATGAGGAGGTTCATTGATGGATTCATTTAGCCGATTCATTTTTAGATGGCTAGAGAGACTGGGAGCGAGATATCTTTCCAGGAGGCGGCCAATGTGGCCCGGAGAGTTGAGATGGTTCTATCACAGGGGGGTGGTCATGGGGTAGATAAGAGACCCCGTCATTCAGGCAGATTCAGTGGTGCCTCATCTGGAGGCAGGGATTTGTATGGTAGAGCCCATCCTCCTAGGCCCTTTCAGTCAACACTTCAGGTTTCTCACGGTGCTTCAAGTAGCCGTGGTTCTCACACACAGTATTCTGATCAGCAGCCCTACAGTGCACCACAAGCTCCTATCAGTGCACCGCCACTCCAGAGTTTTCAGGTTGGTCATTCAGGTCGCCAAGGTCAATCTCAGTTTCCTCAGCCGCAACACTCAGGTGGATTCTATGAGTGTGGTGAGTATGGTCATATTTGGAGGGCTTGTCCGAGGTTGGTGGGTACTCAGTCGCAGCAACAGAGTTCCCGTGCTATGGTTCAGGCACCAAGTGTTCCACAGGCCGTTCAGCCAGCTAGAGGTGGGGGTAGAGGTGCTAGAGGTGGAGGTAGAGGTGCTAGAGGTGGAGCTTAGACTGCTAGAGGTGGAGGCCAGCCAGCTGCGGGCCATCCCAGAGAGGTAGTCCAGGGTGGTGGGGCCCAGCCCCGATGTTATGCTCTTCCAGCCATGCCTGAGGCCGAGGCTTCTGATACAGTTATCACAGGTACTGTCTAGTTTGTAATAGAGATGCTTCAGTGTTATTTGATCCAGGGTCTATATACTCGTATATGTCATCTTATTTTGCACCGTATCTAGTCATGCCTAGTGATTCTTTGAGTGTTCTTTTTTATGTGTCTACACCGGTAGGTGATTCTATTGTGGTAGATCGAGTCCATCATTCTTGTATTGTGGTGATTGGGGGTCTTGAGACTCGTGTAGATTTGTTGCTTTTGGACATGGTTGATTTCGATGTTATATTAGGGATGGACTGGTTATCACCTTACCACGCTATCTTGGACTGTCATGCAGAGACTGTGACTTTAGCCTTACTGGGTTTGCCTCATTTAGAGTGGAGGGGGACTCCTGGTCATTCTACCTGTAGTGTTATCTCTTATGTGAAGGCTCGGCGCATGGGCGAGAAGGGGTGTTTGGCCTATTTGACATATGTTTGTGATTCTAGTGTTGGAGTTCCTTCCATTGATTCTGTGCCCATTGTTCGTGAGTTCCCTGAGGTAATCCCTTCAACCTGCCGGGTATGCCGCCCGACAGGGATATTGATTGTTGCATTGAATTGGCTCCGGGCACTCAACCCATTTCTAACCGTATGGCCCTGCTTGAGTTGAAAGAGGTAAAGGAGCAGTTGGAATACTTGCTTGAGAAGGATTTCATTAGACCTAGTGTTTCGCCTTGGGGTGCGCCGGTGTTGTTTGTTTAGAAGAAGGATGGGTCGATGAGAATCTGTATTGGTTATCTGCAATTGAACAAGGTTACAATCAAGAATAAGTATCCGCTGCCGAGGATTGATGATTTGTTCGATCAGCTTCAGGGTGCCAAGATAATTTCAAAGATTGACTTGAGATCTGGCTACCATCAGTTGAGGATTAGGGCATCCGATGTCCCTAAGACAACTTTCCGCACTCGGTACGGGCATTATGAGTTCTTGGTGATGTCATTTGGGTTGATGAATACCCAGCAGCTTTTATGCATTTGATGAACCGAGTGTTCAGGCCTTATTTGGATTCGTTCGTGATAGTCTTCATTGATGATATATTGATATATTCCAGCAGACAGGCGGAGCACGAGCAGTACCTCAGAGTGGTTCTTCAGACTCTGGGGATAGTCAGTTATATGCTAAGTTCTCGAAGTGTGAGTTCTGGTTGAGTTCAATTTTATTTTTGGGTCATGTTGTATCAGTAGAGGGTATTCAGGTTGATCCGAAGAAGATTGAGGCAGTCAAGATTTGGCCTAGACCAGCATCAGCTATAGAGATTTGGAGTTCTTGGGATTGGCAGGCTACTATAGTCGGTTTGTAGAGGGGTTTTCATCTATTGCAGTCCCGATGACCAAGTTGACCCAGAAGGGTACACAATTCAGATGATCGGATGAGTGTGATACGAGCTTTCAGAAGCTCAAGACAGCTCTGACTACGGCACCGGTGTTGGTTTTGCCCATAGGTTCAAGGCTTTATACATATTATTGTGATGTATCTCGTATTGGACTTGGTGCAGTGTTGATACAGGATGGCAAAGTCATTGCCTATGCTTTGCGGCAGTTGAAGATTCATGAGAAGAACTATTCGGTTCATGATTTGGAGTTAGCAACCATTGTTCACGCGTTGAAGATTTAGAGGCATTATCTGTATGGCGTGGCATGTGAGGTGTTCACGGATCACAAGAGTCTTCAGTATTTGTTCAAGCAAAAGGAGTTGAATTTGAGGCAGATGAGGTGGTTGGAGTTGTTGAAAGACTATGATATCACCATCTTATATCATCCAGGAAAGGCCAATGTGGTGGCCGATGCTTTGAGTAGGAAGTCAGCCAGTATGGGCAGTCTCGCTTATATTCCAGTCGGTGAGAGACCACTTGCTTGGATGTTCAGGCCTTGGCCAATCAGTTCGTGAGGCTGGATGTTTCTGAGCCCAATCGTGTGTTAGCTTGCACGATCGCTCGTTCTTCTTTATTGGAGTGTATCCGTTATCGGTAGTATGATGATCCCATTTGTGTGTCCTTAGAGACACGGTGCAGCACGGAGGTGCCAAGTAGGTTACCTTAGGTGATGATGGAGTTTTGAGATTGTAGGGTCGAATTTGTGTGCCTAATGTAGATGGACTCCGAGAGTTGATTTTAGAGGAGGCCCATTGCTACAGGTACTCTATTCATCCGGGCACCGCGAAGATGTATCAGGATTTGTGGCAGCATTATTGGTGGCGGAGAATGAAGAAGGATATCATTGCATATGTTTCTCGGTGTTTGAGTTGTCAGCAGGTTAAGTACGAGAATCATAGTCCCGGTGGTTCATTTCATAGGATTGAGCTTCCCTAGTGGAAGTGGGAGCGGATCACTATGGAATTCGGTGTTGGACTTCCGTAGACTCGGAAGAAGTTCGATGCAGTATGGGTCATTGTTGATAGGCTAACCAAGTCAACACATTTCATTCATGTGGCAGTCTCCTATTCTTCTGAGAGGTTAGCTGAGATCTATATCTGGGAGATTGTACTCCTTCATGGTGTGCCCGTGTCTATCATTTCGGGCCGAGGTACGCATTTTACCTCGCGTTTTTGGAGAGCAGTTCAGCGAGAGTTTGGCACACGGGTTGAGTTGAGCACAACGTTCCATCCTCAGACGGACGGGTAGTCCGAGCAGACTATTTATATTTTGGAGGATATCTCCGAGCTTGTGTTATTGACTTTGGAGGCTCGTGGGATCAATGTTTGCCTTTAGCGGAGTTTGCCTACAACAATAGCTACCAATCGAGTATCCAGATGACTCCTTATGAGGCTTTATATGGTAGGCGTCATCGGTCTCCGGTAGGATGGTTTGAGCTGGGGGAGGCTTAGTTGTTGGGTACGGATCTGGTTCAGGATGCCTTGGACAAGGTCAGGATCATTCAGGATAGGCTTCGTACAGCTCAGTCCAGGCAAAAGAGTTATGCTGACCGCAAGGTTCGAGATTTAGCTTTCATGGTCGGTGAGTATTTCTTCGAGTGTCGCTTATGAAGGGCGTGATGAGATTTGGGAAGAAGGGCAAGCTTAGCCCTAGGTTCATTGGTCCGTTTGAGATTCTTTATCGAGTGGGAGAGGTGGCTTATAGACTTGCATTGCCACTGAGCTTATCAGTCGTGCATCCAATGTTTCATGTGTCCATGCTTCGGAAGTATCACGGCGATCCATCCCATGTGTTACATTTTTCCAATTGGACAAGGACTTGTCTTATGAGGAGGAGCCGATAGCTATCCTAGACCGGCAGGTTCATCAGTTGAGATCGAAGAATTTTCCCTCTATTCGTTTTCAGTGGAGAGGTCAGCCTCCCGAGGCATCGACCTGGGAGTCTGAGTCCGATATGCGGAGCCGTTATCCCCATATTTTCCCCGACTCAGGTACTTCCTTCTTATGTCCGTTCGAGGACGAACGGTTGTTTTAGAGGTGGAGAATGTGATGACCCAAAAGGTCATCACTTGCTTTTAAATTGAATTATGTGTTCCAAGGCGTTAAAAACCTCTTTTAGCCTCGCCTCAATTTGCGTGCACAGTCCGGCGCGTAGTCGAAAAGCTTAAATGAGAAAATATGTGAAAAATGATAAATTTTGACTATAAAATAAATTAATTTGACTTCGGTCAATGTTTTGGGTAAACGGATCCGGACCCATGATTTGACGGTCTCGGACAGTCCGTAGGAATATATGGGACTTGGGTGTATGCCCGGATCGAATTCCGAGGTCCCAAGCCCGAGAAAAGAATTTTTAAAGAAAATTGTTTTCTGAAATTGTTTAAAGGATTTGGAAATGAATTTTTATCAGAACATGTTGGTATCGGGCCTGTATTTTGGTTCCGGCACCCGGTACAGGTCTTATATGTGGTTTAAGATAATTCTGTGATGTTTGGTAAGAAACGGAATCCATTTGACGTGATTCGGACCTAAATTGCAAAAATTGATGCTTTAAGAAGTTTGAAATAATTCATTGATTTTGAGGTTTAATCCGATGTATATGATGATATTTCGGCGATTTGATCACACGGATAAGTTCGTATGATGTTATTGAGTTAGTAAGTAAGTTTGGTTAGGAGCCCCGAGGGCTCGGGTGAGTTTCAGAATGTTTTAAACTATTAAAAAGTTGTAGGTTTTCAGCTGTTGGGATTCTGATTTTTCCTTCTTCGCCTTCGCGGGAAGACCGCCTTCGCGGGAAGACCCCCGCGAACACGATGTGTTAATTTTTGCTGAAGGAAATTCCTTCTACGCGAACGCGTAACCCAGGTCGCGAACGTGAGGCGTTGGGGGTTCTTCCCTTCGCGAACGCGGTCCTGGCCACGCGAACGCGAAGCCTAATAGCCTGGGCAGGGGGAGGGGTACTATACCTTATGCGAACGCGACCCCTTGGACGCGAACAGGAGGGCTCGATGAGCTTCTTCTCCGCGAACACGAGCACGCCTACACGAACGCGATGGGCCTGTCGCAAACGCGATGAGTAAATTCGCCCAATTATTTTAAAAGACCAAAATAGTAGCCATTACGAGATTACACCAAAAATTCATAACTCTTCATTTCAACTCAAAATTGGGCGATTTTTGAAAGGGGATTTCACCACCAATTCATAGGTATGTAATCTTAGACTCATTTTCTTCGATTTCCATTAACACCCATTAGATTTCTCGGCGTAAACCATGTTCTTAAGAGTAGAAAATTAGGGATTTGGGTAGAGTTAGGGTTTTTTGATTAATTGTTATTTAGACCTCGTTTTGGGGTCAAATTTTGGAACTAATTATATATTCGGGCTCGTGGGTGAATGAGTGATCGGATTTTTGGTATGAACCTCGTGTTTTGACCAAGCGAGCACGGGGTCAATTTTTGACTTTTTGGGAAGAATGATTGGAAAGCTATAATTAAGTAATGGAATTGGATTATTGAGCATTTATTGATATTATTAAGTTGATTATGTATAGATAAAATTGATTTGGAGCCGAATTCGAAAGGAACGGCGGTATTTGAGGATTGAGTTGGTTGTGGAAGTTCGAGGTAAGTGTTCGGTCAAACCTTAGCTTGAGGGATTAGGAGTTGTGTCCTATTTGCTATTTGCTTCCTGTTGAGTACGACGTATAGGC
Organism: Nicotiana attenuata; assembly: GCF_001879085.1. Taxonomy (NCBI): domain Eukaryota; kingdom Viridiplantae; phylum Streptophyta; class Magnoliopsida; order Solanales; family Solanaceae; genus Nicotiana; species Nicotiana attenuata. The sequence continues at coordinate 63,736,960 of NC_031995.1, read as the reverse complement.
ATGCTGACGAGTATCTATACGTTTGAAATTTGTTATGTTCTTAAATGATACTACGGGTGCTTTAATTGATGATTCTCGAATTTGAGCAAGGATTGAGTTCATTTAGTGGAAATTACTTATGATTGGGTATTGGTAATAGTTGAGATGAGTAGCAGTTGAGTTAAGATTGGCTATAGCTGATTCTCCCTTGTCGGGACGTATTTACTTGTATTGTTGAATCCCTTGCCAGGATAGTGTAGTTGTTGTTGGTCTCTTGCTAGGACAGTTGATATGGTTGTTGTTGATATTATAGATATATGGATCGGGTTGCACGCCACAACAATACTATATATGGTCGGGTTGCGCGCCGAAACAAATAATAAATATGGATCGGGTTGCACGCTGCAACAACACTATATATGGATCGGGTTGCACGCCACAACAAATATTAAATATGGATCGGGTTGCACGCCGCAACAATACTATATGTATTGGATCGGGTTGCACGCCGCAACAATGCTATATTGGATCGGGTTGCACGCCGCAACGGTGTTAAATAATATATTGGATCGGGTTGCGCGCCGCAACAGTATTATTATTGTTTGGGTGTAGATTCTGAGTTGTTCTCTCATATCTCTCTTTATCTCATGCTAGATTTGACATTTTTCCCCGTTTCATGTACCCCCTCCCATTTAAATTGTTTATTCCTGTTATTTTCCGCTGTATACTATATAACTGCACAGGTTTATCTGGAGTATGGTCCTAGCCTCATCAATACCTCGCCGGCGTTAGGCCAGACACTTACCAGCACATGGGGTCGGTTGTGCTGATGCTACACTCTGCACTATGTGCAGATACCGGAGCAGCATTTGGACAGTAGCACTCGGGGAGCCAGCCATCAGACCATCCAGAGATCTCGAGGTAGTCCTGCAGGCGTCCGCATGCCCGACGTTCTCTTCTATTTCATTATGTACTCTGTTTTTATTAGATTTCGAGACAGATTGTATTTCTTCCAGACATTTGTTGTAGAAATCTTAGTCCGTCCGTGAATATTGTGACACCAGATTTCGAGTAGAGGAGTACATTGGCATTGTAGTACTGGCTTGGTTATTTTCAGTTGTTTAAGTCTTCCTCTTATTTCTGTTTATCGTAAATTTTAAATATGTTGATTACAAGTGAACTCTAGTTGTTAAGAAGGATTAAAATGAAAAAATTAGAATTTCTATATTTCGTGGCTTGCCTAGCTTCTACGAGTAGGCGCCATTACGACTCCCGAGGGTGGGATATCCGGGTCGTGACAGTTCTTAACCAAAAATGAGATAAGATGTGCATTCTTGCCACCTAAATACACTTTAATGCTTAGTAAGCTATTCTCAAAATGTGACACCACCTCTTTCATACACATTAGCCATACTTTACTTTAATTGTCTTAGGTCCCACGTGGACAAGACAATTCTTATACTTATCCACCAATTATTCGGGTAATTAAAAATTATCTTAAATTACTTATAATACTACTCACATTTAACACACTTTATACACCTTACTATAATATACATTACTATCATGGTCGTATAGAACCATATAAAATCAATACATACACTATTATTTCCTTAAAATATCCATGTAAAAATACATATATTTTTCCAACTTCTACTTTTCCTAATATCATAAAAAGAGTACACATTTTAGTACGCTTAATTCTTAAAATGGTAAAAAGATAGCCTTCTTTTCTTGTGAGAAAATAATTTCTATCTTTACAATAAAAAAATCTCATAAACTTTCTCATATTATGTGTAGTTTAAAACATATTCGAAAGTAGTAATATTAATAACTATATAAAATCATATTTTTCAATCCTTTTTTTTTCACAAAAAAATATTCCACTTCAAATACCATATCAAATATATATAACGGTATTAATGTTGTTAAACTTACGGGGTCTTAAAATAACATAGTCACAAATCCTTTATAACCTCATGAATGGTCTTAGTTTCTTCAAGCTCATATGGATTACTACGGCTCAGCCTAATATTATAGTACGGAATGTAACATCACAGTAGAGTTTAACAATATAGAAGTGCTTGCTAATGTTATTGAGTTGGGTATGTGAACACATGAAGAAATGAACTGAAGTAAAGTTTGTTTGATGTGAAGTTATCTTTCTGTGAAAATACTGTATTAACCTATATATAGAGTGATTCTTGAACATTCTAACATATACTTACGGCATTCTCTTGACTTTAATTGGCTTGTACTACTAAATTAGTTTCTAAGAGGTTTTTAAGGAAGGAATGATTATTTATTGGTTCAAGTGAGGAGTTAGAGAAAGGTCGACAAGCTTTAAATAAATTATACACATACATGAACAATAGTCCGGTCAAGAGAACATGTTAGAATGTCCAAGAATGATAGAAAGGCATGTAGGAGAGATATCTGGTTTGAGTTTGAGATAAACGAGGCAACTTCAGTAACTAATTGCTGAGATAAAAATTTAGTTTGAGAATGTTCAAAAGAATAACTAGCTAGCTAGTTTCTTGCTATCTATAACCAAGATTGTGAAGCATCTTTTAGTCAAAGGAGAAAAGCTCCTAGCCTCTGATTCTTTTGCAGCTGTTGGCTGTCGCTACTCGTTGCTGCATTGCTTGACAATCGATAAGTGGCTTACTTTTCTAAGATGCTTCTTACACCAAGCAACCCAATCATTAAACAAAATGACCGTATATATCTAAATAACTTATCCCTACACGGTTATTTGGATGTTGAAAAACTTGAGATTATTGTTGTATATTGCTTTTGGATCAATTATTCTACTAAAAAGCATTCACTATGACATGCATATGCTAAAGTTTTATTATCTGGAAAAGAGATTTGCTTTTCCTTTTAGGTAGATTTCATGTGTTCTTCAGTGGTATCCTTTAGTTTTCTGATTAAAGCTTGAATTTCTTTTGTTTGTCAGTAAATTAGTTTCTCCTTAATGGACAATTCCTTATTTATTTTGAAGTTGATAACCCCTTTTGTTTTCCAGTAATTTAGAATGTCTGACTGCCCTCAATTCGTCCGAATATATGTTTACAAGTTTGGTTTTGATGATTTGGATTTGTTACTTAACGTTGGCTTCTTCATTTGTGTTAACCTGTTTCTTTCTCTCTGTTGGATTTGTTACACGCAACTGAGTATAATACATTTGAAAACTTTGTTCTTTATACATTGTTTAGGGACCATATCCATTCTTATAATGATAAATCAACCCTTGAAGGATAATGACTTTATTTTTTATCTTTTGTAGGTGGAGCAACTGAAGAAAAGGAAGATGGAGATAGTGAAGATCTAGACCTTACTTAAGAACATTGAATTGTTGTCGATGTTCTAGGAATCTTTTGTTATCAACATTTGAAACTTACTCTAGCTCTTCAAGTGTTGAAATGTAAATCTTATGTGATTGGGTTAAAACATTTTGGTTTTATGGATATATTAGCTTATTGGACAATATACACTATGAAGTGTTTTATCTTTTTATTTATATAAATTTCAGGTTATTACAAATTTTTATATATGTAAATATTCATTTACAACCAGGGCATAATAGTCTAATAGAACTATTGCAATAATCATGCAAACCGTTCCAATACGTCTTACAAATCGTTCCAAAATGTGAGACAAACTGATGCAATAGGTAGTTAAAACCGATGCAATAGAAATAAAACCATTACAATAGCGTAATGAAACTGTTCGAATATCTGTAAATAACTGTTGATGGTGACCGTTGCACCGTTGATGGATACTTGTTCTTGATGGTGACTTTGTTCAACTACCGATAATCTATGCACATCATCATCGATCCATCCTTCTTCTTCACAAACAACGCAGGCGCACCCCAGGTGGAGACACTAGGTCTAATGAAGCCCTTATCAAGTAAATATTGCAATTTCTCCTTCAATTATTTCAACTCTGGCGGGGCCATACAGTATGGCGGGATAGAAATGGACTCAGTGCCCGGAACCAAATCAATACAGAAGTCAGTATCCCTGTCGGGTGGCATCCCCGATAGATCTGCATGAAACACCTCTGGAAACTCATGAACAACTAGTACACACAAACGATAAACACGATCTACTCCCCGATAGTCTCTACGCTTGTCTCGAGACTCCCAATGGTAACCACACACAAACGATAAACACGATCTACAATAATAGAATCTCCATAGGTGTGGACCCATACACAGGAGCACTTAAAGAATCACGAGGCATAACCAGATATGAAGCAAAATAGGATGACACGTAGGAATAAGTAGAGCCTGGATGAAATAGAACTGAAGCATCTCTATGGCAAACATGAAAAATACATGTGATAAGATCATTAGATGACTCACCCTCAGGCCTGGCTGGGAAAGCATAACATCAGGGATGGGACCCACAACTTTGAACCACATCCCTGGGACAGCCTCTAACTAGCGGGCCTCCACCTCTAACGACCTGACTTCCACCTTTAATGGCCTGACCTCCACCTCTATCTGTCTGACCCCTATCTCTGGCTGGCTGAGCGGGCGGTGAAGAAACCAGTGCTGGGACCATGGCACGAGAACCCTGATGCAGTTAGCCACCCGGTGCCCGATCGAAAAATCTAGCAATGTGCCTTGGGTCACCACAGTATAACAGGACCTCGATTACTATGACTGCTAACCCCAAAAATAAACATGTCAACCTGAGTAACCAGTCTGAAAACTCTGGAGCGGAGGTGCACTAATAGGAGTTGATGGTGCATTGTAGGCTAGCTGATCAGAATGAGACATATGAAAGCCGTGACCACCTGAAACACTATGGGATGCCTGGAGCACTGAGTGAAACGTCCTGGGAGGATGGCCCCTACCAAAGTACCCCTGCATCCAGAAGAGGTGCCGCTGAATCCGCCAAAATGACGAGGCCTCTTATTAAACCCCTGCCATCTCTCTTGTGCAAGAACCACCTCGATTTATCTAGCGACATTAGCAGCCGCCTGAAAGGCAATCTCACCCCTGGTCTCCTTAGCCATCTGAAGCCTGATAGGGTGAGAGTGTATATCAATAAACCTCCTCACCTTCTCTCTCTCAGTAGGAACCAAAAGAAGAGCATGACGGGCTAGATCCACAAAACGGGTCTCGTATTGAGTAATAGTCATACTGCCCTGCTGGTGACGCTCGAACTGCCTACGGTAATCCTCTTTCAATATGATATGGAGGAACTTTTCTAGTAATAGCTGAGAGAACTGGTCCCAAGTAAGAGCAGGCGACCCAACTGGTATGGTCAATACAAAATCCTTTCACCACCTTTTGTCGGAACCCGTAATCTAATACACAGCAAAATCGACCATATTTGTCACAACTATCCCCATGTTTCACAGCACCTCATGGTAGAGGCCAAGATAATCATGTGGGTACTCAGAAGGTGCACCACTGAAGTAAACTGGAAAGAGCTTTGTAAACTTGTCCAATCTTAATAATCCCTCAAAAGACACGGCAGGCCTATCACCGGTATGTGCCGCAACAACCAGCTAAACCACCCCAGCTGGCGGGGCTGCTGGTATCTGATACTGGGGAGCCATCTGCTCTGGAGTGTGGGTAGCGGGAGTCTGTGCTCCTCCCCCAGCCTAAGAGATGGCTGGTCCCACAGGAAATGTACCATTCTGGGCCACACTCTCCATAAGGCCCACCAAACGGACTAGAGCGTCCTGAAGCACTGGGTGGATAAACCCCTCCAGGACTTTAGCTGGTCCAACAGGTACAGTCTGAGCTGGAACCTCCTCATCAAAATCCACCTGAGGCTCCACTGCTAGTGCTACTACTCGGTCTCTAGATTGAGCTCTGCCTCTGCCTCGACCTCTGGCGCAAACTCGGCCTCGACCTCTGACCCTCATAGGAGCTGCCACCGGGGGCTCTGGCTGCTGTGCAACTGAAGATGTAGTACGTGTTATCGCCATATGCGGGAGAACAAGAATGAAAGAGTTCAATCAACAATGATAGAATAAAATCACACGACAGTGAAGAATATAAGTGAAATTTGTTCCTAAACTTCATAGCCTTTGGAAGATAAGTACAGACGTCTCTGTACCGATCCTCCGGACTCTATTAAGCATGCTCGTGACTTGTGAGACCTAGGCAACCTTGGGCTCTTGTCACGACCCAAAACCTGCTAGTTGTGATGGCACCTAACCCAACCCGCTAGGTAAGCCAACTATACTATCCGATTCTAATAATATTCAATAAGGCAATTTATCAAAAGAAGTTTTCTGAATCTTATACATTTTCTCCAGGACTGGTAGTACAAATCATGAGCTTCTAAGAATAGAGTTTACAAAGCCGATATGAAGAAAATACATTCTATTTGAGAAGTACATAAACGGAATTTTATAAAGCTAAGGCTACCATGAACAAGAGGCAGCTACATCAGGGCCGCAAGTACACCTTCAAATCCAGCAACCATCGAACGCATCAACATTGGTATCCGGGATCTCCATGCAATGTGTAGGAAGTGCAGTATGAGGATAACCAACCCCATGTACTCAAAAAGCAACAAACCTAAACTTAGGTTGAAAGCAATGACGAAATGGAACATAGGTCGGGTCCAACACCAATATCCAATAACAGTTCACAACAAATGTAAAGCATATAAGTAAGGAAGTAAATCAGAGATAAAGTGTTCATCTTTTTCATAATTTTTCCGAAATAGTTTCACTTTTCAAGAATATCAATGAAACTCAAATCCTTTACCGAAATCATCGTAAAATATGAGATAGTTCGAAAACTGTAATTTTTCTAAAAATCCCTTTCACAATATATAAGATGTTTCATTTTTTTCTTTCTAGATAATAAGTGTGAAGTACCTCTCTATGCCACATATGAGGAAAAATGTATCTCTATGCCTTTATGTTATGTGTGCATGCCAATGCCATGTATCTCAGGGATGAATCACTTTGCACAATTTTTATGACAAACTTGAAGTCCTCAGCTCAACTTGTTGTTCATTTTTATAATGGGCATCCTTATAATATTGATTGTAACTTTGTTCAACTGCCCATAGTTGAGGCACATCCGCATAGGACTATCCTTCTTCTATACAAACAGAACCGATGCACCCCAAGGCGACACACTATGCCTAATAAACCCCTTATCAAGAAGCTCTTGAAGCTGCTCTTTCAATTCCTTCAACTCTGTTGGTGCCATACGATACAGAGGAATAGAAATGGGTTGAGTTCCTAACACCAAGTCAACACAAAAATCAATATCCCTGTCGGGTAGCATACTCGTTATGTCAGCAGAAAACACATCCGAAAAGTCTCGCACTGTCGGAACAGAATTAAAAGTAGGCGTATAAACACCGACATCTCTCACAGAGGCTAAATATGACAAACACCCCTTCCCAACCATCCGTTGGACCTTCAAATATGAAATTACCCTGCTATGAACATAATCCAGAGAACCTCTCCACTCGATCCTTGGAAACCACGGCATCCCAACGTCACGGTCTTAGCGTGATAATCCAGAATAGCATGTCATGGAGACAACCAATCCATACCCAAAATCACGTCAAAATAAACCATAACATGCAAAAATAGATCAACTCTAGTCTCAAATCCTCCAATAGTCACTACGCAAGATAGATATATACGGTCCACAACAATAGTATCGTCCACCGTCGTAGATACATAAACAGGTGAAACTAAGGACTCACGGGGGATATCCAAATAACGAGCAAAATATGATGATACATACGCATAAGTAGAACCCGAGTCAAATAATATACAAGCATCCCTGTGGAATACTGAGACAATACTTATGATCACTGTGTCTGAAGCAAAAGCCACTGGCCTGGTAGGAATAATATAGAATCGATCCTTACTGCCACTTGTTCGACCTCCCCCTCTAAGGCGACCTCTAGCTTCCTAAGATCCACCCCGAGCTGACAGTGCGGGTGGTGAAGTGACTGGTGCAGATGTCGTAGCTTGACCTCTCTACAAAATTTGACCTACTGGAGATAGGGACACCGCCTCCTGATATGCCCAAACTCTCCACAGTGATCTGTGGCAATGGTTATGTAACCATTGCTAAAACATCCGTTGCCATAGGCTCATTTTCTGGTAGTTACACTCATAGCAACCTCGATCCGTCAATGGTGGTGGGGACTAAATCGTACCTCGAGAACCAAATAACTGCTAGACGAAAGGGAGAGCACTGCGATATGACTGCCCCGAGCTAGCATTGTATGAACCATGGCTAGCTGATGCACCATGATAAACTTGACGAGCTATATGTCGGGCCAATAAGGATTACCCCTGCTGTTAGAACTGCCCCCAGAAGGAACACCGTTGAAACTACCCGAACCACGAGGCCTCTTGGCCTCCCTCTCCTCATGCTCCTGACTACTGATCAACTCTAGCCGCCGAGCAATATCAACTACCTCGTCGAACCTAGCACCTGATGCATTCTCCCGAGGCATAACAAAAAACAACTGATAGCTTAGTCCATTAATGAACCTCCTAATCATCTCCCTCTCTGTCGAAACCAACTAGATAGCATGAATAGCTAACTCTGAAAATCTCATCTCGTACTGGGTCACGGACATACCCTCCTGGCATAGCATCTCAAATTGCCTACACAACTCCTCTCTGTGGGTCGGTGGAACAAACTTCTCCAAGAAGGGAACGGAGAACTTACACCATGAAAGTGGAGCAACATCGGTTGGCCTGGTCCGTTCATAGTCCTCCCACCATCTGAAGGCAGCTCCTGTCAACTGAAAAGTAGTAAATGAGACCCCACTAGTCTCCAAGAAGTCTTGAGCATCCTGAGACTTAGCCCCACTGAATGTTGGAGGTTTGATCCTTCCCAACCTCTCTAGTGTCTTCTTATCCTTATCACTCATAACGGGACCCACCTGGGCCTTAGCAACTGTAACCGGCTGGGCTGGTAATACCCCTAGTGTCTGAAGTCCCTGCAGAACCTGCTCTGGAGTACTGGCAGCGGGAGTCTAAGCACCTCCCCTGGCTTGAGAAGTGGCTGGCGACCGGAACTGAAACTGTCTGAGCAAGGCTAGTGCAAATAGTCATCATCTGGGCCAGAGCTTCCTGAAGGCCTGGAATCATGATGGGCACAGCTGGTGCTTGAGCTGGTACCATCGGCTCAACCGCATCTGGAACCTGCTCCTGAGCTGGAGCAACTGGTGGGTCTATATGTGATGCTCTAGCTGGATCTCGGCCTCTACCGCGAGCCCGACCTCCTATGGCCCTAGCTGGTGGCTGTCCGCACGATGGTAGCACAAGTCCTCACCATCTATGAGAGAATAGAAAAACAATTGTTTAATTTTCGAAAATCAACAAATTCGCACGACAAGAATACAAGAAAGTGAAGTTTTCCTAAGGGTTCGACATCCTCTCGAAGATAAGTACAGACATCTCCGTACTAATCCGCAAGACTCTGCTAAACCTACTCATGACTCGTGAGACCTATGTAACCTAGGCTCTGATACCAGCTTATCACGCCCTAAGCTCAACATATCGTGATGGCGCCTATCATAGAACTAGGCAAGCTGATATTCACAATAAAACTAGTCATTTCGTATTAAAAATAATATGAAGCAATTTTAACAGTAATAACTCTCGTAAGTAGCCGATATAAACAATTGCGACTCTAATACAATATTTCCAAAATTCGGGTGTCACTGAGTACATGAGCATTTATACAATAACATAGTCTGAAACACCGTCTAGAAAAGTAGAACAACATAAGTAAAATTAAGAGATAGAGGAGGAGAGTCAAGGTTTGCGGACACCAAAGCAGCTACCTCGATGGTCTCCGAACAAGTAAAAACTCCAAGATCAGCAGCCACCGTGCTCGAAAACACCAGGATCTGCAAACGAAGTGCAGTGTGTAGCGTGAGTACAACGATCTCAATAAGTAACAAGTCAAGCCTTTGGGCTGAAAGCAGTGACGAGCTCAACCACCATAGTATAAATATAGAGTTTAACAATACAGAAATGTAGACATGCTTCCAGGTTTAACAGCTAAGTTCAACACAGATAAAATTAGCTAGGTGTGACTAATAAGAGGAATATGACATCTCTATAACTACATGCCAACATGAATACCGTATGTGCTGTAACACAATGTAAACCTCACATACTCACACTCTTAGAGAACTCAATCTGACTGCCTCAATTCTCGCTCATTACACTCAGTCACTCAGCATTGTACGGTGCCTACTGCGGCGAGCAGCCCGATTCACATATAGCCATAAAGCATGTTGTAGCGTGCAACCGAATTCAACTTTAGCCATAGACATGTTGCGGCGTGCAACTCGATCCACTTATAGCCATAAGGCCCATTGCGACGTGAAACCCGATCCACATATAGCTTTAAGGCCTGTTGCGGTGTGCGACCCGATCCACATATCTCACTCACAAACGGCTCTCGGTCCCCAACTCAATCACCAATCTCTCCAGTCTTTCGGGCTTACCACACCCATGCTATGCAGCCCAAATCAATGATACATGATGTGACAATAAATGATACAGAGAATAAGATATGATATGCAATGATGAATGCGACTGAGTACATAACTGCAAATTAAGTGAATAACTCAACAGAAAAAGAACGACCACTATGGGTCCCAATATTACCAGTACATAGCCTAAACATGATTTTTACATAAATCACATCTCAAGTGCTCTAACACATAAAGTACAGTAATAATATTCAGATAAGGCGACTACACAGTCCCATGAAATCAACTAATTCATAATTATTATGGTGTACGCCCACATGTCCGCCACCCATCATGTGTGTCTCCTCATCACCGATCACATAACATGAAATTCAGGGATTCATACACTCAGAACTAAGTTTAGAAGTGTTACTTACCTCAAACCGTACAAATCTCTACTCCAGTAAGACCTGCCTCGCTAATCGGCCTCTGGACGCCTCGAATCTAGCAAAACACTCGATACGATCAACACAAGCTATAGGAATCAATTCCATATGAAAAAGCTAAGTTCATAATCAAAAGTCAAAAAGTCAACTCAAAAAGTTAACACCGGGTCCACTTCTCGGAATCCAAAAAAAGTTACAAAATTCGAACTCCCATTCAACCACGAGTCCAACTATACCGAAGTTACTCAAATCCAATCACAACTTAATCTTCAAATCCTCAAATTAAAGCTTATGAAGTTTCTACAATTTTCCCCCAAATTTTCAATCCAAAACATTAATTAAATGATGAAATCAATGATATATTCATGTAATTTAATCAAAATCGACTTAGAATCACTTACCACAATCACTCCCTTGAAAATCTCCCCAAGAATCGCCTCAATCCGAGCTCCTAAAATTAAATTGTGAAATTTCACTCTAACCCTCATTTTGAGATTTTTATAATCTGCACAGACGTCCTCCTCCGCGAACATGGAAAGTGCCTCGCGTTCACGAAGAACAAAACTCAGCTGCCCAGAAATCCTCTTACACGAACATGGAAACTGCCACTCAACCGTGATACACTGGCTCCCCAGACCTACGCGATCGCGAATGACTTCACGCGATCGCGATGAACAAATGCGCGTGAACCCCAACCTTCACTTTTCTTCTTCGCGAACGCGATCTCACCCACGCGTTCGAGACTCACCAACACTCGCGATAGCAGGCCTATGCTCACGAAAGCATAGAACTAAATACCAGCTGCCACAATCACACTTCGTGATCGCGATCGCGTATAAGGATACTAGCACCAGCAAAAATCAGCAGTCTTCCAAGTTTCGAAATACGCCGAACATGATCCGAATCACACCCGAGGTCCCTGAAACCTCGATCAAACATATCAACAAGTCCTAAAACACAATACGAACTTAGTCGAGACCTCAAATCACATCAAACAACATCAAAAACATGAATCGCACCCGAATTCAAGCTTAATGAACTTATGAACTTCTAACTTCTACATTCGATGCCGAAACCTATCAAATCAACTCCGATTGACCTCAAATTTTACACACAGGTCATAAATGACACAACAGACCTATTCTAACTTCTGAAACCAAAATCAAGCCCGTTAACCATAAAGTCAACTCTCGGTCAAACCTCTCAACTCTCCAAACTTCTAATTTTCCAACTTTCGCCATTTCAATCAAAAATCATATATGGACCTCTAAATCACTATCCGAACATACTCCTAAGTCCAAAATCACCATACGAAGCTATCGGAACCATCAAAAGTCTATTCTGGATCCGTTTTCACATAAGTCAACATCTGGTCCTCACTTTCAACTTAGACTTCCAACCTTGGGACTAAGTGCCCCAACTCATTCCGAAACAGTTCCGGAACCAAACCAACTACCATAGCAAGTCACATAACATAAATTGTGCAAGGAATAAGTAGTAAATGGGGGAACATGGCTATAACACTTACAACGACCGATCGGGTCATTACACTTGCTCTCTTTACTTCTTCCTACCTGAATAAGTATATGTATCACCATTCTCCCACATTGTTTTTTAAGATGAAAGAAGTTTACAGTAACAAATCTCTGTAGTTTTTAAATATCGGAACTACAATAGTACACTACTAAAATTTCATTTAAATTTTTGAATGAATCAAAAAAGAGGGTAAAACTGACTCAAATTAGACAAGACTATAGATGCAAATGCAAGAAATTTGTGAGTTTCTAAGTGTTTGATGCCGTAACTCAAAATAATAATATAATAATAAGTATTTGACAAACCATGAATACATTTGAAAAGGCTCCTTTATAGGGAAGAAAAAAAAAAGGCCAAAGATATGTCCCTTTAATTAAACTTGTCCGCCTTTTTTCATTTTGACATTGGAACTTGAATTTGTTCTTATTAAACATCTACACCGCCTTAAATCTGTACCTATTTGACACATTTTACTCAACTTTCACCAAAGATACAATGCATGTTGCTAAGCGCCGCCTACAATATCAATTTACAGTCGGAGGCGGTTCAATGTCATTAGTGGCCTAAAGCTAAACCATAACGAGAGATCTTAAGTTTTTGTTATAAGAAAAAAATTCATATATATTTTATAGTTGACATTTTTAATGTATTAAATAATCAAATATACAATATATAGCTATGAAGTAAACTTATCAAAAACAAGATATTTTAGATTAAAAAATTAGTAAAAAGATCGAATAATTGAACCTGAATTGATTGATACGTTGAAACATAATGACTTTACTGCTTCAATATTTGAAAATCTGAAGAAAAAATAAAAAAGACATGCTATAATTTTTAAAATTTAGTACTCTTCGATCGGGTCGTGCCATCAAAGTGAAGTTCTAAAAGGAATTAAAATTTCTACTCAAATTTATAACTAGCAGCAAAGAAATTCTGTTGTGATATATATATTTTTTTTTAAGCAAATCCACTAGGCAGGTGCCTAAGACTAGTTTTATTAATAATAAAAGCAAAAAAAGAACCACATAGGAAGAGTACAAATAAGGGGGACAATAGTACCAGTAGTGTTGCCTCTATGCCTTGGCTATATAATCACTCCTCTGCGCCTCACATTGCCCTTATGGCAGCCTCATGTAGAGGAATCATGGGGTAGCTGCCGGCAAAGTCTCACGAGGGCATATAATCTCATAGCCGCTTGGGCAATTTCCCAAAGGCATAAGACCTGGGCAGACACTATTGGGCTAAACCTTACCTTACTAATCCTATTGAGGCAAAGAAAAAGCCTCACCTACTAACATGCATGTAAAAAGAAAGACTTAGCTAGAACTAGATATTCTATCATCATCACAGAGTTTATAACATACTCTGTGATGATATTACATAGAACTATGCTAATGTGATGGTAGAATAAAAATATGTAGAAATAACAATAATGTTCTCTCTTCTCTAGTGTTGTGAAATCTTCAACTTGTAGACTCTTATCTTCATCGTCAACCCTTTTAAAAACGTCTTCAAAATTCATGTTTTATTTTTTGAACGATTGGACTCTGTAGATGTAGATGGGGCAGCCTGTTTTTGTTTGGCAACTCTCACCGGAAGTCGTCTAACGTTTGCTTCTTCATTCACCTTGCCGTCCCAACTTTTTTCTCTTGTATGTGTCTTCTTTCTTTTGCCGCTATGCATAGGTGATAAATCACCTTTTCTTGCTGCCTCTGCTCTATATTGATTCAAAATTTCATCTTCCTCGCCCTCTTCATACATATCTTAGCCCAGTTTCACCGGATTTGGCATGTCCTGCTCAATACCTTGTGTCACCAAAGTGTTTCCATCTATTGCATCCAATAGTTTTCTGTCCTCCAAGGTGACCAATGGTGCATTTATTTTCTGCTATTGTTTTCCATCATTTGCAGGCAATATTACAACAACTGAAGAGCTTGCATTATGTTGCTGTTGTCCAGCAATTGCAAGTGCTGATGCTAATTCCTGCTGCTGATGATCAGCCTTTGATGGTAACATCGCAACTTCAGGAGAATTTGCAATTTGTTGCTGCTGCTCAATGCCTGATGGTATTGCTGCATATTGTTCCTCCATGCAGATACCAACTATTGTGATAGTACCAATTTTCTGCTGCACAGATGTATTCTCAGTTGCTGTGGTTGTTGCAGCATGTTGCTGTGCAGTTTTAGGGACAAAAACTGGAGCTTTTGCATTAAGTTTGTTGCTGGAATTCAGCTTCGTAGAGCTTCCAATTTTAGGTGTTGGTGTACCATGTGATTTAGGCAGTGTTAGTGAGTCAAGGTCTTCACCTGCACTCTCTTGATCGACCTCATGATCATCTCCTCACTCGAATTCCCACCATACACATCACCATAGTCTTCCTCATCATCATACTCGCGTTGGTTTGCCCATAACTTTGATTTGATTGCCATCTCCCTCAAATTTGCCTTAGTAACTTCATTGTTATTTCCAGATGACAACATCAATTCACCTCCATATTCACCACAAAACTCCAACGACTGTGATGGCACCTCATAAACTGAGGTATTCAATGTGACCATTGGTTGTTTAACCATATTAGTATGCAACATCATCGCGTTCTGGGCGTCTTTGATTATTTTTTCCACCTGTGGGCTGGAAAAATGCAAGGTCGGAGCGTTGGAGCTATGTGCTTGATTACCCGTTAGCTCCTCTCGAACAATCAATTCTTTCGTCACATTACCACTGCCTTGATCTCGTTTGTTACTGCTGGAAACTAAGGCTGATTGGTGCTGCTGTTTACCAGTGGCTGGAGAGAAGTTCTGTCCAGATTGTGAGACTACAAATTCTAAATTGTTCTCAGCATCGTTTTCACCATAGTCTTGTGCATTGGCCAATGTATCAAAATAGTTAGAACACCTAATAGTTTCTTCTGCACTTTTTCAGATTTTTACGACTTGACGCCACCTTCCTGTCAGGTGATCGATTAACTACTGCCCAACTGTTTGCTGCGTCTGTTGAATTTTGTCCAGATTTGCCTGTAATTCCAATCATCTTGCCAACTTCTTTGTTTACATTTACATGACTGGATCGCTGTATTATTTCATTAGTTTTTGTTCTTGCATCTGTACCTTCATTACCACCTATAGCAGCAACCAAAAGTTCACGTTCTTGCCCAGTTGTAGCTTTAGAACCAATTGATTTACAACCTAAATCAATAGATGCTGCATTATGTTGATCATGTCATCACTATCATTCAATGTCCCAGCAGTAGGTTTCAAAGCAACAATAGGATTCAACACTCTAGTATTAGTCTGGACAATTGCATTAGAATTTTTCACATCCTTAGAAGCTGTAACATCTGCACAATCCAAAGTCTCAAAACCTCCTGCTGTTTGCACTTCAAGAATATCAGGTGTGACAAATCTTGCACCTACTTCTAACGAAACAGTACCATCTTTAGACTTGGTAGTAGCTGTTTGTTGCAATATATTCTGCGCTTTTCCATCAACCACTGATGCAGCTCGATCAAGCTCCTTACCATCCTGCATATCAACAATCCCAGTGGCATCAGTTGAAACCGCAACGACAAGTCGATCACTTGTAACATTCAATGGAACAGTAGCTTCCAAGTTTGACACCACAATAGCTAATTGTTTTCCAGGTACTGCATTATCACATGGAACAGGTAAAATCTACTCAACTCCAGCTGTTCCTCGATCTCCCTCTGCCAAACCATCCTCTACATTACCTATTTGTGCAGCAATCTCATCTCGATGAGCATTAGGATCACTTGTTATTTTTCTAGAATGACCAGTTCCAGTTTTAGCCATATTCTGCTTGTCATAAGCTTTCATAATTGGATTAACAACATCGAAAATCCTTGCTAATGCTGTTGTAGCAGGAACATCCTTAGTAGGTTTAGGTGCACCCTTATCAATCATGGAAGCAGCTCCTACTTGGTTATCATCAGCTACACGATTCACAACTTCATTATTATCCACAGAATCAATTTATGCTCTTTCCTCTGTTTGAATTACATGCTGCATGATAGAATTATTTTTTGTTGTTTCCTCTCTTAATTGCACACCCCTTTTTGCATTAAGATATTCCCTAGCATCACCTTGTAACATGTCCAAACTGCCCAGGCCTGCACTTTCATCCACGATAACTTCATCTTCCTTAGTTTTCTCGATCCTCCATCGGCATGCTCTTTCATCATGCCCTTGATGCTTACAATAGGTACAATATTTAGGAAGATTATCATATATCATTTCCTGATAATGCTCGAATATTTTCCCAGAACTTTGATCAACTAATCCTAACTCTCTTAGGATGGTTGGCCAATAAAACGAGCAGTACCTTCACCCTAGTCGTACTCGGACACGTTCTGTCCTGAGTCGCTTTGTCTACTGCTAAAGGCTTTGCCACTGCTGAAGCTATTGACATTAACGACCTTTCTGCAAAAACATTTGCAGGCAGATCAGGCATAGAAATCCAAACAACTGCTCTCAATGTTTCTTCACGCGGATTAAATCCTAACGTCCATGGGAATGATAAAAAAAAAATTCTTCACCCTTTGCCTTAACATAACCAGTAGTCCTTGACAAAAACTGAACAAAGTCATCAAATAAATCAAATCTTACCAAGATGTGTCGAAATTCCAACTACCCGACATTACAGTAACCTTTCACGTCAAACTGCTTTGGAATGGCTTGTCGCAACTCTTGAAGGTCTGGTTTTCCGTAAGAAAATTTGAGAATTACAGCTTGGTGCAATCCTTCTTCAATGGTGAATGCATTCACCTCTTCAATGGTGAACTCCACTGTTGGTTCTCCATGAACAAAGTTGACAGGGATCAATTTGATTTTCAACGAAACTCCGGCAGATTTCTTTGTATGCAACTGGGCAGCGTAGGTTTGTTTTTGATTGATATTAGGAAGTGTTTCATTAGGTTTTTGGGTTTTCTCTCCCACAGCCAAAGGCTGGGGAGAGCTCGCAGCAGCCATGGCTGCCAAAGCTCACCAAAAAATCTCCAAAGCTAGAGAGCGTTTTCCAGTAGAGAGCTAGAGAGCGTTTTTTTTTAGCAAATCCACTAGGCAGGCACCTAGGGCTAATTTTATTAATAATAAGAAATAAAAAAAGAACCATGTAGGAAGAGTACAAATAAGGGGGACAATAGCACTAGTAGTGTTGCCTCTATGCCTTGCCATATAATTACTCCACTGTGCCTCACAATGCCCTTATGGCAGCCTCATGTAGAGGAATCATGGTATAGTTGCCAGCAAAGTCTCACGAGGGCATATAATCTCATAGCCATTTGGATATCTTTCCAAAGACATAGGGCTAAAGCAACACAACCTGGGCTAAACCTTACCTTACTAATCCTATTGAGGCAAATAAAAAGCCTCACCTACTAACATGCATGTAAAATGAAAGAACTAGCTAAAACTAGATACTCTATGATCATCACAGAGTTTATAACATACTCTGTGATGATATTACATAAAATTATGCTAATGTGATGGTAGAATAAGAATATGTAGAAGTAACAGTGATGTCCTCTCTTCTCTAATTTTGTGAAATCTTCAATTTGTAGACGCTTGTCTTCATCATCAACCCTTTACAAAATGTCTTCAAAATTCATGCTTTTTTCTTTGAACGATTAGACTTTGTGGATGTAGTTTGGATGGCCTGCTTTTGTTTAGCAACTCTCATAGGAAGCCTCCTTATGTTTTCATCTTGACTTACCCTGCCGTCCCAACTTTTGTCCCTTGTATGAGACTTTTTATTTTTTCCACTATACGTAGGTGATAAATCACCTTTTCTTGCTGCCTCTGCCCTGCACTGATTTAGAATATCTTCTTCCTCACCCTCTACATATGTATCTCTGCCCACAATCACCGGATTTGGCATGTCTTAAACAAAACCTTGTGTCATCAAGGTATTTTCATCTTGTACTTTAACTATGTTTGCCTTGTTTTGTTGTTGTCTTTGCAATGAAGTCCTGCTCCTATTCCCACGACCAGTGCTATGAGCAATATGATTTAACGAGTTAAGAGGATCAATACTTACCATTGCATCTAACAATTGTCTCTCCTCTAACGAAATAATTGGTGTAGTTGCCACAAGTTTCTGCTGCCCAGATTTTGGAATTGTTACTGTTTTGGGATCACCAGGAGGATTACTAGCTGAAGTATTTGGATCATTTTGTTGCTGCTGCACACTTCCAGCTGCTGCATTTGACGTACTAGTAGTAGGGGAATTTCTTGGGATGAAAACAGGAGCATGAAGGTTTAACTTGCTCTTGGGAATTGATGGTGTTGTCACATGAGGTTTTGACTTCACTGGAGGATCAAGTTCCTCTCCTGCACTATCATGATCAACCTCTTGCTCACCTTCTTCAGAAGAGTATCCACCAAATCCATCGCCCCGGTCCTCTTCATCATCCTCCTCACGTTGATCTTTCCATAGCTTGGAGTTAACAACCATGCCCCTCATGTTTTCTTGTATAACCTCGTTATTATTACCAGTTGATAGCATGAGCTTCCAAGATTCCCCTTCACAGTCACCAAACGACTCCACTGATTGAGATGGAACATCAAATACGAAAGTGTTCAATGTGACCAATGGTTGTTTAACCATGGTGGTATTTATCGTCAGTTCTTTATGAGCATCTTTGATGATTTGTTCAACTTGTGGATTGGAAAAGTGTAGAATAGGCACATTAGAACTATGGGCTTCGACTTCATTCTCCAGATTGTCCTTTGAGTTATTTTGTCGAACACCCAATTCTTCAACCAATTCTAGACTGCCTTGTCCTCCTCGTTCATGGCTGGGTGTGAGCACGTGATTTTTGCCACGCTTAAATAACTCCTATAAAATTCCTTAGAATTAGGATTTTTCTTTTATTATTTGAATTTTAGGAATTAATTGCATGATTTTGTGTCTTGCTTGCATTTTTGTGTGCATTTTAATTGATATAATTCCAAAAAATACAAAATAGGGCGAATTTTAATATTACAAAAAAATAAAGAAAATAACAAAAATGATTCTTTGCATTCCTACTTTCAATATTTAGAATTTGTCTTAAGTTTTCTTTTAAATTAGAAATTAGTTAATTTTGGAATTTTATTTAGTATAATTTTAGAGTCAATTTGGGTCTTTATTTTTATATTTAATAAAATGAGAAAATTTAAAAAAACATAAAATACAAAAAAAAAAAAAAAGAAAAGAAGAAAAAAAAATAAAAAAAATGAAATAAAAGCAAAAGGGCTGGCGAATGTTTGGGCCAAATCCGGGTGAGACCAGCCCAATACCCTTCCAAATCGTTTCCAGACCAAGCCCAAATACAAAAATATCCGGTCCAGCTATTCAGAGACAAAACGGCGTCGTTTTGGCTCTATTAGATCTGAGCCGTCTAGGTTATTTGATCCTACGGCTCAGAACTAGGTTAGTGTTGATATATTAATGTCCAAACGCACCCCCCCTTCTCCTTTCCGTCTCTAACTAACCCTAATACACAAACCCTAGCCGCCTCTAATTCCCCACCGGCTCCGCCGTGAGCCGCCGGCCGGAAATCGCCTCCGCCGGCGGCGAAACTCCAAATAACTCCAAATTCCCACCATAGCTCCGTCTTCATCTCCCCAATCCATATTTAACTTTAAATTCCCTCAAATCCTCACCGAAAGCTTTGAATTTCAAATCAAAAATTCCGGCCAAACCCTAAACTCATCCAAACAACTCCAAATCCATACCCCTTGACCACCATGACCTTCTCATCCCAAATCCACAACCCATTGCGTTCAAATATTCCTCAGGCACCTCGAATATTAGATCGAAACTAGGCCGGAAACCCTAAATTCTTAGGAGCTGAAGGTTTACTGATTTTGGGCTATAATAGCCCTTAATCATGTGTCTTCTCATGAAAACATATGGTTAAGGACAATTATAATCCCAAATCACTCCGGAAGTTGGCCTTAATGCGAGTCTGATTCAAGAATTGGAGGTATTTCATTTTTTCTTTTACTTTCTGTTTTCCTCTCGCTCACGATTCTGACTTTTGTTCTTCTATGATTAGGGTCCTGATTGTAATAGTATAGTTTAAATATTTGTTCTTATTTGGTTTGATCCTAATTGAATGACTTGTTATCTTTAGTCGTGTTGATTGATTTAGAATTTTAGGTTTTGTTTTAATTCTATTGATTCTGTTTTGGTTTTAGTTTTTGTTTAATTTCTGTTCTGTTTTGATTTTCTTTTTAGTTGATTCATGATTGCTACTGTTAATTTGACTTTAGTTTCAAGTTTGTTTGGTTGCCATTAATTGTTAGTCTACTAATTGTTAGATACAATTTCATGATTAGTTAGGCGATTTGATTAGTTTAATTTTAGGTCCTGTTTGGTTATAGCTGATTAGTCTCTAGTTTGATATTGACTAACTCGGGTAGACTGAGACCAAAGGGGCTTGAGTTAGTTTATATAGGATTAGTAATTTTAAGGCCAATCAAGGGCAGTTTGGGCATTAAAAATGGGCTGGTTTGTTAAGACTTGGTAATTTCAGAACTAAGGTAGGGGTAATATAGGTAATTCAAATAAAGGATAATGCAGTAACTGAAATTGGAAATCACTAGAACCTTCTAGATGGGGTTTTAATTTGAAATTCAGAAAGTTAGTAGTGTTACTTGGCCAACAAGGCATAAAATGAGGGGTTTAAGTAGTTAAAATCTAAAAATCAAAGAGGGATTGAGGGTGTTAAACAAAAATCTGATGCTGCCGTAGTTTTGCCTATAAAAAGGCATACCCCTTGCCTTGTTTTAGAAAGTTTTTGGAATCTCTGAAAAAAAATTCCCAAATAAAGTTTTTTCACCATCTGAAAATTCCAAAAAAAGTTTCAACACCTAAAAAAATTCCAAAAAAAATTCCAAAAGAAGTTTAGACCCCCTGAAACTTCCAAAAAACCTTTCCAGCTTCTGATTTTCCCCAAAAATCCATCTCTACAAATCTGATTCAAAAATTTGAATTTCAAAAACAAAAGAAATTCAAAATCTGAAGTCAGCTCTAGAAACCTTCTTCTAGATCTGAATTTCTGCCCAAAATCCAATAAAACACAACAGAAAACTTCCAAAAATTCCAAAAAAATTGTTACATTGAGAACCCTAGGCTACTCTAGATTTTTAATTGTTGATTTACGCCTTTTAGCTCGATATTTGATTGCTGAATTCTTATAAATGTTGCTGGGTTAGATTCAAGCTGGTTTGAAGTGTATGCAAGCTATTTTTAGTGATCTAAGGGTTTAAAATTGGTCCTGGGCTATTTAACAGTGCTTCCTAGGTTTACAATTAAGTTCAATTGGTTCCTTGTTGCTGTGATTCACTGGTTGAGCTTATTGGTTACTAGAACTGATGCTGACCTCCTTCTTCTTCTCTTTGTCTCATCATAATTCCAGGTATTTTCTCTAATTCAAGTGATCTGGAAAAGCAAGTCCGTGTGTATGAACAGTTCTGGAAATTAAATGTTGAAGAATGTTAGATTTTTATATTGAAATACAGATGTTGTTGGCCTTTGACAATATTAGTGATATTCATTCAATTTATATTGGCTTGTAATTAAACTGGACTGCAGTAAACTTTTGAATTTCGGACTTGTATTGATTCATCTAAAATCAGGAGCCTTAGTGTAGTGTAGTTTAGCTTCGAATGCTGGTGTATTTGAATTTGCAAATCAGGATATATATGTTTTGAATGTGCCGTTTATGGAATTCAGTATACATGCGTTTTAATGTTGATATTCTGATTTAGTTTTTTAAAAAAAATGGAAGCCCTGTGTCTGAATCCCAGTCTTCGTTAGGTGTTAGTGGTTTCATATAGCCTCTGTGAAATTTATGAGCTTAACTGAGCTATTCAATACCTCAATATAAGTGTTAATTATGTCATGCTTAATTCCTTGAGTTCTAATATTGGGTAAAATTAAGAACAGTAGATAATTGAAGGATCAAGGCTCAATAACCTCTTTGGATTAATTTTAAGCTTCAAATTTCTGGATTACGCTTACTTTGTTTGGACTTTGACAAGGACCCAAGGCTGGGCGACTGTTAAATCAGGGCCAGTTGTGCAACAACAGGCCCAATTTTCATGCCTCCAGGTCCACGCCTGGACAGCTTCACCCATCAGAACTGGGCCAAACCTCTAAGGCCCAAAAAATTGTTATAAGTCAAAACCCTTTAAAAATTACATTAGGAATACGGGGTATTAATTTGCAATATAAATTTGGGTTTTCGAGTTAGGTAGCGGGTTCAAACTAAGAGGGTCCTCCCTTTTGTTTGAATTCGGACTTGAACTTGAGGCCCGAATTTATAAATGCAAATTAATTGGGCCCTTTTAGAGACAAAAATAAATAGAAAATCTTAGTTTGTTTTAGATTGGCCTTTAAATAAAAATGAGATGAGCCTCGCCAAACCAAAATGCATAAATTGCGGGGCCCTCATTAAATGCTTAATTAAAAAATGCTTAGAATTTGGGGCGTGCCGTCTAGCGAATTTCACGGCCCTCCGCAAAGATAATAACCCGTTAGTCGCTTTAGGCGCGTTTTTAATAATTCTACCTTCTTAAATACGGGTGTGCATTTCATGCAACCCAAATCCAAGTCCCAAAATGTTGAATAAGAATGTGTCGAGGATCCAGGTGCATTTCATGTGACGTGATCCGAAAACATATTCTTAAACGACGTTCACTTTCCTAAAAATTCACTAAAAGCGGTAAATACTCCTAAAATTGCACTATAGGTTAGAACATGTAAGAAAATTAGATTTTAGCCATTTATAATAATTTAAGCGACGGTGCTAGAACCACGGGATCCGGGGGTGCCTAACACCTTCCCTCGGGTCAACAGAATTCCTTATTCAGAATTTCTGGTTCGCAGACTCCAATTGGGAAGTTGAAATTTCCTCGATTTGGGATTCAAATTAAAATCGGTGACTTGGGACACCCAAAAGCCAATCCTATCCCAAGTGGCGACTCTAAAAATAAATAAATAATCCCATTTCGAATAATGTCACTTTAAATGGTAAAACTCCCTTATACATTATCCTTCGGGGTAGGTGTGTAAAAAAGGAGGTGTGACACTGGGCATTGGAACTAGTTGTTTGGACATCCCACTATCATGTAAACTTGTTGCATCATCTTCAGGATCCCCAGCAGCAGCAAGAATCTGGAAAGTATTAGAGCTGGAACCAACATTGAAGTCAATTCGTCGAACACTTTTGGTCTGATGTTTTGGTGAAACCTTCTGCTTTGTGGGAGATTTTCTAGCTGTTACCAAGTTCCAGTCTCCTTTCTTTTTATTCATATCATCTTCCTTCCCGTCCACTATCTCATTCCCAGCTTCATTTTCCACAAATAAGCTGTTATTCCCCATTTTTTCTTTTCCCAGAAATCTGGGCAATTACTTCTCTATCTGAGGTTTGTTCTGCAATTTTTTGGTAAGCATCTGCAGTTGATTGTTGAGAATCCTGAATACCAACCTTATCCACCGCAGAAGTAGTTACCCTATCCTCTCCTGTATTAATGACATCTCCATCTACCTTATCCATTGCTCCTTTCTTACCTTGTACATTAGCAGAAGGTTGAGTTTGTTGTGCCAAAGTTATCTTCTCACTTCCAGCTAAACTACTTGGAAATTTAGCCTCTATATTGACAGCCTTAGTACCCTGAGAAGCTCCTTTGTTAACAACCACATTACCTTCTCGTACCTGTCCACCAGTATCTCGAGCAGCAGCTGCAATATCCTTACCACTTTATATAGCTGCTTCATCATGATCACCTGCCCCTTTTGGTCTTGTACCTGATGACATTATAGCTGCAGCAGTAGCAAGCTTATCATAAGCCTGTACTATTTGATTAACAACATTGGATATCCTTGCTAATGCTACCCTAGCAGGCATATCTCGAGAAGGTGGATTTGGACCCTTATCGATTTTTGAAACACCACCAGCATCAACCCTTTCACGACCTAAAGCAGCTTCCAGTTGTTCCTTACCCTGCTAAACATCATCAGGTTGTTTCATACCCAATTGTATCAATTCTTCTGAATGTGCAGCCTCAAGTTGCCCAGCTCTTTTAGCATTCAAGAAATCCCTAGCATCCCCTTGAAGTTGTTCAACTATATTACCTTCACGACTGGGCAGATTACTCCCCTCTAACGTATCATCAGCAATAACCTCCTCTTCAACTTGTCTCTTCATTACTCGACATGATTTTTCCTTGTGCCCTTGATGCTTGTAATACGTGCAATAACTTGGGAGATTGTTATATACTACTTCATGATCATGCACGATGGATTTTCCTGTAACTTTGTCCGTCATAACAATTTTAACTTTTTTAGGATGTTTGTCCATAAGATCAAGTATGACCTTAACTCTCACAGCACTAGGTCGAGTTCTCTTTTGTGTTGCTTTATCCACAGCAATTGCTTTACCCACAGCAGATGCAATAGATAAAAGCGATCTTTTCGCAAAGAAATTTGGAGGCAAACCTGGGAGTGTTATCCACACGACTGCCATGGACGTTTCTTCCTTTGGATTGAAACCTAGAGTCCATGGAAACGTTCTAAAGAAGAACTCCTCTCTTTTATCCTTCATATATCCAGTCAACCTTGACAAAAATTTAACAAAATCATCGTATACGTCGAATCTAACCAGCAGATGGCGATATTCCAGTTGTACTATATTACATCGACCTTGAATATCAAACTGTGCTGGAAAATTCTTTCTAATCGCTTGTAATTCTGGTTTGCCATATGAAAATTTCATCACGAATGCCTGATGCAATCCTTCCTCTCGTAAATTCATTAACCTCATCCATGGTAAATTCGATCGTTGGATCCCCATGCACGACTGCTACAGGAACTAGTTCTATTTTTGGCGCGGTAGATTGTTTTTGCTGAAGCTGTGATGCATACGACTATTTTGGCTTGGGATTTGTTAGAGATTCTGTAGTGTTTTGGTTTGTCTCTCCCACAGCCAAAGGCTGGGGAGAGATCGCAGCAGCCATGGCTGCCAAGAACTCAAGAAATCGCCTAGAGAGAGAAAGTAGAGAGAAGGGTTTCTAGAGAGCGTTTTTTTAAGCAATCCACTAGGCAGTGCCTAGGGCTAGATTTTATATATATAAAAATAGTAAAACGTACATAGTGTTAGGTGGTCTTGCAAAATGTAGAAAATAAACTATGACTATTACATTGTACCTATTACCAATATTGAGCAAAGAGCTCAACTTTGGTATCACATATGAACTGATATAATCATTGAAAACAAAATCTAGCCCATGCAGCTTATTAACGTATGAATGTATCTTCAAACTTCGCATATTGCACATATAGTCTCTTAATCTTGTAGCCACTGTCATGATTTTTCTCATATAGCCTTCGTGTATTTGAATTTTTGCTTCTATCCAACTTTCTTGATAGTGTATATCTATGTAAGCCCTCATGATCCACCATTTATTGATCCTACTGTGTGTATCTTGATGTAGATAGCAGTAGCTTTCAAAACCTGATGCCAAATGAAATGTACGCCGCTTCGTAGTTAATTTGCATTTGCTGCCAGTTCTGGGGGGATTGCATTGATGGTTCTTGATGTACTTTATCTGTCTTTTACTCTGTTGCCTCTTGTTGCCATATTTAACCCATATTTGTTTCCTTTTTGTGCTCCATTCCACTGAAATATGCTGCAAGTCGAGCAAGTTCTGAAAGTAGCCATGCCCAAGTGTGTTGTTTGTGCATCCTATTCCTTGCATTATCTCATGTTGTCCTGTAGAGACCTCTACATTTACAATTAGATCCCAGATGTTATACCACAGTAGCACTGTAGTTATTTCCAAATAGACCACAACTTTGCTCCAAATGATGATCAACTGCCAATGCTTCCTTAGGTTCCTGATATCCTTTATCATGTTTGTGCATGCCTCTTTTCCTTCTTCAAGGGGTTGAGCACATAGTGCTAATACCACCCATAGAAGTCATAATAGGTGGCATGGCATGATCACACTAACTTTTCCTGCAAAAAAGAACACAAGGTTAGTGAAAAAATCCTTCAGAACCATCTTCACATGATTGAATTGATGATCCTGCTCTTGTGATAACTCCCTTGCTCTCCTCCTTGTCTCCTTCACTCCCTTTAATCTCCCTAATGTTGCTTCTACTGCCTGACTCCCTGTAGACTAAAGATCCATCCTCCAATTTCCTAACTCCCTTAACTGAACTTCTCTATGCCTTTTACTTCTCCACACTACTCGAATCATTTTCCCATATTGCCCACTTCTCTTAGACATTCTGGGCATCCTTACTTCTCTTTTCCTATTTGTAATCACTATTTTGTTTACATAACCTTCCAAGCTAGTGTGTATCTTCCCACCTCTTGAACATTGCCATTGAAAGTGCCCACTTCTCATAGACATTCTGGGCACTTTTCTCTTTTTTCCTATTTGCTTTTTGAAATTCCCAGCTGCTACTGCATAGATGCAGATTTCTCCTGTTGACCTGCAAATGTGATTCCTTTCCAACGTGCGCAAGACTTCCAATAAGATCTATGTGTAGCTTTTGGAGTGCTGCTTCCTTTGAGCATGAGATGGTGTCCTCCATCTGATTATTTCCAAGCAGTGCATTTGCTGCTATAGTCCAAAATACTCTGCCTGATAATGAATAACTGAACCTCAGAGAATTTGTCCTTGATACAATGTCCATGCCCGACCTTAACTTCATTCCTGTGGATTGAATGCATTGCATTAATACCACCACATGGAGTTTCATTAAGGTACAGGCCATAGACATGCCATAAGTACCTGCAAAAAAGAAAACTTTGTTAGTAGAAAAAGCTGTTACCTTGCTCTCCTCCCTTAGGACTTGAACATGCTAATGATGAGAGTAGCCTCCAGATCTCCTTTCTACTCCTTCTCATTTATTCCCCATTAGTTCCTTGCCACCTTTACTCTTATATGAGGACATTGATATTTATCTTCATTCACTATCCTTCTGCTCATACTGTCAAGATCCCAGAAATCTATAGCCTCCATATCTCCATCATCAAGGGCATAGTTTGCTAGGTGGTCTTCTAACTTGTTCCCTTCCCTAAAATTATGTGATATTCTGAAATTACACCCTTCCTTCAAATTCATGATCTCCTCCACCATCTCAGTAATACACCAAGGTGGCTTCCACAACCCATCTATTATGTTCTTCAGTAAAAGAGAATCTGTTTAAATCCAGATCAGAGTGTAATTCATTGCTTTACACATTCTTAAGGCCTCCACTATTGCTATTGCTTCAGCTTCATTATTCGATCCTTCATTAACTTCCCTTCCTAGTGCATATTTCAAATCACCTGCTTCATCTCTCAAACACACTCCTATTGCACTTCTTCCTGGATTCCCTCTAGATGCTCCATCAGTGTTTGCTTTGATCCACCCTTCAGCTGGAAACTCCCACATCACCTTATCATACATAAGCCTTGGAGTATAGTTCTCCATCATGATCAGAAGATCGGTCCATCTGTGAGATACTTGTAGCCCAGGTTTTCTTATTTGCACAAGATGTTGTAGAGTAGTTGACACTTAATAAATGACCCTGCTCACTGATACTGCTTCACCATATTTCAGACTATTCCTTCTCTTCCAAAGCTCCCACACTATGCACGAAGGTAATGCCTGCATAATTGGCTTTAATCTAGGAACCCTGATGCATTCCAGCATTTTGTAATGGCTTGGTGCAAAGTCAGCCCCTGCACTACAATTCCTGCTCTTAGTAGGAAGAATTTCCATACAATTTCAGCAGCCCTTGATGTGAAAAATAAGTGCACAAGAGATTCCTCCTTAGGTGCAGCACAACACCAGCATTTAGATGGCATAAAATAGCCTAACCTTCTCATGAAGTCATCAAGAGGTAATTTAGCCTTCCAAACTTTCATGAAAAATGAAATTTTGAAAGAAAGCCCCTTCACCCATATCTTCTTATATGCTATCCTAGGATTGTCCCTCCTTCTTAGATATTCCCATGCTGTCTTAATAGTAAAATGACCCCTTGTTTCAAGCATCCAAAAAGGAGTGTCTAGGACATTTTCCATAGCAGGAGGCCTGATCTTTTCAAGAATGTGTTGTGCCAAATCCTCAGGTAAAAGCTGTATCAACCTATCGGCATTCCAGACTTCATTATCCACCAACTCATTCACATTGTGTATATCATCATCTATGCCAAAGTCTGGTGGTACTAGAAAGTAGAGTGCTCCTAGACCTGTCCAATTATCATACCAACATAATGAAGATCCCATTCTTAACTTCTAAATGATCTGGTGCTCTATTAAATCCCTACATTCAAGCATTTTCCTCCACACGTGTGATCCTTCCCTCCATGGAACAATTACTGCATTCAATTTCTTGCAGTATTTCTGACTCATGAATGAACTCCATAAACTTGGCTTAGTCCTGAAATTCCACCACAGCTTGCAAAAAAGTTCCTTAGACACATCATGCAATGATCTGAACCCTATTCCTCCTTCCTTACATGGCATACATAATGTGGTCCATGATGCCCAATGCCTACTATTTTCTCCCACAGCACTGCTCCAAAAGAACTGAGCAAAAATTTTATGTAATCTGTTTATGACATAATTAGGGGGATTTACAGCTGATAGCAAGTTTACTGGCATGCTCTGCAGGACACTAGAAACCAGCACAGCTCTGCCCCCTATAGATAATAGCTTCCCTTTCCATGCTTGTAGCTTGTCTAAAATCTTGGTAACCGTAGGATAATAGTACTCCAATTTTCTCCTTGCATAAAAGATGGGACTCCCCAGATATGTAAAAGGAAAATCCTGCCTTCCTATACCTGTTACCCCCTCAACTTTTTTGACCACCTCCAAGTCTGTTAAATGATGCATATACACCGCCGATTTACTCTTGTTTATCAGCTGTCCAGAAGCAGCCTCATATAAATGCAGAATTTCCATCACCAGTCTCAATGATGTAGCATCTGATGAACAAAAAATGATGGTATCATCTGCATAAGCTAGATGATTAATTTCTGGACTCAATTTGGGAAGTCGAAAACCACAGAAATATAAATTTGAGTGCAGAGAATTCTGACCCCTTGATAGAGCTTCAGCAGCTAGAATAAACAAGGTTGGAGATAAAGGATCTCCCTATTTGACACCCCTTGATGATTTGAAAAAACCATGAGACTGACCATTTACCAACACAGAATACCAGTTATTTCCCACCAAATCAATCCCAAATGAATCTTTCACAGAAGCCTAATTTCCTTAGCATCTTGGTGAGAAACAGCCATGATAGCCTGTCATAGGCCTTTGTCATATCCAGTTTAATCACAACATTAGGCCCAGCCTTTGTTCTTAGCCTAATATCAGTTATGATTTCCTGAGTTAATAGCACATTCTCCACTATACTTCTTCCCTTTACAAAACTTGCTTGCTCTTCAGAAATTATACTAGGCAGAAGCTCCACCAACCTTTCATGAATAACTCTTGAAAAAATCTTGTTAATGAAGTTACTGAGACTAATTGGCCTAAGATCTGAAAATGTAGTAACCTCTTTCTTTTTTGGCAAGAGTACTAGATTCGTGTGTGTAACACACTTTGGCAGCTGTTGACCATTGAAAAAGGCTAACACCATTGCATAGATGTCCTCTCCAACAATACCCCAGCATGTGTGATAGAATGCCCCAGTATATCCATCTGGTCTACTTGCTGAGTCTCCATTTAAACCATAAACTGCATTTTTCACTTCTTCTCTTGTAGGAATTGCTACCAGATTCTCATTTTGTCCATTTTCTAGTATTCTAGGTACATGCTCCATGATGTGGAAATTTGAGGGAACTACAGATTCTGTGAACTGCTCGTTATAGAAATTAACTGCTTCTTCTGCAATTTTTTCATCCTCTTCAATCCAGATGCCCCTACTATCTTTGATCCTCTTTAGCTGCAACATTTTTCTTCTTTCTCTGACTTGAGCATGGAAGAATTTGGTATTTCTATCACCATCTTTGAACCATGTCATACCTGCCTTTTGCTTCCAAAACTCCTCCTCTAGTGCCAGATATCTAATCATTTCTGCCTGCACTTTCTGCAACCTCTCTCTATTCATCTGAGTAGGATATGCTTCAAATTGCCTTTCATGTACTAGAACCACCTCTTCTAGGCTTGCAATCTTTTGAAAAATATCTCCATATGTTGTGTTGCTCCATGTAGATAGTACCCTTTTCAGCTTCTTTAGTTTATGATTGAACAACACAAAGGGATTTGCACTAAAATCTGCTTTCCAGTTCTCCTTCACCACTGACTTAAAAGAGTCATGTTTGGTCCAGAAATTCAGAAATCTGAATGGTTTCTTGATTGGAGAAGTTTCAATATCACACTTCAACAACATGGGACAATGATCTGAACCAATCTTGTACAAATGAGTACTGGGAAAGTTTGTTGCAATTCCATATTCCTTAAGCACCTATCTAATCTTTTAAATATGCAATCATCTTCTGATCTTCCATTCCACCAGGTGAATATACTTCCTTTGAACCCCATATCTGACAAATTAGAAGTGTTGATACAGTGTCTAAAATCATCTACCTCATTCAAAGACACTAGCAGTCCACCAAACTTCTCCTCTTCATCCCATATGACATTAAAATCACCTCCCACTAGCCATGGGGAAGTCATATCAGAGGCCATTGCATACAAAGAGTCCCAAAGTTCTATCTCTCTATAGTGTCACATTTGGCATAAACTATTGTAAGCATCAGTTCTACATGAGTTTCAGTGTGAAAAGGTTTCAATGTCAACTGCTGCACCATGTTGTACAAGATGGTCACCTCAAACACTTTATCTATAAATGCCCATATTTTGTTTGATACATTCACTACTACTCGAGTCAGCCCTATTCTACTTCTGTACCTTTCCATCTTGTTGGACTGTTGCATGGGTTCCAAGACTCCTATGAACTCAAAATGGTGTTGTCTATGCATAAGGATCAATCTCTCAAAAGCCTGCATAGTATTTACTGACCTGACATTCCTAATTATTGCATCCATCACTGATTAAGAAATTTGGATAAAGTTCTTCTTGTTTGAACTCCACCTACTGGAACAGTTGAAGTGTCTTTTATTTGCTTCTTTCTACCTTTTACTGCATATTTAACCTGTTTAGTTTGCCTGGGAGACAAATCTCCTTGTTTGGCAACATTGAAAAAGTTTTGTGCTGTAGATTCTTCATCCATATCCTTGCCTACATGTTCTTTTTGGGTTTAGTTTTTTTTTCTTTTTTTTTTCTTTTTTTTCTTTTTTTTTATTCTATTTTTAACGACCCGGCATGTCGTTTCGAGAATTGTAGCCCCATTTCCCTATTTCTGCTTCTTTTTGTGTTCTTCAGCTATATTATAATGTGTCGGGTCAGTTGGTTCGGGTCTGGAGTGGTTTCGGGGAGGATTTGACACACTTAGTCTCTTTATGAGAATCTTAAGTTAGAAACATCAATCGGATGTTTACTTATGTGTAAATGATTTTGGAGTTGAATTCCGATGGTTTTGTTAGCTCCGTTAGATGATTTTGGACTTAGGAGCACGTCTGGAATGTGTGTTGGAGGTCCGTAGTAGAATTAGGCTTGAATTGGTGAAAGTTTGAAATTTTGCGATTTTGGTCGGCTGTGGAAAATTTGATATCGGGTTTGGAATGGATTTTTGGAAGTTGGAGTAGGTTCGTGGTGTCTTTTGTGACGTGTGTGTAAAATTTGTGGTCATTCGGATGTGATTTGAGAGGCTTCAGCATCGTTTGTGGAATTTAGAAGTTTAGAAGTTCTTAGGCTTGAATCCGAGGATAATTTGGTGTTTTGATGTTGTTATGAGTGATTCGAAGGCTCGACTAAGTTCATATGTTGATATATGACTTGTTGGTATGTTTGGTTGAGGTCCTGAGGGCCTCGGGCTGATTTCGGATGGTTAACAGAGAGTTTGGAATTGAAAAAATGCAGTTGAAATTGCTGCTGCTAGTGGTGTTTCCGCACCCGCACAGTGAGAACCGCACGTGCGAGGTCGCAGAAGCGGCTAAGGTGCCGCAAAAGCGGCCACCAGGGACTTGAGCAGGAGCGCAGGTGCGAATATCCTACACCAGCGAGAGGCGCAGATGCGGGCAGGGATGCGCAAGTGCGAGAGGGGATACGCAGGTTCGAGGCTGTTTCCGCAACTGCGACGATCGCAGATGCGATCGTGAGGCGCAGATGTGATTGATAATAGGTGAATTTGACTATAATCACGCACCAAATAATCACCTTCTTGTGAACTTTTAATGTGGAAAATGACAACAAAATGCTCTTATTAGTGCTTTACATGATTTGCAGGTGATATAGGTGTAAGGAAGGCTAAGGAGCGGTTTTGGAGTCAACTATTGATGAAAAGAGGCTAATTGTTGAATTTCCCAAGTAACCCATTCAAAACAGGCCAAAATGCCCGGGTACAAGTTCCACCGCGGTTCTACCGCGACTGCGGTGAAACCGCGGTGGAAGGCAGTCTCTGAAGGTTGAAGATTCCGCGAAGGCGTTTGATCGCGGTTCTACCGCGACCGCGGTAGAACCGCGGTGGGCACAGTAAACTTCGGGGACTTAAGTGTAAAACACGAGATTTTTAGACCTAAACCCTATTTAAAACGCTAGACTTCGCCCAAAAGAGGCATGTATTGATTTTTTAGGTTTCTTAGCAAGGAAAAACATTGTGAGAAAATACTCTAAACATCTTTCTCCTTTTCTTTTGATTTTATGATGAATTCAAGCTTAGTTTATTTTCCCATAGCCATGAGTAGCTAAATTCCTTGTCTAAGGCTTTGATGGAACCTATTGGGTGATGAACTTCTTGTTTATGTGAATACAAATTGCTAGTTTAATCTTTATTTGTTCAACTTCGTGTTCGTTGTAGTTAATTGACAGGATCTTCAATTAGCTGTGCCTATTTAGTGTGCATAACTTGGAAAAGAGTGCATATTTAGGGTATTGTTGAACAACACCACTCCTAGATTATTAGAGGAATCTATAATTGCGGGTTTAAAGGCGGGATTAGGAATAACGAAGCCTTGGGTGCAATTTCAATTGAATTGTGCGAAATTAAGCAAGCTAGTGTATCTCGGGAGAGTGCAATAGTAGATTACTGTGAGTACTCGGGAGAGATTTGCGGTAAGATTAGCGTTCATGATTGATAGAGATGTGGGGGTAAATTTGTATGAGCATAAACAGAAGGGATTCCATCAATAGGGGAAATCATTGCCTTAGCTTTTTCTCAAAATTGTTTACAACCCTTCTAATTTAGTTATAGCCTTTTTATTTACTTGCAAGTTATTTATTAAAGAACAATCAACTGAGAATTTGAATATTTGGGAAGTTGGTTCTGAAGACTTGGTGGGTCTGAAGGTAGCAGTTGATAAGTTAACTCTCTGTGGGATTCGACTCTGGACTTGTAAACCGGATTATATTTGCAGCGACCGCATTGTCCTTTTATACGGCATAGTTGGGCGTGATCAGCGATCCTAGGGATTTAAGTGATTTTCTGCAAATGCAGAGGTTTTTGCGCAGAAGCGGCACCGCAGGTGCGTATTTTGGGCCGCAGGTGTGAAAAGCCTGGGCAGAAGGTATAAATACAAGACTTCACGAAATTTTGCTCATTTCCACCTTTTTCAACTCGGACTTTTGAGCTTTTGGAGTGATTTTTGAAGGGGATTCAAGGATATTCACTGAGTTAAGTTGATTGAGCACTATTATCATTAACTATGGTCTTTTCCCGTTAATTTCCCACCTATTTAGTTCAATTTTTTTAAGTGAAATAAGGGGTTGGGGCTTGAGATTTTGGAGGGAATAATTTGGGGTTTTGAGGGATCAAATAATGTCGGATTTTGATGAAATTTGTATGGGTAGACTCGTGAGTGAATGGGCTTTCTAATTTTGTCACTTTATCAGATTTCGAGACGTAGGCCCCGGGGTTGAGTTTGAGTCGATTTCGGGAATTTAGCCCAATTTAGTCGTTTTCTTGTGGAATTGGTTCCTTTGGCATATATTGATTGTGTTGTATTACTCTTAGCTAGATTCGGGAAGTTTAATTTCGATTCAAGAGGCAAAGGCATCGCGGAGTTGGATTTTGCTCGGATTAAGGTAAGTAACGGTTATAAATCTAGTCCTAAGGGTATGAAACCCCGGATTTTTGTGTCGTATGACTATTTTGGAGGTGATGCACATGCTAGGTAACGGGCATGTGGGCGTGTACCGAAGGGACTGTGACTTGGTCCATCCCGTGAGATTGTGGAATCGCATAGCCTATTGTTTATTACATGTTCCCTCTGTCTTCATGGAAATTGACTGTACTTCATGTTAGAAATCATGTTTAGGATTTATGTTTTTGTTGTTGAGACCTGTGAGGTCGTGTACTTGCTGAATTAGTTGCTAATTGTTGCTTTGTACTCACTCATAGCTTTTCAAGCTTATTATACCTTCGTCTCTTACTTTTTATTGTTGATACATGATATTGCCTCTATTTGGGTTGTTGTATATGGTTCTGAGAACCCGGGGGACTAGTGAGGTTGGTGAATGAGTTAGTTTGAGGACCAAATTGTGAGGTTGTTGATATTGTAGCACGTAAGTTGTCTGTGCAGCACATGAGTTGTCCGTGTAGATCCTGATATGATATTATAGCACGTGAGTTGTGCGTGTGGGTCTCATTTTGATATTATAGCACATGCGTAATCCGTACAGCACGTGAGTTATCCATTCGGATTATAGTGTTTGGGCTGAATGAGCCCCTCCTTAGTCTATATACCCCAATGAGCGAAGGTACCTATGAAGTATGATTATTGAGGGCTGAGAGCCGAGTGATTGGGCTGTTGAGATGAGCAGAGTGACTGTTGCCTTTAGAGGTTATACTTGCTTTCAGTTAATTATTGCACTTAGTTGTTATTTGTCCTTGTTGTAAAATTTCATGAAAACTTGATATCTGGTTTACTTGAGCACGAACTAATTTGATCTAAACTGATGAAATTGAAAACATGATTGTTCTTACTTGAATGATATTGAGATAACTGTATTTGCATAGCTCGTCACTACTTCTCAGTTCTTAATTTATTTCTATTACTTAATGAGTCGGAAGTACTCGCGTTACTCCCTAAACCTTGTGTGAGGATCCAGGTGAGACAGTCGCAGAGGTCATTGAGCTCGTGCGTGGTTGACTGCTCGGAGACCTACGAGGTAGCTGCTAGCATCCGCAGCCCTTGTCTCTCCTTCCATTGTTGTCTTTTCTTTCTGTTTAGTATTGGTGGACTATCATAAACTCCGAATTTTGGATTTGGTTTTAGATGCTCATGACTTAGTGACACCCTAATGTCGGGCTATCTTTTTCGCATTATATTATGAGTTTAACTCGTCTTATAAAATCTCTGTTATGAAAAGGTTTTGAACTATATTTCTATGAATTATCAATGTATTTTGGAAATGTCGGCTTGCCTAGTACCACGATAGGCGCCATCACGACGAGTTAGGTATTTGGGTCGTGACAAGTTTGTATCAGAGCCTAGGTTACATAGGTCTCACGAGTCATAAGTAGGTTTAGTAAAGTCTTCTGGGTCTGTACGGAGAAGTCTGTACTAATCTTCGAGAGGCTGCATAACCCTTAGGAAAAATTCACATTCTTGAATTCTTATCGTGCGAATCTGTTGATATTGGTAACTAAACTTCTGTTATTCTATGCTCTCACAGATGGTGAGGAAATGTGCTACCGGTCAGGGCGGACATCCACCAGTTCCACCAGTTGGGGCCGAGGCCGCGGTAGAGGCCGTGGTAGGGGCAAGGGTGTAGCCCACATAGTAGCTAGGACAGCACATGCAAATCCACCAGTTGCCCCAGTATAGTATCAGGTCCCAGTTGTGGATGCACCAGTAGGACCAGCTCAGGCACCAGTTGTGCCCTTCGCGATTCCAGGTCTTCAGGAGACCTTAGCTCAGA
Source organism: Nicotiana attenuata (assembly GCF_001879085.1). Taxonomy (NCBI): domain Eukaryota; kingdom Viridiplantae; phylum Streptophyta; class Magnoliopsida; order Solanales; family Solanaceae; genus Nicotiana; species Nicotiana attenuata. Next base: position 63,700,553 of record NC_031995.1, on the reverse strand, counting down.
TTCTGACTATGTGCATCGGTCTTGCTCAGGAGGTCTCTTTTTCTACTACAGCGTCCACTTCCCAGGGCGGGGGAGGCACTTAGACTTCCGCTGCCCGCACAAGCGAGCAGGTTGTTCAGGGACTTCAGATATCAGGGGCACCACTAGCCGTACCGGTTGCAGCTGCTCTAGACTATGTGGTTCCTTCTATGCCTGAGGATGAGCAACGTAGATTGGAGAGGTTTGGTAGACTTCATCCTCCGACTTTTAGTGTTGTAGAGGGCGAGGATGCTTAGGGTTTCTTGGATAAGTGTTAGAGGATCCTCCGTACAGCGTGTATTTTGGAGACCAGTGGGTTCTCATTCACTACTTTTCAGTTCTCTAGAGCTGCCTTCACTTGGTGGGAGGCCTATGAGAGGCATAAACCTTTTGGTGTAGCGCCCCTTACATGGAAGCAGTTCTTCGTTCTCTTTCTAGAGAATTATATGCCACAGTCCCGTAGAGAATAGCAACGCAGACAGTTTGAGCAGTTGCGTCAGGATGAGATGACTGTGATGCAGTACGAGATGAGGTTTTCTGAGTTCGCTCGTCATGCTGTTTGGTTGGTTCCCACAGACAGGTAGAGGATTAGGAGGTTCGTTGATGGCCTCACATATCAGTTGCGTATTCTCATGACTAGGGAGAGGGTGTCTGGTGCTTTTTTGGAGAAGGTTGTTGACATTGCTAGGGAGATAGAGTCGGTTCTCCGCTAGGAGCAAGTTGAGAGGGACCCAAGAGGCCTCGAGGATCAGGTAGTTTGTGTGGCATTCTTTTTGGGGGTCAGTTCTACCATGGCAGGAGTGTTCCCTATAGACATGCTTAGACGACCCGACTAGTTCATCGTGGTGCGTTAGTCATCCATAGCCCTCACATTGCTCACTCAAGACAGTCTTCATTCAGTGCACTACCAGCGCAGAGTTCTCACCATGCCTCATCTACTCAGGTTTATACGGGTAGTTTCACGGGGAATCAGGAGCAGTAGTTCCTTCAGAGGAGGGGTTGTTTCGAGTACGGGGATCTTGGTCTATCAAGAGGTATTGCCCTAGGTTGTTTAGCGGGATACCGAAGCAGAGTTCTAGGCCGACGGCATCAGCACCAGCAGTTACACCACCCGCCCAGCCAGCTCGGGGTGGAGCTCAGTCAGCTTGGGGTAGGCCGAGCAGGTGGCGGTCAGGCCCGTTTCTATGCACTTCCTACCAGATCAGATGTTATTGCTTCAAATGTTGTGATCACAGGTATTATCTCATTTTTTCACAGGGATGCCTCTATATTATTTGATCCTATTTACACATTTTCATATGTCTCGTGGTACTTTGCTCTTTATTTAGATACGGCCCGCGAGTCTCTTGTTTTATCTATTCATGTATCTACTCCGGTGGGCGATACTAATGTTGTGGACTGTGTATATCGGTCATGTGTAGTGACTATTGAGGGACTAGACACTATAGTGGATCTGTTGCTACTTAGTATGGTTGACTTTGATGTGATATTGGGCATGAATTGGTTGTTTCCATGTCATACTATTCTGGACTATCACGCTAAGACAGTGAAGTTGGCTATGACGGGAGTGCCACGGATTGAGTAGCGAGGTTCGTCGGATTATATTCCCAGTAGAGTGATTTCATTCTTGAAAGCCCAACGGATGGTTGGGAAGGGTTGTCTCTCTTATTTGTCCTTTTTTAGGGATGTCAGTGTAGAGACTCGTACTATTGATTCAGTTCCAGTGGTGTGATATTTTCCAGATGTGTTTCTTGCAGACATGCCGGGTATACTGCCAGACAGGGATGTTAACTCCGAAATTGATTTGGTGCTGGGCACTCGGCCCATTTCTATTCCACCATATCGTATGGCATTGACAGAGTTAAAGGAATTGAAGGAACGTCTTCAGGAACTCCTTGATAAGGGGCGTATTTGGCCTAGTATGTTACATTGGGGTGCACATGTTCTATTTGTGAAGAAGGATGGCACTATGAGAATGTGCATTGATTACAGGAAGTTGAACAAAGTCACAATCAAGAATAAGTATCCTTTGCCGTGCATTGATGATCTATTTGACCAACTTCAGGGAGCGAGGGTGTTCTCCAAGATTGATTTGAGGTCAGGGTATCACCAGTTAAAGATCAAGGACTCGAACATACTTAAGATAGCTTTCAGGACCCGATATGGTCAATATGAGTTCCTTGTGATGTCTTTTGCACTGACCAACTCCCCATTAGCGTTCATGCATTTAATGAAGTGTGTTCCATCCTTATCTCAACTCATTTGTTATTGTATTCATTGATGATATCCTACTGTACTCTCGTAGCCAGGAGGAGCATGCTCGACATTTGCGGATTGTTTTGCAGCAGTTGAGGGAGGAGAAACTTTATACTAAGTTCTCCAAGTGTGAGTTTTGGCTCAGTTCAGTGGCATTCATGGGGCATGTGGTGTCTAGCAAGGGTATTCACGTTGATCCGAAGAAGATAGAGGTAGTAAAGCTGGCCCAAACCATCCTCATCCACAGAGATTCATAGCTTTCTTGGTTTGGCGGGTTATTACCATCGGTTTGTGCAGGGTTTCTCTTCTATTGCATCACCCTTGACCAAATTGACCCAAAAGGGTGCTCCTTTCAGGTGGTCAGATGAGTGTGAGACGTGCTTTCAGAAGCTCAAGACTGCCTTGACCACAACTCCAGTATTACTTCTGCCATTAGCTTCTGTTTCGTATTCAGTATATTGTGATACTTCTCAGATCAGTATTGGATGTGTTTTGATTCAGGAGGGTAGAGTGATTGCTTATGCTTCTCGTTAGTTCAAGCCCCATGAGAAGAACTATAATGTTCATGATTTGGAGTTTGCTGCCATTATTCATGCATTGAAGATTTGGAGCCATTATCTCTATGGGGTGTCTTGTGAGGTGTTTGCTGATCATCGTAGCCTCCAACACTCGTTCAAACGAAAGGATATCAATTTGAGGCAGCAGAGATGGTTGGAGCTGCTAAAGGACTGTGATGTTACTATTTTGTACCATCCGGGAAAGGCCAATGTGGTGGTCGATGCCTTGAGTAGAAAGGTAGTGAGTATGGGTAGTCTTGCAGTCTTTCCTATTGGTGAGAGACCACTTGCAGTTGATATTCAGGCTTTGGACAACCAGTTCATGAGATTGGATATTTTGGACCCCAATCGGGTCCTAGCTTGTGTGGTTTCTCGGTCTTCCTTGTTTGATCGTATCAGAGAGCGCCAATATGATGATCCTCATTTGCTTTTCCTCAAATACAAGGTTATGCATGATGATTCCAGAGATGTGACTATTGGCGATGACGGGGTATTAAGGATGCAGGTCCGGATATGTGTGCCCAATGTAGATGGGCTACGGGAGTTGATTCTAGGGGAGGCCCATAGTTCGCGGTATTTCATCCATCCAGGTGCCGCGAAGATGTATCGGGATTTGAGATAGCACTATTGGTAGAGGAGAATGAAGAAAGATATAGTTGGATTTGTAGCTTGGTGTCTCAACTGTCAGCAAGCGAAATATGAGCATCAGTGACTGGGTGGCTTGCTTCAGTAGATAGAGATTCTAGAGTGGAAGTGGGAGCATATCACCATTGATTATTTAGTTGGGCTCCCATGGACTTTGAGGAAGATCGATGCTATTTAGGTGATTGTGGATTGGCTGATCAAGTCCGTGCACTTCATTCTTGTGTGTACTACCTATTCTTCTGACCGTTTGGCAGAGATTTATACTAGAGAGATTGTTTGCCTTCACGGTGTGCCAGTTTCCATCATTTCAAACAGGGGCACGCAGTTTACATCGCAATTTTTGAGAGCCGTGTAGCGAGAGTTGGGAACTCAGGTTGAGTTGAGTATAATATTTCATCCTTAGACGGACGAACAATCCGAGTGCACTATTCATGTATTGGAGGACATGCTATGCGCCTGTGTCATTGATTTTGGGGGTTTATGGGACCAGTTTCTACCACTTGTGGAGTTTGCTTACAATAACAGTTATCAGTAGAGTATTCATATGGCCCCATATGAGGCTTTATATGGAAGGCGGTGTAGATCTCCAGTGGGTTGGTTTGAGCCGGGTGAGGTTAGGCTTTTGGGTATAGACTTGGTTCAGGATGCATTGGAAAAGGTGAAAGTGATTTGGGAACGACTTCGCACAGCACAGTCAAGACAAGAGAGATACTGATAGAAAGGTCTGTGATGTGTCTTACATGGTTGGGGAGAAGGTCTTGTCGAAGGTTTCACCCATGAAGGGTGTTATGAGGTTTGGGAAGAAAGGCAAGTTTAGCCCTCAGTTTATTGGACCTTTTGAGGTGCTTCAGAGGATTGGGGAGGTGGCTTGTGAGATTGTCTTGCCACCTAGCTTATCGAGTTTCCATCTAGTATTTTAGGTTTCTATGCTTCGAAAGTATATCGGCGATCCATCTCATGTCTTGTATTTCATCACGGTTCAGTTAGATGGTGATTTGACTTATGATGTGGAGCTAGTGGCTATTTTGGAGCGACAGGTCCGAAAGTTGAGATCAAATGATATAGCTTCAGTGAAAGTGCGATGGAGAGGTCGGCCCGTGGAGGAGGCTACTTGGGAGACCGAGCGAAAGATGCGGAGCAGATATCCACACCAATTTGAGTCTCCATGTATGTTTCTAGACCCGTTCGAGGACGAACGTTTGTTTAAGAGGCGGGGGGATATAACGACTCGGGCGGTCGTTTCAAGAGTTTTATCCCCATATCCCCATTTCTGCTTCTTTTTGTGTTCTTCAGCTATATTATGATATGTCGGGTCAATTGGTTCGGGTCTGGAGTGGTTTCGGAGAGGATTTGACACACTTAGTCTCTTTATGAGAATCTTAAGTTAGAAACATCAATCGGATGTTGACTTATGTGTAAACGATCTCGTAGTTGAATTATGATGGTTCTGTTAGCTCCATTAGGTGATTTTGGACTTAGGAGCGCGTCCAGAATGTGTTTTGGAGGTCCATAGTAGAATTAGGCTTGAATTGGCGAAAGTTGGAAATTTGGTGATATTGGTCGGCATTGGAAACTTTGATATTGGGGTTGGAATGAATTTCCGGAAGTTGGAGTAGGTTCGTGGTGTCATACGCGACGTGTGTGTAATATTTGTGGTCATTTGGATGTGATTTGATAGGCTTCGGCGTCGTTTGCGGAATTTGGAAGTTTAGAAGTTCTTAGGCTTGAATCCGATGGTAATTTGGTATTTTTATGTTGTTTTGAGTGATTCTAAGGCTCGACTAAGTTTGTATGTTGATATATGACTTGTTGGTATGTTTTTTTGAGGTTCCGAGGGGCTCGGGATGATTTCGGATGGCTAACAGAGAGATTGGAATTGGAAAAATGCAGCTAAAGCTGCTGCTGCTGGTGTTTCTGCACGTGCGGAGTGGGAACCGCGGGTTCGAGGTCACAGGAGTGGCTAAGGAGCCGCAGAAGCAGCCACAAATGACTTGAGCAGGAGCCGCAGGTGCGAAGTGTTTCCCGCACATGAGAGAGGCGCAGATGCGGGCAAGCAAGGGTAGGTGTGAGGCTGTTTTCGTACCTACGATGATCGCGGATGCGGTCGTGAGGCGTAGATGCGGTCCAAGGGATTTAAGTGATTTTCCACAGATGTGGAATTTTTTCACTGAAGCGGCACCTCAGGTGCGTATTTTGGGCCGCAGGTGTGAAAAGCCTGGGCGGAAGGTATAAATACAAGACTTCGCGAATTTTTGATCGTTTCCACCATTTTCAACTCAGACTTTTGAGCTTTTGGAGTGATTTTTGAAGGGGATTCAAGGATATTCACTAAGGTAAGTTTGTTGAGCCGAATTACTATTAACTATTGTGTTTTGCCATTGATTTTCCACCTATTTAGTAGGATTTTTGAAATGAAATAAGGTGTTAGGGCTTGGGATTTTGGAGAGAGTAATTTAGGGATTTGAGGGACCAAATGATGTCGGATGTTGATGAAATTGGTATGGGTAGAATTGTGAGTCAATGGTCATTCTAGTTTTGTGACTTTTGTCGGATTTTGAGACATGGCCCCGGGGGTCAGGTTTAAGTCGATTTCAGGATTTGGGCCTAATTTAGTAGTTTTCTTGTGGAATTTTTTCGTTTGGCATATATTGATTGTGTTGTATTACTCTTGGCTAGATTCGGGACGTTTGGAGTTCGATTCGATAGGCAAAGGTATCGCGGAGTAGGATTTTACTCGGATTAAGGTAAGTAACAGATATAAATCTGGTCCACAGGGTATGAAAACCCAGATTTTTGTGTCGTATGACTATCTTGGAGGTGAGATTGTGACTTGGTCCATCCTGTGTTATTGTGGAATCGCATAGCCTATTATTTGTTGCATGTTCCCTCTGATTTCATGGAAATTGTCTGTACTTCATGTTAGAAATCATGTTTAGGCCTTATGTTATCGTTGTTGAGACTGGTGAGGTCGTGTACTTGCTGTATAAGCTGCTAATGGTTGTTTTGTACTCAGTCATAGCTTTTCATGCTTATTATACCTCCGTCTTTTACTGTTCATTGCCAAAACATGATATTACCTTTGTTTGGGCTGTTGTATATGGTTCTTAGAGCCCAAGGGACTAGGGAGGTTGGTGAATGGGTGAGGCCGAGGGCCAAATTGTGAGGTTGTTGATATTGTAGCAGGTGAGTTGTCCATGCGGGTCCTGATATGATATTATAGCATGTAAGTTGTCCGTGCGGGTCTTGTTTTGATATTATAACACGTGAGTTGTCCGTGCATAGCGTGAGTTCGTGCGGATTATAGTGCTTGGGATGAAGGAGCCCCTCCGGAGTTTGCACACCCCCAATGAGCGCATGTACCTATTGAGTAGGATTATTGAGGGATGAGAGCCGAGTGATTGAGCTGTTGAGATGAGCGGAGTGACTGTTGCCTTGAGAGGCTGTACTGGCTTTCAATTAATTGTTGCACTTAGTTGTTATATGTCCTTGTTGTACAATTTCTGGAAAACTTGATATCAGGTTTACTTGAGCACGAACTGATGTGATCTAAACTGATGAATTTAAAGCATGACTGTTCCTACTTGAAAGATTTAAGATAACTGTATTTGCATATTACGTCATTACTTCTCAGTTCCTCATTTATTTTTGTTACTTACTGAGTTGGAAATAATCACGTTACTCCCTACACCTTGTGTGCAGATCCAGGTGAGACCGGTCGTAGGGGTCGTTGAACTCGTGCGTGGTTGACTGCTCGAAGACATACGAAGTAGCTGCTAGCGTCCGCAGCACTTGTCTCTCCTTCCATTGTTGTCTTTTCTTTCTGTTTAGTATTGGTGGACTATTGTAAACTTTGAATTTTGGATTTGGTTGTAAATGCTCATGACTTAGTGACACCCCAATGTCGGGCTATCTTTTCCGCATTATATTATGAGTTTAACTATTCTTATGAAATCTCTGTTATGAAAAGGTTTTGAACTATCTTCTTGTGAATTATCAATGTATTTTGGAAATGTCGGCTTACCTAGTGTAATGACCTGACCAGTCGTTTTGAGACCTAGTACGTCATTCAATGGTTTAAGGCCACGAGCAGCTATACTTCAGGTATTACGACTTGTTCGCGTAGTCGAAATTGAAATTCAGAGTTGATTTGGAAAGATAATTCTCATTTCGGAAGCTTTAAATTGGAAGATTCTGACTAAGGTTGGATTTTGAGTAAATGACCTCAGAATCGGGATTTTAAGGTTCCAACAGGATCGTATGATGATTTTGGACTTGGGTGTATGTCCGAATAGGGTTTTGGATAACCCGGGAGCGTTTCGGCACCTATTAATGAAGTTAGCATTTTGGGAGAATTTCATAAATTTGGGTTGCAGTGCATTTCATTGTTATTGATGTCCGTTTGGGATTACGAGTATTGGAATATCTCTGTAAGGTGATTCTGGTGTTAGGAACGCATCTGGAAGTTGATTCGGAGGTTCGCAGGTCATTTTAGGGTCATTTGGCGAAAGTTAGAAATTTGAAGGTTTTTGAGGAGTTTGACCGGAAGTGTACTTTTTTATATTGGGGTCGGATTCCAATTCCGAAAGTTGGAGTAGGTCCGTTATGTGAAATGTGACTTGTGTGCAAAATTTGAGATCAATCGGACGTGATTTGATAGGTTTCGGCATCGAATGTACAAGTTAGAAGTTCTAATGTTCATTAAACTTGAATTGGGGTACGATTCATGATTTTAATGTTGTTTGATGTGATTTGAGACCACAAGCAGGTCTGTGTTATGTTATGGGACTGGTTTGTGTAATTGGATGGGGTCCCGGGGGCCTCAGGTGTATTTCAGCAGTGTTTGGGTTGTATCACGCTCTTATTTGATGCTTCGGCGGTGTCTCTTTCGGCATAAAGGGAACTATATTGAGAACACTACCTTTGATTTGTGATTAGATTGAACCATTAAATCTGTATTGTAATCACGGAGACATAGCAATAAGAATCGTCAAATTTTGATGTCGTATGAGAGAGTTATTCCCATTTCCGTGTCGGACAAAATTGTTGGTTTCTAGTGCGAAGATTTGTTCTTCGCGAACGCGAAGAAGGATTTCTGGGTTGACTGTCAATGCGAAAAATTGCTCTTCGCGAACACGAATGTCTCCCCCGAAGGCGATGAAGAAAAATCGCGTGGACAATGTTTTAAACCGAGAATTTTAGTATTTTGGGCATAACTTGAGTTCTAGAGCTCCGTTTGAGGTGATTTTCACGGTGTTTTTCTCGTATCAACAAGGGGGTAAATATCTGACATTTATTTTGATGTTTATCCATGATTATTTATGTTGGTTTCTATTTGTTATCCGTATTTGGATTGTTGAAATTGGAATTTTGAGCCCCAAAGTTGAAAAATGATAAATACTTGATTTGAGGGTCGATTCATAGACGAAATTGGATGAAATCTGGATATAGACCATATGAGTTATGGGTAATATTTAATTCCAATAATTTTCGGAATACGGGCACGTGGGCCCGAGGGTTGACTTTATTGACTTTTCGAGCAGAGTTGGGAGTTGTTACAAATTGATTTATTATGAGTATTAGAATATATTTTATTGTTTGCACTTTGGTTGACAAGTTTTGGAGCGATGGACTCCGGTTTGAGGTGTTCGAGTGATGTTGGAGCCGGTAATGGAACTTCGGAGCGAAGTAAGTCTCCTTTCTAACCTTGTAAGAGTGAATTTACCCCATAGGTGAAATTATTCGATTTGTACTTCTATTTTTGGAGGCTATGCACGCACGAGATGACGAGAGTCCGTACATAGCTACTATTCCTATTTGTGTCCGGGTAATTTTATGTTTACACCATGCTTTTTGGACACTGTTACTTGATTATATTTGTAATAGTATCAAATGGAACTAAGTTTAGGATTTTTAAGGAATTAAAAGTTTCAAGCTGAATTGTCTTTATTTTGAAAAGAATCAAGAAAGGGTTATGATTTAATGATAAATTTATATTTGACTGCGTTGCAAGTATGATCCGCGAGCGGGGAAATTCCTTAAATTTATATTTGGCTGCGTCGCATGTATGATCTGCGAGCAGGGTAATTCCTTAAATTTATATTTGACCGCGTCACGTGTATGATTCATGGGCAGGGTAAATAGATGCATCTATGGTTCGCATCGTTCGACCATCGGTGGTGCACAGTTTAAATATTATGTCGGATCGGGTCGTACGACCTCGACATGATTTGTGCATGACTTAATTGACTATTTTGAAATTTTTGATAAATGATGGGGCGTCATTGGCGGAGATATAAATTGTTAAAAGATGAAGAAAAATTTGGAAATCTCCTATTAACAAAAGAATTGTTTACCTACTTCATGTTATTGAGTTTACAGTCGCCTTAAAGAAATTCATAATTTGTCATATTATCGATATATTATTTTTGGCCATAGTAAGTGTCGTAGTCTACCTCTCGTCACAACTTCTTCGAGATTAGACTGGATATTTACTGGGTGCGCGTTGTTTTCGTACTTATACTATACTTGCTGTACATTTTGTTGTACATTCACATGTACGTCTACAAGCCTTGTGGACGCAGTGGCGCGGTTGATATGGGGGACTTAGGTGAGCTGTATCTTATGAGAGGATCTGCAGCTAGGAGAGTCACCTTCAGAGTACTTGTAGTTTTCTTTTCTGTCCACATTTATATTCCGGACAGTTATTGTATTTTATTTTTTAATTCTTAGTAAATGCTCATGCACTTGTGACACCGGGTTCTGGGATGATTATGGGATATTCAGTATTGAAATTGGAAAACATTATTATTGTCGCGCCCCTTTTCTCGCAAAATTGTGTTTCGACATGTGACAACTCTTTTAAGGAGGTGTTAAAATAGGAAAGTCGCCACCTAACGGGGTTAAGGTGCGTTAGGGCACCTATTAGCATATGACTCGGATTTAACTAGCTTTCATCACCAAAGATCGGGTAAGGGCTCAAATTATCTCGAAGAGAAGGTGTTAGGCACTCTTCGAGGTCCACAACGGTGGGTCCTAGATGAACTTTAATTATATGAATTAGTCAGATAACAGAGAGAAAACAAGAAATTTAGGCACTTTATTATTAAAAGATTTGAATAAATACTTGACTCAGAGATAAAATGGTGGGTCCTACGTTTTTAGCCTAAAGGATCACCCCGTGCAATATAAATAATACTTTGTAACTCCTCGAGATGGGGTGTTACTCATATTATTCTGCGTGCACAGACTATCATCTCGTAAGTTTTTTACCTAAAGCGCACTAGTTGATTCTAAATCGTGCCTTATGCGTGCACTACCCGTCCCTGTGCCTATGGCCCAGGAGGCTTTGGACCTACTATTTGGATGGTTCTAGACTTTACTCAGGTTTCTCAAAAATGATATATCTAAGAGACATTCAAAAAATGTAGGACTACACATAAGGGCTATAAATGGCTCAAGTTAGCTTGCACATGTAAACAACAAATACACGCTAACAGGTTCATAATGAGGCATTAGATGAATTTCAGAATTACGCGAAATAGAGTCTTTAAATCATATAGTCATGACTTCTATGTGATCCTGAATTTTAAACATATAGGCAGTGTTGCTTTCTTAGAACAATGAATGTGCAAATCGTAAATATTACAAATCCTACAGGCATGCTTTCTAAATCGTTTGCGAAATAAGGTAGTGGAACAGTTGGTAATTCAAAATTGCCAGTATTGATTTCATCAGCATACTTTCTAGGCGAGCAACAGGATCCTATAGGTAGGATTTCTAGGAATTGGCCATTGAGACTGATTCTTTATCCTTTTATCCTTATAGGCATGCTTTCTAGGTGAGCAATATGATGGGAATAACAATAATAGTAGCGGAGTTGATTATGTTTCTATAGGCATGATATCTACGCGAACATTGTGAAGAGCATGTATTTGTTACTCAACATGATCCTATAGCCATGACATATAATATAGAGCAAATTAAACAAATAATCACTGTGTTGCAGTATAGTAGACAGATAATAATGTGTGCACCGTTGATATTATTCATGTCCTATAGGCATGTTATCTAGCAAACACATAGAAACAGAGCATGTTAAACATGGTTAAACACTCAAGTCCTATAGGCAGGATTTCTACCATTCATGTAAACATTAGAATAGACCCGTTTTCCCCACATTTACTAATACCCCAATTGTTATTACATAATTATTACATGCCCAATAATGAAATAAATTGCAAAAGGATACAAATAACTATAGTAGGCCCAAGACAGGACCAAAATGCAGCCAGCCCAGCCAAGCCTTCAATTTTGTCTCCATACAGATCTCAACATAACCCAGAAACCACAAGAGAACTTAGACCCAACCCAACAACTATAGTTGATCGGAGGATCCAGGAAAATAGTCATTTACACAAACCAATTGGCCTATTCAGTAGGCACGGGAGGGGAAGAACTGAGTAATCAGAGAAAAATGGCCAAAGAACCTCAGGCCCTAGTGTGTCAAGGTTCACAAGGGTCTCAAAGTGCTCACACTATGGAGGTTAATAGAGAAGCTTTAGTGGTCTTGGCTTTCAGCCGGCCGAGAATTATAGGTTTAGAATAAGGAAGAAACGATTTGTAGTAAAGTAACATGGTTTGGAAGAGTGCATTTGTATATTTTTAGAAAACTGACATTGCAAAGTGATCACATGATGAACATATCAACATCGAAGGTGCATGAGCTTAAGAAACAAATTAATGCTGCAAGTGTTCACTTAACACATTAGGGAAGGGTATATTTGTAAGAAACAAGGAGTCTTATTGCACATGAAATTATAGGAATCAAGCGGAATTCTAGTTTTATGGCCGTAAAATGCCAAAAAATGAAATTTGGTCATGAAGGAGCGGTGACTATGGTTCCTTAGGTCCTATTTGAGGTTCTGGAAAATTGAAGGCAATCCGGGTCAGGGGCCTGAGCCCATGGCGGAAGGCGTGGGCTACAGCACACGAAAATATGAGAATCAGGCGGAATTCCAGTTTTTAAGGCCGCAAAACGCCAAAAAATGTAATTTGGTCATGGAGGGGCGGTGACCACGGTTCCTTAGGTCGTATTTGATGTTCCGAAAATTTTTTAGGGGATCCAAGTCCGGGGCCCCGGGACAACGGCGGAAAGCATGGGCTATAGCACACGAAAATATGGGAATCGGGCGGAATACCAGTTTTATGGCCACAAAACATTAAAACATGAATTTCGTCATGGAGGGGAGGTGACTATAGTTCCTTAGGTCGTATTTGATGTCCCGGAAAAATTTTAGGCAATCCAGGTCCGAGTGCCCAGGCCCCCGGCGGAAGGCGTGAGCTATAGCACGCGAATGGAAATAGGGCGAAATTCCAGCTTTATGACCGTAAAACGCCAAAAAAATGAATTTTGTCATGGTGGGACGGTAACTATGGTTCCATAGGTTGTATTTTATATCCTTGAAAATTTGTAGGTGATCCGGGTCCGGATGCTCGAGGACCATGGCGGAAGGCGTGGGCTATAGCACACGAAAATATGGGAATCAGACGGAATACCAGTTTTATGGCCGTAAAACACCAAAAAATATAATTTCGTCATGGCGAAGCGGTGACTATAGTTCATTCGGCCATATTTAATGTTCCGAAAAATGCGTAAGCGATTCGGGTCCGGGGGCCCGAGCTTACAGCGAAAGGCGTGGGCTATAGCACACGAAAATATGAGAATCAGGCGGAATTCCAGTTTTATATCTGTAAAATGTTTAGAAAAGTGTAATTTGGCCATAGAAGGGTGGTTACTATGGTTCCTTAGCTCGTATTAGATGTCCCGAAAAAATATTATGTGATCCGGGTCTACGGGGCTCAGGCCCACAGTGAAAGGCAGGGGCTATAACACACGAAAATATGGGAATCGGGGTAATTCCAGCTTTATGCCCGTAAATTGCCAAAACATGTAATTTGGTAATGGTGAGGCAGTGACTATGGTTCCTTAGGTTGTATTTTATGTCTCGGAAAATTTTTAGGAGATTCGGGTACGGGGTCCGGTTCGACGGCGGAAGACGCGGGCTATAACACACGAAAGTATGGGAATCAGGGGGAATTTAAGTTTTATGGTCGTAAAATGCCAAAAATATAATTTGGTCATGGCGAGGTAGTGACTACGGTTCCTTAGATCGTATTTGATGCCCTAGAAAAATTTTAGGTAATCCGGGTCCGGGGAACCACGCCCACGGCGGAAAGCGTGGGCTATAGCACACGAAAATATTGGAGTCGGGCGAAATTAAAGTTGTATGGCCATAAGATGCAAAAAAAAAAAGAAATTTGGCCATGGCGGGGTGGTGACTATGGTTCCTTAGGTCTTATTGATGTCCTGAAAATTTTTTAGGCGATCCGGGTCCGGGGGCCTGGGACCACGGTTGAAGGCATGGGCTATATCACACAAAATTGTGGTAATCGGGCAGAATTCCAGTGTTATTTCCGTAAGAAGACAAAAAATGTAATTTGGTCATTGAGGGGCGGTGACTATGGTTCCTTAGGCTGTATTTGATGTCCCTTAAAAATTGTAGGCGATCTGAGTACGGGACCGGGCCCACGGCGGAAGGAGCGAAAATATAGGAACCAGGCGGAACTCCTGTTTTATGGCAATAAAATGCCAAAAAATGAAATTTAGTCATGGCGGGGCGGTGACTATAGTTCCTTAGATCGTATTAGATGTCTCGGGAAATTTTTAGGCGATCCGGGTCCGGGTACCCGGGCCCACGGCAGAAGGCGTGGGCTATAGCACGCGAAAATAAGGGAATAGGGCAGAATTCCAGTTTTATGACCAGAAAACGCAAAAAATTAAATTTTATCATGGCGGGGCGGTAACTATGGTTCCTTAGGTTGCATTTGATGTTGTAGAAAATTGTCACGCCCCAAACTTGGGGAGGCGTGGCTGGCACCTAGTGCTGCACTGGCCCGAGCGAACCACTCTGTAATTTTTTTTTTCTTTGTTACTATCATGGGCCACATGGCAACAACTCGTAATGTACAACTGTAAGTGGAAAAACACTGTATCACTGAATTATTTTTCTTATAACATGAATTCATATGGGTTGTGAAGACCTTTGACATACTGTACAAAATGAACCTCTGTCTACAAAGTCTCTAAGATTATTTGACATCAAATGGGATAGGGTACCAGCCTACCCATAAGTTTATAGCAAAACTCTGACATGATGACTCATAGACTTGGCTGCACTCCGAAGGGGGTGGAGTCTTACCGATCCTTCGCTGAATGCCAATCTCATCTTTTGTGAGTGCTCATCAAACTTATTATCTATACATGCAGGCATGAATGCAGCGTCCCCAACAAAAGGACGTCTGTACGAATAATGTACTGAGTATGTATGGAAGAACTGAAACATGACAATAAGTCAACATTAATTAAATACATATAAGAATCAACCTGAATCTCTGAAGTGCCACTGTATATGCATACTTATTATGCATACATATATATACAATTCTTCTCTTTGAGACTATTATCCATATCGTATAATGCATGACTGCCCAACTGATTAGTGGTAACTGCCCGACCGGCCTTCACACGATGGTAAATGTAGGATTGCCCAACCGGTGGTAAATAATGACACATAATTGCCCAACTGGTGGTTAATAATGAAGATGCATGTACATGTATCACTATATTATAAACAATAACATTTCGATCATATACCTCAATAGGAACTAGATACATACTTAGACGTGCTTGAATATCACTTTATGGGAATGAATAACATAGACATCCTTAATTGCTAAGAGTATAGCCACTTACCGAATATCATTATGTTTGTGTATCGTTACTTGGATCATGGCAAAAGAAAGAAGGGATAAACTTAACATACCTGAGTCTATTCTCTTGACAATCCCTCTAACACAAGTTAATTACTACAAAACACGTGATGGTAATATCGGAGTAGGGAAAATCCGGACAATCTTCAGCATCGGAATAGGTGCTGAGTAATAGCTTTCTCTGTTATCATATGCTAAAAGATTTTGAGTTCTTATACGCCACTTTATAAGCACTTAGGAAATAATAGTTGGTGCAAGAGATGGTTTATTTAATGAGACATGAGGGTACATTTGCTCGTTTCGTTTGTGTCGTATGAATAATGCCAAAAAAAATAAGGGATAGCCTTAATATATAAAAATGTACAAGGAAGCACGTGCGTGTAAATGTTGTGTCATGCATAGGTATAGGTGTACATAACATCATCAAGCCTATGAGGGCATCCCATCATATCATATCGGCCACTATGGGCAAAATCATCAACATATACAGGTGGTGGTGCGTATATAACGCCGTAACCTTTTCCCATATCCGATATATATATATATATATATATATATATATATATATATATATATATATATATATATATATATAACGTCATCTGGTCATGGGTAAATGTACATGTATAAATGCGTGAAATGCATAAGAAATACGTTAATAAGATTTCTCAGAATGTCATAAAAATAATATGCTTGTCGGATAAATTTTATCAAATACGTATTTTTCTCAGACCCATGAACAGAAAATATGATAGTAATTCACATGGGGAATCAAGAATATAGACACCCATAGTATTTCTATGAATAGAGTCATTTATAGAAATTGTACATTTGCTCGTTTCTTTTGTATAATTTGGATCACTACACCTTGATGATGCTCCAAAATACAAGATAAACGACATCAATGTAACACAAAGAGTGTATTCTTTCGGTGCTAAAGCACATATGATGACTTAGGGCCGACATCAGACCTGTCTCTTGTTTCAAACTGATCTAGATTAGCTAAAATTATACATGTAAAGTAAAAGTAAATACGGCACATCTCTTTGTTTGAGATTTAAGGTATTCCCTAACTTGTTTCAGATGATTTTTCTTTTATTTTCTTACTCTATTTCAAATAGGTCTCTTTCTATAGGTCACCACTATGAACTAATATTTCAATCCTTAAAATACAGTGATTGCACCTTCAAGATTCTTTTTAAGCCATCAAGAAGTTCATGCTCAAGGAAACTGATGAAGAAGTGACATGTTCCTTTGTAATCTAACCAAAAAAATGATTCTTACATAGATGTTGCAAGCATACAAAAATGTTCCACTCAAAATACCATATAAAATATATATAAAGGTAGCAAGGTTGTTAAACTTACAGGGTGAACAAAAATTTAAGGCGATTTGGGTCAGGGGGGCTGAGCCCACAGCGGAAGGTGTGGGCTATAACACACGAAAATATGGAATTCTAGTTTTATGGCCGTAAAATGTAATTTGGTCATGGCGGGGCGGTGATTATGGTTTCTTTAGTCGTATTTGACGTCCCAAAATTTTTTTATGTGATTCGGGTCTAGGGGCTAGGGCCCACGGTTGAAGATATGGGCTTTAGCACATGAAAATATGGGAATCAGACGTAATTCTAGTTTCATAGCCGTAGAACGCCAAAAAATGTAATTTAGTCATGGCGAGGCGGTGGCTATGGTTCCTTAGATCGTATTTGATGTTGCTGAAAAATTTTAGGAGATCTGGGTCTTTGGGACCGGGCCCACTACGGAAGGAGTTGGCTATTGCACAAGAAAATATGAGAATCGAGTGAAATTCCAGTTTTATGACCGTAAATACCGAAAAATGAAATTTTTTCATAGAGGGGAGGTAACTATGATTCCTTAGGTCCTATTTGATGTCCCGGAAAATATTTAGGCGATCCGGGTCGGGGGGCCCGAGCCCACGGCGGAAGGCGTGGGTTATAGTAGCGGAATTCCAGTTTTAAGACCGTAAAACGCAAAAAAAAATGAAATTTGGTCATGGGAGGGCATTGACTATGGTTCATTAGGTCGTATTTGATGTCCCAAAAAATTTTAGGCAATCCGGGTTCGGGAGGCCGGACCCTCGGTAGAAGGCGTGGGATATAACACACGAAAATATAGGAATCGGGAAGAATTCCAGTTTTATGACCGTAAAACGCCAAATAATTTAATTTGGTCATGGCGGGGTGGTCACTATAGTTCCTTAGGTTGTATTTGATGTTGCTGAAAATATTAGGATATCCGGGTTCGGGGGCTCGAGCCCAATGTGTAAGGCATGGGCTATTACATACGAAAATGTAGGAATCGGGCGAAATTCCAGTTTTATGACTGTAAAACGCCGAAAATAAAATTTGTTCATAGTAGGGAGGGGACTAGGGTTCCTTAGGTCCTATTTTATGTCCCGAGAAATTTTTAGGCGATCCGGGTTAAGGGGCTCGAGCCCATGGCGGATGGTGTGGGCTATAGTAGACGAAAGTTTGGGAACCGGGCGGAATTCCAATTTTATTGCCGTAAAACGCCAAGAATGTAATTTGGTCATGGCAGAGGGGTTACTATGGTTCATTAGGTCATATTTGATATCCCAAAAAAATGTTAGGCGATCCATTTCCGGGGGCCTGGGCCCACGGCGAAAGGCGTGGGCTATAGCATACGAAAATATGAGAATTGGGCGCAAATCCAGTTTTATGGCCCTAAGATATCAAAAAATGAAATTTCGTCATGGAGGGGCAGTGACTATGGTTCTTTTGGTCGTATTTGATGTCCTGAAATTTTTTTAGGTGATCCGGGTCTGGGGGCCCTAGCCCACGGCGGAAGGCGTGGGCTATAGAACACAAAATTATGAAATCCGGCATCATATTTGATGTCCCAAAATAATTTTAGGAGATCCGGGTACGGGGGCCCGGGCCCACGGCGGAAGGCGTGGGCTATAGCACACGAAAATATATGAATTGGGTGGAATTCTAGTTTTATGGCCAAAAATGCCTAAAAATGAAATTTAGTCATGGCGGGGAGGTGACTATGGTTTATTTGGTCGTATTTGTTGTCCGCAAAAAATTTTGGTCTTCCGAGTCTGGGGGCCCGGACCCACGGTAGAAGGCGTGGGCTACATAGCACACGAAAATATGGGAATCGGGTGAAATTCCAATTTTATTATCGTAAACCGCCAAAAGGTGTAATTTGGTCATGTTGGGTGGTTACTATGGTTCCTTTGGTCGTATTTGATGTCCCTGAAATATTTTATGTGAGCCGGGTTTGGGGGCTCGTTCCACGGTGGAAGGCATGGGCTATAGCACACGAAAATATGAGAATCTGGCGCAATTCCAGTTTTATGGCCATAAAATGCCAAAAAAATAATTTGGTTATGGCGTGGAAGTGACTATGGTTCCTTAGGTCGTATTTGATGTCCTGGAAAAATGTCAGGCAATCCGGATCTGGGGGATCGGGCCTACGACGGGAGGCGTGGGCTATAAAACACGAAAATATGGGAATCGGGCATAATTCTAGTTTTATTGCCATAACACGTCAAAAATAAAATTTTGTCATGGAGGGGCGGTGACTATGCTTTCTTATGTTGTATTTGATGTCCTGAAAACCTTTTAGCCAATCCGGGTTCGGGGGCCCGGGCCCACGGCAAAGGATTGGGCTATATCACACGAAATTATGGGAAACGGGCGTAATTACTGTGGTATGGCCGTAAAACACTAAAAAATACAATTTAGTCATGGCGGGGTGGGAAATATAGTTCCTTAGGTAGTATTTGATGTCCCGCAAAAACTATTGGCGATCCGAGTCCGGCGGCCCGGACCCACGTTAGAAGGCATGGGCTATATAGCACACGAAAATATGGGAATCGGGTGGAATTCCAGTTTTGTTGCTGTAAAATGCCAAAAGGTATAATTTGGTCATGGCGGGGTGGTTACTATGGTTCCTTAGGTCGTATTTGATATCTTGAAAATATTTTATGTGATCCGGGTTTGGGGGCTCGAGCCAACGGCGGAAGGCATAGGCTATAGCACAGGAATATATGATAATCGGGTGCAATTCCAGTTTAATGGCTATAAAATGCCAAAAAATGTAATTTGGTCATGGCGTGGAGGTGACTAGGGTTCCTTAGGTAAACAGTCGGATTCCCCTTGTCCGTACCAGTTCTGAGTTGGCTGTTCGACGCCCGGGGAAGGCCCCCGAGGAACCGTTCCCAGTCCGTCCCCCGGCCGGCACGCGGCGACCCGCTCTCGCTGCGGGAGCAGCTCGAGCAGTCCACCGACAGCCGACGGGTTCGGGACTGGGACCCCCGTGCCCAGCCCTCAGAGCCAATCCTTTTCCCGAAGTTACCGGATCCATTTTGCCGACTTCCCTTGCCTACATGTTCCATCGACCAGAGGCTNCGTAAAACGCCAAAAAATATAATTTGGTCATGGCGGGGAGGTGACTATGGTTCCTTAGGTCGTATGTGATGTCCCGGGAAAAATTTTGGCGATCCAGGTACGGGGGATCGGAACCACAACGGAAGGCATGGGCTATAGCATATGAAAATATAGGAATCAGGTGGAATTCCAATTTTATGGCCATAAAATACCGAAAAACTGAATTTTGGTCATAGCGGAGCGGTGAATATGGTTCATTAGGTCGTATTTGATATCCCATAAATATTTTAGGGGATCCAAGTCCGGGGTCCTGGACCCACGGTAGAAGGTGTGGGCTATAGCACACGATAATTTGTGAATCTGGCGGAATTCCAGTTTTATTACCGTAAACCGCCAAAAGGTGTAATTTTGTCATGGCGGGGTGGTTACTGTGATTCCTTAGGTCGTATTTGATGTCCCTAAAATATTTTATGTGAGCCGGGTTTGGGGGCTCAGTCCCACGGCGGATGGCATGGGCTATATTACACGAAAATATGAGAATCGGGCGCAATTTTAGTTTTATGGCCATAAAACGCCAAAAAATATAATTTGGTCATGGCGAGGAGGTGACTATGGTTCCTTAGGTCTTATTTGTTCTCACGGAAAAATTTTAGGCGATCCGGATTCGGGGGACCGCGCCCACGACGGAAGGCGTGGGTTGTAGCACACGAAAATATGGGAATGGGGCGTAATTCCAATTTTAGGGCCATAAGACGTCAAAAATGAAATTTTGTCATGAAGGGGCGGTGACTATGGTAAATTATGTCGTATTTGATGCCCTAACATTTTTTTATGCAATTTGAGTCCGGGGGCCTGGGCCCACGACAAAAGGCGTGGGCTATAGCACACGAAATTATGGGACACGGGCGTAATTACAGTGTTATAGCCGTAAAACGCCAAAAAATGTAATTTGGTCATGGCGGGGAGGTGACTATGGTTCCTTAGGTTGTATTTGATGTCCCGGGAAAAATTTAGGCGTTCCGGGTATGGGGGCCCGGACCCACAATGGAAGGCATGGGCTATAGCATATGAAAATATAGGAATCAGGCGGAATTGCAGTTTTATGGCCATAAAATGCCAAAAAATTGAAGTGTGGTCATAGCGGGGAGGTGAATATGGTTCATTAGGTCGTATTTGATATCTCGGAAATATTTTAGGTGATCCGAATCCAGGGGCCCGGACCCACGGTAAAAGGCGTGGGCTATAGCACATGATAATTTGGGAATTTGGCGGAATTCTAGTTTTATTTCCGTAAAATGCCAAAAAGTGTAATTGGTCATGGCGGGGTGGTTACTATGGTTCTTAGGTTGTATCTGATATCGCGGAAATATTTTATGTGATCCGGGTTTGGGGGCTCGGGCCCACGGCGGAAGGCATATGCTATAGCACACGAAAATATGATAATCGGGCGCAATTCCTATTTTATGGCCATAAAATGCCAAAAAATGTAATTTGGTCAGGCCGTGGAGGTTATTATGGTTCCTTAGGTCGTATTTGATGTCCCAGAAAAATGTTAGGGAATCCGGGTCTGAGGGGCCCGAGTCCACTGCGGAAATAGTGGGCTATTGCACATGAAAATATGGGAATCTGGCAGAATTTCAGTTTTATGACCGTAAAATACTGAGAAATGAAATTTGTTCATGGTGGGGCAGTGACTATGGTTCCTTAGGTCCTATTTGATGTCCTGGAAATATTTTAGATGATCCGGGTCAGGGGGCCCGCGCCTAAGGCTGGGCTATAGCAGACGAAAATATGGGAATCGGGCGGAATTCCAGTTTTATTGCGGTAAGATGCCAAGAAGTGTAATTTGGTCATGGCGCGGTGGTTAATATGGTTCTTTAGGTCATATTTGATATCCCAGAAAAATGTTAGACGATCCGGATTCGGGGGCCCGGCCCCACGGCGAAGGCGTGGGCTATATAGCACACGAAAATATGGGAATCGGGCGGAATTCCAGTTTTATGGCCCTAAGACATCAAAAATGAAATTTTGTCATGGCGGGGCGGTGACTATGGTTCCTTAGGTTGTATTTGATGTCCTGAAAATTTTTTAGGTGATCCGGGTCCGGGGGCCCGGGCCCAAGGCATAAGGCGTGGGCTATATCTTATGAAATTATGGGAATCAGGCGTAATTACAGTGTTATGACCGTAAAACGCCAAAAATTGGTGTAGGGACTACGGTTCTTTAGGTCGTATTTGATGTCCCGAAAAAATTTTTAGGTGATCCGAGTACGGGGGCCCGGGCCCACAGCGGAAGGTGTGGGCTATATCACACGAAAATAGGGGAATTAGGCGGAATTCCCGTTTTATGGCCATAATGCCAAAAACTAAAGTTTGCTCATGGTGGGGTGGTGAATACGGTTCATTAGGTCGTATATTATGTTGCTGAAAAATTTTATGCGATCCGGGTCCGGATGCCCGGGTCCACGGTGGAAGGCGTGGGCTATTGCACACGAAAATATGGAAATCGGCTAAAATTCAAGTTTTATGGTCGTAAAACGCCAAAATATATAATTTGGTCATGGAGGGGTGGTGACTATGGTTCATTAGGTCGTATTAGATGTATCAGAAAATTTTTAGGCGATCTATGTTTAGGGGTCGCGCCCACGGTGGAAGGCGTGGGCTATTGCACGCGAAAATATGGAAATCAGGCGGAATTCCAGTTTTATTGCCATAAAATGCCAAAAAATGAAATTTGGTCTTGGAGGGGTGGTTACTATGGTTCCTTAGGTGGTATTTGATGTCCCTGAAATATTTTATATGTGCCGTGTTTGGGGGCTCGGTCCCACGGCGGAAGGCATGGGCTATAGCACACGAAAATATGAGAATCGGGCGCAATTCCAGTTTTATGTCCATAAAACGCCAAAAATTGCAATTTGTTCATGGCGTGGAGTTGACTATGGTTCCTTAGGTCATATTTGATGTCCTGAAAAAATGTTAGGCAATACGGATCTGGGGGACGGGCCTACGACGGAAGGCGTGGGCTATAGCACACGAAAATATGAGAATATGGCATAATTCCGATTTTATTGCCATAAGACGTCAAAATGAAATTTGGTCATTGAGGGGCGGTGAGTATTATTACTTATGTCATATTTGATGTCCTGAAAACCTTTTAGGCAATCCGGGCTCAGGGACCCGGGCCCACGACAAAATGCTTGGGTTATATCAGACGAAATTATGGGAAACGGGCATAATTACAGTGGTATAGTCGTAAAACACTAAAAATATAATTTGGTCATGACGGGGTGGTGACTATGGTTCCTTAGGTGGTATTTGATGTCTCGCAAAAACTATTGGTGATCCGAGTCCTGGGGCCCGGACCCACGGTAGAAGGCATGGGCTTATATCACACGAAAATATGGGAATCGGGTGGAATTCCAGTTTTGTTGCCGTAAAATGCCAAAAGGTGTAATTTGGTCATGGCGGGGTGGTTACTATGGTTCCTTAGGTCGTATTTGATGTCCTGAAAATATTTTATGTGATTCGGGTTTGGGGGCTCGAGCCCACGACGGAAGGCATAGGCTATAGCACAGGAATATATAAAAATCGTGCGCAATTCCGGTTTTGTGGCTATAAAACGCAAACAAATGTAATTTGGTCATGGTGTGGAGGTGACTATGGTTCCTTAGGTCTTATTTGTGCTCACGGAAAAATGTTAGGCGATCCGGATCTGGGGGACCGCGCCCACGACGGAAGGCGTGGGCGGTAGTACACGAAAATATGGGAATCGGGCGTAATTGCAATTTTAGGGCCATACGACGTCAAAAATGAACTTTTGTCATGGAAGGGTGGTGACTATGGTACATTATGTCGTATTTGATGCCCTAATATTTGTTTATGCAATCCGAGTTCGGGGGCCGGGCCCACGGCAAAAGGCGTGGGCTTTAGCACACGAAATTATGGGAAACGGGCGTAAATACAGTGTTATAGCCGTAAAGCGCCAAAAAATGTGATTTGGTCATGGCGGGGAGGTGACTATGGTTCCTTAGGTTGTATTTAATGTCCCGGGAAAAATTTAGGCGTTCCGGGTATGGGGGCACGGACCCACAATGGAAGGCATGGGCTATAGCATATGAAAATATAGGAATCAGGTGGAAGTCCAGTTTTATGGCCATAAAATGCCAAAAAATAGAAGTTTGTTCATAGTGGGGAGGTGAATATGGTTCATTAGGTCGTATTTGATATCTCAAAAATATTTTAGGTGATCAAAATCCGGGGGCCCAGACCCACGGTAAAAGGCGTGGGCTATAGCACACGATAATTTGGGAATCTGGCGGAATTCCAGATTTATTGCCGTAAAATGCCAAAAACTGTAATTGGTCATGACAGGGTGGTTACTATGGTTCTGTATGTTGGATTTGATGTCGCAGAAATATTTTATGTGATCCGGGTTTGGGGGCTCGGGCCCACGACGGAAGGGATATGCTATCGCACACGGAAATATGATAATCGGGTGCAATTCCTATTTTATGGCCATAANCCGATATTATGATTCCTTAGATCGTCTTTTATGTCCTGGAAAAATGTTACGAAATCCGGGTCCGGGGGCCCGAGCCCACTGCGGAAGGAGTGCGCTATTGCACACGAAAATATGGGAATCTGGCGTAATTCTAGTTTTATGACCATAAAATACCAAGAAATGAAATTTTTTCATTGTGGGGCAGTGACTATGGTTCCTTAGGTCCTATTTGATGTCCTGGAAATATTCTAGGCGATTCGGGTCAGGAGGCCCGAGCCCAAGACGTGGGCTATAGCAGACGAAAATATGGGAATCGGGCGGAATTCCAGTTTTATTGCGGTAAAATGCCAAGAAGTGCAATTTGGTCATGGCGAGCTGGTTACTATGGTTCATTAGGTCATATTTTATATCCCGGAAAAATGTTAGGCGATCCGGATTCGGGGGCTCAGGCCCACGGCGGAAGGCGT
The DNA here is from genome assembly GCF_001879085.1 of Nicotiana attenuata. Lineage (NCBI taxonomy): Eukaryota > Viridiplantae > Streptophyta > Magnoliopsida > Solanales > Solanaceae > Nicotiana > Nicotiana attenuata. The sequence goes on along the minus strand of NC_031995.1, from coordinate 63,675,903 downwards.
ACGCTTTATAGCACACGAAAATATGGGAATCGGGCGGAATTCCAGTTTAATAGCCCTAAGACGTCAAAAATAAAATTTGGTCATGGCGGGGCAGTGACTATGGTTCCTTAGGTTGTATTTGATGTCCTGAAAATTTTTTAGGTGATCCGGGTCCGGGGGCCCGAGCCCACGGCATATGGCGTGGGCTATATCACATGAAATTATGGGAATCGGGCGTAATTACAGTGTTATGACCGTAAAATGCCAAAAATTGGAATTTGGTCATGGTCGGGCAGTAACTACAGTTCCTTAGGTCATATTTGATGTCCCAAAAAATTTTTAGTCGATCCGAGTACGGGGGCCTGGGCCCACCGCGGATGTCGTGGGCTATATCACACGAAAATANCTGAATTTTTATGCGACCCGTGTCCCGATGCCCGGGTCCACGGCGGAAGGCGTGGGCTATTGCACCCGAAAATATGGGAATCGGGCAAAATTAATGTTTTATGGTCGTAAAACGCCAAAGTATGTAATTTGGTCATGGAGGGGTGGTGACTATGGTTCATTAGGTCGTATTTGATGTATCAGAAATTTTTTAGGCAATCTATGTTTGGGGGTCGGGCCCACGGTGGAAGGCGTGGGCTATTGCATGAGAAAATATGGAAATCAGGCGGAATTCTAGTTTTATTGCCGTAAAACGCCAAAAAATGAAATTTGGTCTTGGAGGGACGGTGACTATGGTTCCTTAGGTCCTATTTGTCGTTCTGGAAAATATAAGGCGATCCGGATCAGGGGGCCTGAGCCCACGGCGGAAGGCGTGGGCTATAGCGCACGAAATTATGGGAATCATGAGGATTTCCAGTGTTATGGCCGTAAAACGGAAAAAATGTAATTTGGTCATGGCGGGGTGGTGAATATGGTTCCATAGGTCGTATTTGATTTCCAGAATTTTTTTAGGCAATCCGGTTATGGGAGACCAGGCCCACGGCGGAAGGCTTGGGCTGTAGCACACGAAAATATGGGAATCGGGCGGAATTCCGGTTTTATGTCCATAAGACATTAAAAATGAAATTTTGTCATGGAAGGGCGATGAATATAGTTCCTTAGGTCGTATTTAATATCCTGAAATTTTTTAGGCTTTCTAGGTACAGGGGTCCGAGCCCACGACAAAAGGCGTGGGCTATGGCACACGAATTTATAGGAATGGCGTAGATTTCCAGTGTAATGTCCGTTAAATGCAAAAAATTTAATTTGGCCATGGCGGGGTGACGCCTATGGTTCCTTAGGTCGAATTTGATGTCCCGAAAAAATTTTAGGCGATCCGGTTATGGATGCCCGGGCCCACGTCAGAAGGAGTGGGCTATAGCACACGAAAATATGGGAATCGGACGCAATTCCAGTTTTATGGCTGTAAAATGCCAAAATATGTTATTTGGTCACGGCGGGGAGGTGAATATGGTTCACTAGGTCGTATTTGATGTCCCGGGAATGGGGCCCGAGCCCACGGTGGAAAGCTTGGGCAATAACACACGAAAATATGGGAATCGGGCGTAATTCCAGTTTTATGGCCATAAGACGTCAAAATTGATATTTGGCCATGGAGGGGAGGTGACTATGCTTCCTTAGGTCGTATTTAATGTTCGCGAAAATTTAAGGCGATCCGGGTCGGGGGCCCGAGCCCACGGCATGGGCTATAGCACACGAAATCATGGGAATCGGGCGTAATTACAGTGTTATGGCCGTAAAACACAAAAAATATAATTTGGTCATAGAGGGGTAGTGACTATGGTTCCTTAGGTCATATTTGATGTGCCGGAAAAAATTTAGGCGATCCGAGACTGGGGGTTCGGGCCCACGACGGAAGGCATGGAATAACACATAAAAATAAGGGAATCGGGCGTAATTCCAGTTTTATGACCGTAAAATGCCAAAAGATTTAATTTGGTAATGTCGAGGCGGTGAAAATGGTTTCTTAGGTCCTATTTCACATTCTAGAAAATTTAAGGCGATCCGGGTCAGGGGGACCGAGCCCACGGCGGAAATCGTGTTCTATAGCACACGAAAATATGAGAATCGGGAGGAATTCTAGTATTAAGACCACAAAATGCCAAATAATGTAATTTGGTCATTTAGGGGCAGTGACTATGGTATCTTAGGTAATATTTGATGTCCCATAAATATTTTAGGCGATCCGAGTCTTGGGCCGCGGGCTCACGACGGAAGGCGTGGGCTATAGCACACGAATATATGGGAATCAGGGGAAATTCTAGTTTTATGGCCGTACAATGCCAAAAAATGTAATTTGGTCATGGCAGGGCGGTGAATATGGTTCCTTATGTCGTATTTGATGTCCCAAAAAATATTTTTCCGATCCGGGTTCGGGGGACCGGGCCCACGACGCACACAAAAATATGAGGATTGGCGGAATTCCTGTTTTACGGCCGTAAAATGCCAAAAAATATAATTTGGTCATGGTAGGGAAGTGACTATGGTTTCTTAGGTCGTATATGATGTCTTGGAAATTTTTAGACAATCCGAGTTCGGGGGCCCGGGCCCACAGCAGAAGACGTGGGCTAGCACACGAATATATGGGAATCGAGCGAAATTCCAGTTTTATGGCCATAAAATACAAATATATATAATTTGGTCTTGGCAGGGCAGTGACTACGGTTCCTTAGGACTTATTTGATGTCTCGAAATATTTTTAGGTAATCCGGGTCTGGGGGCCTGGGCCCACGTGAATGCGTGGCTATAGCACACGAAAATATGGGAATCTGGCGTAATTCCAGTTATATGGCTGTAAAACGCCAAAAAATATAATTTGGTCATGGTGGGCGGTGACTATGGTTTCTTAGATCGTATTTGATGTCCCGGGAAAAATTTTAGCCGATCCGAATCCGGTTACCCGGGCCCACGACTGAAGGCGTGGTTATAGCACAAGAAAATATAAGAGTCTGACTTAATTCAAGTTTTACGGCCGTAAAATGCCAAAAATGTAATTTGGTCATGGAGGGGCGGTGACTATGGTTCCTCAGGTCGTATTTTATGTCCCGGAAATTTTTTAGGCGATATGGGACGGGGGCCTGGGCCCATGGCGGAAGGCGTGGGCTATTGCACATGAAAATATGGGAATCGGGTGGAATTCTAGTTGTATGGCCGTAAAACACCAAAACATATAATTTGGTCATGGCGGGACAGTCACTATGGTTCCTTATGAAGTATTTGATGTCCGGGAAGTTTTTAGGTAACCCGGATCTGGGGGCCCGGGCCCACAGCAAAAGGTGTGGGCAACAACACATGAAAATATAAGAATCAGGCGTAATTCTAGTCTAGGCGAAAGTATATGAATCAGGCGTATAGGAAACAAGACAAGAGAGGTTGCTCTGATTGTAAGCTACCTCCACTTCCAACCGAGAGGTTGTGAGTTCGAGTCTCCCAAGAGCAAGGTGGGAAGTTCTTGGAGGGAAGGATGCCGAGGGTCTATTTGGAAACCGCCTCCCTACCCTAGGGTAGGGGTAAGGTCTGCGTACACACTACCCTCCCCAGACCACACTAAGTGGGATTATACTGGGTTGTTGTTGTTGTAGGCATAATTCTAGTTTTATGTTTCTAGTTTTATGGTCGTAAAATGCCAAAATAGAAATTTAGTAATGGTGGGGTGGTGACTATGGTTGCTTAGGTCTTATTTTATGTCCCAGTAAATTTTTAGGCGATCCGATTTTGGGTGCCCGGGCACACGACGGAGGGCGTGGGCTCATAGCATAAGAAAATATGGGAATCGGGTGGAATTCCAATTTTATGGCCGTAAAATGCCAAAAATATAAAAAAAAATTCATGGAAGGGCATTAACTATGGTTCATTAGGTCGTATTTGATATCCCGGAAATTCTTTTGTTGATCCGGGTCTGGGGGCTCGGGCCCACGGTAGAAGGCGTGGGCTATAGCATACAAAAATATGGGAATGACGGAATTCTAATTTTATAGGTGTAGAATGGAAAAAGTGTAATTTGTTCATGGCGAGGTGGTGACTATGGTTCTCTGGCTTTCAGTTCTATGGTTGTAAAATGCCAAAAGTGTAATTTGGTCATAGAGGAGCGGTGAGTATGGTTCCTTAGGTCGTATTTTATGTCCCAAAAAAATTTTAGGCGATATGGGTCGGGGGCCCGGTCCCATGGCGGAAGGCTTGAGTTATTGCACATTAAAATATGAGAATCGGGCAGAATTCCAATTGTATGGCCGTAAAACACCAAAAAATATAATTTGGTCATGGAAGGGCATCAACTATGGTTCATTAAGTCGTAACTGATATCCCAGAAATTCTTTTGGTGATCCAGGTCCAGGGGCTCGGGCCCACGGTAGAAGGCGCGAGCTATAGCATACGTAATATAGCATTCTTTATGGGTGTAGAATGCAAAAAGTGTAATTTGTTCATGGCGGGATGGTGACTATGGTTCTTTAGGACATATTTGATGTCCCAAAATATTTTTAGGTAATCCGGGTCCGGGGGACCAGGCCCACGACGGAAGGCATGGTCTATAGTACACGAAAATATGGGGATTGGGCGGAATTGCAGTTTTATGGCCGTAAAATGCCAAAAAATAAAAATTGGTCATGGCAAGGCGGGGACTATGGTTCCTTAGGTCCTATTTGATGGCCTGAAAAGTTTCTAGGCGATCCGGGTCAGGGGGCCTAGCCCATGGCCGTAAAATGCCAAAAATGGCAATTTAGTAATGGTGGGGCGGTGACAATGGTTGCTTAGGTTTATTGTATGTCCCAGAACATTTTTAGGCGATCCGATTTTGGGTGCCCGGGCCCACGACGGAGGGCATGGGCTCATAGCATAAGAAAATATAGGAACCAGGCGGAATACTAGTTTTATGGCCGTAAAATGGCAAAATATTAAATTTGTTCATGGAAGGGCGTTAACTATGGTTCGTTAGGTCGTATAGGATATCCCAGAAATTCTTTTGTTGATCCGGGTCCGGGGGCGCCATAGCATACAAAAATATGGGAATCGGGCGGAAATCCAATTTTATAGTTGTAGAATGCAAAAAGTGTAATTTGTTCATGGCGGGGCGGTGACTACGGTTCTTTAGGATGTAATTGTTGTCCCAAAATATTTTTAGGTAATCTGGGTCCGGGGGACCGGGGCCACGACGGAAGGCTGGGCTATAACACACGAAAATATGGGGATCGGACGGAATTCCAGTTTTATGGCCGTAAAATGTCAAAAAATAAAATTTGGTCATGGCGAGGCGGGAACTATGGTTCCCTAGGTCCTATTTGATGTCCCGAAAATTATTCAGGCGATCCGAATCTAGGGGCCCGGGCTCACGGCGGAAGGCGTGGCTATAGCACAAAAAATTATAAGAGTCTGGCTTAATTCCAGTTTTGTGGCCGTAAAATGCTAAAAATGTAATTTGGTCATGGAGGGGCGGTGACTATGGTTCCTTAGGTCGTATTTTATGTCCCGAAAGATTTTTCGGCGATACGGGACGGTGGCCCGGGCCCATGGCGGATGGCGTGGGCTATTGCACATGAAAATATGGGAATCGGGCGGAATTCCAGTTGTATGGCCGTAAAACACCAAAACATATAATTTGGTCATGGAGGGGTAGTCACTGTGGTTCCTTAGGACGTATATGATGTCCCGAAAGTTTTTAGGTAACCCGGGTCAGGGGGCCCTGGCCCACGGCGGAAGGTGTAGGCAATAGCACACGAAATTATAAGAATCGGATTCCAGTTTAATGGCCGTAAAATACCAAAAATGACAATTTAGTAATCGTGGGGTGGTGACTATGGTTGCTTAGGTCTTATTTTATTTCCCATAAAAATTTTAGGCGATCCGATTTTGGGTGCCTGGGCCCACTACGCACGGCGTGGGCTCATAGCATAAGAAAATATGGGAACCGGGCGGAATACTAGTTTTATGGCCGTAAAATGGCAAAATATTAGATTTGTTCAGGGAAGGGCATTAACTATGGTTCATTAGGTCGTATTTGATATCCCAAAAATTTTTTTGTTGATCCGGGTCCGGGGGTTCGGGCCCACGGTAGAAGGTGTAGGCTATAGCATACAAAAATATGAGAATCAGGCGGAATTCCAATTTTATAGGTGTAGAATACAAAAAGTGTAATTTGTTCATGGCGGGGCGGTGACTATGGTTCTTTAGGACGTATTTGTTGTCCTGAAATATTTTTACGCAATCTAGGTCCGGGGGACCGGGGCCACGATGGAAGGTTGGGCTATAGCACATGAAAATATGGGGATCGGGCGGAATTCTAGTTTTATGGCAGTAAAACGCTAAAAAATAAAATTTGGTCATGGCGAGGTGGGACTATGGTTCCTTAGGTCCTATTTGATGTCCCAAAAAGTTTTTAGGCTATTCGAATCTAGTGGCCCGGGCTCACGGTGGAAGGCGTGGCTATAGCACAAGAAAATATAAGAGTCTGGCTTAATTCTAGTTTTATGGCCGTAACACGCCAAAAATGTAATTCGTTCATGGCGAGGCGGTGACTATGGTTCCATAGGTCGTATCTGATGTCCCAGGAAAATTTTAGCCGATCCGAAACCGGGGACCCGAGCCCAAAGCGGAAGGCGTGGCTATAGCACAAGAAATTATAAGAGTCTGGCTTAATTCCAGTTTTGTGGCCGTAAAATGCTAAAAATGTAATTTGGTCATGGAGGGGCGGTGACTATGGTTCCTTAGGTCGTATTTTATGTCCCGAAAAATTTTTAGGCGATACGGGACGGTGGCCCGGGCCCATGGCGGATGGCGTGGGCTATTGCACATGAAAATATGGGAATCGGGCGGAATTCCAGTTGTATGGCCGTAAAACACCAAAACAAATAATTTGGTCATGGAGGGGTAGTCACTGTGGTTCCTTAGGACGTATATGATGTCCCGAAAGTTTTTAGGTAACCCGGGTCAGGGGGCCCTGGCCCACGGCGGAAGGTGTAGGCAATAGCACACGAAATTATAAGAATCGGATTCCAGTTTAATGGCCGTAAAATGCCAAAAATGACAATTTAGTAATAGTGGGGTTGTGACTATGGTTGATTAGGTCTTATTTTATTTCCCATAAAAATTTTAGGCGATCCGATTTTGGGTGCCTGGGCCCACTACGCACGGCGTGGGCTCATAGCATAAGAAAATATGGGAACCGGGCGGAATACTAGTTTTATGGCCGTAAAATGGCAAAATATTAGATTTGTTCAGGGAAGGGCATTAACTATGGTTCATTAGGTCGTATTTGATATCCCAAAAATTTTTTTGTTGATCCGAGTCCGGGGGCTCGGGCCCATGGTAGAAGGTGTAGGCTATAGCATACAAAAATATGGGAATCAGGCGGAATTCCAATTTTATAGGTGTAGAATACAAAAAGTGTAATTTGTTCATGGCGGGGCGGTGACTATGGTTCTTTAGGACGTATTTGTTGTCCTGAAATATTTTTACGCAATCTAGGTCCGGGGGACCGGGGCCACGATTGAAGGTTGGGCTATAGCACATGAAAATATGGGGATAGGGCGGAATTCTAGTTTTAGGGCAGTAAAACGCTAAAAAATAAAATTTGGTCATGGCGAGGTGGGACTATGGTTCCTTAGGTCCTATTTGATGTCCCAAAAAGTTTTTAGGCTATTCGAATCTAGTGGCCCGGGCTCACGGTGGAAGGCGTGGCTATAGCACAAGAAAATATAAGAGTCTGGCTTAATTCTAGTTTTATGGCCGTAACACGCCAAAAATGTAATTCGTTCATGGCGAGGCGGTGACTATGGTTCCATAGGTCGTATCTGATGTCCCAGGAAAATTTTAGCCGATCCGAAACCGGGGACCCGAGCCCACAGCGGAAGGCGTGGCTATAGCACAAGAAATTATAAGAGTCTGGCTTAATTCCAGTTTTGTGGCCGTAAAATGCTAAAAATGTAATTTGGTCATGGAGGGGCGCTGACTATGGTTCCTTAGGTCGTATTTTATGTCCCGAAAAAATTTTAGGCGATACGGGACGGTGGCCCGGGCCCATGGCGGATGGCGTGGGCTATTGCACATGAAAATATGGGAATCGGACGAAATTCCAGTTGTATGGCCATAAAACACCAAAACATATAATTTGGTCATGGAGGGGTAGTCACTGTTGTTCCTTAGGACGTATATGATGTCCCGAAAGTTTTTAGGTAACCCGGGTCAGGGGGCCCTGGCCCACGGCGGAAGGTGTGGGCAATAGCACACGAAATTATAAGAATCGGATTCCAGTTTAATGGCCGTAAAATGCCAAAAATGACAATTTAGTAATCGTGGGGTGGTGACTATGGTTGCTTAGGTCTTATTTTATTTCCCATAAAAATTTTAGGCGATCCGATTTTGGGTGCCCGGGCCCACTACGCACGGCGTGGGCTCATAGCATAAGAAAATATGGGAACCGGGCGGAATACTAGTTTTATGGCCGTAAAATGGCAAAATATTAGATTTGTTCAGGGAAGGGCATTAACTATGGTTCATTAGGTCGTATTTGATATCCCAAAAATTTTTTTGTTGATCCGGGTCCGGGGGCTCGGGCCCACGGTAGAAGGTGTAGGCTATAGCATACAAAAATATGGGAATCAGGCGGAATTCCAATTTTATAGGTGTAGAATACAAAAAGTGTAATTTGTTCATGGCGGGGCGGTGACTATGGTTCTTTAGGACGTATTTGTTGTCCTGAAATATTTTTAGGCAATCCAGGTCCGGGGAACCGGGGCCACTTTTGAAGGTTGGGCTATAGCACATGAAAATATGGGGATCGGGCGGAATTCTAGTTTTATGGCAGTAAAAACGCTAAAAAATAAAATTTGGTCATGGCGAGGTGGGGACTATGGTTCCTTAGGTCCTATTTGATGTCCCAAAAAGTTTTTAGGCTATTCGAATCTAGTGGCCTGGGCTCACGGTGGAAGGCGTGGCTATAGCACAAGAAAATATAAGAGTTTGGCTTAACTCTAGTTTTATGGCCGTAGCACGCCAAAATTGTAATTTGGTCATGGCGAGGCAGTGACTATGGTTCATTAGGTTGTATTTCATGTCCCGGCAAATTTTTAGGCGATACGGGTAAAGGGGCTGGGCCCATGGCGACCGGTGTGGGCTATTGCACATGAAAATATGGCAATCGGGCAGAATTCCTGTTTTATGGACGTAAAACAACAAAAAAAAATTTGGTCATGGTGGGGTAGTGACTCTAGTTTCTTAGGTCGTATATGATGTCCCGAAAATTTTTTAGACAATCCGGGTCATGGGGCCCGGGCCCAGGGCGGAAGGCGTGTGCTATGGAACACGAAAATATGGGAATCGGGCGGAATTTCCAAAATATATAATTTGGTCTTGGCGGGGAAGTGACTATGGTTCTTTAGGACGTATTTGATGTCCCAAAATATTTTTTGGTATCCGGGTTTGGGGGCCTGGGCCCACGACAGAATGTGTGGGCTATAGCACACGAAATTATGGGAATCGGGCATAATTCCAGTTTTGTGGCCGTAAAACGCCAAAAATTAAATTTGGTCATGGTGGGGCGGTGACTATGGTTTCTTAGGTCGTATTTGATGTCCTAGGAAAATTTTAGCCGATCCGAATACTGGGGACCGGGCCCACGGCGGAAGACGTGGCCATAGCACAAGAAAATATAAGAGTTTGGCTTAATTCTAGTTTTATGGCCGTAAAACGCCAAAAATATAATTTGGTCATGGTGGGGTGGTGACTATGGTTTCTAAGGTCGTATTTGATGTCCCGGAAAATTTTAGCCGATCCGAATCCGGGGGCCCGGGCCCACGGCGGAAGGCGTGGCTATAGCACAAGAAAATATAAGATTCTGGCTTAATTCCAGTTTTATGGCCGTAAAACGCCAATAATGTAATTTGGTCATGGTGACAAGAAAATATAAGAGTCTGGCTTAATTCCAGTTTTATGGCCGTAAAACGCCAATAATGTAATTTGGTCATGGTGGGGTGGTGACTATGGATTCTTACATCGTATTTGATGTCCCAGGAAAATTTTGGCAGATCCGAAACCGGGGGCCCGAGCCCACAGCGGAAGGTGTGGCTATAGCATAAGAAAATATAAGATCTGGCTTAATTCCAGTTTTATGGCCGTAAAATTCCAAAATGTAATTTGGCCATGGAGGGGCGATGACTATGGTTCCTTAGGTCATATTTTATGTTCCGAAAGTTTTTTAGGCGATACGGGACGGGGTCCCGGGCCCATGGCGGAAGGCGTTGGCTATTGCACATGAAAATATGGGAATCGGGCGGAATTCCAGTTGTATGGCCTTAAAACACCAAAACATATAATTTGGTCACGGAGGGGCAGTCGGTGGTTCCTTACGACGTATTTGAAGTCCCGAAAGTTTTTAGGTAACCCCGGTCTGGGGGCCCGGGCCCACACCGGAAGGTGTGGGCAATAGCACACGATAATATAAGAATCGGATTCCAGTTTTGTGGCCGTAAAATGCCAAAAATGGCAATTTAGTAATGGTGGGGCGGTGACAATGGTTGCTTAGGTTTATTGTATGTCCCAGAACATTTTCAGGCGATCCGATTTTGGGTGCCCGGGCCCACGACGGAGGGCATGGGCTCATAGCATAAGAAAATATGGGAACCAGGCGGAATACCAGTTTTATGGCCGTAAAATGGCAAAATGTTAAATTTGTTCATGGAAGGGCGTTAACTATGGTTCATTAGGTCGTATTTGATATGCCAGAAATTCTTTTGTTGATCCAGGTCCGGGGGCTCGGGCCCACGGTAGAAGGTGTGGGCTATATCATACAAAAATATGGGAATCGGGCGGAATTCCAATTTTGTAGGTGTAGAATGAAAAAAATGTAATTTGTTTATGGCGTGGCGGTGACTTTGGTTCTTTAGGACGTATTTGTTGTCCCGAAATATTTTTAGGTAATCCGGGTCCGGGGGACCGGGGCCACGATGGAAGGCTGGGCTATAGCACACGAAAATATAGGGATCGGGCGGAATTCCAGTTTTATGGCCGTAAAATGCCAAAAAATAAAATTTGGTCATGGCGAGGCGGGGACTATGGTTCCTTAGGTCCTATTTGGTGTCCCGAAATGTTTTTATGCGATCCGAATCTAAGGGCCCGGTCTCACGGCGGAAGGCGTGGCTATAGCACAAGAAAATATATGAGTCTGGCTTAATTCCAGTGTTTTTGGCCGTAACATGCCAAAAATGTAATTTGATCATGGCGGGGCGGTGACTATAGTTCCTTTGGTCATTTTTTATGTCACGGAATAATTTTAGGCGATGCGGGTGCGGGGGCCGAGGCCCATGGTGGCAGGCGTGGGCTATTGTACATGAAAATATGGGGATCGGGCGGAATTCTTGTTTTATGGACGTAAAACGCCAAAAATAAAATTTTGTCATGGCGGGGCAGTGGCTATGGTTCCTTAGGTTGTATTTGATGTCCTGGAAAGTTTTTAGGCAATCCGGGTTCGGGGACAGGGACCACGGCGGAAGGCGTGGGCTACCACACGAAACTATGGGAATAGGGCGGGATTCCTGTTGTATGGTAGTAAAACACCAAAACATGTAATTTGGCCTTGACGGGGCAGCCACTGTGGTTCCTTAGGACGTATTTGATGTCCCGGAAGTTTTTAGGTAACCCGGGCTTGGGGGCTCGGGCCTACGGTGGAAGACGTGGGCTATAGCACACGAAAATATGAGAATCGGGCGTAATTTCAGTTTTATGGTCGTAAAATACCAAAATGGCAATTTAGTAATGGTTGACGGTGACTATGGTTCTTTAGGTCTTATTTTATATCCAAGAAAATTTTTAGGCGATCGGATTTCGGGTGCCCGGGCCACGACGGAGGGCGTGTGATCATAGCACATGAAAATATGGGAATCAGGCGGAATTCTAGTTTTATGGCAGTAAAATGCCAAAAAATAAAATTTGGTCATGGCAGGGCATTAACTATGGTTCATTATGTCGTATTTGATATCCCGAAAATTCGTTTGGTGATCCGGGTCCGGGGGCTCGGGACCACGCTGGAAGGCGCGGGCTATAGCATACGAAAATATGGGAATCGGGCGGAATTTTAATTTTATAGGTGTAGAATGCAAAAAGTGTAATTTGTTCATGGTGGGGCGGTGACTACGGTTTTATTTGATGTCCCAAAATATTTCTAGGAAATCCGGGTCCGGGGATCGGGCCCACGACGGAAGGCATGGGCTATAGTACACGAAAATATGGGGATTGGGCGGAATTCCAGTTTTATGGTCGTAAAACGGCAAAAAGTAAAATTTGGTATTGCGAGGCTGCCACGACCCCAGTTCACCCTCCATGAACATGTCGTGATGTCACCTAGTTCCTACAACTAGGTAAGCCTAACAATGCGGAAATAACAACCTAACTTGCAAATTGGTTAAATAAAGCTAGACATATTAAAATAGTAGCTGCATATAAGGCCGCTCGGCCTATGCAACTCAAAAGAAATACGGAAGTCTACAACTCAATCCCAAAACCCGAAAACTCACGGGAACCACAGGCTAATAAAAATACTGTAAATGCTCTAATCTCCAGAATGTTTACATCAAAAGTATGATAGAATCTAGACACTACAGATAGAATAAGGAAGAAGACTCTTCGGTCTGCGANCAGAGAGGAGCTTTGGTGGCTTAGTTTGTTGTCATTTCTGTTGTCCAGGTTATTTCAGGGTTGTAATCTGGATATTATCTTGTGACTCAAACCCTCCTATCCTTTTATTTTGTCTAGTTCCTTTGGTCGTAGTATATCATGTAGTGTTGTCTAGGTTTGTTCTAAGGATTGTACCCCAGTTTATGTAGCTTGTTTTGTTGTTTAAACCCTTTCACTGTCTGTATAATGCAATTCTCTGTTGTCTGCCATTTCTAGTCATTTTTGCTTAGTTCTTTTCTCCTCTTTACAATTCTTTTCATGCTGGTTCTAGTGACATGACATGCACGCATAATTCTCAACCTGGTTTTAAAAGTTAGTTTGGCCATGAAGCAATGAAACAATGTTAAAGATATAGGGACACTTGAGGGAAATAAGAACAGATTTGGACTATTTGAGAGTATTTGAAGCCCGAACCGTGTGAAACTGGAGCAGATAAAACATAAAGAAACCCTAATGGCAAGCTTGCCAAGTTGATAGGGGCCGTTCGTGGTAGGGAAAGTGTCACGACCCCAGTTCACCCTCCATGAACATGTCGTGATGGCACCTAGTTCCTACAACTAGGTAACCCTAACAATGCGGAAATAACAACCTAACTTGAGAAATGGTTAAATAAAGCTAGACATATTAAAATAGTAGCTGCATATAAGGCCGCTCGGCCTATACAACTCAAAAGAAATACGGAAGTCTACAACCCAATCCCAAAACCCGGAAACTCACGGGAACCACAGGCTAATAGAAATACTGTAAATGCTCTAATCTCCAGAATGTCTACATCAAAAGTATGATAGAATCTAGACACTACAGATAGAATAAGGAAGGAGACTCTTCGGTCTGCGAACGCTGCAGATATACCTCGAAGTCTCCGTAGCCCTCCTCGCCTCAAGGATAGTGCACCTGAGTGGAGGTACATGGATCTGCACATGAAAAACATGTGCAGGAAGGGCATGAGTACACCACAACGATACTCAGTAAGTGCCAAGCCTAACCTCGGTTGGGTAGTGACAAGGAAGGTCGGGGCCCTACTAAGATAAAATAATAATAAATTAACAGTATAAAAAAATTCACAATAATAATGAGTACAGCAGTGAGATAAGACGGGTTAAACAAGGCAATACCAAATACACAAAGAACGGAACAACCACAGAATAAGTACAGCTCAATACCAATGGTAACAATGAGGATCTCCCAGGATACCGTCCTGTAGTCCTTTTCTTAACTGTCCAGTGGATCTCCCGGGATGCCTCCCCGTGGTCCATCATATGTGTATATCCGAAGGATCTCCCGGGATACCGTCTCGTAGTCCAGCTATCAACGTGCAGGGGGATCTATCGGGAATCTAACCTGTAGTCCCAAAGTAAATGTACAGGGGGATCTATCTGGAATCTAACCCGCAGTCCCAAAGTAAATGTGCAGGGGGATCTATCGGGAATCGAACCCGCAGTCCCAAAGTAAACAAACAAGGGGGGAGCTACTGGAATCCCACATCCGTAGTCCCAATGTAAATGCGCAACCACAACCAGAAGATATTAAGAAATGAAGTACAAAAGGCAAACATCAGGTAGTACTAGCCTAGCATGCTTCACGTAGTACAGTCAAGGCAACTTAAACAATTAGGCAAGTTAAATCAACTAAACATGCTTTTCTAATCTAACACAGGTTATAACTGCAAGTAAAACAAGGTCAAAAAAGGAAACTCAGTCTCAATATCTTAAGTAAAACCCGGGTTTTTCAACAATCAGCTCAAGTACACGGTCGTCACCTCACGTACAAGGCACTCAATTACCACATATCAAATCCTAAGGGGAAAGGTCCCCCACACAAGGTTAGACAAGTCACTTACCTCGAACCGGCTCAATATCAACTAGAAATCACGCTCTTGCCACGAGTATCCGACTCCAAATGGCTCAAATCTATTCAATTCAATTACACATTGTAAATAACATCGCAAACACCTGGTTTTGCTAATAAATTCAAAGCTACGGCATAAAATTAGGTGAAATGACCAAAATGCCCTCCAGGCCAACGCCCCGGAATCGAATAATTTTGATATTTTCAAAACCCTTGTACTCTCACGAGTCTAACCATATAAAGATCTCCCAAATCGGAGGTCAAATGCTCCCTCAAAACTCCATAATTTAGCCAATGAAGTTTTACCCCAAATTATCCAATTTTGATCCTAAATTCGAATTCCAATGATACATTTAACTATATAATGATGAAATATAACTAGAAGGGATCAAGGAAACGTTACCCAATAGTCTTCTCTTCAGAACCCACTCAAAATCGCCCTTACCCGAGTTCTCAATTGATTTTTGTAACTTATGAACTCAAACCCTCGAAATTTCTATTTCTGCCCAGGGATTTCCGCTTCTGCGGACAAGGGAACGCATCTGCGGTCCCGCTTATGCGGAACAAATGCCGCTTCTGCAGCTATTAACTAAAATCCAGGGGTTCTGCTTCTGCGGTCTTAAACTGCACCTGCGGTAGCCGCTTCTGCGAAATACTTACCGCTTCTGCGGTTTCTCACCAATGACCCAGGGCCGCATCTGCGACTTATACCTCGCAGGTGCGTAACCGCTTCTGCGGTCAAACTTCCGCTTCTGCGGTTCCCAAGCCGGAGAAGCGAAAATACCAGAAGAGAGTAAAAACCAGCTGCTGCAACACTTCAAAAATTCTTCCGTTAACCACCCGAAATCATCCCGAGGCCCCTGGGACCTCAACCAAAAGCACCAATACCACCTAATACCTTATTCAAACTTGCACCAACCCTTAAAACACCTAAAACAATACCGCAAACCCGATTAAATCAAAGATTCAAGCCTAAGAACTACAAGTTTCCTCCAAATATGCTTTCAATCAAAAACCTAACCAAAACACGTCCGAATGACCTGAAATTTTGCACACACATCCCAAATGACATGATGGAGCTACTGCAACTTTCGGAATTCGAATCCGACCATCGGATCAAAAACTCACTATCGGACCGGAACTTCAAAAATTCAAACTTCGGCATTTCAAGCATAAATGAGCTACGAGCCTCCAAAATACATTCCGAACACGCTCCCGACCCCGAAATCACCTAACGGAGCTAACGGAACCATCGGATTCCCATTCCGAGGTCGTCCTCACACTTTTCTGATTACGGACCATTTTTCAACACTAAAGCTCTCATTTAGGGACTAAGTGTCCCAAAGCTCTCCAAAACTTAACACCGAACGTCCCGGCATACCAAAATAGCGGAAATGAACTTAGGGGAAGCAGTAAATAGGGAATCGGGGCGTAAATTCCAAAAACGACCGGCCGGGTCGTTACATCCTCCTACACTTAAACATTCGTTCGTCCTCGAACGAGCATAGAGAATACACCTGAAGAAGTGAAAAGGTGAGGGTACTGACTGCACATATCCTGCTCGGTCTCCCAAGTCGCCTCCTCGGTCGGCTGACCCCGCCACTGAACCTTCACTGAAGCTATGTTCTTTGACCTCAACTTCCTGATCTGCCTGTCCAAAATAGCCACTGGCTCCTCAACATAGGGTAGATCCTTGTCCAACTGGACTGAACTGAAATCCAACACGTGCGACGGATCACCGTGATACCTCCGGAGCATCGAAACATGAAATACCAGATGAGCTCCAGCCAAGCTGGGAGGTAAGGCAAGCTCATAAGCAACCTCTCCAACTCGCCTCAAGATCTCAAAAGGGCCAATAAATCTCGGACTCAACTTTCCTTTCTTCCCAAACCTCGTAACGCCTTTCATGGGCGAGACCCGAAGCAGAACCCGCTCACCAACCATATGTGAAACATCACGAACCTTCCTGTCCGCGTAACTCTTCTGTCTGGACAGGGCTGTACGGAGTCTATCCTGAATCGTCTTAACCTTCCCAATGCATCCTGTACTAACTCTGTGCCCAATAGCCTGGCCTCACCCGGCTCAAACCAACCCACCGGAGATCTACACCTCCTACCATATAAAGCCTCATACGGCGCCATCTGAATGCTGGACTGATAACTATCGTAGTAAGCAAACTCCGCCAGTGGCATGAAATGATCCCAAGACCCTCCAGTTCCATGACTCAATGTTTAAATCCTCATGCATCTTACCGTGCTACCACAACTCAGTTGAGCACACCAGCTCGATCAATTCTGAAGATATTTCTTTTTATTCAAGCAAATAAGCCTTAGAGCCTAATTCCAACATCCGAAATTCTATGCCCGACCTGTTTCCAACGTAAGATCACCATAACATTCACTACACGCTATACCCAAACATGGCTGCATAACTTGCTGAAGTTCACACCTCGCATCACTTTACTCACCGGACCACAGTAACATTTCCTGATCGACTTAGTCAAAAATTCAATGAATCTGACGCTCTCATTGCACCCCATGACATACACAGGTCTCACTCTAACTCTTTCAATGCCGTCACAGCGGAGAGATGTGCGGAAATTCATAATCGACTGCCGAGTCAACCAATCATTGAGTCTAAACTCCTGACAAGAAACATCACCTCATTTTGAACCAATTAATGATCTTTGCCTCTTAATATATTTCACGTAATCAGATTGCACTGATCCTAAATCCAACAATCTCGTCTCACCCAGTACGAATGCTCATACAATAAGCCACCCCAACATGACCAAAAGTCTCATTACAACAAGATACTACACATCAGTCGTAAACATGCTAAGTGTATAACACCATTCCCTGGGGAGACATATAACGCTATAATCCACAAACTCGAGCACAACTGGGGTGCGATACAAGATTTGAATCTCAAGAGCCATTCTGCTCATATAACATCATTGCCACGTGGAACTTCAACACATAAAAATTTACCAAGCCGTCTCATAACTCATACGGCGCACTACATCATTACCTGGAATAGCTGATGACAAAATAACACCATGACTGTTCCTCCATAAGGAACGCTCGCTGAAACGAACACAACTGGCCTGATATAAAGCCTTGCTCTCATATAAATCAATCCACTGATCTCAAGCCGATTTCTGATTGCACCAACTTGGCTAATAACCTTTCAAAGGTCCATAGTAACCCCCCTTTTCCTCATAACACATAAGAACAACCATCATAACCGGAGCAACCTCCTCAGTTCGTAACCCAACAAACAAAGTGCCCTCCCGGCATAAATTCTCAAATTAATGATGTTACCACAATCCTCATACCTGGTTTAAATCTTTAGTCAATCAAGTGACTACATGTCACACTTATACAATCTTCCCGTGGGACACGCTCCCACAATCTTCCGAAATGAATAACGGGTCCGCACATCTAAACCATCGGCCGCACTAACGCTGAAAAGCGATCAAGAATCCTTAACCAGGATGCAAAGCCTTTTTCACAACACATCGATCTCAGGTGACACAGAAGACAATACCAATTTACTTTAAACATTCCACCCTTTTTCTTGCTCATCCGAGCTCGTGACATCTTTGTCCACACCGAGCTGTTACCTTGATCTTTACTTCGGATCCCATACCACCCACTGCACCTAACATGACACATACGACTTCGGGACCGCTAATAGGCTAACACTTCATCACTTAAAAGCTTTTCACTTAACTCACTTAAGGAGAACCATAGCAACACTTAGGTGAATTCTCACAACCGTAGAATATGCAAACCTCCAAGTAGTGGCCTGAGCCAACATGGCCATTCCAGGATCCGCCTACACATGACAGGCCATATCAGAAGAGTGCTTTAGAACAACATTAATTTTGGCGACCGACAAGCCTCACACGCACCGCCACAGATCATACGCATGACTTGATCACGCTGAAGGAATTGACCCTTACCACCAATACGCCAACTCAACTATGTTTTACCAATATATCTTCCTTCGGTTTACCCCGATTGCCTTAGTAATAACAATAACTCCTTTAAACACATAACACACTCTATCCGCACTCACCTCGGGTGACCTGGAACCGCGAGACCATGCTGTCTCAAATCCCATGAACCATTTCATACCTTCCTTGGGCGTACATTCGCACCCTCAACTGACATGCCCATTCCACTAACCCTTCTACGAATCCGAAGTCCTTTCTCATCCTTCTCTCAAGTCTGAACATGAGCCAATAAGGCCAACCATAGCACCCTTTAACAATTCCTTTGCTCCAATTACCACTTATGTTCTTTTCCCGTAGCCGAGTGACCTAGAAATATGCTAACAACCTGAAAACCTCGCAAGTGGTTAACCATGCAACCCAATCATAGGCGGTGGGACTCTCCCACTTAGCTTGAAGCCACTATTACACAACTCTGGAGTTCACCAGGATTCTTAATCTCTTATTGACATAACCTTGCGCAATCAACCACCAAAATTCTCGATATCTTACTGTAAGAAACCCCCTTTTTATACTATGAACTCATTAACAACATTCGTTTCGACCGACCGATCCCTTTCACTGTATAACCAATAGAATTCTTCGCAGAAGCATTGCCAACCACGCGACCGCTAACCTGCTCACAAGAATAACTCACCTGTAGAAATCACTCCGACATCTCCAACGCTGCTGCACGGGGCACAAATCACCACGACATCAATAACTCATCTTGAGTCCGAGCTCACTCTCCCGGTGCACAATTTCATTCACCCCTTGTGGACATCAATTAAATGTGCGACAATATTCTTCCAATTCAAAGGTATGTTGTATCCTTCTTCATTCAAAAGCTCATTCCCCGTTATATCAAATCTCCTGCGCCATAATTAGCTTCATACTTCTAATTAAATTCGTAGGCCCAAATCACCAATCACCAATATTCTCAGGTCACTCCAAACTCTCCTTAAGGTACGTCGGTCATCCCACTGCAAAGCCCATATGCAACTCTGCCACTCTCCCACTTTGGTGGAACTCATCCCCTTAATCGACTACTCGGCCCTTGGCCGCTTATACTCGGACTTCCTAGAAATTTTAGCCACCGCCCGACACTTCTCACGTGTCTTTCCTCATCCTTTGCTGCTCAGCCGCTACCTATAATAGAGTCTATCTTCGTGCACTTTGAACCACCAATTGCTGTTGACTTTAAACCTTTCCGAAGGTCATCTTCCTCGAGTAGCACGCGTCCTACCATCCGTGAGAAATAGAAGGCAGAAGTTTAGGATTGTGATAGTCAAAAATCTCGCACGACAGGAATCAAATAAAGTGAAATTTCCTAACGGTTACATAGCCTCTAGTAGATAAGTACAGACGTTCCGTACCGATTCAGCGAGGACTCATAACAAATCGGCCTGTGTTCCGTGACTCCTATGAACCTAGAGCTCTGATACCAACTTGTCACGACCCCAGTTCACCCTCCGTGAACATGTCGTGATGCACCTAGCTCCTACAACTAGGTAAGCCTAACAATGCGAAAATAACAACCTAGCTTGCGAAATGGTTAAATAAAGCTAGACATATGTAAATAGTAACTGCATATAAGGCCGCTCGGCCTATACAACTCAAAAGAAATACGGAAGTCTACAACTCAATCCCAAAACTCGGAAACTCACGGGAACCACAGGCTAATAGAAATACTGTAAATGCTCTAATCTCCAGAATGTCAACATCAAAAGTATGATAGAATCTAGACACTACAGATAGAATAAGGAAGGAGACTCTTCGGTCTGCGAACGCTGCAGATATACCTCGAAGTCTCCGTAGCCCTCCTCGCCTCAAGGATAGTGCGCCTGAGTGGAGGTACCTGGATCTGCACATGAAAAACATGCGCAGGAAGGGCATGAGTACACCACAACGATACTGAGTAAGTGCCAAGCCTAACCTCGGTTGGGTAGTGACGAGGAAGGTCGGGGCCCTACTGAGATAAAATATAATAATAAATTAATAGTATGAAAAACTGACAATAATAATGAGTGCAGCAGTGAGATAAGACGGGTTAAACAAGGCAATACCAAATACACAAAGAACGGAACAACCACAGAATAAGTACAGCTCAATACCAATGGTAACAATGAGGATCTCCCAGGACACCGTCCTGTAGTCCTTTTCTCAACTGTCCAGTGGATCTCCCGGGATGCCTCCCCGTAGTCCATCATATATGTATATCCGAAGGATCTCCCGGGATACCGTTCCGTAGTCCAGCTATCAACGTGCAGGGGGATCTATCGGGAATCTAACCCGCAGTCCCAAAGTAAATGTACAGGGGGATCTATCGGGAATCTAACCTGCAGTCCCAAAGTAAATGTGCAGGGGGATCTATCGGGAATCGAACCCGCAGTCCCAAAGTAAACAAACAAGGGGGAGAGCTACCGGAATCCCACATCCGTAGTCCCAATGTAAATGCGCAACCACAACCAGAAGATATTCGGAAATGAAGTACAAAAGGCAAACATCAGGTAGTACTAGCCTAGCATGCTTCACGTAGTACAGTCAAGGCAACTTAAACAATTAGGCAAGTTAAATCAACTAAACATGCTTTTCTAATCTAACACAGGTTATAACTGCAAGTAAAACAAGGCAAATATGAAGGAAACTCAGTCTCAATATCTTAAGTAAAAACTGGGTTTTTCAACAATCAGCTCAAGTACGCGCTCGTCACCTCACGTAGAAGGCACTCAATTACCACATATCAAATCCTAAGGGGAAAGGTCCCCCACACAAGGTTAGACAAGCCACTTACCTCGAACCGGCTCAATATCAACTAGAAATCACGCTCTTGCCACGAGTATCCGACTCCAAATAGCTCAAATCTATTCAATTCAATTACACATTTTAAATAACATCGCAAACACCTGGTTTTGCTAATAAATTCAAAGCTACGACATAAAATTAGGTGAAATGACCAAAATGCCCTCCAGGCCAACGCCCCGGAATCGAATAATTTTTACATTTTCAGAACTCTCGTAGTCTCACGAGTCTAACCATATAAAGATCTCCCAAACCGGAGGACAAATGATCCCTCAAAACTCCATAATTTAGCCAATGAAGTTTTACCCCAAATTATCCAATTTTGATCCTAAATTCGAATTCCAATGATACATTTAACTATATAATGATGAAATATAACTAGAAGGGATTAAGGAAACGTTACCCAATAGTCTTCTCTTCAGAACCCACTCAAAATTGCCCTTACCCGAGTTCTCAATTGATTTTTGTAACTTATGAACTCAAACCCTCAAAATTTCTATTTCTGCCCAGGGATTTCCGCTTCTGCGGACAAGGGACCGCATCTGCGGTCCCGCTTATGCGGAACAAATGCCGCTTATGCGGCTATTAACTAAAATCCAGGGGTTCCGCTTCTGCGGTCTTAAACTGCACCTGCGGTAGCCGCTTCTGCGAAATACTTACCGCTTCTGCGGTTTCTCACCAATGACCCAGGGCCGCATCTGCGACTTATACCTCGCAGGTGCATAACCGCTTCTGCGGTCAAACTTCCGCACCTGCGGAAACTGAAGGGAGCCCAAATTCCGCTCCTGCGATGGGATGGCCGCTTATGCGGCTCCGCTTCTGCGGTTCCCAAGCCGCAGAAGCGAAAATACCAGAAGAGAGTAAAAACCGGCTGCTGCAACACTTTAAAAATTCTTCCGTTAACCACCCGAAATCATCCCGAGGCCCCCGGTACCTCAACCAAAAGCACCAATACCACCTAATACCTTATTCAAACTTGCACCAATCCTTAAAACACCTAAAACAACACCGAAAAACCCGATTAAATCAAAGATTCAAGCCTAAGAACTACAAGTTTCCTCCAAATACGCTTTCGATCAAAAACCTAACCAAAACACGTCCGAATGACCTGAAATTTTGCACACACATCCCAAATAACATGACAGAGCTACTGCAACTTTCGGAATTCCAATCCGACCCTCGGATCAAAAACTCACTATCGGACCGGAACTTTAAAAATTCAAACTTCGGTATTTCAAGCCTAAATGAGCTACGAGCCTCCAAAATACATTCCGAACACGCTCCCAACCCGAAATCACCTAACGGAGCTAACAGAACCATCGGATTCCCATTCTAAGGTTGTCCTCACACTGTTCTGATTACGGACCATTTTTCAACACTAAAGCTCTCATTTAGGGACTAAGTGTCCCAAAACTCTCCAAAACTTAACACCGAACGTCCCGGCATACCAAAATAGCGGAAATGAACTTAGGGGAAGCAATAAATGGGGAATCGGGGCGTAAATTCCAAAAACGACCGGCCAGGTCGTTACATTTGTTCTGTATCTTTGACTTACAAATTCGTTCAAATATATTGCTGAAAAGTAGAAACTGATTCCTTTTGTTCTCTGCTTCTTAAGTTGCAAATTGCTAATTCGTTTTGCTCTCCGTTTCTGAACTTGCAAATCTGAATTTATTTTTATGTATTCGTTCAAATATATTGTTGAAAATTAGAAACTAATTCCTTTTGTTCTCTGCTTCTTAAGTTGCAAATATGAATTTGTTGCTATCTGTCTTTGACTTGCTAATTCCTTCAAGTCTACTGTTGAAAAGTAGTTTTATTATAAATTAAGTTGCAATCTGGAATAGTTGCTCTATTTCTTTTACTTACTAATTCATTCTACCATCTCTGTTTTTTAATGTGATTATGTTTCAAATCTGGAGTTGTTCTCTATTTCTTTGACTTATTAATTTGTTCAACTCTACTATTGAAAAGTAGTATTAAAATAAATTCGTTCAGATATTTTGTGAAAAGTAGAAACTATTCCTTTTGTTTTCTACTTCTTAAGTTGCAAATATGAATTTGTTGCTATGTGTCTTTGCCTTACTAATTCGTTCAAGTCTACTGTTGAAAAGTAGTATTAATATAAATTAAGTTGCAATCTGGAATAGTTGCCCTATTTCTTTTACTTACTAATTCGTTCTACCTTCTCTATTTTTAATGTGATTAAGTTACAGATGGTTCTCTGTTATCCCATCAACATTATCTTTTACTATTTTGAGTTACTCTGACCTAATAAATTGTCTGATACAATCTCTGTATTTGTTCCCTCTTAATACTTTACTGATAGTCACTTTTGGCAAGTCGAATTTTGTGATTTCTCCACACCAACTTGCGTATGCACAAGTTTTTTTTCCCCACAACTCTCAATAACGTGAGTGCTATACTCCATTATGATCAAAATCATCATACAAACTTAAGAGAAGCATTTTATGAAGTTTAGTTATTTGTTCACCCAAATTTGAACTTTTTGAGAGCCTTTTTTTGTGTTGGAAATGCACTTTCTTACATATTTTTTTGAACAGATACTCAAACGCAAATTTATCTTTTGGGACAGCTGAAATTTGATTCTTCCCTAATGCTGCTGAAAAAATTGTCATTCCTCTTGGTGTGTTATTGTTTATTCTACCATAACATGTGTTATATGAGCTGGATTTATTGATTTTGTGGTGTTGAAGTGCTAATCCTGTTTAGTTTGACGATTCTATTGACTGGTTCATTTGGAGATCTAATGTAGGAAGCATGAACCAACTTCCAGTGTACATTCTATTTGAGAATGCTATAGAGGTTGCACACTTTACAGAGTTCGATTCCGAGCCATATTTTTTTAAAGGTATTCTCTACCGCCTTATATGGTGCAACTGTGTCGTCTGCCTTCCTTTCTGTTCCCAAGCAGATCTAATAGTTTTTTATGTTCGTGACTCTGATCTCTAACATGCCTGTCATGTGCATTGTTTAAAGAAAAAATAAATTTTAGATTACTTTCACCGTTAGCAACAGTAGGGATATATCGACCAAATAGTGATTTTGAAGTTCATCTTATGAATTGATGTTACATGTTTTATTAGTATTATCAAATGGCTGGAAATTTTACCTAATTGCTGCTTAAATATTTCTTCTATTTTCTTTTTCTCTTTTTCCTTCAATAAGCATTTCCAGTTCTAGCTTATTGTGGATGTCCTGCAAGTATATAATTTATGATCAATTGTTGGACAGAATATCAAATGATGCATAACAAATAAAAGTGAACTAAAATTACTTTGTGCATTGCTGTAGATATATGGGTATACTGGTACAACTTCCATTACCAAACATATTAATAAAGAGATAGTTTTAGGTGAAATCATTCTGCAAAAAATGATGTCGATGGCTTTTGGCCTCTGAATATTAGCAAGCCTTTCAATAAAAGAAATTAAATTATAAAATTTATGTCTTTAGACATGGCTTGCGACTTAAGTAGAATATTTAAATTTATTTAAGTTGATAGTATGGTTCTTGACCAGAGAAAATGTATTTGTTTTGTTTATAATGGTAAAGGTCAATGCTTTAAAAATGTTTACTTGCTTACTCTTTTCAGAAGTAAATGAAGGACATATCATACAATTAATTCTTACATGACTCCACCTTGGGTTCACTCAAAGCTTCTTTGGTTCTCTGTCTGATCTTTTCACAAGTCTCTGCAAGGTATTGCAGAGTAGTTAAACTACGCAAATATATGTAGTAGAAACTAACATATCATCCTCCATATAAAACCGACCTGGACTGTGTTTTCTGCCTTTGTTCCATGACACTATTCCTCAGTTTGCCCCCTTTTTTGGGTTTCTGCATAAACCTTTGCAACAGGTGATACTAGACTATGACTATACTTTCACAACACCTCATTGCGGAAGTGAAACTGTGTAAAAAACAATCGAGGCTTCTACTTTTTGTCCTTTACTAATANTTTTGATACAATGCTTCACCAGTGTTATACTCTCCTCTTTCTGACTTGTTACACAACAGGTCTCAAAGAACTACAATGTTTGTTTGCAGTAAAATAAAGAGAGGATTTTTGGTTCGATCAAAGTATATCTGTCTAAGGCTGGATGCTGAGTATAAATACTTTGGTGAAGTCCTCTTGCTGACGAGATTTGACAACCCAAGATATTTGATCCTTGGAAAGAGATTGATTCTTCCAAGAATAAGATTGCTAGCCGTTGCTCTTCCTTGATGAGAGGAGATTGATCGCAATTGATCGCTTTCCTTCTACCGCTGTTGATGATTCCTTGATTGTTGTCCTTCCACAATTGGCAGCTCAGCTAATCTTCTTTCAGAATCCGGATTGAATGTGCTGGCCTTGATTGTTGCCTTGAGTTTAGAGATTCTTTCCTTCGCAGTTGTCCATGATCTTTGCTGACTGATTTGTAATCTTTGCTAATTGATTTATTTCCTTAAGCATCCAGATTGACTTCAGCAATCACGTAGTAGCTCCTTGATTCCTTGATCTTCTCTGATTGATTTCCTGCACAGATATATTATTTGCATCATTAAAATTAGATCTAACAATCTCCCTGTTTTTGATGAAGACAAAATGATATATATGTATAAACA
Source organism: Nicotiana attenuata (assembly GCF_001879085.1). NCBI lineage: Eukaryota > Viridiplantae > Streptophyta > Magnoliopsida > Solanales > Solanaceae > Nicotiana > Nicotiana attenuata. The sequence goes on along the minus strand of NC_031995.1, from coordinate 63,649,982 downwards.
CCAGTTGACTTCCTTGTGTTTTACTCCCCCTCAATGTATGCAGTTGAGGTTCATGGCACTCCCTCTCAGTTCATGCAGTTGACTAGTCCATGGTTGAAGTCGACTCTTGCCACGGAGGATGCTACTCGTGCCACAGTCAACTATACCTGTACAGATACAATATATACTCTTCTCCCCCTTTTTGGCATTAGCAAAGAGGGAATCAAACCAAGAACTAAACAGAATATATAGTATTAAACAGTAGCATTAAAGTTCAAACAAACACCTAAAGCAAGATAGAAGCAGAAATTGTCCAATGGCCGGGATAATAGCCCAAAAACAGCACAGCAAAAAAATTGTCTTAATCAATCACATTAATGACGCAGAAAATAAGTAAAAGTGTTGTAGATGGCCTCCTTCATTTATTCAAAGCTAGCATTTGCTGAGATGCTCACTCCATCCAACCTGTCATGAATTTCCCTGAAAGCTTTGACAACATTCTCCCCAACTTTGAAAACATCAACTCTTATCTTTGACACATCAGACCCTGTTTCCTTGGAGATGGCATGAATGTCACCAACAGTAGACTGAGTGGCTGTGAGAAGATTTTTGATTTCAGATAGTTGAGTGTTAATGGCACGAAGCTTTTCATCAAGATCAGGATCACTAGGACTGGGGTAAGAGGTAGGGGGTCTAGTTTGGGTTCTATAGGAGCATACTTAACTTCACCTTCATGCTTCTTAACCTAGAAGCCCTTCACACTCACATACCCCATACTAGCAAAGGCTCTAGAGTTGTAGGATTTTGAAATAGTGATAAAGGGATAGTTGGACAGGAAAATTTGATGAGATTCCAGAATGTGAGTGATGGCCATGCCATAGGGTAGACTGGTAGGATCTTCAGCACTTTCAATCATGAAATTGATGACCCAGGAGGATAACTTGACTTTGAGTTTGGTCACAAGGCAGTATACTAAGAAGGTGTCTCTTTGAGAAGGTTGAAAAAGAACCAGTGCGGGGAAGCAGAGTAGTTGCTACAATGTGAGCCAGGACACGAGTTTCGAAACTAACATCATTGGGGCCTAACTGGTTGGGAAGGGAGTCAGAGGGACACTCAGCAATACACTGTTTAGCTTGGTCAAAGGAAATTTCAAAATCATCGGGCCAGGTATTTTTGAAAAGCATAGGAAAACCAGAACATCGACACTGAAAAAGTGAATCAAACAGGGCACAATCAAGAATAATGCGCTTACCTAAAACTAAGGATTCCAACCTGTCAGGCTTACTGGAGCGGAGATTAGCATAAAACATCTTTACCAGGGGTTCATAGACCTTAGGCGGAGGAATAAAGAGAAACTTAGCCCACCCTTGATGAACAAAGAGGTTTTTGACCTTTCAATTTAGGGCTTCCATGTCGTCAAGGTCGACTGCCCTTCTTCAAAGCAATGAAGAAATCCCTATTTGGAGAATCCCAGAAATTCAGGTCGGATTCTAGAGAGTCAGAAAGATAAAACTTTGATTTCTTTGGGGTAGAGGAAACATGGGGGTCTTCCATAGGGCATTTTCCTAGGGCTTTTTCTCCTAAGGTTTGAGAGTGATCAGAAAAATCTCCCTGTGAAGAAGCGAAACCCTCAGAGTGGTCGTACCCTAGGTCTACTTGTTCTGGGGGCATAGAAGGAGGTTTTGCTTTGGAGCGGGTACTTTTTCCGGTAGATGCGGAGGGATTTATGGGTTGTTTGGCCATTGAAGGAAAGTGGTTTGGTCGGGCTTTGGAGAAGGGTTTTCTGTTTACAGGGATGAAAGTGATTGAAAAAGGTTATCCGCCTTAAGAAGAGAACCTTCTGACGGTTGAGTCCAGAAAAGGAAAAGGTGTCAGTTGAAGAGACGCGATGATTGGCTTTCCAACTTTGGACGAAGAACTGATGTGAAAGAAGAAGAAAAGAGAGCGAAAGAAAACGGAGGCGTAATTAATGAGTAAAGTACAATCATTATACCTGCAAAAAACATTGTTGTACACATAGGTCCTATAGGTTATTAGTTAAGCAAGTAATGCCAAGTAATTTTCTTAAAGCACAAAATCTATCTTCTAATAGTGGCTTAGTAAAAATATCTGCTAACTGATCAGTAGTTCCAGCAAAAGATATTTCTATGTCTCCCTTAAGAACATGATCTCTAATAAAGTGATGCTTGATATCTATATGCTTTGCTCTAGAGTGATGCACAAGATTTTTTGAGAGACAAATAGCACTAGAATTATCACAAAAAATTGGTATAGGTTTAAAAGAAAGTTCATAGTCACCCAATTGATGGGACATCCATAGTAGTTGTGCACAGCATTGTCCAATAGCAATGTATTCAGCTTCAGTGGTAGATAATGCAATTGATGCTTGTTTTTTATTGTTCCAGGATATCAATGCCTTTCCAAGCAATTTACACGTACCACTAGTGCTTTTTCTATCTTCCTTGTCACCTGCAAGGTCAGCATCGGGAAAACCTTCTAGTTTAAAAGAGTTAGAGCGAGGATACCATAGTCCATGAGATACAGTCCCAATGAGATATCGAATGATTCTCTTTACTGCAGTCAGATGAGATTTCGTAGGAGCTGACTGGAACCTGGCATATTTACACACACTAAACATAATATCCGGTCGACTTGCTGTCAGATACAGTAATGATCCGATCATTCCACGATATTTAGTTTCATCAACAGGGATTCCCTGTTCATCTTTGTCTAGATTTGTTGAAGGACTCATTGGTGTGCCAATGGATTTTGCATTGCTCATGCCAAATTTTCGAATCAGTTCCTTTGTGTATTTGGTCTGACACATAAAGGTTCCTTCTTCAGATTGTTGAATTTGAAGTCCAAGGAAGAATCTTAGCTCTCCCATCATGCTCATTTCAAATACGCTTTGCATAAGATTTGAAAATTCCTTGCACATAAGAGGGTTAGCACTACCAAATATAATAACATCAACATAAATTTGAATAATGAGATTACCTTCTGATGATCTTTTAATAAACAAGGTAGTGTCTACTTTACCTCTTGTGAAGCCATGATCAATAAGAAAAGAGCTATGTCTATCGTACCGTGCACGTGGAGCTTGTATACATGGTAGGGAAACTTTGAATCTACAAACCCAGGCGGTTGTTTCATGTATACTTCTTCTTTAANTGATGAACTTGTCTTTGATTGAGCATCTCCGCCACCACCCCAGGTTCATGAGCTATGGTTCAAGCAAAGACAAGTTCATCAAAAGCTACGAGGAAAGGGTGAAAGATTACAACGCTCCAGNGCAACTAGTCTGGCTTTATTCCTTACAGCCTTTCCATCCTCGTTTAATTTATTTCTGAAGACCCATTTTGTTCTGATCATAGAGACATTTTCAGGTTTGGGTATCAGATTCCACATCTGATTTTTACCAAACTAATCTAACTCTTCCTGCATTGCTTGAACCCAACTTGAATCTTTCAGAGCTTCCTCTATGTTTTTTTGGTTCAACTTAAGAGATTAATGCTACATTTGCTTTCTTTTTGAGGGCTCCCCTGGTTTTCATCCTTCATTTGGATCCCCAATGATGAATTTTTGAGGATATTCAGGCTCGCTTCTCCATTCATTTGGACGTACGACGTTTGTAGTCGACTTGGTTGGATGATTTGGTACACTGCTGCTGATTTTGTTAGTTGACTCTATCGTAGCAGATATATCAGTTGACTCTTGAGATTTGCTTGTCTTCTAACTTTGTTGAGCTTGATCTTCATCACCTGCAGTAACTCCTTTCCCGACAAAGGGATTATTTTCATCGAATATAACATGTACAGATTCTTCCACACATAATGTGAGTTTATTATAGACTCTAAAAGATATACTATTTAATGAATAACCCAGAAAAATACCTTCATCACTTCTTGGATCGAATTTTCCAAGGTTGTCCTTACCGTTGTTGTGAATAAAACACTTACTTCCGAAGGGGTGAAAGTAACTGATATTGGACGTTTACCTTTCCATAATTCATAGGGAGGTTCTTCTTTCACGTAAANTCAGGTAGTACCTGAAGATGAGGATCTGACCACTCAGGTCATTGAACTCCATCCAGAGGCCGCATTACCAGAGGCTTTAGTCCAGCAGGATTGGAAAAATTGTCGGTATCTGAAAAATAGCACCTAGGTACCAGGTGTTGCTAAAGGGGAAGTGAATCCAAATTATGCAGCATGGTTTGAAGGAAAGTCAAGTGTAAGCAATGAGCCAGAGCCCGAACCAGAGCCCGAAAGACCAGCAAAAAGACCACATGTGCAAGCTTTTGATGACAAAGTCAAGGAAAGGTTGGCCTGGGGAGAGAAGGAGAAAAAGGACCAAGCTAGCATTCACGTTCTTGAAGAGAAATTGAGAAACGTTGAGTTCAATAATGATCTACAACTGCAAGAAGCCAAAGGAGAAAGAAGGAAATTGGCCCATGAAAATGAAGCTTTACGAGCTCAAATTCAGAGAATGAAAATCGCCGCCGAAAATCCGGCTAGAAGTAGACAAGATGAGAAGCTCATAAACGGCCTTAGGAGAAAGGTGGGTACTTACGAGGAAGACTTGGAAAAGACTGTAAAGGAGTTAGCAAAAGCCCAAGCCAAGTTAGTTAAGAGTGCAGAGGGACGGGCAAGTTTCGTCCGGCAGCTGAAAGAGAAGTACGACAGAGGAATGGTGGGTCTAAAGAAAAGAATCAACGTCCTTGAAAACGAAATGACCAAACATGCAAGAGATTTCAAAGCAGAAAGGGAACATTGCTATGCCCTGATGTCGCAGGTAGAAAAGGACCTGCAGCAACTTCAAGAGCAAAATCATACTGCCGAACAAGTTTTAGGGGCCCGATCTCAGCAGATTGGACGATTGCTGCAAGAGAAGGGTATTGTCAGGGAAAGGGTTAGGAGGATTGCAGACTACATAGTGATGAAATGCAACGAGTGTGAGGACATGACCCAGTCCACATTCTTCGCTTCAGTTATGATTTTTGTCCGACAGATCATGGATGACTTGTTTCGTCTTCAAGAAGACCTGGCACACAGACCTGCAGCAAGGCCAGCTGGAGCAGCAGTGGAAGCACTTATGTACTCTTGATTTTATTTTTCGAGTCTGTGTTGCATTTTCTTTTAGAGTCTGTCAGTCCATTTTGAGTCTTGCTTTAGTTTCTGAAAATGTTTGAGTCTGTAGGGAAGTCATTGTAAACAGGATGTTATGTCATATTTTACAAAATTTGAAGAAAAAGAAAAATGTGTCTTTTATTTATTTATTTATCTATCCACAGAACTACGCTTGGTCTGATTCATGCGGCGTCATGATACGTAGGCAATCCACATAGGATTCGATCATAACCATAAAATGAAAAAGAAAAAAAGAGAGTGGAAATAAGCAAGAGGAAAAATAATGGCAAAACAAGAGAGGAAAGATATTGCGAGAATAAAAGAAAGAAAAGAGAGCCAACAAAGAAAGACGGGAATGAAAAGAGAGAAAGAAAATGCAAAATGAGAAGAATTAGTGAAAGCCGGGATGAAGCAAGCAGCCATTCAAATGCATGATAGAAAGGGTTAACTGTTTAGGTGCATTGCATCCCCAACATGCGGTTGCCTATCTGTTAAGCTCTTAATCGCTAACAAGTTTGCTTGTTGTCATCAAGTCCAGGCAGGTGGTTAGTTTAATCGGCATTCTGGCAACCCACCCATACAACACCAGGTCTAAGAACAAGTTGACCATGGCCGGCCAGGAACTGGATGCAAGTGTTATTGATCCGTCAAGAGAGGGGGAAGAGTCTGAGGTTAATCTGAAAGAGGAGCTGTATAAGTTGAAACATCAGATGGCCGAAATGTACCAAGCCTGGGTGAAAGGGCATCCCTCACCATCATACCCTGCCAACCCCACTTTAATCCTACCATTGGCTCAGTCCCAAGAACCTCCCACTGCTGATTCATCCCCACAAAAACGCACCGGGTTTCGCCCACTACCAATATTATCAAGGTACTACTTTCCAAACCACACAAGCACCACCAGCAAAAACAATCCCATACCCCCCTCCATCAGCCACCCCTATTTTCGCGGTACCACCGCCAGCTACACTTCATCATCCTCCAGCGAGCCTTTGTTCCAGACTTAAGATAACCAATACTGTCCCCCGGAGTCTACTTTCAAGGCCCCAGATCATTACTCCTACACTCCTCGTTTTGAGCTCCCATCTGAGACTGAGAAACTACCTAAAAACCCAGAGCAGGAGGAGATGTTCAGGAAGGTAAGAAGCCTGGAACAATCGTTCAGAAACATGCAGGGATTGGGAGGCTAGGTNGTGTTTCCTTTACTTTGCTGGTTCCTTCGTATGTAACCTCAAGCTTGTCCCACATTTCTTTGGCTGTGTCACAGCTAGAGATTTTCTCATATTCTTCACCACTTATAGCATTGTGAAGCAGATTTCTTGCTTTATTGTTAACTTGTACCACTTCCATTTTCTATTTTGTATATGAATCTATATCTTCAGGATCAGCAAGTGGTGGAGTAGCAGCAGGTAAGGGATAGTTTCCCTTTTTGATAACTCTCCAAACTTTAACGTCATAAGCCTTGGCAAAGATCTCCATACGAACTTTCCAGTGAGAAAATGTTGACCATTGAAGTATGGTGGTCTAACTTGTGAAGTTCCTTCCTAGAAGAGAGCTCCTATGATGACTTGATTTGCCATGATCTTTTCTCACAAGCTGTTAAGAAAAAATAGAATGTGATCCTTGCTCTGATACCAATTGAAAGTACAAGAGGGGGGGGGGGGGTGAATTGTATATTTTTAATCTTAATCTCTATTAGTTGACTAGTTTTTCAATTAGTCGACCGGATGCAATAACATAACAGTTATAGTAGCAGAATATAAAACGCAGAAAGTAAGAGCAGGAATTAAAGACACCGAAATTTTTATACTGGTTCGGATTCAATGTAAATTCTAGTCCAGTCCCCTTGGGTTGCAAGGGAGTTCTCTTTAGTAAATGCATTTTTTTGAGTACAATGGAAATGACGTGATAGCTCAGTTCCTATAACACTCGTCTCTTTTGATACAATGCCTCACCAGTGTTATACTCTCCTCTTTCTCTGACTTGTTACACATCAGGTCTCAAAGAACTACAATGTTTATTTGCAGTAGAATAAAGAGAGGATTTTTGGTTCGATCAAAGTATATCTGTCTAAGGCTGGATGCTGAGTATAAATACTTTGGTGAAGTCGTCTTGCTGACGAGATTTGACAACCCACGAGATTTGCTCCTTGGAAAGAGATTGATTCTTTCCAAGAATAAGATTGCTAGCCGTTGCTCTTCCTTGATGAGAGGAGATTGATCGCAATTGATCACTTTCCTTCTACCGCTCTTGATGATGAGGGTTTACTCCTTGATTGTTGGTCCTTCCACAATTGGCAGCTCAGCTAATCTTTTTTCAGAATCCGGATTGAATGTGCTGGCCTTGATTGTTGCCTTGAGTTTAGAGATTCTTTCCATCGCAGTTGTCCACGATCTTTGCTGATTGATTTATAATCTTTGCTAATTGATTTATTTCCTTAAGCATCCAGATTGACTTCAGCAATCTCGTAGTAGCTCCTTGATTCCTTGATCTTCTCTGATTGATTTCCTACACAGATATATTATTTGCATCATTAAAATTAGATCTAACAGTAGAAACTAACATATCATCCTCCATATAAAACCGACCTGGACTGTGTTTTCTGCCTTTGTTCCATGACACTTTTCCTCAGTTTGCCCCCTTTTTTTGGATTTCTGCAATAAACCTTTGCAATAGGTGACACTAGACTATGACTATACTTTCACAACACCTCATTGCGGAAGTGAAACTGTTGAAAAAACAATCGAGACTTCTACTTTTTGCCTTTACAATAAAACTTCTATTAGATTGAGAAGGATTTGTCTTTGGAACTTCTGTTTTTGTAGAATTTGCTAAGCCAATTGGTATTTATTTTTCATATGTTTATCTTAGCAGGCTGTCTTATCGAACTTAGATTTCTATTAATTGTTCTTTTTACTGGTTTCATAGGGGTTGCGCACAGGTTGCCGATACACTACTGCTTCCTCAAGAGGTTCAATACATTATTTTTTATGTGTATCTCAAATAAAAAACTATCACTTTGTTGTCTTAACTGTTTATCCGCTCAACTGCGGATGCAACCTTACAAAATCAGGTAATTAGTCTCAATCTCTTTTTTTTTTTAATATAATAGGTTTCTCACTAAAATGTGCAGTCATAAAGTTAAAATTCAGGTTCTGTCCCTTCCGTACCTAAGGCGAATCTTGCTCACAATATGTCAAGATGGGTGGTTGCAGTAATGCAACTGCTTATTCGATGGAACATTGTTTTGATCAGTAACATTNNCCCCCCCCACAAAATGGCGACGGCCACATAATAAAGTATTCCTATTGTCTCGTATTATTGTCTTTTCGCCGTTATCTAAGTCAGAGGCAGATGGTTACCAGCCTCACTTGATAGCACCTGGCAAGGTTATAGACGGCTAATTGAAGGGGCCTTAAATTAATTTAAAGGACCACCTGAAGCCTCTGTTGATGGTGTAAGTAATTTTTCAAAAATTATATTTGAACAAGTACTTAATACTTCTTATCGATGCTAACTATATATGCAACAACCCTTGAAACTACGTATCATGTTCACTTTGTGTTGTAGGAAATAGTGAGGAAATCATTTGGGGAATGTTAGGTAATGCTGACTCAAGCAGCTGGGTTGAATTCTAATTTTCTTACCTCCCCTCCCATAATCCCTTTCTCCCTTTCCTATTATTTCTAAATGTATTGGTGGAGCAGGAGTTGGAGTGGTTTCCCATTTGCAATCTACAATAGCTGCAGGTCATTCTACTTTTTACAGCTTTACGCATTTTTACGAAAAAATTTATATTATTTTGCAGACGCGTCATAAAGCCGATCCACTTGTGCCGTTGGAATAACAGCTTCTGCGACTATAATAAGTTCAGAAGTCAGGTCCAGATTAGTAATACATTTATACATAGAGGCATTTTTATTCAGTTCTGAATATCTGCTATTGTGCTTTCTACAACTTTGTGTCCTAAGTAAAAAAATCATAATCTCCGCAGACACATTGAAACCACAATCCGTTTGTGTCGTTGGAAAGAGAAATTTTGAAATATGATATTTCAAGCATCAGGTACATATTATTTGTATATTAATAGAGATATTCTTTGAACACCATTCTAAATATCTATCATTCTATTCTTCACAGCTTTGCACGCCCGAACTAAATAATTTATATTTCTCTGCAGGAATGTTAAAACCGTGATCCGCTTGAACCTTTCAAAAGAGGACCTATGAAACTACAATATATACAAAAAAAACAGGTCCAGATTCTTTGTATATTTATATAGATATTATTTTTACCTCAACTTTGAATTATTTCAATATGCTTTTCACAACTTTGTGCGTTATGACAATAAATTTATATTTTGCAGCTACATCGTTTGTTTTTGGCAACGTAGTATTATTTATTTTAACACTCCCATTTCCTTTTTGCTCGCAGTTCTGGAGAGTTACATCTTAATTTTGATTTCAAGCTACCATGGTGCACTTCAAACATCAAGAACTTCCATATCTTGTGATTACGGATGATAGAAATGATTCAAATGCCAAATTTCTTCAAATGAAAATCAATTCTCCAGTGATTCCTTCTTTTCAGCTAATAACAAATCCTTTGACTTCGCTTCACTTTTCAGAAAGGTCAATGAAGGAGGCATTTGGCGTTCTTGAAATTATCTCATGCAAGGCTACCGACATGAAGGTTGTTCTGTTGAAATCGACTCGTGATAAGATATTTGCATCTACTAGCCGTAAAGTGAAGATCAACCCCATGAGTCAAGTATTTTGTGAATATCAATATTTTTTGATTTCGGAGGTATAAAATAAATCATCGTAACAGTCACAATATATGAGGTTCATATGAAATGAGTAATTTTGATTCACTTCAATTGAACTATTTTACTATTGTTGATTTTTTACTTAAGTTCTAAAGCTTACACCTTACGCCCTGGACGCAANGTTATTGTGCTGACCTTGACATAAATATTTCATTGAAACAACGTGGACATTAAATATTTTATGTAGTTATTTTAGGTTAGTTTTAAAAATATTATGACAATACTTATTGGTGGGTGCTATCCTTCTTTAAAGTTAAGTTCATTACTAATTCATCTTATTTTATACTATCAGTTCTCAAGGATTGCCTCCAACCTCATCCAAAGCCACAAGTGAACAAGAAGCAATATAACTATTGCTGGTATGAGGTTCTTTAACTGTCTTTTTACTGGTTCTATAATGTATAGCATGCAGAAATCATATTGTCCAAAATTTTAAAAGTCGATGTATGAACACATTTGTTCAATGTTTCTACCCTTTAGCCTTGCATTTCAGCTTCGCCGATGGAGGCATTATCACCTAAGAAATTGAACATTTTTCATATAAACGCGCAACGCGCGGGTATGTATACTAGTTTATTTTAAAAAAATAAAACCTGTTGTAGATTTAAATTTAGGCCAAGCCCAATTAATATTGAACAGAACATAAAGTAGGCTTTTAGCCCATAAAAATCTGCCAACATAAAATAAAAAAAAGGGGGGGGGGGGTAAGGGGACGGGGAACAACCGAAACAC
>NC_031995.1:63632665-63639297 GCF_001879085.1 Nicotiana attenuata | reverse complement strand
GGGGGGGGGGGGGGGGAAGCCCGAAAACAACGCAAATCCCGAAATTAACCAAACCCAACCCCCGGGCCCACGTCTCAGAATTCAATAAATTTTACATCATTAGACTCCTTATTCCCCCCACGAGTTCATACATATCAAAAGTTCCGAAATTCGACCACAAATGGTCCTTCAAATCCTCAATCAAAGGCCTAAATTTCCAAGCCCTAGTTTCCTCCATGTTTAACACTTAATTTCCCCTAATTACAGCTCTAATCCGTAAATTAATACCATATAAATGAGTTTTCATGATCCAAAATCTTACCTCAATGAAGTCTTCTTGAATTCTCTCTTCAAAATCGCCCAAAAGTCCAGAATTCGCGTTTAAAAATGGTGAAACCCTCTGAAAATCGCGAAGGAAGAATTATATACATTCTGATCCAGGCTTTTTGCACCTGCGGTCCACCTACCGCATCTGCGGTCCAAGACTCTGCATCTGCGGTCCTCACTTAAACTCCGCTTTCCGCATCTGTGATGCCCAACCCGCACCAGCGCCATCGCAGGTGCGGTTACTTAACCGCTCCTGTGGTTCCTGCTCACCCTGGTTCCTTCCGCTTCTACGACTAGCCTCCCGCATCTGCGGGGTCGCACCTGCGATCCTTCAATCGCAGATGCGGTTAAGATAGCAACCAAAAATACTCCAGCTCTCCAACTCAATCCCAAACCTTCCGACAACCATCCGAAATCACCCCGAGGCCTCCGCAACCTCAACCAAAAGCACCAACAAGTCTTATAATATCATTCAAACTTATACCAATCTTCAAAACACCTCAAACAACATCAAATCAACAAAACACATAGGATTCAAGCCTAAGGTTCTCAAAATCTTCCGAATTCCGCTTTTGATCAAAATGTATACTAAACCACGTCCGAATGACCTGAAATTTTGCACGCACATCCCAAATGACACAATGGAGCTACTGCAACTTCTGGAATTCTATTCCGACCCCTATATCAAAATCTCACCTATCAACCGGAAACGTCAAAATTCCACTTTCGCCAATTCAAGCCTAAATCTACTACGGACCTCCAAAACACATTCCGATCACGCTCCTAAGTCCCAAATCACCTCCCGAAGCTATCCGAACCATCAAAATTCACATCCGAGCCCTCTAACACATAAGTCAACATCCGGTTGACTTTTCCAACTTAAGCCTTCTTAAAAGAGACTAAGTGTCTAAAACCTTACCAAAACCTTTCCGAACCCGAGCCAACCAACCCGATCACACATAGAATTGATAAACAAGACAATAAGAAGCTGAAATAGGGGAAATAGAGCGGTAACTCATGAAACGACCGGCTAGGTCATTACACTTAAACTCAAGGGCATGTTTCCAAACCTCCAGCCTCTCGTTAATGCCGCTCCGCATCTCGTCAATCAGCACAATGTCATCAGCGAATAACAAACACCATGGCACCTGTCCTTGAACATGATGTGTCAGTGCGTCCATCACCAGAGCAAACAAGAATAGGCTAAACGCAGATCCTTGGTGTAACCCCATAACAACCGGAAAATGCTCCGAATCGCCTCCTACTGTCCTAACTGAGTCTTAGCTCCCTCATACATGTCCTAATGTAAGCAACCGATACACCTTTAGCCTCTAGGAATCTCCAAAGAACCTCTCTAAGAACCTTGTCATACGCTTTCTCCAAATCAATAAACACCATGTGCAGATCCTTCTTCCTATCCCTTTACTGTTCTACCAACCTCCTAATAAGGTGGATAGCTTCCGTAGTAGAACGACCTGGCATGAAACCGAATCGGTTGTCTAATACAAACACCTTCCTCCTCACCCTCGCTTCTACTACTCTTACCCAAACTTTCATGGTATGACTCAATAATTTGATACCCCTATAGTTGTTGCAACTCTGGATGTCACCTTTGTTCTTGTACAACGGAACCACCGTACTCCACCTCCACTCGCCTGGCATCCTCTTCGTCCTGAAAATAACATTAAACAACCGGTCAGCCACTACAAACCTGCTCTACCCATACACATCCAAAATTTTACCAGAATCTCGTCAGGCCCGGTAGCTCTGCCCCTGCTCATCTTACGCATAGCCTCCACGAGTTCCCCAACCTTGATGCATCTACAATACCCAAAATCGCGGTGGCTCCTCAGAATGCCCCAACTCGCCTAGCACAATATCCTGATCCCCTTCTTCATTCAGATGTTTATGAAAGTAAGTCTGCCATCTGCGCTTAATTTGGGCCTCTCCCATCAATACTCTACCGTCCTCGTCTTTGATGCACCTCACTTGGTCCAGATCCCGAGCCTTCCTTTCTCTCGCCTTGGCCAGCCGGAATAATTTCTTCTCCCCTCCTTTGGCCCCTAGTTCCTCGTACAGACTATATTGTAGTAACTTTGGGTTTTTTTGTAGTAATTTTGGGAATTTTTGGGAATTTTTCGTTCCTATACCATTGTGACGACCCAAAGGGTCATCACCTGTTTTCTTACTCATTCCGTGCTTCCGAGGCCTTGAAAACCTCATTTATGGTTGCCTCGATTTGCGTGCGCAGTCCGGGTGCGTAGCCGGAAAGCTTAAATATGAATTATGTGAGAAAAATGCTAAATTTTGATATTAAATTGATTAAATTCGACTTCGGTCAACATTTTGGGCAAACGGACCCGAACCCGTAATTTGACGGTCCCGAAGGGTCCGTAGGAAAATATGGGACTTGGGCGTATGCCCGGAATTAAATTTCGAGGTCCCAAGCCCGAGGAATGAATTTTTGTGTGAAATTGTTTTCTGGAAATTATTAAGGAAAATTGAAATGCAAATTGATTAGAACGTGTTGGTATCGGGCCCGTATTTTGGTTCCGGCGCCCGGTACAGGTCTTATATGTGATTTAAGATATTTCTGTGACGTTTGGTTGAAATCGGATGTCGTTTGACGTGTTTTGGACTATAAGTTCTAAATTTGAAAGTTTATGAAGTTTGAAGAAAAACTATTGATTTTGAGGTTTGATTCATTGTTTTTGATGTTATTTTGGCGATTTGATCGCACGATTAAGTTCGTAGGATGTCGTTGAGTTGGTGTATGTATTTGGTTAGGAGCTCCGAGGGCTCGGGAGTGTTTCGAAGGTGTTTCCGGGGTGCTTTTGGACTTAACAAAATTGTAGAAAATCTGCAACAGGCGCACAGACCTTTTCTTCTTCGCGTTCGCACCCTCTAGCTCGCGTTCGCGTTGCCTTAGTGTGACGACCCGACCCGTCGTCTCATGAGTTACCGCTCCTTTTCCCCCTTTTTATGCTTCTTCATGTTTCATTATCGGTATTTGGTGTGTTAGAGTTGATTTGGATTGGTTTTGATAAGAAATGAGACACTTAGTCTCTTTAAGGAAGGTTTAAGTTGGAAAAAGTCAATCAGACGTTGACTTATGAGTTAGACGGCTCGGAGGTGATTTCCGGTGATTCGGTTAGCTTCGGGAGGTGATTTGTGACTTAGGAGTGTGATCGGAATTGATTTTGGAGGTCCGGTGTAGAATTAGGCTTGAATTGGCGAAGTTAGTATTTTGGCGAATTCCGGTTGATAGGTGAGATTTTGATCCGAGGGTCGGAATGGAATTCCGAGAGTTGCTGTAGCTTCGTTATGTCATTTTGGACTTGTCTGAAAAATTTTATGTCATTCGGACGTGGTTTGGTTGGGTTTTTGATCAAAAATGGAATTTGGAAGTTCTTGAAATTGTTAGGCTTGAATCCGATGCAAATTTGGTGTTTTAATGTTGTTTTGAGCATTCCGAAGGTTGGAACAAGTTTGAATAATGTTATGGGATATGTTGGCGTGTTTGGTTGAGGTCCCGAAGGCCTCGGGTGTGATTCGGGGTGGTTTCGGATCATTTCGGGCTGTTTTGCAATGGCTGAAGCTGGTATCTGCTATTGTTCTTTGCGTTCGCGAGGGTCCCCTCGCGTTTGCGAAGAAAGATTTGGCTTCTGGGGTTTTGTTCTTCGCGTTCGCGAAGAAGAGGCAACTGTTGCGCAGGTCTTACTTTGGAGGTTCGTATCTCCCAATCCACGATGAATTTGGAGATGATTCAAAAACAAAAGTTGTAGCTCTTTGAATCTAGTTTCCAGAAACATATTATAATAGTCATTTGGAGTTGTGTGTAAAATGTTATGACCATTACACTAGAGGCTGTCCGAGCAGAGTTTGGAAAATGAATTTTTGGAACTTTGTTCTTCGCGAACGCGAAGAACAAATCCCTGGGCAGCAGAATAAAGTCCAAACTTCGTCCCATTTGCCATTTTTGACGATTTGGAGCTCGGATAAGGCGATTTTTCGGGAGATTTTTGGAGAGAACAACGGGGTAAGTATTCTTAACTCAATTTTGGTTGTATAACTTGAATCTATCACTAGTTTTGGTGTTTAATCCGCGAATTTTGTTGGAAAGTATAGAAAACCCTCTTGGATAGAATCATGGATTTGAGGGTCGAAATGTTATGGGAATTGGATAATTTTTGTATGGTTAGACTCGTCGCGAGATAAGGAATCCGATGATGTGAATTTTGTAATTTTTCGAGAAGTGGGCTCGGGGCTCGGGTTTTGCTAGTTTCGAGATCTTTGCTATTTTTCGATTGTTTTCGATTGGGTATTGTTCCCTTAGCATATTGTGATGTATGCGCTCTGATTTTGGTTAGATTCGACGCGCGTGGAGGCCGATTTGAGGGGCAAAGGCGTCCGAGCTAGAGATTTCACCGATTCAAGGTGAGTAATGATTGTAAATGATATCCTGAGGGTTTGAAACCCCGGATTTGCACATCATAGTGCTGTATTGAGGTGACTTGCACGCCGGATAGCGAGCGTGGGGTAGAGCACCGTTGGGGATTGTGACTTGGTCCGTCCCGATTGTGAAATTACTACGTATTTAACTGAAACTACTTGTTATCATCATAATTTTGGCCGATTGCCATGTTTGGGCTTCGTGCCAACTATGTGAATCCTTCAGGGATTGATATCACTGTTTTCGCATTACTTTGCATATTATTTGATCTCGGTCCAAGGTTTTAATACTCTTTTGCAAACTCAGTCGTTTTTCTAAGATTTGAAAACTGAAACAATATTTTATTGACGTTTTGAGCTGAGAACTACCATGTTGTATTGCCCAAGTGGCTTATGTGCATTTCTGGACTGAGCATGGATCGGGCTGCGCGCCGCAGTAGTGTTACATGTGCATTTCTGGACTATGGATGGCTCGGGCTGCACGCCGCAGCGGTGTTACATTGATTTTGAGGCCGAGGGCCTGGTTGATGCCACGAGATGGCTTGATATTGCGCTTGGGCTGTAGGAGCCCCTCCGGAGTCTGTACACACCCCCAGTGAGCGCCCTCGACGTTAAATATGGATGGCTCGGGCTGCACGCCGCACGGTCAAATGCATTGCATTGCACTCATGCATTGGTTCCTGTTTGTATTACGTGTCATGACATTCAGCACTCGCATTTCATTGGCTTCTATGCTACTTCTTGCACTGCTTACCTGATACCCTGGTGTTATTTATTGATGGAGTGCTGTGCCGGAGGGGCTGACTTATGTGCTGACTTGCACTATCTGTTTCGCATTCATTTGCTTAACTGTTGAAAAAGACATTTTCAAAAGAGGTTTTAACTGAGCCCAGATAGATTTTCTAAAGGATTTCACGGTTTTACTATTTTCTCAAAGGGTAGCACTGTTCTATATAGCATGATGGAGTGCCTTTCGTGATTTCTTGCTGCTCAGTTATTATTTACCTTTATTACTCACTGAGTTGGAGTATTCACTTTACTCCCTGCACCTCGCGTGCAGATGCAGGTATTGGTTACCCGGTAGCGGGTTTGAGCTGGTTGAGGATTTGCTATCGTAGCTGAGCAAGGTGACCGCCGACGTTCGCGGCACCGGACTTCGTCTTTTGATTCTAAACTTTATTCTGTATATTATTGACCCTGTGGTCATGTTCAGACTTCCTTAGATGCTCGTGACTTGTGATACCCCGGTCGGGCTGTGTTGGGTCGTATATATATCGATTGTTATTGTCATTAAGTTGTATTTATATAATCATTTATGTTTAAAAATTTTTGAAAGAGGCGTTGTTGTTCTGTTGGCTGGCCTTGTCTTCACGAGAGGCGCCATCACGACCGGGTTGGGAATTGGTCGTGACAAAAGGGCATCACCTTAAACTCATAATGTCCCATGTGAGTCCGGAATGCAGTTTTGTGGACATCTTCCATCTTCATTCTGATTTGGTGGTATCCAGCTCTTAGATCTACCTTAGAAAAAATAGCAGATCCATGAAGTTCATCCAGTAAATCATCCATAATAGGAATGAGGTATTTGTCCTTAACTGTAATATCATTCAATCCCCTATAGTCCACACAGAACCTCCAAGTGCCATCCTTCTTTTTGACTAGCAAGGCAGGTGAAGAAAAGGGAGATTGACTTTGCTGAATGATGCCACTGCCCAGCATCTCTTTCACCTGTTTCTCCAATTCATCTTTCTGGTGATAATTGTACCTATAGGGCCTCAAACTGACTGGTAAACTACCAGGTTTAAGGGGTATATCATGGTCCAAAGCTCTAATAGGAGGTAAGGATTTTGGCTCTACAAACACATCAGTAAATG
>NC_031995.1:63363260-63385924 GCF_001879085.1 Nicotiana attenuata | reverse complement strand
ATGTTGTTTGATCTTGTGCAATGGTTGGCTGGTTGTGAACTTATTTTTAAGTTAAATTCATGGTTGGTTTATTGTATAAGAGGTGTAATGATGTACTTTTGGTTGTATTTCTCAATTTGAAAGAAAAGACAAGTCGAAACGTGTTTAAGTAAACCGAAAAATTATGTTTGAGTTGATGAACTTGTGGGACTGTTTTTGGGCTGTTTCGTGTTGGTATTGGGTTGTCTCTTTTACTACTATTTATATGGAGTTGAGAGGAGGAAGGGTGTGGAGAAACACCACATAATGGCAAGGTTGTTTGTTGGTCGTTCATCGTAATATTTTCGGATTGTTTGACACTATTATGGTTGTCGTGTTGTGTATGAAGTGATAGGGGTATGTTGGGCTGTTTGTGATTGTTTTGACTAGTGTGAAGCCATATATATAGGGTAGGTGCTGTCCATTTCATTGTAAAATAGATTGTGGTTGATACATAATAGTTACGACGCTTGAACGATAACGAGAGTGTCATTTCTCTTATTGTAGACTAAGGAGCCGTGAAATTGCATAGCTTGAGGTTGGGAAGAATATACAAGGTATGTTAAGGCTCTTCCTTCATTCTTTTGGCATGATCTAAAGTGAAACGAACATAAACGATACGCTATTTCATAATGAATCTACTCCTAGCAACTAAGGTTGTCCATGTTATTCTTTCCTTACAAAGTTATTCCAAGAAAGTGTATATGATCCTTAAGTCCTAGTGAAGTTCATATTGATGGTATGATGTCCATAATGTTAATCGATGGTGCAATGACCTTATGTCACTCCAAAAGGTTTAGAACGTGACTCCATGAGTCCAGCATGCATTATATATGTATCTATTTTACTCTACCGAGCCGCGCTATAGTCGGCCGGGTATGGCACCTATTGTGCAACCACTGATCAGTTGGGTTTACCGAGCTCCACGTGGCCGGGTACGTTTTTACCGAGTCCTCTTTGAGGCCGGGTATGATATGATAATGATGATGCCCACAGAGGCATATGTTTTTAAAAGTTTATGTATATATATGTATTATGCATTTCATGTCAGTAGCCCCCAGAGGCACTCAGATGTTACAAGTTATATCTCCTCTATCTCTCTTTACATTACTGTTCTTATTTATGCTTTCCTGCCTTACATACTCGGTACTTTATTCGTACTGACGTCCCTTTTGCCTGGGGACGCTGCATTTCATGCCCGCAGGTCCCGATAGATAGGTTGACATTCCTCCTAGTAGGCTATCAGCTCAGCGAAGGTGTTGGTGTACTCCACTTGCTCCGGAGTTGCCTATTTGGTCAGTATGCTTTGGATATGTATTGATTGGTATGGCGGGGCCCTGTCCCGACCTTTATGATATTAGGTACTCTTAGAGGCATGTAGACAGACGTCAGGTGTATGGATACTTGTATGGCCTTTTCGGCTTATGTTTTGAGTTTACAAATGGCCATGTCGGCCTTATAGGCCCGTATGTCACATGTATAAGTTTGCATATCATGGTGGGTCGTCAGATATTGAGTATTCCCCTATGTTTCATTCTTGTTATCTCATGACGAGTTTTCTAGCTCATTTACCATGATAGTATGATAAGAAAGATATGTTATGTTGGTACTCGGTTGAGTAAGGCACCGGGTGCTCGTCGCGGCCCATCCGGTTTGGGTCGTGATAGATATGCTCGCCAGGGAGCAAGGAGAGAGGGAGGCCAAGAGGTCTCGAGAGTCGGGTCACTACTCTGGTGCCCGTACCCCATCAGCAGGTCGTTATGGCAGAGGTTATTCGGCGCCCTGTACATTCAGCTCTTCCAGCAGCCGGCAGTACTCCAGCTCCACCTCCACCTCAAGAGCCTTACTATGCACCTCCAGTTTCTAGCGTGCCTCCTGCGCAGGGTGTTTCCAGAGGTCAGTCCAGCAGGCCTAGTCCCAGCCAGTCACAGCCACCGCGTCCTCCCAGAGCTTGTTACGAGTGTGGTGATACACGTCACTTGGTGAGGGATTGCCCCAGACTTGGGAGGAGCGCGCCCCCACAGACTTCTCAGCCACAGCGTGCTCCTTAGGGTTCTCAGGCCATGGTCACAGCTCCAGCTGCTACCCCACCTGCCCAGCCAGCTAGGGGCGGAGGTCGGGGAGATAGAGGTCGCCCTCGAGAGAGGGGCCGGGCCAGATATTATGCTATTCCTGCTCGTACTGAGGTTGTTGCCTCCGACTCCGTCATTACAGGTATTATTCTGGTTTGTCACAAAGAGGCATCGGTTCTATTCGATCCAGGCTCTACTTACTCTTATGTGTCTACTTACTTTGCTCCTCATTTGGGTGTGCCTCGGTATTCTTTGAGTGCCCCCGTTTATGTTTCTACTCCTGTGCGAGATTCTCTTGTTGTGGACCGCATTTATCGGTCATGTTTGGTTACTATTCGTGGTTTTGAGACCAGAGCAGATTTATTGTTACTCGGTATGGTGGATTTTGACGTTATTCTGGGCATGGACTGGTTGTCGCCCCACTTTGCTATTCTTGATTGTCACGCCAAGACCGTGACGCTGGCTATGCCAGGTGTTCCGCGTATTGAGTGGAGTGGTACTTTAGATCACACTCCCAGTAGAATTATCTCTTTTCTTAAAGCTCAGCGCATGGTTGAGAAGGGGTGTGCCGCGTATTTGGCTTATGTGAGAGATGTTAGTGTTGATACCCCTTCTGTTGATTCTGTTCCAGTGGTATGGGATTATCCCGATGTATTTCCAGCCGATCTTCCGGGCATGCCGCCTGATAGAGACATTGATTTTGGCATTGATCTGTTGTCGGGCACTCAGCCCATTTCCATTCCTCCGTATCGTATGGCTCCTCCGGAGTTGAAGGAGTTGAAGGATCAGTTGCAGGAATTGCTTGGTAAGGGTTTTATTCGACCCAGTGTGTCACCGTGGGGTGCTCCTGTCTTGTTTGTGAAGAAAAAGGATGGTTCTATGCGCATATGTATTGACTACCGCCACTTGAACAAGGCTACAGTGAAGAACCGTTATCCTTTGCCTCGCATTGATGATCTGTTTGACCAGCTTCAGGGCGCACAGGTGTATTCTAAGATTGAATTGCGCTCAGGTTACCATCAGTTGAAGATTCGGGAGCCAGATATCCCGAAGACTGCCTTCAGGACTCGATATGGCCATTACGAGTTCCTTGTCATGTCATTTGGGCTGACCAATGCCCCTGCAGCTTTCATGCATTTGATGCACAGTGTGTTCAGGCCATATCTTGACTCGTTCGTGATTGTTTTTATTGATGATATTCTGGTGTATTCCCGGAGTCGGGAAGATCATGAGCGGCATCTGAGGACCGTGCTACAGACCTTGAGGGAGAAAAAGTTATATGCAAAGTTCTCAAAATGTGAGTTTTGGCTGAGTTCTGTGGCATTCTTAGGCCATGTGATTTCTAGTGAGGGTATTCGGGTGGATCCGAGGAAGGTAGAGGCCGTGCAGAGTTGGCCCAGACCGTCCTCAGCTACAGAGGTTCGCAGTTTCCTCGGCTTGGCGGGTTACTACCGTCGTTTCGTGGAGGGATTTTCATCGATTGCTGCCCCTATGACTAGATTGACCCAGAAGGGTGCCCCATTTCAGTGGACAGAGGAGTGTGAGGCGAGCTTTCAGAAGCTCAAGACAGCTTTGACTACAGCCCCTATTTTGATGTTGCCTATCGGTTCGGGGTCTTATACTGTCTATTGTGACGCCTCGAGAGTTGCCCTTGGAGCAGTGTTGATGCAGGACGGTAGGGTGATTGCCTACGCGTCCAGACAGTTGAAGATACATGAAAAGAATTACCCTATCCACGACCTTGAGTTAGCTGCCATTGTTCATGCCTTGAAGATCTGGCGTCATTATTTATATGGAGTGCCTTGCGAGATCTATACTGATCATCGGAGTTTGCAGCACTTGCTCAAGCAAAAGGATCTCAATATGCGTCAGAGGAGGTGGTTAGAGCTGCTGAAGGATTATGACATCACTATCCTATATTACCCGGGCAAGGCCAATGTGGTGGCGGATGCCTTGAGTCGCCGGGCGGAGAGTTTGGAGAGTTTGGCATATTTACCAGCTTCATAGAGGCCCATGGCGATGGACGTTCAGGCCTTAGCCAGCCAGTTCGTGAGATTGGATCTTTCGGAGCCCAGCCGAGTTCTAGCTTGTGTGGTTTCCCGGTCCTCCTTAGTTGATCATATCAGGGAGCGGCAGTATGATGACCCTCATTTGCTTGTCCTTCGGGACAAGGTTCAGTGTGGAGATGCTAGGGATGTGACCATTGGAGATGATGGAGTATTGAGGATGCAGGGCCGGATTTGTGTGCCCAATGTTGATGGTCTTCGAGAGATGATTCTAGCGGAGGCCCATAGTTCGCGGTATTCCATCCACCCGGGTGCCGCGAAGATGTATCAGGACCTGAGGCAGCACTACTGGTGGAGGCGGATGAAGAAGGATATAGTTGGTTATGTGTCTAGATGCCTCAACTGCCAGCAGGTGAAGTATAAGCACCAGCGCCCGGGTGGGTTGCTCCAGCAGATAGAGATTTCGGAGTGGAAATGGGAGCACATCACCATGGATTTTGTATCTGGACTTCCACGGACCCTGAAGAAGTTTGATTCCATTTGGGTTATTGTGGACCGGCTGACCAAGTCCGCTCATTTCATTCCTGTGTGTACCACTTATTCATCAGAGCGGTTGGCGGAGATATATATCAGGGATATCGTCCATTTGCATGGTATTCCAGTTTCTATCATTTCAGACAGAGGTACTCAGTTTACATCGCGATTCTGGAGAGCCGTGCAGCAGGAGTTAGGCACTCGGGTGGTGTTGAGCACAGCATTTTACCCCCAGACGGACGGACAGTCCGAGCGCACTATCCAGATTCTTGAGGATATGCTCCGTGCGTGTGTGATTGAGTTCGGAGGATCTTGGGATCATTTCTTGCCACTGGCGGAGTTTGCTTACAATAACAGCTATCAGTCTAGCATTCAGATGGCGTCGTATGAGGCTTTATATGGTAGGAGGTGCAGATCTCTGGTGGGTTGGTTTGAGCCGGGCGAGGCCAGGCTATTGGGCACAGAGATGGTTCAGGATGCATTGGAGAAGGTTAAGGTGATTCAGGATAGACTCTGTACAGCCCAGTCCAGGCAGAAGAGTTACGCGGACAGGAAGGTCCGTGATGTTTCATATATGGTTGGTGAGCGGGTTCTGCTTCGGGTCTCGCCTATGAAGGGCGTCATGCGGTTTGGGAAGAAAGGAAAGTTGAGTCCGAGGTTTATTGGCCCTTTTGAGATCTTGAGGCGAGTTGGGGAGGTTGCCTATGAGCTTGCCTTACCTCCCAGTTTGGCCGGAGTTCATCCGGTATTTCATGTTTCGATGCTCCGGAGATATCACGGGGATCCGTCGCATGTGTTGGATTTCAGTTCAGTCCAGCTGGACAAGGATCTATCCTATGTTGAGGAGCCAGTGGCTATTTTGGACAGTCAGTTCAGGAAGTTGAGGTCAAAAAACGTCGCTTCAGTGAAGGTTCAGTGGCGGGGTCAGCCGGCCGAGGAGGCGACTTGGGAGACCGAGCAGGATATGCCTAGCCAGTACCCTCATCTTTTCACTACTTCAGGTATGTTCTCTATGCTTGTTCGAGGACGAACGAATGTTTAAGTGTAGGAGGATGTAACGACCCGGCCGGTCGTTTATGGAAATTTTGCCCCGATCCCCCATTAACTGTTTCCCCTAAGTTCATTTCTGCTATTTGCCGGGACGTTCGGTGTTGAGTTTTGGAGAGTTTTGGGACACTTAGTCCCTAAATGAGAGCTTAAGTGTTGAAAAATGGTCCGTACTCAGAACAGTGTGAAGATGACCTCGGAATGGAAATCCGATGGTTCCTTTAGCTCCGTTAGGTGATTTCGGGGTTGGGAGCGTGTTCGGAATGTATTTTGGAGGCTCGTAGCTCATTTAGGCTTGAATGTCGAAGTTTGAATTTTTGAAGTTTCCGGTCCGATAGGGAGTTTTTTATCCGAGGAGTCGGATTGGAATTCCGGAAGTTGCAGTAGTTCCGTCATGTCATTTAGGATGTGTGTGCAAAATTTCAGGTCATTCGGACGAGGTTCGGGTAGGTTTTTGATCGAAAGCGTGTTTGGTTGGAATTTGAAGTTCTTAGGCTTGAATCTTTGATTAATTCGGGTTTCCGGCGTTGTTTAGATGTTTTCAGGATTGGTACAAGTTTGAATAAGGTATTAGGTGGTATTGGTACTTTTGGTTGAGGTCCCGGGGGGCTCGGGATGATTTCGGGTGGTTAATGGAAGAGTTTTGGAAGTTGAGAAATAGCAGCACTGCTGCTTCTGGTATCTTTCCGCTTCTGCGGCTCGGGGACCGCAGAAGCGGAGCCGCAGAAGCGGCCTGGTCATCGCAGGAGCGGGTTTGGGCAGAGTTTTTCAGGTACCGCAGATGCGGAGGAAATTCCGCAGGAGCGGCCTCGCATCTGCGAGAAAGAGAACCGCAGATGCGGAAACTTGGACTTTTATTAGAACCGCAGAAGCGGCTTAAATTCCGCAGAAGCGGAACCGCATAAGCGGTTAATGGTCCGCAAAAGCGGACATTGGCTCTTTAGTGAGAGTCGCAGAAGCGACTCGTTTTCCGCATAAGCGGGAACGCAGAAGCGGTCCCCTGTCCGCAGAAGCGAAAATCCCTGGGCAGAAATAGAAATTTCGAGAGTTTGAGTTCATAAGTTACAAAAATCAATTGAGAGCTCGGTTTAAGGCGATTTTGAGTGGGATTTGAAGTGAAGATCACTGGGTAACGTTTCTTTGGTCCCTTCTTGTTATATTTCATCATTATATAGTTAAATACACCATTGGATTTCTAATTTAGGATCAAAAGTTTGATAATTTGGAGTAAAACTTCATTGCCTAAACTATGGAGTTTTGAGTCGGCATTTGACCTCCGATTTGGGAGATTTTTATATGGTTAGACTCGCGAGAGTACGAGGGTTCTGAAAATGTGGAAATTATTCGATTCCGGGGAGTTGTCCTGGTGGGCATTTTGGTCATTTCACCTAATTTTACGCTGTAGCTTTGAATTTATTAGCAAAACTAGGTGTTTGCGATGTTATTTACAATGTGTAATTGAATTGAATAGATTTGAGTCATTTGGAGTCAGATACTCATGGCAAGAACGTGACTTCTAGTTGATATTGAGCCGGTTCGAGGTAAGTGGCTTGTCTAACTCTGTGTGGGGGACCTTTTTCCCTTAGGATATGATCTTGAATATTTGAATGCCCCTTACGTGAGGTGACGAGCGCGTACTTGAGCTAATTTTTGTAAATCCATTTCTACTTGAAGTATTTAAATTGAGCTTTCTTGTTTACTTGTTCATTTTAACTGCAAGTTTGTACCTGTGCTAGCTTAGAGACTCATGTTTAGCTGGCTTACCTGCTTGTTTGCTTTAACTGTGCTATTTGTACTCCGTGAAGCATGTTAGGATATAATTTACTACTTCGTGTCCTGATTTTTAGCATTGTTCCGAGATTTAGGAATCGTTGTTGTTGTGTGTTTAATTTGGGACTACGGGACAGCTTCCCGGGAGATCCCTCTGTACTTGAGATATTCTGGACTGAGGGTGAGGGATACCAAGAGATCCCTGGCACATGTGTTTCTATATATATATATTGGGATACCAAGAGATCCCCGGTTTACTTATTGAGGATACCAAGTGATCCTAGGGATACTAAGAGAGCCCCGACTTACTTATTGAGGATACTAAGAGATCTCGGGATACCGAGAGATCCCTGGTGTTGATGATGTGGATACCAAGAGATCCTCGGGATACCAAGAGATCCCCCGGCTACTATTCCTTGTGAGGGCAGTTTTTCGTGTATTGTTACCTTTGCTTTCTATTACTGTTCTTCCTTATTTACCTGGTTTAGATTCTCGCTGTAGACTTTATTTAAACTATTTCTGTTATCTCATTATTTATTATGCTATCTCAGTAGGGCCCTGACCTTCCTCGTCACTACCCAACCGAGGTTAGGCTTGGCACTTACTGAGTACCGTTGTGGTGTACTCATGCCCTTCCTGCGCATGTTTTTCATGTGCAGATCCAGGTACTTCCTCCCAGACGTATCATCCTCGTGGTGGAGAGTCCTAGCTGAGACTTGAGGTATATCTGCTACGTTCGCAGACCAGGAGTCTCTACTCTATTCCGGCTTTAGCAGATAGTTCCTTTTCTTTCCTTTCATGTTGTTTAGACTTTCTGGTGTAGAGCAGTTTACTACATTTTATTAGCCTGAGTTTCCCGTGAGTTTCCGGGTTTTGGGATTTAGTTGCAGATTTCCGCATATTTTGAGTTGTATAGGCTGAGTGGCCTCATATACAGTTGTTATTTCCGTACGTTCAGTTTTTAATTTATTATTCCACAAATGTTAATTTGTTATTCCGCACTGTTAGGCTTACCTAGTTGTAGGAACTAAGTGCTATCACGACATGATTCATGGAGGGTGAACTGGGGTCGTGACATCTGCGAGCCTTTATTTGTCTTTGTATGCTCCCTTATGTGCGGTCCTATTTGTTATGTATGTCGCTTAGCATTTTGTCCTTTAAACCTAAGGGTTCAGCCTAGTCCTTACCTTGTAGGAATAGTGGTCCTAAATACCCTCTAGGACTTATAGGACGGGACGGATAATAGCACGCAATAAGCATTCGTGACCAACCCACGCATTTTAATACCTTAAGGGGTGGGAAGGGTAGATATGGAGATGATGACCGATGCGCTAATATCTCATGTAGCCCCTCTTCTGAGAAATGATTACTAGATATTGCATTGACGTGATCCATATTAATCATAAACCTAGGACCCCCTTCCCTTTTCCTTTTTTTTATCTGCTTTCTTTAGAAATTGTTTAAAATCTTTCATAAATTTCCACCCTCTTTACTTTCCTCACAGTTTCAACTTATCTGCAATGTTATATGCAAACCTCTTCTATTTGAGCCCTTAATTACTTACTTGATTATGTGAAGTCACAATTATAACATGGCCGGGAACCACACTAGTGGATCTTGAGGGGTGCCTAACACCTTCCCCTCGAGATAATTTCTAGCCCTTACCCAAACTCTGGTTCTTCAAACTCAAACCCTTTTAGTGTCCTAATGCACTTTAATCATTAGGTGGCGACTCTTCAATTCCAAAACCCAATTTCCAAAAGGGAACGAGTTGTCCTCCCAAGTGTCGTAAACCCGATTTTTGCCTTAGAAAAAGGGGGCATCGACAGCATGGTGACTCTGCTGGGGAATATGCTCTTTAGGCTTTTACCATTTCATGTTATTTGTGACTTTACTATTTCTTTATTGCCTTTATTTAATGTCTTTATCTCTTTTCTACTACGAAACTGACTTGGCTCTTTGTTTTCTTTCTTTAAATGCTTTTACTGCTTTCCTTCAATACTGTTGTAATTATGAGCAATTACTGTAATCGTTACTTTATGAACGTGCAAATACGTGACAACTTGTTTCATTCTTGTAATTGCATCTTCAACATCATATGCCACTCGTTCCAAACAAATACTATAGCAACTCTTATAATGAGTGGTTGCGCCCTTCCGATATTATCACCCCCTAAATTTGGCAAAGGCGTATTTATGGTAAAACCAGTCTATCAGCGGTGCAGTCGACGGTTCCGCGCCTTTCCCTCTTGAGTTGTCCGCTCAAGGGTACCGGTCTAACACCCCATAGAAACCTTACTCTGTTCAATTGTGCATGCATCACTGTCAAACCTAGCTGAGTCGGTTATGCTGTCCGCATAATGACTCTTTAAGGTAGCCTTGTCCAAAGTCCACTGGGTTTCCTTGGAACCCAAATGAACATTACCACGTCTGTGCATTTATTTGGAGAAGTAAATGCTGCTTATGCCAATTATTGATATTTAAATAGTCGAGTCCGGCGGGGGTAAGGGTCTAACACTTTATTTTGCAGAAAATGAGGCACGAAGTCCCCAGATTCGGCATGGTAACCAACATTCACCCAAGGTTGCTAAGCTTGTGGGAAGACCTTCACTCCAGTGATCAGACTCTTGTCTGCAAATATTTGGGAAATTTGCCTTCTCTTTTGGAAATCCAACCCGAGAAAAAAATCATAGAGGCTGCGACTCTATTCTGGGGTAGCGACAGATCTGTGTTTCGCTTCGGGGACCTTGAAATGACACCTTTGGTCGAGGAAATAAGAGGGTTAGCTGGTATTCCTTGGGAGACTCCAGGTTTGCATATGCCAGAAAATCGCAAGGGTGGGGGCTTCCACAAAATGATGGGACTAAAGAAAAACCCAGACTTGACCTGTTTGAAGGACTCTTACATTCCTTCAACTATCTATACGAGAGGTACGTCCATAGCCAGTCCTACCGTACTTACCCAGATGAATTCGCCCTCACATCAGTGGGGCATATCCACAGAAGAGTCTTCGTCTTTATGTTCTGCTTTTTGGGGATGATAGTATTTCCTATGAAGAAGGCTAGGATCCACAATAGACTAGCCATGGTCACCAAGACTCTAATGGAAGGGAATGGCGGGCAACCTTTCAGCATAGTACCAATGATTGTCGCAGAGATATACCAAGCCTTGGAAGACTGTCAACAAGGGGCCAATCACTTTGAGGGTTGTAACTTATTACTTCAACTCTGGCTCATGGAATACCTCTAGAGGGGTGAATATCGGCAAGAGATTCTACGCAGAGACTGGGATGATCATATCGCCTTCCATCAGCCAAGGAAAATGAACTATATGCCTAACATGTTTTCCCAACCAGAAGACGCTAAAGGGTGGGTAGAATTGTTTGAAAATCTGAAAGAGGACCAGGTGCAATGGATGTCGAATGGTTCCCTACTGAAGAGTTCATCGTCCGATCTCGGGACGCACCGTTTCTTATACTCATCGGTCTGAGAGGAACTTATCCTTATGTTCCCCTCCGAGTCATGAGGCAGGCAGGAAGAAAGCAGGTTATACCAAGGGTCGACAAAATGAGTCACTTCAGGGCCGACTTTCAAGATTATGATAGTCCATACAAGTGCCAAGCTCAGCATATGTGGCACTGCAAAATCATCCTGGGAAAGGATTCCATAGAACCAGACAAGTACCATGCTGGTAATACTCCATACTATCCAAGTTGGTTGGAAGACGATCATAGTGGGTTAGGACAACCCGGGTATGTTCAAGGCCACAAGGTCATCGACGAAAAGGCTGAGGTGCAGGTTAAGTACAACCAATTGCGCAAGAGGATTCGGGAGTGCGAGAGTGAGCACTGGGAAATTCAAGAAGCCCATCAAAAGCTGATTGAAGAATGGAAAGATATGGTTGTCAGCGCTAACAAGCGACTAGGGTATCTGGAGCGGGGTTTAGTAGAGTTAGAAAAGAAGTTCATCCAGAGGATTGAAAACTGCCAGAATGCTGAAGGAAACGAAGGAGGACACTGTGCTAGACCCTATTTGCTGCTGGGACTGCGAGAGCTGGTGAAGCTGTTGGATGGAGCTAAAGATGCCGAGTCTGGGAAGGTCCTTCCGGGACCAAGTAGTTAGGATCTTTTCTTTTGCTTTAAATGTAATAAGGCCAATGGCCATTAGTGACATTTTATTTCCTGCAATTTTTAGTGTGTCGTTCTGGGATTCGTCTTATTTTGTCAATAAAATGAGGCATTTAGCATTAAAAGTTCTCCAAATTAACTTGTCGCTAGGCCTACCTCGGGCACAACGAGGCACCCAAATTAGGACACGATTTATATTCTTGCACTATGCGTTTAAATATTGCAATGTTTTCTTCTCCTAATCCTCATTAACTTGTTACCTTTTTGTTTTTACTTCTGTTTAATTCCCCTCCCAAAGGTTAGTTCGTACACTCTGGCATCATCTTCTTACTCCACAAGATCCAAGGGCCCTCCACCTCCTCCTCCTCCGAGTCCTATCAGAAACAAGAACAAAGGGAAAATGGAAGATTTGAGCAACAGAAAGGAGAACTCAGTTGAAAGGGTAGAGGTTCCTCAGGGTATTCAGGTTTCCAAGGAATGTGCCTCCCAGCTCGAACAGAAGTTATTGAAATTTCAGGAAGAACTGGACCAAGTTCGGAATTTGGCAAGCTTGTCATTTTCCCTCACCACCCCAGATGTCAACTTCCCCAACACTCAAAATCCTGCACCTCCACAAAATATCCCAAAACCACAAAAACAACCCACTCATGCTCAACACTGCAACACATGCTACACTTCAAACAACACCCCATTGCTTATCCCTGAACCGCTAAACGCCACAACTGATCATCTCCACAACACCCCCATCTATGTGGAAACCATACCATAATATACTCAACCCATTTCAATCACACCGGAGTCTGATGACAAAGACTCTATTATCAGGAATCTGGCCGCGGAACTCAAGAAGCTGACTAGCCGAGTCCAGGGTGTTGAAGGAAACAAAGGAATTGAGGGGCTAAATTATGAGGACCTTTGCATTCAGCCAGATGTCGAACTTCCTCAGGGGTACAAACCTCCCAAGTTTAAAATGTTTGATGGCACAGGGGATCCCAGGGTCCATTTGAGGACATACAGCGATAAGCTGGTCGGAGTCGGAAGAGATGAAAAGATTCGCATGAAGCTCTTCATGAGAAGTTTGAAAGGGGATGCTCTATCTTGGTGACCCCAAGAAGTGGACGAATTAGGTAGATATGGCGTCCGATTTCATGGACAGGTTCAAATTCAATACGGAAAATGCGTCAGACGTATTCCACATCCAGAACTTAAAGAAGAAACCCACGGAGACATTCCGCGAGTATGCTACTCATTGGAGATCAGAAGCTGCTAAGGTCAGGCCGGCTTTAGAAGAAGAACAGATGAACAGGTTTTTCG
Source organism: Nicotiana attenuata (assembly GCF_001879085.1). NCBI lineage: Eukaryota > Viridiplantae > Streptophyta > Magnoliopsida > Solanales > Solanaceae > Nicotiana > Nicotiana attenuata. Next base: position 63,373,038 of record NC_031995.1, on the reverse strand, counting down.
TCCGGGCTCAAGACCCACAGTATTATGAGAGGTTGATGTTGATTGAAGGCCAGAAATTTTCCGACATCATCAAGCTAGAGGAGAGGATCGAGGAAGGCATTAAAAGTGGTATGGTCACTAACTTTGAGGCATTGCAGGCAACCAACAAGGTTCTACAGTCTGGCGGCACATCCAAGAAAAGGGATGTGAGTGCCGTGATGGTTGCACAAAGAACGAAATCCCCAATAAAATACCAAACCTACCCCATATCTCCTCTCACATATCAACCTACCCCAAATTACCAAGCACCCTCGCCCTCTTACCAAGCTCCATCACCTGCTTACCCATCATCTCCACCCCCCACATGTCAACCTACCTCATCAAGATATTCCCAACCCGCACCTGTCTACCAAGCCTATAATGCTCAGCCCTCTCACTATCAATCACCTCCCACCCGCCAAAACTTCCCTAGACCGCAACCTAACTTCGACCGTAGACCCCCCAAACAATACACCGCCATCATCGCCGAACCAATCGACCAGCTGTATGAAAGGCTCAAAGCTGCTGGTTACGTCACCCCTATCCCTGCCATAACTCCAGAAAATCCTTCCCAATGGGTCAACCCGAACAAAACCTGTGCATACCATTCCGGTATGAAGGGGCATACCATTGATGAATGCCGCTCTCTGAAGGATAAAATCCAAGCTTTAATCGACAATAAGATTATTGTGGTGAAGGAACCTGCTCCTAATGTTCGCAACAACCCCTTGCCCGACCACAAGGGTGGAGGCGTTCACATGATAGAGATAGAAGATGATTGGAACCCCAAAGGATCGATCGGATTGATTGCTGAAGATGACGAGCCAAAGAAATCAACTGTCACACTTAATCCAATTGTAGTCCAGATCCAGCCTTCTGGAGACACTGAAGTGAACATGTCCATACCACTTGGGTTTGAGGCACCTTCTTTCTGCAAGGTGCCAGGACCGATTGAGGTCGAGTTTGGATCCCCAAAGGCACCTGTACCATTTAAAGTTGCTGTGTTACCTCCCAAAGCAAGGGTACCCATTCCTGTGGCTATGTCAACCGTAGCACCATTCCATACGAAGGCCATTCCTTGGGATTACACCGCCGAGGCGAGAAGGAAAGGGAAAACCAAATTTGGAGAAGCAATTGCAGCATAGGGTATGACCAGAACCGGCAGGGTTTATACCCTGGAACATTTAGCTGAATCAAGTAAGCAGGTCCCTGGACGGCCTATTGAAACTGGACCCGATGATCTCTGGAGGAAGATACAAGTAAAGGAGTACTCAGTCATTGATCAACTGAATAAAACACCGGCATACATCTCCATCCTAGCTCTGCTGCAAAGCTCCGATGCACATAAGAATGCCTTGATGAAGATACTGAGTGAGGCATATGTACCCAGCAACATAACTGGAGGAGAAATGGCGAACATGGTTGGACAAGTGTTCGAGAGTCACAAAATCACTTTCCACGAAGATGAGCTGCCACCAGAAGGGCTGAGCCACAACAAGGCGTTGCACATCACCGTGCAATGCGAGGATTATTTCATCACCAGAATTCTGGTTGACGGAGGGTCCAGCCTCAATATTTGTCCATTGGTGACTCTCAGAACATTGGGGAGGAGCCTGCATGAGATCAAGGATGGAGCCATCAATGTCAAAGCTTTCGATGGTTCCCAAAGGACCACTATTGGGGAAATCAGTTTATGTCTACAAATGGGACCGATCTGGTTCGACGTTGACTTTCAAGTAATAGACGTCCCAGCATCTTACAACTTGCTATTGGGACGGCCTTGGATCCATGCCACTAGAGCTGTAGCATCAACCCTACACTAGGCAGTAAAGTTTGAGTGGAATCACCAAGAGGTGATTATTCTCGACGACGGTAGCAATCCCATATACAGTCGCCAGACCATCCCGGCAATCGAAGGAAGAAGGAAGATAGGCTGAGAAACTTACCATCACATTGAGCGAGTCAACGCCGTGGACAAGGATAAATGGTGGGATAACAAGATTGAGAGTATACTGAATTGGTGTGGATACGAGCCTGGCAAGGGATTTGGAAAAAACCTCCAGGGAATCGCCAAACCCATTAAACTAAAGAAACATGGCGCCACTTTTGGTTTGGGGTATGAATACACTTGGTAGGAGTTCAACCACTGGTCGCCACCATGGAGCAGTCCCTACTACCCACTGGAGCATCCGATACCTCGCCTGGAGCAGACTTTCTAGCCAGCAGATGTCATATATGGGTCAGAAGAAGAGGAAGCGTTGGCGGCAGTAAGGAATCTGTTTTTGGAAGACGACAACATGGACTGCTGTGTCATTTTTAAGGAGGAAGGGGAGGAAGGCCCTTCCATACAAGCTATGAACCGAGGAGCACGCCTCGACAATTGGTCCATCAGAACCACCAGAGCCCGGAAAGCTTCGGGGTAGCAAGGCTGAACAAAGCACCATGCATTACCTTTTACGTTTTCGCTAGCTGATTTCATTTCCGCATTTTTAATTTCGAAAATAAGAGCTCCAATGTTCAAAACAATTATGAAATTTATCAAAGCATTTCAGTTTCTTATAAGTCTCGCTCTTATTATTTTTTCTATCGTTTACTTTATTTACACAGCATTACTATTACTTATCTTGATGAACCGACGATTGTGACATGCAACGAGACAACGCAACAAACGGACATAGACTCAGAAGAGGATGATATACCAGAAGAGGTCATTGAAAAGGTTGAGGATTTTGAGAATAGGCCTAAGTCTAACTTGGACGAAACTGAGATTGTCAACTTGGGAGATACAAAGAATGTCAAAGAAACGCATATCAGTGTTCATCTGTCACCATCAGAAAGGAAAGAGTACACGGAATTTCTAAGGGAATATGAGGACATATTCGCCTGGTCGTATGATGATATGACTGGTCTCAGTACATCTATTGTAGCTCAAAACTGCCAACCGATCCCACATGCCCACCAGTAAAACAGAAGCTCAGAAAGTTCAAACCTGACATAAGTTTGAAAATCAAGGAAGAGGTCACTAAGCAAGTCAAAGCCAAGGTTCTCAGGGTGGTAGAGTATCCGACATGGTTAGCCAACATTGTGCCAGTACCAAAGAAAGATGGGAAGGTCAGAGTCTGTGTCGACTACCGGGACCTCAACCGGGCCAGTCCGAAAGATGACTTCCCCTTACAAAACATACACATTCTAATTGACAACTGCGCCAAGCATGAGCTGTAGTCGTTCGTTGATTGTTTTGCTGGGTATCATCAGATATGGATGGATGAGGAAGACGCGGAGAAAACGGCTTTCATTACGCCGTGGGGAATGTATTGTTACAAAATGATGCCGTTTGGGTTAAAGAATGCTGGGGCCACCTACATGAGGGCCATGACTACTATTTTCCACGACATGATACACAAAGAGATCGAGGTGTATGTAGACGATGTCATCATCAAATCCAAGAAAGCCACTGACCACATGGAAGATCTGAGGAAATTCTTCAACAGACTGAGAAGGTACAATCTGAAACTGAATCCCGCCAAATGTGCATTCGGGGTTCCTACCAGAAAACTACTTGGATTCATTGTGAGTCACCGAGGGATAGAATTGGACCCATCAAAGGTTAAAGCCATTCAAGAGTTGCCGCCGCCGAAGAACAAGAAGGACGTGATGAGTTTCCTGGGGAGACTCAACTATATCAGCCGATTCATAGCTCAGTCCACCATCATTTGTGAACCGATCTTTAAAATGTTGAAGAAGGACGCCGCTACCAAATGGACTGATGATTGCCAGAAAGCCTTCGACAGAATCAAGGAATACCTGTCAACGCCGCCAGTTTTGGTTCCGCCCGAACCAGGTAGACCTCTTTTGCTCTACCTTGCGGTATTGGATGGGGCATTCAGATGTGTTTTGGGACAACATGATGAAACGGGGAGAAAGGAGCAGTCCATCTACTATCTCAGCAAAAAGCTCACCCCGTACGAGGCCCGGTATTCCCTATTGGAACGCACCTGTTGTGCTCTGACTTGGGTAGCTCAGAAGTTGAGACATTATTTCTGTGTCTATACCACTTACCTCATATCAAGAATGGATCTGCTGAAATATATCTTTCAGAAGCCCATGCCCACTGGCAAGCTAGCCAAGTGGCAAATCCTGCAGAGTGAATTTGAATTATCTATGTGACTCAAAAGGCAATCAAAGGACAAGCCTTGGCAGATCATCTCGCCGAGAATCCCGTGGATGGAGAATACGAGCCTCTAAAAACGTATTTTCCCGATGAAGAGGTATCTTTCATAGGAGAGGATATTGCAGAATCCTATGATGGTTGGAGAATATTTTTGACGGAGCAGCAAATTTCAAAGGAGTTGGTATAGGAGCAGTCTTAGTATCAGAAACCGGCCACCATTATCGGTATCTGCCAAACTCAGGTTCCCGTGCACCAACAACATGNCGAACAGAAGTTATTGAAATTTCAGGAAGAACTGGACCAAGTTCGGAATTTGGCAAGCTTGTCATTTTCCCTCACCACCCCAAATGTCAACTTCCCCAACACTCAAAATCCTGCACCTCCACAAAATATCCCGAAACCACAAAAACAACCCGCTCATGCTCAACACTGCAACACATGCCACACTTCAAACAACACCCCATTGCTCATCCCTGAACCGCTAAACGCCACAAATGATCATCTCCACAACACCCCCATCTATGTGGAAACCATACCACAATATACTCAACCCATTTCAAGCACACCGGAGTCTGATGACAAAGACTCTCTTATCAGGAATCTGGCCGCGGAACTCAAGAAGCTGACTAGCCGAGTCCAGGGTGTTGAAGGAAACAAAGGTATCGAGGGGCTAAATTATGAGGACCTTTGTATTCAGCCAGATGTCGAACTTCCTGAGGGGTACAAACCTCCCAAGTTTGAAATGTTTGATGGCACAGGGGATCCCAGGGTCCATTTGAGGACATACTGCGATAAGCTGGTCGGAGTCGGAAGAGATGAAAAGATTCGCATGAAGCTCTTCATGAGAAGTTTGAAAGGGGATGCTCTATCTTGGTACATTATCCAAGACCCCAAGAAGTGGACGAATTGGGTAGATATGGCGTCCGATTTCATGGACAGGTTCAGATTCAATACGGAAAATGCGCCAGACGTATTCTACATCCAAAACTTAAAGAAGAAACCCACGGAGACATTCTGCGAGTATGCTACTCGTTGGAGATCAGAAGCTGCTAAGGTCAGGCCGGCTTTAGAAGAAGAACAGATGGACAGGTTTTTCGTCCGGGCTCAAGACTCACAGTATTATGAGAGGTTGATTTTGATTGAAGGCCAGAAATTTTCGGACATCATCAAGCTAGGGGAGAGGTTCGAGGAAGGCATTAAAAGTGGTATGGTCACTAACTTTGAGGCATTGCAGGCCACCAACAAGGTTCTACAGCCTGGCGGCACATCCAAGAAAAGGGATGTGAGTGCCGTGATGGTTGCACAAAGAACGAAATCCCCAATAAAATACCAAACCTACCCGATATCTCCTCTCACATATCAACCTACCCCAAATTACCAAGCACCCTCGCCCACTTACCAAGCTCCACCACCTACTTACCCATTGTCTCCATCCCCCACATATCAACCTACCTCATAAAGATATTCCCAACCCGCACCCGTCTACCAAGCCTATAATGCTCAGCCCTCTCACTATCAATCACCTCCCACTCGCCAAAACTTCCCTAGACCGCGACCTAACTTCGACCGTAGACCTCGCAAACAATACACCGCCATCGCCGAACCAATCGACCAGTTGTATGAAAGGCTCAAAGCTCCTGGATACGTCACCCCTATCCCTGTCATAACTCTAGAAAATCCTTTCCAATGGGTCAACCCGAACAAAACCTGTGCATACCATTCCGGCATGAAGGGGCATACCATTGATGAATGCCGCTTTAATTGACAACAAGATTATTATGGCGAAGGAACCTGCTCCTAATGTTGTTGCCCGACCACAAGGGCGGAGGCGTTCACATGATAGAGATAGAAGATGATTGGAACCCCAAGGGATCGATCGAATTGATTGCTGAAGATGACGAGCCAAAGAAACAAACTGTCACACTTCATCCAATTGTAGTCCATATCCAGCCTTCTGGAGACACTGAAATGAATATGTCCATACCACTTGAGTTCGAGGCACCTTCTTCTGCAAAGGCGCCAGGACCATTTGAGGTCAAGTTTGGATCCCCAAAGGCACCTGTACCATTTGAAGTTGCTGTGTTACCTCCCAAAGCAAGGGTACCCATTCTTGTGGCTATGTCAACCGTAGCACCATTCCATACGAAGGCCATTCCTTGGGATTACACCGCCGAGGTGAGAAGGAAATGGAAAACCAAATCTGGAGAAGCAATTGCAGCACAAGGGATGACCAGAACCTGCAGGGTTTATACCCCGGAACATTTAGCTGAATCAAGTAAGCAGGCCTCTGGACGGCCTATTGAAACTGGACCCGATGATCTCTGGAGGAAGATACAAGCAAAGGAGTACTCAGTCATTGATCAACTGAATAAAACACCGGCGCAGATCTCCATCCTAGCTCTGCTGCAAAGCTCCGATGCACATAAGAATGCCTTGATGAAGATACTGAGTGAGGCATATGTACCCAGCAACATAACTGGAGGAGAAATGGCGAACATGGTAGGGCAAGTGTTGGAGAGTCACAAAATCACTTTCCACGAAGATGAGCTGCCACCAGAAGGGCTGAGCCACAACACGGCGTTGCACATCACCGTGCAATGCGAGGATTATTTCATCACCAGAATTCTGGTTGACGGAGGGTCCAGCCTCAATATTTGTCCATTGGTGACTCTCAGAACATTTGAGAAGAGCCTGCATGAGATCAAGGATGGAGCCAACAATGTCAAAGCGTTGACTTTCAAGTAATAGACGTCCCAGCATCTTACAACTTGCTATTGGGACGACCCTGGATCCATGCCGCTGGAGCTGTTGCATCAACCTACATCAGGCAGTAAAGTTTGAGTGGAATCACCAATAGGTGATTATTCACGGCGAAGGTAGCAATCCCATATACAGTCACCAGACCATCCCGGCAATAGGAGGAAGAAGGAAGATAGGCGCAGAAATTTACCATCACATTGAGCGAGTCAACGTCGTGGACAAGGATAAATGGTGGGATAACAAGATTAAGAGTATACTGAATTGGTGTGGACACGAGCCTGGCAAGGGACTTGGCAAATACCTCCAGGGAATCACCAAACCCATTAGACTAAAGAAACATGGCACCACTTTTGGTATGGGGTATGAATACACTTGGGAGGAGTTCAACCACTAGTCGCCACCATGGCGCAGTCCCTACTACCCACTGGAGCATCCGATACCTCGCCTGGAGCAGACTTTCCAGCCAGCAGATGTCATATATGGGTCAGAAGAAGAGAAGGCGTTGGCGGCAGTAACGAATCTATTTTTGGAGGACGGCAACATGGACCGCTGTGTCATTTTTGAGGAGGAAGGGGAGGAAGCCCTTCCATATAAGCTGTGAACCAAGGAGCACGCCTCAACAATTGGTCCATCAGAACCACCAGAGCCCGGAAAGCTTCGGGGTAGCAAGGCTGAACAAAGCACCATGCATTAGCTTTTACTTTTTCGCTAGCTGATTTCATTTCCGCATTTTCAATTTCGAAAATAAGAGCTCCAATGTTCAAAACAATTATGAAATTTATCAAAGCATTTCAGTTTCATATAAGTCTCTCTCTTATTATTTTTTCTATCGTTTACTTTATTTACACAGCATTACTATTACTTATCTTGATGAACCGACGATTGTGACATGCAACGAGTCAACGCAACAAACGGACATAGACTCAGAAGAGGATGATATACCAGAAGAGGTCGTTAAAAAGGTTGAGGATTTTGAGAATATGCCTAAGTCTAACTTTGACGAAACTGAGATTGTCAACTTGGGAAATACAGAGAATGTCAAAGAAACGCGTATCAGTGTTCATCTGTCACCATCAGAAAGGAAAAAGTACACGAAATTTCTAAGGGAATATGAGGACGTATTCGCCTGGTCGTATGATGATATGATTGGTCTCAGTACATCCATTGTAGCTCACAAACTACCAACCGATCCCACATGCCCACCAGTAAAACAGAAGCTCAGAAAGTTCAAACTGAACATGAGTTTGAAAATCAAGGAAGAGGTCACTAAGCAAGTAAAAGCCAAGGTTCTCAGGGTGGTAGAGTATCCGACATGGTTAGCCAACATTGTGCCAGTACCAAAGAAGGATGGGAAGGTCAGAGTCTGTGTCGACTACCGGGACCTCAACCGAGCTAGTCCAAAAGACGACTTCCCCTTACCAAACATACACATTCTAATTGACAACTGCGCCAAGCATGAGCTGCAGTCGTTCGTTGATTGTTTTGCTAGGTATCATCAGATATGGATGGATGAGGAAGACGCAGAGAAAACGGCTTTCATTACGCCGTGGGGAATGAATTGTTACAAAATGATGCTGTTTGGGTTAAAGAATGCTGGGGCCACCTACATGAGGGCCATGACTACTATTTTCCACGACATGATACACAAAGAGATCGAGGTGTATGTAGACAATGTCATCATCAAATCCAAGAAAGCCACTGACCACATGGAAGATCTGAGGAAATTCTTCAACAGATTGAGAAGGTACAATCTGAAACTGAATCCCGCCAAATGTGCATTCGGGGTTCCTGCCGGGAAACTACTTGGATTCATTGTGAGTCGCCAAGGGATAGAATTGGACCCATCAAAGGTTAAAGCCATTGAAGAGTTGCCGCCGCCGAAGAACAAGAAGGACGTGATGAGTTTTCTGGGGAGACTCAACTATATCAGCCGATTCATAGCCCAGTCCACTATCATTTGTGAAACGATCTTTAAAATGTTGAAGAAGGACGCCGCTACCAAATAGACTGATGATTGCCAGAAAGCTTTCGACAGAATCAAGGAATACCTGTCAACGTTGCCAGTTTTGGTTCCGCCCGAACCAGATAGACCTCTTTTGCTCTACCTTGCGGTATTGGATGGGGCATTCAGTTGTGTTTTGGGACAACATGATGAAACGGGGAGAAACGGAGCAGGCCATCTACTATCTCAGCAAAAAGTTCACCCCGTACGAGGCCCGGTATTCCCTATTGGAACGAACCTGTGTGCTCTGACATGGGTAGCTCGAGAAGTTGACGGCATTATTTCTGTGCGTATACCACTTACCTCATATCAAGAACGGATTCGCTGAAATATATCTTTCAGAAGCCCATGCCCACTGGCAAGCTAGCCAAGTGGCAAATCCTGCTGAGTGAATTTGACATTATCTATGTGACTCAAAAGGCAATCAAAGGACAAGCCTTGGCAGATCATCACGCCGAGAATCCCGTGGATGGAGAATATGAGCCTCTAAAAACATATTTTCCCGATGAAGAGGTATATTTCATAGGAGAGGATATTGCAGAATCCTATAATGGTTGGAGAATGTTTTTTGACGGAGCAGCAAATTTCAAAGGAGTTGGTATAGGAGCAGTCTTAGTATCAGAAACCGGCCAGCATTATCCGGTATCTGCCAAACTCAGGTTCCCGTGCACCAACAACGTGGCCGAATACGAAGCCTGCATCTTAGGGCTCAAGCTGGCCATTGATATGAACATTTAGGAGTGTCTAGTGATCGGGGATTCATATTTGCTCATACATCAGGTCCGAGGAGAATGGGCAACCAAGAACTCCAAGATACTCCCTTATCT
>NC_031995.1:63306145-63359588 GCF_001879085.1 Nicotiana attenuata | reverse complement strand
TTAGCTTTCTGGATTTTCGTTTCAAAAGGGATTCTCAAGGTCGCAGCTGCTGCTTTAGTTGATTTCCGCTGCATTAGCTCCTGAATTTCTGGGTGTTCGAGTTTTACTTCGGATTCGAAATTTGAAGCTATGGGCTGTTTCTTCTATTGCTGAGCTCCAACCAGTAGATTTCTGGTCTTTATTTGGCTATTTTAAGCTGTGTTGCCGCAAAACTAGGTACACACCAAAGATCTCTATCCCTACTTGTTGGAACGATCAAATTAATTGATTTATGATGGAATATCTTCTGATTTTATGTTTGTTTTATCACTAAATGGTTTGGAACTTATGTCTGAAATATGCTGATTCCGGACAACATGAAATTCAGCTTGATAAATTCCCATATTTTACGTGACTCAACTGTATTTGATGCTAAGTTACTGATTGTTCGAACTAGCATATATGAATAAGAAGCCATGGTGTATTGAATCACTTATTTCTGCAAAAAACTAGCCGCGATTCAAAAGTTTGGCCTCCTGAAGATATAAGTTCAAATGTGCAGTTATGTTGTCAATTTCTCAGGGATAGCAATACCTTTGTAATTTGTTGTATTTACACGGTACCTAACTTCGGTGGCTTGAAAAATCATCCTAAGATCCCCGGCCTTTAGTCTTTGTGTTGAAGCGATATGATATCATTCTGTCCCATTTGGTATGCCTAATATTTTCTCCAATTGAAGCTATCTCCTGACATGCTTATGTGATTTTGGGATAATTGTTAAAATCAAAAACAGGTTCTTCCTAATAATTACATGTAGTGTCGTGTGTGAGCTTTTGAAAGCTTGTTATGGATCCTTACTTCTTTCCTTGGCACCATCTCATGGAATTTGTCATTCATTGTCATTTGGGTCTTAGTTTATTAATATTGAGTTTGATGAGCTTTAGTTTCGTGGGTAAAAAATCTGAAGTTGCAAGATTAGTGTTTTGTTTGGGCTGGTGTTGAAGTTTACCTAGCTTATTGGGCACGTTCATTTAATCACTTTTGTTTATTGAGTTGGCCTAGTACCTAGTAATTCCAAATAAGCCGATTCCCATTTTTGAAGGGTTGTTATTCCAGCCTCTTTCTTTGAGACCGTATGGAGAAATGGTACAATTATTCTGTCATAAATTGGTTTGCTTGAATGTTTTGTTTTAAAAATCGTTTCTTTTCGATATTTTGTGCCAAACTTCCAAATGAATCCTAGTGCGTAAAGAATCCACTGAAGTGCCTATTAATTCCTGTCCATTTAGCCACAAACAAATTCCATACTATGAGAACTTTCGCATGATTTCAAATTAGTTTTGGAAAATAATTATGAACATCCGTAGCTTGCTTTAGTTGAGTACAATCTTTTGAAATTCGAATCGAGGTGTGCCATTTAGCAAATTTCCGTGGCCCTCGCAAAGCTAAAAACGCGTTAGTCGCTTTAGGCGCGTATTTTAATAATCTATCTTCTTAAACTCGGGTGTGCATTTCACGTGACCCAAATCCAAATCCTAAAACGTTGATTAAAATGTGTTTCGGATTGCGGGTGCATTTCATGTGACGTGATCCAAAGACATGTTTTAGACGACGTTCAACTTTCCTTAAAATTAATTAAAAGCGGTAAATAATTTAAAATTGCACTATAGGTTTGAACATGTATTAAAATCAGATAATAGGCCAATTGTAATAGTTTAAGCGACCGTGCTAGAACCACGGAATCTGGGGGTGCCTAACACCTTCCTCCAGGTTAACAGAATTCCTTAGTCAGAATTTCTAGTTCGCAGACTTCACAAGGGAAGTCGAATTTTCCTCGAATTGAGATTTAAAATAAACCGGTGACTTGGGACACCAAATAAATTATCCCAAGTGGCGACTCTGAATTGAATAACAATCCCATTTCGAATAATGTCACTTAAAGTGGAAAAACTCCCTTATACACTATCCTTCCCGGGGAGGTGTGTAAAAAAGAGGTGTGACAGTTATCCAAAGGCGTCATTGTTCGGAGGCACCATTTTTATAGCCCGAGAACGCCATGCCATGGCCTAAGGACCCCACTTTTATCTTTCGCATATCATTATTCAAAGGCATTGTGGTTCGGAGGCATCATCCTCATGGCCCGAGAACATCATTTCATAGCCTGCGAATCCTTTATTATACGCTTCATGGCCCAGGATGTCATGGTCCAAGGACGTCATCCTAACCATTCGAAGACAGCATTCACGGTCCAATAGGAACTTGCATCACGTTTAAATTTATGCACAATATATGTTGGTATTATTCATTTGCAGGTACCCCGGCTATCACCAGCTGTCTCAGCAGGAGCAATCCCGCTCCAGTTCCCGCAGTCTATCAGACTTCAACCACTTTTCTCAATCTAAACATCGTGTCCGTTCTTTTCAAAAACCTCCATCCGCATATTCCGTCAATGGACCCTGAATTACATATGGCCTGATTCCTGTAAGACCAGGGATATGTAGGCAGCTCAGGAACTAGAGCTCGGTCAAAACTTTCCAAATCGTTTCTTTCGCTTCGAGCTTTCTTCGCATGCTTGAGCGCATCCCCTTTCTATTAGTAAGGTTGTCAAATTTCCTTTAGTTCCTTTATGACTATAATATAAATAATAGGGGTAGGGGGGCGCTAACGAGCAAGAAAACGGATGCGCTAAGGCGCAACTTCGCGCAGCTGCTACGCCCTTGCTTCTTGCCTTATCTTTTACTAAGAAACTAATCTAAATAGAAGCCCTTCTTTCTCAAAGTCAAGTTTCTCCCTTCTTGCTTTAGTGAAATAAGGGGCGCTATGGTCAAAATCGGCCATCATATCTTTACCCGACAACTCTTTCATCCTTCTCAGGTAAAGAAGGGCAGCTGTTGATACCCAATTTTTCCCTATGTATTTTCTTATATGTATACTCAAAATATTCTCAAAATAGCATGTGTATGCACATATAAGCATGCCCAGGAGTTTTGGTATTTTTCCCTAACTTTTTAAGATTTTTTAAAATCAATTTATTGTCTATTTTATCAGTACAAAATCCAATAATTATTCCCAGATTATCATTGTTTGTGAATAATTTATTTCCATTCTCATATTTACACCAAATATAATTAAGGTGATTTTTGTCTATATTTACAAATTTATTTGGTATTTCTAAAGCTAGATTGCATATAATTGCAATTATAGCCTATTTTACGATTAACAACATTTTACAGTTATAAAATTATTTCCAGAATTTTTAGATCAATACTTATGTATTATTAATTAGATCAGTGCTTTTAATCTGGTTTTAAAATCATTATTACTATTTTTGTAAAATGAAAAGGAGAAAATTGGCTATTTAACATCTAGCCTATTTCTACTTCAATTACAGCCTCATTTCCTTTCAATTTTAGCCTCAATTTGACATCTAGCCTATCTCTCATCTTTTCCTTCTTCCTTCTTCTGTCCGTTCGAGGACGAACGATTGTTTTAGAGGTGGAGAATGTGACAACCCAAGGGGTCATCACCGGTTTTAATTAATGTGCTTTCGAGGCCTTGAAAACCTCATTTAGAGTCGCCTCAATTTGCATGCGCAGTCCGGGCACGTAGCCGGAAAGCTTAAATGTGAAATTCTGTGAAAAATGTTAAATTTTGATATTAAAATGAATAAATTTGACTTCGTTCAACATTTTGGGTAAACGGACCCGGACCCGTGATTTGACGATCCCGGAGGGTCCGTATGAAAATATGGGACTTGGGCGTATGCCCAGAATTGAGTTCCGAGGTCTCGAGCCCGAGATATGAATTTTTAAGTGAAATTATTTTCTAAAAATGTTTAAAGAAAATTGAAATGAAATCTTATTTGAAGGTAATGGTATCGGGCCCGTATTTTGCTTCCAGCGCCCGGTACAAGTCTTATATACGATTTGAATCACTCCTGTAATGTTTGGTTAAAAACGGACGTCGTTTGACGGGATCCGGACCCGAAATGGGAAATTGATGTTTAACAGGAGATTTTGGAAATTTCATTGATTTTGAGGTTTAATTCGATGTTCATGATGTTATTTTGGTGATTTGATTACACGAATATTTTCGTAAGATGTTTTTGAGGTAAGTGTTTGGTCTAACCCTAGCTTGAGGGACTAGGAGTGGAGTCTTATTTGCTAATTGCTTCTTGTTGTGTACGACGTATAGGCATGGTGATGAGTATCTATACGTTGGTGTCTAGCATGATCGTGAGTCTTAAATTGATAGTTGTTGTGATCATAAATGACCCTTCGGATGCTTTAAATTGATGACTCTTGATATTGAGTAGAGATTTAGTTATTCTCGTGGACTTTATTTATACTTGTGGTATCACTCGAGCTGAGTAAGAGTTGAGCTAGGATTTGGTTATAGCTGATTCTCCCTTGTCGGGATGGTTATTTTGATATTGTTGTTCCCCTGCTGGGAAATTTGCATTATGTGATTTTTGAATTCCTTGCCGGAATGTCATTGTGACTTTGGGTTGAAGTGAAATGGGCGCGGGTGGTACGCCTACCATAAGATATTGACTGAAATGGGAGCGGGTGGTACGCCTACCGCAAGATATTGACTGAAATGGGAGCGGGTGGTACGCCTACCACAAGATATTGATTTAAATGGGAGCGGGTGGTACGCCTACCACGAGATTTGATGAAATGGGAGCGGGTGGTACGCTTACCACAAGATATTGATTGAAATGGGAGTGGGTGGTACGCCTACCACGAGATTTGATGAAATGGGAGCGGGTGGTNCCTGTCTAGCCTCGTCACTACTTCGTCGGGGTTAGGCTAGGCACTTACCAGCACATGGGGTCGGTTGTGCTGATACTACACTCTGTGCTCTTTTGCACAGATCCAGGCATTGGACAACAGCAGTAGCATGGGAGTTAGCGTTCAGTCCAGCGAGACTCCGAGGTAGCCTTGCAGACGTCCGCAGGCCTGGCGTCTCCTCCATCTTTTATTTTAGTCTGTCATCTCATGTATTAGAGACAAACAGTTTGTACTTTCTTTCAAACGGTTGTATTTAGTACTCTTAGTGGTTCGTGAGTATGTGACACCAGTTCTTGGGTAGGGTTTATGTTGATTTTTCCCATTGTTGTTCAAATTCTTAAATTTAAGACTTTCGCTTATTTACCTTATTCCGCTATTTTCATAATATTACTGATAATTGTTAAAAGAAGTAATTTAGTTAAGGGTTGGCTTGCCTAGCTCTCATCAGTAGGCGCCATCACGACCCCCGAGAGTGGGAAATCTAGGTCGTGACAAGTTGATATCAGATCTCTAGGTTACATAGGTCTCACAACTCACGGACAAGCTTAGTAGAGTCTGAGGGATCGGTACGGAGACGTCTGTATTTATCCCCAGAGGCTACTGAGTTAGGAAAAATTTCACTTTTGTTCTTCCTTATCGTGCGGTTTGGTTTCTCAACGCTAATTGAATTTCTACTCTGTTCTTTTGCAGATGGAGAGAACACGCGCTTCCTCATCTTGTGATCTGCAGTCGGAGCCCTAGGCAGCTCCCGCTAGGGGCAGAGGCCGAGGCCGTGCTAGAGGCCGAGGTAGGGGCAGAGCTCAGCCCCGAGCAGCAGCTCCAATGGCGGAGCCTCAGGTTGACTTTGACAAGGAGGTTCCGGCCCCAGCCCCAGCAGCTCCGGTGGGCCCAACTCAGGTCCCAGAGGGGTTTATTGCTACCCCAGTTCTTCAGGACACTCTGGTCCGATTGGTGGGTCTCATGGAGAGTGTTACCCGAGCAGGTTTGCTTCCTGTAGCACTAGCCGTCTCTCAGGCTGGAGGAGGGGCCCAGACTCCTGCTACTCGCACTCCAGAGCAGAGAGCTCCCCCGATTCAGACTCCAGCAGTTTAGCCAGTTGGAGTGACTTAGCCGGGTGTGGTAGCCCAGGCCGGTGATGGGGCAGCTATGTTTGCCGATGCTTTATGGAGGTTGGATAGGTTCACCAAGCTCTTCACTACTACCATCAGCGGTGAATCTACCGAGGATCCTCAGGATTATTTGGACAGCTGCCACGAGGTTCTTCGGAACATGGGCATTGTTGAGACCAATGGGGTTGATTTTGCTACATTCCGGTTGTCTGGATCCGCCAAGACTTGGTAGAGGGATTATTGTTTAGCTAGACCAGCAGGGTCTCCAGCCTTGACCTCGGAGCAGTTCACACATCTATTTCTGGAGAAGTTTCTCCCTATTACTCAGCGAGAGGCCTATCGGAGGCAGTTCGAGCGTCTCAATCAGGAATCCATGACAGTCACCCAGTACGAGACTAGGTTTATTGAGTTGGCCCGCCATGCTATTGTTATACTTCCCACTGATAGTGAGACGGTTTATTGATGGACTCATCCTGCCTATTCGCCTCCAGATGGCTAGAGAGACTGGGAGCGAGATATCCTTTCAGGAGGCGGCCAATGTGGCCCGGAGGATTGAGATGGTATTATCACAGGGGGGTGGTCATAGGGCAGACAAGAGACCCCGTCAGTCAGGCCGATTCAGTGGTGCCTCGTCTGGAGGCAGAGATTTATATGATAGGGGCCAGCCTTCCAGGCCTTTCCAGTCAGCCCTCCAGGTTTCTCAAGGTGCTTCTGGTAGCTGTGGTCCTCAGACGCAGTATCCCGATCAGCAGTCATTCAGTGCACCACCAGCACCTATTAGTGCACCACCACTTTAGAGTTTCCAGGGTCGTCAACCGCAGCAGCCGAGGGCTTGTTTTACTTGTTGCGACACGAGGCACATTGCTAGGTATTGCCCTCGCGCGCCAGGTTGCTCTCAGCATCAGAGTTCTCGTGCCATGGTTAAGGCACCAGGTGTTCCACAGCCCGTCCAGCCAGCTAGAGATGGGGGGGGGGGGGGTTAGAGGTACTAGAGGTGGAGGTAGAGGTCATAGAGGTGGAGCTCAGACTGCTAGAGGTGGAGGCCAGCCAGCAGCAGGCCGACCTAGAGAGGTAGATCAGAGTGGTGGGGCCAGCCCCGATGTTATGCTCTTCAGGCCAGGCCCGAGGCAGAGGCTTCAGATGCGATTATTACAGGTACGGTTCTGGTTTGTGATAGAGATGCTTCTGTGTTGTTTGATCCGGGGTCTACGTATTCGTATGTGTCATCCTATTTTGCCCCGTATTTGATCATGCCTAGTGATGCATTGGGTATTCCTGTTTATGTGTCTACGCCGGTGGGTGATTCTATCGTGGTCGATCGAGTCCATCGTTCTTGCGTTGTGGTGATTGGGGGTCTGGAGACTCGTGTAGATTTGTTGCTTTTAGACATGGTTGACTTTAACATTATATTGGGGATGGACTGGTTATCACCCTATCACGCTATCTTGGACTGTCATGCCAAGACTGTGACCTTATCTTTATCGGGTTTGCCTCGTTTAGAGTGGAGAGAGACTCCTAGTCATTCTACCCACAGTGTTATGTCGTATGTGAAGGCTCGGCGTATGGTCGAGAAGGGGTGTTTGGCCTATGTTCGGGATTCTAGTGCTGAGGTTCCCTCTATTGACTCTGTGCCCGTTGTTTCTGAGTTCCCCGACATTTTCCCTTCAGACCTGCCGGGTATGCCACCCGACAGGGATATTGATTTCTGCATTGATCTGGTTCCGGGCACTCAGCCCATTTCTATCCCGCCATATCGTATGGCCCCGCCGGAGTTGAAGGAGCTAAAGGAACAGTTGCAGGATTTGCTTGAGAAGGGTTTCATTAGACCCAGTGTCTCACCTTGGGGTGCGCCGGTGTTATTTGTCAAGAAGAAGGATGGGTCAATGAGAATGTGTATTGATTACCGGCAATTGAACAAGGTAACGATCAAGAATAAGTATCCACTGCCGAGGATTGATGATTTGTTCGGCCAGCTTCAGGGTGCTAGGGTATTTTCCAAGATTGACTTGTGATCTGGCTACCATCAGTTGAGGATTAGGGCATCCGATGTCTCTAAGACAGCCTTCCGCACACGGTACGGGCATTATGAGTTCTTGGTTATGTCATTCGGGTTGACAAATGCCCTAACAACTTTCATGGATTTGATGAACCGAGTGTTCAGGCCTTATTTGGACTCATTCGTGATAGTTTTCATTGATGATATATTGATATATTCCCGCAGCCAGGAGGAGCACGAGCAGCACCTTAGAGTGGTTCTTCAGACTCTGAGGGATAGTCAGTTATATGCCAAGTTCTCCAAATGTGAGTTCTGGCTGAGTTCAGTTGCATTTCTGGGTCATGTTGTATCAGCGGAGGGTATTCAAGTGGAACCAAAGAAGATTGAGCCAGTCAAGAACTGGCCTAGACCAGCATCAGCTACAGAGATTCGGAGTTTCTTGGGGTTGGAAGGCTACTATCGACGGTTCGTGGAGGGGTTTTCATCTATTGCAGCCCCGATGACCAGATTGTTGATACCCAATTTTTCCCTATGTATTTTTTTATATATATACTCAAAATAATCTCAAAATAGCATGTGTATGCACATATAAGCATGCCCAAGAGTTTTGGTATTTTTCCCTAACTTTTTATGATTTTTTAAAATTAATTTATTGTCTATTTTATCAGTACAAAATTCAATAATTATTCCCAGATTATCATTTTTTGGTGAATAATTTATTTCCATTCTCATATTTACACCAAATATAATTAAGGTAATTTTGTATATTTTTACAAATTTATTTGGTATTTCTAAAGCTAGATTGCATATAATTGCAATTATAGCCTATTTTACGATTAACAATATTTTACAATTATAAAATCATTTCTAGTATTTTTAGATCAATACTTATGAATTATTAATTAGTTCAGTGCTTTTAATATGGTTTTAAAATCATTATTACTATTTTTATAAAATGAAAAAAGGAAAATTGGCTATTTAACGTCTAGCCTATTTCTATTTCAATTACAACCTCATTTCCTTTCAATTTTAGCCTCAATTTGACCCCCCCAATTCCGCCCAAATTAAAATAACCCAATTTCAATTTTAACCCAACCCAAGACCCGTCTTCAAACCCACCCGGCTCCCCTTTAATCCAGGCCGTTGATCATTTTTGATCAACGGTCGAGATTCCCCCTTTCCTTTTTAATTCCTATACCCCCCTAAACCTGATTCATTCTATCAGAGACGCCGCCTTTGAACCCTCTTCGTCTCTCAAACTCTCTCTAGCCTCTCCGAAACCCTAATCGATTCCCACCTTATTCCACCACGATTCCACCGGAATCCATGGCGTTCCAGGCCATGGATGACTTATGCTCACCCTCTCTCACCATTAATCCTAAGTTGTTCGAAGACTTGAAGCTCGACTCTGATGGTTCCCTTCAGATCTTTCTCAGATCTATAGATCTATGGCCTTTCCGGCCATTATTCCGGCATGTTCAAGCAATATGAGTCTCTTCGACTCAGGATTTAACTTTCCTCAAGACCTTTCTCATTCTAGGGTTTTCTCTGCAACTCTAAGCCGTCTGAGGTTCTGTACTTGCTTACTTCTTTTATATTTGTGACATGCCTGAGCTTTACTTGACATTTTTAAGGTTTTCCCCAAAATTTCCTTTTCAAAATCGTTCAAATTCGATTTTTAGGGTTTCTGAAAAGGTTTCTTCAAATATTTTTCTGATTTCTTCCTGTTCTTTCTACATGTGTGTTTTATGCTCGTATGTTTTCTTCTTATTACGCATGAGTTTGCTCTCTTGTTTCTTTTCTATTATGCAAAACTCTTCTATCTTTTGCTGTTAATCTTATGGTCGCATATTAACTTGTGTTGTTTGCCTTATTCTTTGCTATATGTGTTTATGGTTGAAATTTGTGATTTTTTTTGCTCACTTTACTGAACTCTATTTGTGTTCTTGCTAAGCATATTTTTCTCTACTGTTGTTTAAAAACTCGTATCATCTCTTTCTTGTGAACTTGTTTTAACTCCGAGTTTTCTCAAACATGGTCTCATGACCTTGAATCAGTGTTCTTTATTATGTATGCTTGTCTCTCATAAGTCTTTGAAAAGGGCTTTTGAGCCTCTTTCAATGACCTGTTTGCTCATCTTCTATTGTCTGACTCTATTCGAAACCCTAGGTTTTGGGGTTTCTTTGACAAGTGGTACTAGGGTTCCACTTTGGGACCCTAGGTTTTAAGACTCACTGTGAGTCTGTAATTAAACTTGAATCTCTTTTGCTTGTGACTCTGAAACTTTCAATGTTAGACTCTTTCTTTGTTTGAGCTGTGTACTTTATATCTGAGAAATTTCTCTTTCAAAAGTTTTCACCAACCAAGTGATTGACTTTGAAATCCCTTTACTAAGGCTAATGATTTGTCACTTATTTTTTCGATTGAACCTCCTTTACCCTACTGGCTCTTTACTTGGTCTTTTTGTGTAAAACCCCCATGCTTGTGATGTTTTCCTTAATACATGATCTTCTGTAATTCTGTACCAATTTTTGAATTATTTCTATACTTATGTGACTCTTTCCTTTATTATCTTAATTCCCTGTGATTACAATTGGAACCGGGGTCCTCTTGATTGATTTTCGAACCGATGCCCTATTTTTACTTCATAAACACACTATTATTTCAACTTTCCTTAATTACCCACTATGTATTTTGCCTTGTTTATGCACTATGTGGTTTCTTTGCCCTAATCAGCCTTACTGAACTGATTTCTTTTCCTTATTCTGCCTTGACTAACCGTTTGAACTAGACTCCTTAATTAAAGGATTCCAGTTGTCTTAATTGATACTAATTGATTGCTATTTCCATGTTTGTGCACTCTTTGCCTATGTATTGCTTGTTTTCAAAAACTATAAAAAGGCTTGTCTTCCCTCTTTACAAACAGACAGAGATTCACATGAATAAAAACATTTCTAATTACATACTTTCTTACAATACGGATTGAATTCAACACTTTGCTTTGCTTGAGATCTTTTTGAACTACTTTGTTTGCAACCTGGCTCTCCCAAGGCTACTGTTTTCTTACTTGTTTTCCTTTGAAACTGGTATGTCTTTTATTTAAATTTTATGCCTCACCCCTATGTGTTTACTTTACATTTCCAGCACTCTTGTTTGCTTTACTGCTCATTATGTTCTTCCTTGTATCTGTTTCTATTGTGAATCCTTTCCCTTATTCCCTTATATGTGCTTGAGTTAAGGTCTTGGCTTGGAAGTATCCTAATTACTGCCCAGGCCATAACCTAATCCACAATGGATCCTAACTCCTAAGTTTGGCTAACAGGCTGGTCACGGGTGTGCCAGTATCTCAATTGCTGGGCATGACCTCCAGCCTGCCATGGCTCTCCCTAATTCCCCCCTATGCACTAACACTCACTCTTAGACTCTAAGTTCTGCCCCCCTCCTATGAGCCTTGCCTTGGGACCTTGAGTTCCCTCTGAACTTGGACATCTGAGGGTTGGCATTTCCACACTGCACTATGTTCTTAGTCCTGCAATGTTTTGGGGTGTAAGCACTGCCCGGAGCTCTTTGAGACTCTTGGGAACTTTTACACACCCCAAATATGAGAAGGTCTTTTGGAAATCTGATCCTGGAAGTTGGTTTATCTCATATTGTTGGACTTTGAGTCTGCATTAGGCTGTTTGGATATAGCCGGAACTACTGATTTAATTTTACTTTTCTTTTCTGATTCATTCGAGTCTGTAATAATTTTTAATAACTATTGGGGTGGTTAGTGGAAAGGGATGGGGGATGAATGCATGCAAAGGGTAGAAAACTTGCCTATAGGTTATTTATAATTTCTGCATTTCTGCATTTTAGAAAACTTGCCTATGGGTTATTTATAATTTCTGCACTTCTGCATTTTAGAAAACTTGTCTATAAGTCTTTCTGCACTTCTGCATTTCAGCATTTTAGAACTTATGCTTATTAGTTCTGCATTTCTGCATTTGAGAGATTATGCCTATAGGTTCTGCATATAGAATCATGATCTTAGGTCTTTTCTGCACTTTTGCATATACACGCCATTAGGCAAACAATTTAGGCTTAATAATAACCAATTCATTCTAGATACCATGCCTATAGGACTCCTGCATTTATGTAACTATTTTAAAACCAATGACGCTTAGAGATCATGCCTATAGGAGCAAATCAACTGAATCAACTTCGTTTTGAATCTAGAATCAGTCATAAATTTGCAGATCTTTGTTGATAAAACCAGCAAACTTTTTCCTTAAAATCAATACGCTCTGTTAGATGTCATGCCTATAGGCCTCACTAGGCAAATTATTAGGTAATTAAGTAACCGTGTCAGTCTTTGATAACTATATCCAGACAAGGCTAATTCAGACTCCTCATCTGAGAAATATGTGATGAATCCACCTATCCAATGCCTTAATTTAATTCAGACCAAACCAGTATTTGAAGTCATGCTATATTTGCACTTCTAAGTGAGGGGNATTTCAATTACAGCCTCATTTCCATTTAATATTAGCCTCAATTTGACCCCCCCCCCCCCTCCAAATATTGATCAACGGTCGAGATTCCCCCTTTCCTTTTTAATTCCCATACCCCCTAAACCTAATTCATTCTATTAGAGACGCCGCCTTTGAACCCTCTTCGTCTCTCAAACTCTCTTTATCCTCTCCGAAACCCTAATCGATTCCCACCTTATTCTACCACGATTCCACCGGAATCCATGGTGTTCCATGCCATGGATGACTTATGCTCACCCTCTCTCACCATTAAACCTAAGTTGTTCGAAGATTTGAAGCTCGACTCTGATGGTTCCCTTCAGATCTTTCTCAGATCTGTAGATCTATGGCCTTTCCTGCCATTATTCCAGCATGTTCAAGCAATATGAGTCTCTTCGACTCAGGATTTAACTTCCCTCAAGACCTTTCTCATTCTAGGGTTTTCTCTGCAACTCTAAGCCGTCTGAGGTTCTGTACTTTCCTATTTCTTTTAGATCTGTGACATGCCTGAGCTTTACATGACATTTTTAAGGTTTTCCCCAAAATTTCCTTTTCAATATAGTTCAAATTCGATTTTTAGGGTTTTGAAAAGGTTTCTTCAAATATTTTTCTGATTTCTTCCTGTTCTTTCTTTATGTGTGTTTTATGCTCGTATGTTTTCTTCTTATTATGCATGAGTTTGCTCTCTTGTTTCTTTTCTATTATGTAAAACTCTTCTATCTTTTGCTGTTAATCTTATGCTCGCATATTAATTTGTGTTGTTTCCCTTATTCTTTGCTATATGTGTTTATGGCTGAAATCTGTGATTTTTTTTGCTCACTTTACTGAACTCTATTTGTGTTCCTGCTAAGCATATTTTTCTCTATTGTTGGTTAAAAACTCGTATCATCTCTTTCTTCTGAACTTGTTTTAACTCCGAGTTTTCGCAAACATGGTCTCATGACCTTGAATCAGTGTTCTTTATTATGTATGCTTGTCTCTCATAAGTCTTTGAAAAGGGCTTCTGAGCCTCTTTCAATGACCTGTTTGCTCATCTTCTATTGTCTGACTCTATTCGAAACCCTAGGTTTTGGGGTTTCTTTGAGAAATGGTACTAGGGTTCAACTTTGGGACCCTAGGTTTTCAGACTCACTATGAGTCTGTAATTAAATTTGAATCTCTTTTGCTTGTGACTCTAAAACTTTCTATGTTAGACTCTTTCTTTGTTTGAGCTGTGTGCTTTATATATGAGAAATTTCTCTTTCAAAAGTTTTCACCAACCAAGTGATTGACTCTAAAATCCCTTTAATAAGGCCAATGATTTGTCACTTATTTTTTCGATTGAACCTCCTTTACCCTACTGGCTGTTTACTTGGTCTTTTTGTGTAAAAACCCCATGCTTGTGATGTTTTCCTTATTACATGATCTTCAGTAATTCTGTACCAATTTTTGAATTATTTCTATACTTATGTGACTCTTTCCTTTATTACCTTAATTCCCTGTGATTACAATTGGAACCGGGGTCCTCTTGATTGATTTTTAAACCGATGCCCTATTTTTACTTTATAAACACACTATTATTTCAACTTTCCTTAATTACCCACTATGTATTTGGCCTTGTTGATGCACTATGTCGTTTCTTTGCCCTAATCAGCCTTACTGAACTGATTTCTTTTCCTTATTCTGCCTTGACTAACAGTTTGAACTAGACTCCTTAATTAAAGGATTCCAGTTGTCTTAATTGACACTAATTGATTGTTATTTCCATGTTTGTGCACTCTTTGCCTATGTATTGCTTGTTTTCAAAAACTATAAAAAGTCCTGTCTTCCCTCTTTACAAACAGACAGAGATTCACATGAATAAAAACACTTCTAATTACATACTTTCTTACAATACAGTTTGAATTCAACACTTTGCATTGTTTGAGATCTTTTGGAACTGCTTTGTTTGCAACTTGGCTCTCCCAAGGCTACTGTTTTCTTACTTGTTTTCCTTTGAAACTGGTATGTCTTTTATTTAAATTTTCTGCCTCATCCTTATGTGTTTACTTTACAGTTCCAGCACTCTTGTTTGCTTTACTGTTCATTATGTTCTTCCTTGTATGTGTTTCTAATGTAAATCCCTACCCCCATTCCCTTCTATGTGCTTGAGTTAAGGTCTTGGCCTGACAGTATCCTAATTACTGCCCAAGCCATAACCTGATCCACAATGAATCCTAACTCCTAAGTTTGGCTAACAGGCTGGTCAGGGGTGTGCCAGCATCCCAATTGCTGGGCATGACCACCAGCCTGCCATGGCTCTCCCTGATTCCCCCTATGCACTTACACTCACTGTTAGACTCTAAGTTCTGCCCCCCTCCTATGGGCCTTGCCTTGGGACCTTGAGTTCCCTTTGAACTTGGACATTTGAGGGCTGGCATTTCCACACTGCACTATGTTCTTAATCCTGTAATGTTTTGGGGTGTATGCACTGCCAGAGCCCTTTGAGACTCTTGGGAACTTTGACACACCCCAAATATGAGAAGGTCTTTTGGAAATCTGATCCTGGAAGTTGGTTTATCTCATATTGTTGGACTTTGAGTCTGCATTAGGCTGTTTGGATGTAGCTGGAACTTCTGATGTAATTTTACTTTTCTTTTCTAATTCATTCGGGTCTGTAATAATTTGTAATAACAATTAGGGTGGTTATTGGAAATGGATGGGGGATGAATGCATCCAAAGGGTAGAAAACTTGCCTATAGGTTATTTATAATTTTTGCATTTCTGCATTTTAGAAAACTTGCCTATCGGTTATTTATAATTTCTGCACTTCTGCATTTTAGAAAACATGTCTATAATAGCCTGTTTGGCCAAGCTTATTTTTGGCCAAAAGTGCTTTTTTTTGGCCAAAAGCACTTTTGGCCTTAATTTGAGGTGTTTGGCCAAGCTTCTGGAAGGAAAAAAAGTGCTTTTGAGGAGAAGCAGAAGCAGTTTTGGAGAAGCAGAAAAAAGTAGCTTCTCCCCAAAAGCACTTTTTTTGAGAAGCACTTTTGAGAAAAATACACTTAGAAGCAGTTTTTTAAAGCTTGGCCAAACACCAATTGCTGCTCAGAAGTGCTTTT
Organism: Nicotiana attenuata; assembly: GCF_001879085.1. Lineage (NCBI taxonomy): Eukaryota > Viridiplantae > Streptophyta > Magnoliopsida > Solanales > Solanaceae > Nicotiana > Nicotiana attenuata. Next base: position 63,344,120 of record NC_031995.1, on the reverse strand, counting down.
TAAACTAATTAGCCAAACACAAACTGCTTCTCACCAAAAGTACTTTTGAGAAAAGCACTTTTGAAAAAAAGCACTTCTCAAAATAAGCTGATTTTTGCAACTTGGCCAAACGGGCTATAAGTCTTTCTGCACTTCTGCATTTCAGCATTTTAGAACTTATGCTTATTAGTTCTGCATTTCTGCATTTTAGAGATTATGCCTATAGGTTCTGCATATAGAATCATGATCTTAGGTCTTTTCTGCACTTTTGCATATACACGCCATTAGGCAAACAATTTAGGCTTAATAATAACCAATTCATTCTAGATACCATGCCTATAGGACTCCTGCATTTATGTAACTATTTTAAAACCAATGACGCTTAGAGATCATGCCTATAGGAGCAAATCAACTGAATCAACTTCGTTTTGAATCTAGAATCAGTCATAAATTTGCAGATCTTTGTTGATAAAACCAGCAAACTTTTTCCTTAAAATCAATACGCTCTGTTAGATGTCATGCCTATAGGCCTCACTAGGCAAATTATTAGGTAATTAAGTAACCGTGTCAGTCTTTGATAACTATATCCAGACAAGGCTAATTCAGACTCCTCATCTGAGAAATATGTGATGAATCCACCTATCCAATGCCTTAATTTAATTCAGACCAAACCAGTATTTGAAGTCATGCTATATTTGCACTTCTAAGTGAGGGGGCCTGTATGAGCCTTAACTGCTATTTGTCTTCCCTTTAACTGCTATTTGTTATTGCTTGTCGCATAGATTTTTATCCTTTAGAACTCATAAAAAGCCCCAACTCCCTCCCCTTTAGGATTAGTAGTCTCAATGCCTCCGGGACTGATAGGATTGGGACGGGTAATAGCATGCAATAAGTAACGATACCATTCCGCGCTTTAATACCTTAACGGGGTGCGAAGGGTAGATATGGAGATTCCCATGTAGCCCCTCTTCTGAGGAGTGATTACTGGATATTGCATTGACATGATCCATATTAATCATAAACCTAGGACCCCTTCCCTTTACTTTTCTTTTTTATCTGCTTTCTTTAGAAATTGTTTAAATCTTTCACAAATTTCTGCCCTCTTTACTTTTCCTCACAATTTCAACTTATTTGCAATGTTATATGCAAACCTCTTCTATTTGAGCCCTTTAATTGTTTACTTGAATATGTGAAATCACAATTATAACATGGCCGGGAACAACACTAGTGGATCTTGAGGGGTGCCTAACACCTTCCCCTCGAGATAATTTCTAGCCCTTACCCAAACTCTGGTTCTTCAAACTCAAACCCTTTTAGTGTCCTAATGCACTTTAATCATTAGGTGGTGACTCTTCAATTCCAAAACCCAATTCCCAAAGGGAACGAGTTGTCCTCCCAAATGTCAAAAACCCGATTTCGCGAGAAAAAGAGGGCATCGACACAGATTGACCCAGAAGGGTGCCCAGTTTAGATTGTCGGATGAGTGTGAGGCGAGCTTTCAGAAGCTCAAGGCAGCTCTGACTACGGCACCGGTGTTGGTTTTGCCCACAGGTTCAGAACCCTATACAGTCTATTGTGATGCTTCCCGTGTTGGGCTTGGGGCAGTGTTGATGCAGGATGGCAAGGTCATTGCTTATGCTTCAAGGCAGTTGAAGATTCATGAGAAGAACTATCCGGTTCATGATTTGGAGTTGGCAGCCATAGTTCACGCATTGAAGATTTGGAGGCATTATCTATATGGCATGGCATGTGAGGTGTTCACGGATCACAAGAGTCTTCAGTACTTGTTCAAGCAAAAGGAATTGAATTTGAGGCAGAAAAGGTTGTTGGAGTTGTTGAAGGATTATGACATCACCATTTTATATCATCCGGGGAAGGCCAATGTGGTGGCCGATGCATTGAGTAGGAAGTCAGCTAGTATGGGCAGTCTTGCTTATATTCCGGTCGGTGAGAGGCTGCTTGCTTTGGATGTTCAGGCGTTAGCCAATCAGTTCGTAAGACTGGATCTTTCTGAGCCCAGTCGTGTGTTAGCTTGCACGGTCGCTTGTTCTTCATTACTGGAGCGTATCCGTGATCGGCAGTATGATGATCCCCATTTGTGTGTCCTTAGAGGCACGGTGCAGCGTGGAGGTGCCAGGCATGTTACCTTAGGTGATGATAGAGTTTTGAGATTGCAGGGTCGAGTATGTATGACTAATGTGGATGGGATCCGAGAGTTGATTTTAGAGGAGGCCCATAGCTCCCGGTACTCTATTCATCCGGGCGCCGCGAAGATGCATCAGGATTTGCGACAGCATTATTGGTGGCGTAGAATGAAGAAGGACATCGTAGCATATGTGGCTCGTTGTTTGAATTGTCAGCAGGTTAAGTACGAGCATCAGAGGCCTGGTGGTGTATTTCAGAGGATTGAGCTTCCCGAGTGGAAGTGGGAGCGGATTACTATGGACTTTGTTACTGGACTCCCGCTGACTCGGAAGAAGTTCGACGCAGTTTGGGTCATTGCTGATAGGCTGACCAAGTCAGCAAATTTCATTCCTGTGGCAGTCTCCTATTCTTCTGAGAGGTTGGTCGAGATCTATATTCGGGAGACTGTTTGCCTTCATAGTGTGCCCGTATCTATCATTTCAGATCGGGGTATGCAGTTTACCTCGCGCTTCTGGAGAGGAGTTCAGCGAGCGTTGGGCACACGGGTTGAGTTGAGCACAGTATTTCATCCCCAGACGGACGATTAGTCCGAGCGGACTATTCAGATCTTAGAGGATATGCTCCGAGCTTGCGTTATGGACTTTGGAGGTTCGTGGGATCAGTTCTTGCCTTTAGTGGAGTTTGCCTACAACAACAGCTATCAGTCGAGCATCCAGATGGCTCCTTATGAGGCCTTATGTGGTAGCCGGTGTCGGTCTCCGATTGGATGGTTTGAGCCGGGAGAGGCTCGTTTGTTGGGTACGGATCTGGTTCACGAGGCCTTGGACAAGGTCAGGATCATTCAGAAATGGGATCGGGTTGCATGCCTGCAACGAGATGTGTAGTAACAGTGAAATCTGCTTTATTTTCCCTTATCCGTGTTAGAGTTAATTTATTGATGTTCCTATTATTCTCCTGAAATTTTGTATTATCCGCTATTTCTTTCGTTACTAGATGACTTTTACTTGAAATTGTTATTTCCCCACTGCATGCTTCCCCTCCCATATTGTTTACTTGCCTTTGTATCTCTATTCCATTGTATTTGTATATATCTAACTGCACAGATTTATGTGGCAGTCCGGTATAGCCTCGTCACTACTTCGCCGGGGTTAGGCTAGGCACTTACCAGCACATGGGGTCGTTGTGCTAATACTACACTGTGTGCTCTTTTGCATAGATCCAGGCATTGGACAGCAGCAGTAGCGTGGGAGTTAGCCTTCAGTCCAGCGAGACACCGAGGTAGCCTTGCAGACGTCCGCAGGCCCGGCGTCTCCTCCATCTTTTATTTTAGTCCGTTATCTCATGTATTCGAGACAAACAGTTTATACTTTCTTTCAAACGGTTGTATTTAGTACTCTTAGTGATTCGTGAGTATGTGACACCAGTTCTTGGGTAGAGGTTTATGTTGATTTTTCTGCATTTTTGTTCAGATTCTTAAATTTAAGACTTTCGCTTATTTACCTTATTCCGTTGTTTTCATGATATTACTGATAATTGTTAAAAGAAGTAATTTGGTAAATGATAAAGGTAGTTAAGGGTTGGCTTGCCTAGCTCTCATCAGTAGGCGCCCATCACGACCCCCGAGGGTGGAAAATTCGGGTCGTGACAACCTCAGACTCAATTTCTCTTTCTTACCAAATCTCATCACCCCCTTCATGGGGGAAACCTTCAAGAATACTCAGTCATCCTCTTGGAACTCCACATCCCTACGATGAACATCCGAATAGGACTTATGACAACTCTGGGCAATTTTCAATTGTTCCTTAACAATATTAACCTTCTCCATAGCCTGATGCACAAGGTCTGGCCCTATCAACTCGGCTTCCCCAATCTCAAACCATCCAATGGGAGATCTACATCTCCTACCGTACAAAGCCTCGAATAGTGCCATCTGAATGCTAGCATAACAACACTTGTTGTAGGCAAGTTGTACGAGTGGCAAATGATCATCCTAGTTACCCTTGATGTCTAGAACACAAGCGCGCAACATATCATCAAGCGTCTGAATAGTCCGCCCTACCTGCCCGTTGGTCTGTCGATGGAAAGTTATACTAAGATTTACCTTAGTGCCTAATCGTTGCTGAAATTTCTTCCAAAAATTAGTTGTGAACTGTGCCCCCGATCAGAAATGATAGAAACTAGAGTGCCATGCAACCTGACTATTTCCTTGATATACAATTGAACATATTGTTCCGCTATGTTGGTAGCCTTAACAGGTAAGAAGTGTACTGATTTCGTGAGTTGATCCATAATCACTCAAATCGAGTCAAACTTGCAAGGAGTGTGAGGTAGTCCTACCTCACAGTCCATATTGATCATCTCCCACTTCCATATTGGAATTTCTATGTTCTGGGCCAACCGGCCGTTGGTGTTCGGCCTTTACTTGCTGACAATTTGGACATCTCGCCATAAAGTCTGCTACATTATTCTTTATATCATTCCACCAGTAGACTTCCTTATGATCATGATACATCTTTTTGGAGACCAGGTGCATGGAATATCTTGAAGTGTGAGCCTCGGTCATGATTCTTTCCCGGAGACCATCCACATTCGGAACACATAGTCACCCTCGGTACCTTAGCGTACCATCATCCATCCCAAGAGAAAAAGGCATTGTCTTATGTTTATGAATTCCTTCCTTCAATTGTACCAAAAATGGGTCATCGTACTATTTCTCCTTGACTTCCACAACCAGCGATGATTCAGCCCTGTTTTGCACAATTACCCTTCCTTCACTAGAGTCTGCAAGATGAACTCCCAAACTATCCAACCGATGAACCTCCTTGGCCAATGGCCTTTGGTATGCCTCCAAGTTAGCTAAACTACCCATAGATTTCCGGCTAAAAGCATCCGCCACAACATTAGCCTCCCCCGAATGGTATAGAATATCGATGTCGTAATCTTTGAGTAACTCAAGCCATCTTCTCTACCTCAGATTGAAGGCTCTTATGATTCGTGAATATATCCACATGGAACCCACACAAATAATGACGCCAAATCTTCAAAGCAAATACCACCGCTGCAAGTTCTAAGTCATGTGTTGGATAGTTCTTTTCGTGATTCTTGAGTTGCCTAGAAGCATAAGCTATTACCTTGCTATGTTGCATTAATACACACCCAAGTCCGATTCTCGAAGCATCACAATATATCGTAAACCCATTTGTACCCTATGGTAGGGTCAACACCGGCGCCATAGTCAATCTCGATTTCAACTCTTGAAGCTCCTTTCACAAGCATCTGACTATTGAATTTGTCTCTACAAACGCTGACTTGTTTTTTCGTAATCGCTTAGTTTGCTACTCTAGATTAGTTTTAGTTAAATATTCATGCTTTAGAAAATCTCTTGAATAGATTAATTGTCTTAGTTTAACATAGTAAATAGTTAATCACAAGTCTTTGTGCGTACGATATTTGGACTTACAATCCTATATTACTTGTCAACCATGGAATACTTGCGTGTGCGTGGTACCAACATAGATCATCGCAAATGTGATGACTGCAGAATCAACAAAACCAACTCTTAGCAAATTAGTCTGAATCTGAAACTCACCTAAGTCCCTCGGGTCCTATTCCAAACATCCACACAAGTACATAAACCTCATAAGAACTTTCTCATAAGTGCAAAACATCAAAATAACATTTAATATCAAAGATGAAGCATCAAGACACAAGTCACACATCTCTTAAATTCAAGAACTTCAAAACTTCCAACAAAGTGTCCGATTCATATATAACCAATCGACCAAATTTTGCACATAAGTCTCATACCATAAAGCGAACCCATTTCAAGTCCCAGAACAACATTTAGAGTTCAATATCATCAAAGTAAACTACGATCAAACTTAACAACTATCAAATACTCTAAATTGCCAAATTTTCGGAAAAAGACTCAAAATCTTCCAGAAATCTCCAAATCCAAATTTGAACATAGGCCTAAATCCAAAATCACCACGCAAATCTACTTGTAACTATACGATTGAATATTTTGAGCATTGGTATTTTGTTTGGTGGTTTGAGGTCTTGAGTTAGCATTATATAATATATTATGACTTGCGTGCATGGTTGGTTTTGATATTTGGGAAGTACGGTATTAATCCGGAAGAGTAATTCTCAATTCAGAAGCTCTACGTTGGAAAAGCTGACCAAGGTTTGACTTTTGTATAAACGACCTAGGATTCATATTTTGATGGTTCCAATAGGTTCGTGTGGTGATTTTGAGCTTAGGCGTATGCCCGAATATGGATTCGGAGGTTCTTAGGATGATTTGGGCTCTTTTTCCCAAACATAGGTTTGATCGGGAGTTACCTTTTAGGCTATTGGGGTTAGATTGTTATTCAGGGAGTTGGAATAAGTTTGTTATGTCATTTGTAACGTGTGTGCACAATTTTGGGTTATTCCGAGTTGGTTAGACATGGTTCGTCTGTTTTGTAAGTTTAGAAGTTAGTTTATTAAGCTTGAATTGAGGTGCCATTTGTAGTTTTGATGTTACTTTGTGTGATTTAAGACCTTGAGTAGGTCTGCATCATGAGCTGGTTGGTATGATTGGAGAGGCCCTGGGGGCCTCGGGTGAGTTTCGGATGGGCTTCAGATCATTTGAGGTTGAATTGGCTGATCATGTCTGGTATTTTTACACCTGCGAGATTTGGCCCGTAGGTGCGAGTCCGCAGAAGCATCCATGGAGGTTGTAGATGCGAATTTGGCTAGGATCGAGGATCTCTACTGATGCACCAGTCCTTGCGCAGGTGCGCAGCTGCACTACTTGGAGCACAGAAACAGCTCCATAGAAGAGGATTTATGTCCGCAGAAACGAAGGGGTAAAGGCTTAAGTGGATTCTGCATCTGTGAGGTTTTTTCGCAAATGTAGTGTCGCAGAAGCAATGCTTGGACCGCATAAGCGACAATCGCTAGGAAAAACTAATTTAGTCGAGGGTTTGGCTTATTTGATCATATTTTAAGATTGAGAGCTCGGATTGAGGCGATGTTTACCCACTTGGATTGGGATAAGTGTTCTTGACTTGGATTTTGTTTAATTTCATGTTTCCATCTTTGATTTTGGCTTTTGGTTGATGAAATCTAAGGGAGAAAATGGGGGTTTTGTGAGTAAATTTTTTTAGAGTAATTAGTTATAATTTGAACCTAGATTCGAAGTTGGATTTGGATGAAACTTGCATATTTGAACTCATATTGGAATGGGCAATCGGGATTTGTGACTTTTGTCGGGTTCTGGGAGGCGGGTTCGGTTTGGCTTTTTGATATTTGTTAAAGATTGGAGCTTTATTACTTTGAATTGATTCCTATAGCCGTGTTTGATGTTATTGAGTTGTTTTTGGCTAGATTTGACCCGTTTGAGGGCTGATTCAAGAGGCAAGGGCTTTTAGAGTATTGATTTGACTTGTTTGATGTAAGTGTCTTGTCTAGCTTTGGTTGAGGAAATTTTTCCTAATAATTGATATTGTTTGCTACATGCGGGGATGATGTATATATGAGGTGACGAGTGTATATACATATACCATGGGTGTTCATGTTCGTGGTAGATTCTAGATTACTCTATGCCTTGTTTGGTTGTGTTTCCTACTTGATTCTATGTATTAGTAATTAATTGATTACATGAGAAAAATAAACCATGCTAGATCTAATATTAAGGCTATTGGTGCCTTAGTTTGAACATGATGAACTAATCGTGGGATTTATGCTATACTTGCCTTGGAAGTAGTCATTTGTATGTTATGAATGTACACTTATACTTGCCGCTCTTGTGTTGTGCCTTGAATTTAGTATGTGCTCACTATGATATATGTTTGATCCTTTGTATGACCATGCACGTTCATCCCTTTTATGCTAGAGATCATGTTTAGGACTATCATTTCCTGAATTGGACAAGTTGGGCATTTGTGGAATCATTGCTAAATTGATTTAGCTGTAGTCATGCTTTATATGAACCCTCATCTGCATTCATTCACTTCCATGTCCTTGTGCACTTGGTTAATAAATTATTAGCGTATGTCTTTGATGATGATTTGTCTTATTGCATTATTGTGATTATGGTACATGTGGACATGTTGGGCAAATTGGTTGGGTGTTGGCACGAGGGTTTTACCGTGCGATTGTGATTGATATTTCTGTTGTGTCGGATGTGGGTGATAAGGGTGAATATTGCTATTGTATTGGGTGCGGAGTGATAAGGGTGGATATTGCTAATTTTGTCGGGTGTAGAGCGATAAGAATGGACATTGTTATTGTGTCAGGGTATGGAGCAATAAGGGTGGATATTACTATTGTATTATGATATGGAGCGATAAGGGTGGGCATTTCTATTGTGTCAGGGTGCGGAGCGGTAAAAGTGGATATTGTTATAACGGAGCAATAAGGGTGGATATTGATATTGCGAAGCGATAAGGGTGAGTATGGTCATTGTGATGAAATGTGGAGTACGAGGGTGACATTCTTGAATATGCATGTGAATTCTATGTTTGTCATGCATTTCTACATGATTTTTGCATTGCATATAACATGGTACACTATGCCTCCGTTATTATTTGATGATTTAGTTGTCAAGATGTATTTACCTATGTAGAGTTGATATCTCATGCTTTGTTGAGTTGTCGATAGTGTATCGGATTGACATGATAAGTAAGTTGTCATCATGTACTCATATATTGAATTCTTTAAATGCTCTCTTGAACGTGTTATTTGGCAATTGTATGGAATCGGATCATGTTGGGCACATGTTTAAAGTCTTGTACGAGTATTTAGCACACAAATTATATGGTGCATAACTCTTTGTGAGCGGGGTTAGTGCAAGTTGTATTTGTTCAACATGTCTAATAATTGGTAGAGTTCGTTTATTACCCTATCCCACTTGTGCACCTTTACTGTTGATATTCTTCATTATGTAATTGTCTTCCTAGGATATTTTCTCTGTATTATCCATGCTATTGATCTGTACCGGTTCTTCAAAGTGAGTATCTTTTGTCTTAAAAACCTCTTCAGTACTTCTCTGTAGTTAGTTAAAATACTTATTGAGTATATGGGGTTGGTTGTACTCATACTACACTTGTGCACCTTGTGTGCAGGTTCTGAGCTAAGTAGCTGTGGAAAATGAAGCCTTACATTGGAGACGTACCAGCGTACCAAATTCATGCTACATTTTGTTCATGGTAGTTTAGGATTTTATTTCTATTTACGTAAACTTCAAACAAATGTTGAAAATGTTCTTCATAGCTACTTCGTAAATCTAATCTTAGTGGCTCATGACTTGTACTACTAGTCCTTGGGATAATTATGTTGAATTCTTCCACAGTTTTATTAAAAATATTGATGATTTCTCATTATGGTAGTAAGTTATACAGTTTTGGCTTACCTAGCGGGTTGGATTAAGTGTCATCACGACTAGGTGGGGTTTTTGATAGTGACAAGTTGGTATCAAAGCTCTAGGTTCATAGGTTCTACGAGTCATGAGAAAGTGTATAGTAGAGTCTTGAAGATCGGTATAATGACATCCATACCTATATTCGAGAGACTACAGGGCATTTAGGAAACTTCATTCTTTCTTTCACTATCGTGCGACCTTGTTTCATCGTGAAGCCTAAATCTCCAGATTCTTTCTCTTTGATTCATGTGCGATATTGAGTACTCGGTATCAATTGTGCACCGACGACTTGTGATTTTGTGGATGGGATGAAAAGGGCTATGGATTCCTGATCATCGTCTCAATATGTCATACAGTTTCTGGATGAAGATATATTGGTGGATCTTTCAGTTGTTCATATGTGGAATAAAGTGGATTCTTATATCTTGTTGACGAGTGTAGACTCGGGAGGATTAATTGTTTGCCTAGTTGTTGTGGTTATGGTAGTGTAAGGCCTCGTAAAAGTTCACCAAGGATTTTTGGTTTTATTGTGCTAAAGTAAGCTAATGTGTTGGGAGGTGTAGATAATTTCGTGTCGTGGAGTTGGTAGAAAAATTTGAAGCAATTTTGTGGTCCATCATGCGACCGCAGATCTGTTCCGCTGACCACATAATCATCGCGGAATGAGTTAGGAGCAACTCAATTTTTGAGGGTTATTTCATGGTCCAACGTGCGATCGCAGAATTATTTTGCCGACCGCATATCTACCACACAATCAGCATGAGAAATTTTGAAGGGAGATTTTGCAGTGCAATATGCAACCAAAGAACCACTCCCCAAACTGAGGATCCATCGCGGACTTGAACAGGCCAGCCCAGACTTGGTTGACCATTCTGCGGTCCTATCCGCGATGGTAGACTCGACTCGGAGGGTTAATTTTTGGAAAATTTTACCCGACTCTATTTTAATAAAAGACTTAAGGGGGGTCATTTTGAAGGGGAAAGTATGACAGTTTTAAGAGAGTGGAGAAACTAGAGAGAGAGAAGGCAAAGCTCTAACACTTCTACACTTCAAATTCGTGATCAAGTCTTGAGAATTCAAGGGGAAAACTTACAAGGGCTTCTACTAAAGAGGTAAGACTTTATCCCAAGCTCACATGCAATGTTCTATAATGACATTATGAGTATGATTATTATGATTGGGGCTCATGGGATGGTGATTGGAAGCCATAAGCCCTTAATTCCAAATTTGGGTAGAATGGGAGGTGTGTTTCTTGAGTTGGGAGTGAATAGATGGGCATGCATGTGCCAATGCAGGTTGTTGGTTGTTGTAGGACTATTGTTGACTGATTATTTTCTTGGGAATAGGTTGTGGGGTGAAGGAATATCATTGTCAAACCTTGTAGTTGAATTTGCATATTAGGTATTTGACGAAATGCTTAAAATACCTATATCATGAGATTCCTTCTAATATTGTTAAATTGAACTATGTCAATGTAGATTGAATTGCTAAGAGTAGTGGAATGCTATACTGGTTCTAAGGAAAGCTTAATTGAGGTATATTGGCTAAACATCCTCCGTAGAATTGGATTTCCATGATCTCCTTACGAATTCCTCGTACGGTTTGTCCAAGATCCTATCCTTATTGTGCTACATCATCACAAATGCTTGATGTATCAAATGTCTTACTCAACTCATGTATCAATTGCTCTTATTATATCATGCTCTAACTTGGGAAATAATCTAAGTATGATTGATCTACCAACTGATTATGAACTCAATCCATGACTCCATTGAAATCATTATGCTATTCATTATAAGTGTTTATAATGTGTTCTAAGATCTTACATACTCATAAGTTGAAGCTATGATTCTCCTAATGTTTTAAATGTCATTAATGCTTTATGATAATCCATGACAAATGAAGGTGTAACGACCCGAACTGTCGTTTTGAGATTTAGCGCGTCGTTCAACAGTTTGAGTCCAAGAGCAGCTTCACTTCAGGTATTATGACTTATACGCGTGGTTGGAATATAATTCCGGGAAATTCGGAGTTGATTTGGAGAAAGAATTCTCATTTCGGAAGCTTTAAGTTGAGAGAATTAACTAAGATTGATTTTTTGAGTGAACGACCTCGGAATCAGAATTCGAAGGTTCCAGCAGGTTCGTATGATGATTTTGGACTTGGGCATATGTCCGGATCGGGTTTTGGAAGACCCGGGGAACGTTTCGGCACCTATTGTGGAAGTTGGCATTTTTGAAAGAATTTCATAAGTTTGGGTTGAAGTGCATATCAGTTTTATCGATGTTTGTTTGGGATTCCGAGTTTGGGAATAGCTCCGTATGGTGATTTCTGTGTTGGGAGCGCGAACAGAAGTGAATTCGGAGGTCCTGGGTCATTTTGGAGTCATTTGGCTAAAGTTAGAAATTTGAAGGTTTTTGAGAAGTTTGACCGAGAGTTGACTTTTTGATATCGGGGTCGGATTCCGATTCTGAAAGTTGGAGTAGGTCCGTAATATTGAATGTGACTTGTGTGCAAAATTTGAAGTCATTCCGGAATGATTTTGGTAAGGTTTGAGACACTTAGTCTCTTTTAAGGAAGCTTAAGTTGGAAAAGTCAATCAGATGTTGACTTATGTGTTAGAGGGCTCGGATGTGAGTTCCGATGGTTCTGTTAGCTTGGGGAGGTGATTTATGACTTAGAAGCATGATCGGAAGGAGTTTTGGAGGTTCGTAGTAGACTTAGGCTTGAATTGGCAAAGTTGATATTTTTGGCGTATTCTGGTTGATAGGTGAGATTTTGATATAGGTGTCGGAATGGAATTCCGTGAGTTGCAATAGTTCAGTTGTGTCATTTGGGATGTGTGTGCAAAATTTCAAGTCATTCGGACATGGTTTGGTTGGGTTTTTGGTCAAAAAAGTAATTTGGAAGATTTTGAAACTCTTAGGCTTGAATGCGATGCGAATTTGGTATTGTGATGTTGTTTTGAGCGTTCCGAAAGTTGGAACAAGTTTGAATGATGTTATGGGATACGTTGGCATATTTGGTTGAGGTACCAGTGGCCTCGGGTGATTTTTGGGTGGTTAAACGGACTATTTCATCTTTAGAAAAATTGCAGATCTTTTTTTTTAGCTTCAGCTGTGCACCAGAAATTTCTGGTGCGAGGAGTCCAGTTTGGAAGCTCATATCTTGCAATCTATAAGGAATAAGAAAAATTGCAAAACACGAAAGTTGTAGCCCTTTCATTCTAGTTTCCAAAAAGTTAAATCATTTATGATTTGGATATTCTATCAGAAAGTTATGATTGATCGAAGATGGCTGGTGGAGCAATTTGGACAGAATTTTCTGACGCACTTTAGAAGCTCATATCTCGGAATATATAAAGAGTTATATGGTGTAACACCTATTAAATGAAAGATCTTCGAGTCTAGTTTCTAAATCTTCAAACCGTTTGTCATTTGGATATTTCTACAAGGGGTTATGGGCATTTTAACAAAAGGTGTACAGCAGGGGAAAATAGTAAGAGGATGTACAACCTGCACAGCGCAAGGTACAACTCGATGAAGCCTGGGCAGATTGTTTTAAACACGAGTTTTAGCCCATTTCTTTCATTCCTTTCATTTGGCTTGGACGATGTTGGAGAGCTCAAGGAGGGATTTTCACCAAGCAACACTAGGTAAGTGATTTCTTCCTATTTTTTTGTTAGATATGTGATCTTACATGGATTTAGACATGAAAATCAGTAGAAAAAGGTGGAGTTAGGGCTTGAGATTATGAGACCTTCTAGGGATGATTTGAGGGGTCAAACGAACTCCGATTTTAGAGTTCTTTATATGTACGGACTCGTGAGATGATGAAGAATATATTGGTATAAAGTTTGTCCAGTTCCGGGACGCGGGCCCAGGGCTCGGGTTTTGGTAATTTCGAGATTTGTGCCTGTTACTGATTGTTTTCGCTTGGGCTTTGTTCCCTTAGCATATTGTGATGTATTCGCTCTGATTGTGGATAGATTCGACGCGTGTGGAGGCCGATTTGAGGGGCAAAAGCGTCGCGAGCTAGAGATTTCGCCGGTTCGAGGTGAGTAATAATTGTAAATGATATTCTGAGGGTTTGAAACCCCGGATTTGCACATCGTAGTGCTATATTGAGGTGACTTGCACGTCGGATAGCGAGCGTGGGGTAGAGCACCGTTGGGGATTGTGACTTGGTCCGTCCCGATTGATGAATTTACTGCGTATTTGACTAAAATTTACTTGTTATCATCATAATTTGGGCTGAACTCCATATTTGGGCTTCGTGCCAGCTATTTGAACCCTTCTGGGATTGTTGTTGATATTTCCTCACTGTTTTGAGTTTATACTTGAACTGAGTCATGTATTTTCCACTGTTTTTAAGACTCAGCCAAGTTTATTTTGCTTTAACACTTGAAATGATATTTCCAATAATATTTTGGGCTGAGCATCATGTTTTACTATCGCCCAAGTGGCTTGTGTGATCTTTGACTAGGGGTAAGGCCGAGGGCCTGTATTGTGAGCATACTTTTGGATCGGGCTGCACGCTGCAGCAGTGTTATACTGATATTGATATGAGGCCGAGGGCCTAGATTGATGCCACGAGATAGCTTGTTATTGCGCTTGGGCCGTAAGGGGCCCCTCCCGGAGTCTGTACACCCCCAGTGAGCGCCGTCGACGAAAAATATGGATCGGGCTGCACACCGCAGCGATATATGGATCGGGTTGCACGCCACAGCGGTACTGGTACTGTTCTACGTGTTTACTTTATTTCATTTGTCTGCCATTATCTGTTGTTTGTGCTACTTCATGTGATATCCACCGGATTACCTGACATCATCTGTTAATCGAGTGTGGTGCCCGAGGGGCAGACTTCTATGCTTATCTGCACTATTTGTTTTGCAATCATTTGCATGATTGTTGAAAAAGTTATTTTCAAAAGAGGTTTTAATCTGAGCTAAGATATTTTCTAAAGATTTCACAACTTCACTACTTCTCTCAAAGATTTTTACACTACTTCTATACAGCATGATTGTTTGCTTTACGTGATTTCTTACTACTCAGTTGTTATTTACCCTTATTACTCACTGAGTTGGAGTACTCACTTTACTCCCTGCACCTCGTGTGCAGATGCAGGTATTTGTTCACCCGGTAGCGGGTTTTGGGCTGGTCGAAGGCTAAGTTATCGAAGTTTGGTGAGGTGACTGCCAGCGTTCGCAGCATTGCATTTCTCCCTTTTGTTTATTAGTCTTATTTGAAATGTTTTTCAGGCCTTGTAGTTGTAGTTATACTCTAATAGATGCTCGTGACTTGTGACACCCCGGTTCGGGCTGTGTTTGGGTTGTATTCCGCACTTAATAAAGAAATATCTGTTTAGACTGTGGTTATTTAATTATGTTAAAACTGAGCACAAATATTTAAATATTCTGAAAAGGCGAAATGGGATGGTTGGCTAGCCTTGTCTTCACGAGAGGCGCCATCGATCGTATCGGGGTTTGGGTCGTGACAGAAGGATTGAAAGTATGAAATATGAAATGTGGCCATCATGCTAAGAATGGGGATTTACATGATGGCCAAGAGTTCCACTGAAATGAAAGATTTTATGGAAGGCTATTATGTATTTTTGGGAGAATCATTAGGTCACCGAGGAAGGGTGGTGTCACAACCCAAAATCCCACCTTGAGGATCGTGATGGCACCTAGTCCCTAGGTGCTGAAGTTATTAACGGATTTATACCATTTAACCATCAATATGAACCAGTAAATGACATACATACCTAACAACGATCAATAGTGATAATTTCCCAAAATCGGTAGTACGGAGTCATAAGCTCTACTGAGTCTACTAGAAATATCTAACTACAACATTGTTCTAGAATGAAGGTAAACACTAGTAATGAAAAGGTGACTCCGAGGCCTGCGAATGCAGTGGCAGGTATACCTTGAAGTCTCCGAAGCAAATCTCAAGCAACTAACTAATGCTTGGCATGCTCTGAGGTATCTAGATCTGCACAAAAATGTGCATAATCATAGAATGAGTACACCACAATCGGTATCCAGTAAGTATAAAGACTAACCTTAGTGAAGTAGTGACGAGGTACAAGTCAAGACACCTACTAGACATAATAACCTGTACCAAGTATTAATATAAAGCTAACAGCGGAACAAATGTTGACACAAAGCTAAACATGGAAGGAATAACAATTTAAAGCTAGCAATGGAAAGTGAAAGGAACAAATGGGAACAAGGAGTAACCAGGTGATAACATACCAAAATAATCAGAACACAGTTAAAGTGCCAAAGAAATCAATTAAGGGAAACACGTGACAACCAAATAATCAAGTCATCACCCTGAGGTACCACACCTCATAACCATAGATCACGAGTCCCAAATCATGAAGCATATACGCATGGCACCTCATACCCATATTATCAATCACAACCGTGCGGATAACTCACGTGCCAATATCACAATCCACCCTGCATGGTCACAAGCTCACTATCACAATTCGCCCGTCATGGTCATAGGCTCAATATCACAATCCACCTGGCATGATCACTGGCTAATAATCCAACCATATCACAGAGAAAGAAGGTATACAAGAATACATGTGCATGAACAAAGAATAGCAAGTTTCATACTCCAGAACTGATATAAATGACATGTTACAGTGTATACATATACAAGTGTACTATCATAGCCCAAGTCAATAAGTATTATCTGAGACATCGAGTAGCACATTGGTAACAACACCACAATTCATGTAATATGCATGACACTCACAAGGAACAGCATACCCTTTCACAATTATCATCAATAGTATGCCCCCAGGCCATCACATATCCTCCCTAACATAGCCCCCTTGCCTGACCGTGTGAGCAACAATATAGTAAATGCCCGCCTTGTCTCGCCACACGTGCATCAATAGTTATCCCACCTTGTCTCGCCACATGTGCAAACCCAACATATGTATATATCCCGCATTTTCTCACCGCATGTGCAATATCAATAATAATAATAGCACGGCAGAATCTCGTGCAAACAACCAGACAATCCTCTCAACAGGCCCACATGTGCAAAAAATACAACAACATAACATAATAACTTGCACCACACATGCTCATATGAGACAACATTGCCATAAAATACCAACCCATGACTAAAAAACAAAGAGTACAAAATTAATAACAATAACACAACAGTACGAAAAGTAAATCAACACAAGAATTATAACAACACAATAAAATGGAAGAATAAACTTAACAATGGAAGAGACAACATGTAATAACGACTTCAAATAATAATAACTTGGTAATTATAGAGGTAACATATAATGACAACTTCAACTAAAGCATATAAGAGTGATCTCGACAATGAAAGATAGAACATGTAATAACAACTTCAATTTAAGCATATAAGAGTAAACTCGACAATTAAAGATAGAAAATTTAATAACAACTTCAATCTAATCAAATAAGAGTAAACTCGACAATGAAAGATATGAAATTATATAGTAACTTCAATTAAATGCATATAAGAAACCTAAAAATCTAAACCTGTGACGACCTGGCCGGTCGTCACATGAGTTACTGCTCGTTTCCCCCATTTCTGCTTCTTATTGCTTTGTTTATCTGTGTTTTGAGGCATAGGGTTGGTTGGATTGAATCTGGATTGGTTTTGGTGAAGTTTAAGACGCTTAGTCTCTTTTAAGCAGGCTTAAGTTGGAAAAGTCAACCGGATGTTGACTTATGTGTTAGAGGGATCGGATGTGAGTTCCGATGGTTCGATTAGCTTTGGGAGTGATTTATGACTTAGGAGTGTGATCGGAATGGGCTTCGGAAGTCCGGAGTAGAATTAGGCTTGAATTGGCTAGGTTGATATTTTGGCGACTTCCGGTTGATAGGCGAGATTTTGATATACGGGTCGGAATGGAATTCCAAGAGTTGCAGTAGCTTCGTTATGTGATTTGGAGTGTGTGTGCAAAATTTCAGTTCATTCGGACGAGGTTTGGTTGGGTTTTTGATCAAAAGCATATTTCAGAAGATTTTAGAAACTTAGGCTTGAATTCGATGTGTTTCGGGTGATTTGATGTTGTTTGAGGTGTTTTGAGGATTGGAACAAGTTTGAATAAGCTTTTAGGATGTGTTGGCGCTTTTGGTTGAGGTCCCGGGGGCCTCGGGGTGAATTCGGATGATTAACGTGGAAGATTTGGGACTTGAGAGATTGCAGAAAATTTGCTGCTTCTGGTGTTTTTGCACCTGCGGTTTGGGGGCTACAGGTGCGGCGCCGCATGTGCGAGGGAGAGGCCGCAGAAGCGGTTCTGGAGGGGATTGTCAAGATCCACAAATGCGGTTGTGGAAGCCGCATCTGCGGAACCGCAAATACGGTAGATGGATTGCAGATGTGGTAGAGGCCGGATTTAATGAATTTCCGCAGAAGCGGATGGGTTGACTGCATATGCGGTACCGCAGAAGCGCGCTTTGGACCGCGGATGCGGAAAAGCTTGGGCAGAATGTATATATTTCTTCTTTCGCGATTTTTGAAGGGTTTAACCATTTTTAAACTCGGAATTGGGAGCTTTGGGAAATTTTGAAGAGAGGAATCAAAGGGACTTCGTTAAGGTAAGAATGTAGGACCTAAAACACACTTCTATGGTAATATTTCATGGATTAAGACTGAAATTAAAGGAATTAAAGGACTAAAAATGGAGGATTAGGGCTTGAGTTTAAGAAGCCTTTAAATGGGGATTTGAAGGGTCATTTGGACTCCGATTTTAGTAATTTTGATATGTATGAACTCGTAGGGAGATAAGGAATCCGTTGGTGTAAAAATTTCTGAGTTTCGAGAAGTGGGCCCGGGTTTTGCTAATTTCGGGATTTTTGGTATTTTTCGATTATTTTCGCTTGGGCTTTGTTCCCTTAGTATATTTTGACGTTTTCGTTCTGATTTTGGATAGATTCGACGTGCGTGGAGGCCAATTTGAAGGGAAAAGGCATCGCAAGCTAGAGATTTAGCCGGTTCGAGGTGAGTAATGATTGTAAATGATGTCTTGAGGGTTTGAAACCCCGGATTGCAAATCGTAGTACTATGTTGAGGTGAGACACACGCTTGTTGACGAGCGTGGGGTCGTACCCTATTGGGGATTGTGACTTGGTCCGTCTCGGTTGATGATTTTACCGTGTATTTGACTGAAACTTATTTGCTATCATTATGATTTGGGCTGAATGCCATAATTGGGCTTCGTGCCAACTATTTGAACCTTCGGGGCTTCTTTATCGATATTTCCTCACTGTTTTGATTTACTATTTGAACTCAGTCAGGTGAATTTCTACTGTTTTACTACTCAGCCATTTTTACTTGATTTTGAGACTTAAATGATGTTTTGGGCTGAGGAACACTGTTTTACTATTGCCCGAGGGGCTTGTGAGTATTTTTGACTAAGTAAGGCCGAGGGCCTATGTTGTGAGGTGACACTGATACTGATTTGAGGCCGAGGGCCTGAGATATGTACACCACGAGGTGGCTTGAGTGATATGAGGCTGATGGCCTCGTTTTGATGCCACGAGATAGCTTGTTATTGCGCTTGGGCCGTAAGGGGCCCCTCCAGGAGTCTGCACACCCCCAATGAGCGCGGGTACCCAGTGTGATGTGAGATTGAGCCCGAGGGGCTGTTATTGTTCTGAGATGTTGCCCGAGGGGCGGATGTGGTGATACTGTGCCCGAAGGGGAAAGCTTCTATTTATTTACCGTACCTTAATTATCTGTCAATTACCTGTCTACTTGTTGAAAGAAGATTTTACTTGTATTTTCACTGGTTTACTGCTTTTAAATGATTTACTGCTTCATCATAGAATGCTTCGTGCCTTGCGTGTTTTCTTACTTTCAGTCGTTATTTACATTTGTTACTCACTGAGTTGGAGTACTCACTTTACTCCCTGCACCCTGTGTGCAGATTCAGGTGCATCAGGTCCTGCTCCCGAATGCTGATTCCTCCAGATTCAGGCGAGCTTTCGGAGATTATGAGGTAGCTATTGACGTCCTCAGCCCCGTGTCTTTACTCCTTTAGTGTCTCTATTCCCTTTCAGACATTTTTCTAGTTATGGATTCATCAAATTTCTGTTATGTCTTTTAGATGCTCATGACTAGTGACACCCTGGTTAGGGCTGTGTTGGGTTCTGTTTCCGCGCTTATTCGACATTATTCGCTACTTAATACTATTAAATCATGTTTTAGACTGTTTTATGTTGTTTAACTACTTAAAAAGGTAAATTGGGTTTAGTTGGCTGGCCTTGTCTTCACGAGAGGCGCCATCATGACCGGGTTGGGGTTTAGGGTCGTGACAAAACCGGTCCATATAAGGCCGTGTACATTCTCGTCACCTGCCCAATATGAGAAAATCCTTCCTCAAAATCACCTCCTACGTAGTCTAGGGCTCTAAAATATGATAAAACGAAGCAAAGTCCCATTTTTAGCCCTTATGTTCAGGTGCAGAAGTCGCAAATACGACCCAGGGTTTGCAAATACGGACAATCCATCGCAAATGTGGCACTTGATGAACCCAGAGAAAGTCACAAATACGACCGAAGCCCTTCGCAAAAGCGATCATGTGATCGCAAATGCGACCAAGCTTGCCCGGGTCCCCATTGCAAAAGCGAACAAAATGTTCGCAAATGTGAACTAGTTAGTCCCCAGCCCACCTCACAAATGCAAACCAAGCCTCACAAAGGCAAGGTTCGCAAATGCAAACAGGATCTTGCATTTGCGACACCTAAAGCACCAGCAAAACACCAACAAAAATTTGAACTCTCTCAACTCTCTGAAACATGTCTAAAACTCACCTGAGCCTCCGAGGCTCCACACCAAACATCCACACAAGTACATAAATATCATAAAAACTTGCTTGAACGATTAAAACACCAAAATAACATCCCAAACAATGAATCAAACCTCAAAACACATGAAATTTACAATGAAACTCAAGAGCCTCTAAAAACATAACCACGCGTCTGATCCTATCAAATCAACTCGGAATAACGCCAAACATTAAAGACAAGTTCCAAATAACAAAATAGACCTATTTCAAGTCCCAAAACCAAAATCAAAACCTAATATCCATAAAATCAACCTACGGTCAAACCTAAGGAATTTTAAACCTTCAAATTGCCAACTTTCGGCAAAACAAGCCAAATCAACCTAGGGACCTCCGAATTCAATACCGGACATACGTCCAAGCCCAAAAACACAAATACAAACTATTGGGGCCATCAAAACAACGTTCTAGGGTCGTTTTCACAAAAGTCAAACCTCGACCTATATTTCCAACTTAAGCTTCTAAAATAAGAATCATTCTTCCAAATCAATCCAAAATCACTCAGAAACCAAAATTAACCATGTATGCAAGTCATAATACATAATATGGATCCACTCTAGACCCCAACCACTGAACGGGAATGCTAAAGTTCAAAATAACCGGCCGGGTCGTTATAGTTGGGATGTAAAGGCCTACGCCCGAAACTACATGTGCCGGTGTAGGAGTTGATTGAGGAATAAATTCCCTTTATTATATTTTGAGATTATTCCCCTTTATTGGATGAATGTATAGCATGCAAAGACCATGTCGATCCACAGAGCATTGTGGTGAGACGACCTAACCGATCGGGCGAAGATCGTACACCATGCCGTGCACATGGTGGTATTGTGTTTGTATGTCAACCCATGTACATTGTGGTGAGACGACCTAGGCGATCGGACAGAGATCAGACTCCATTCCATATGCATGGTGGTGTGTTGGTACTAATGATCTCCCAACCTAAATTATTAATGCTTACTTAAAGGTTTACTTTGTAACTTGGCATTTAAATATTATTGATTTTCTTACTACTCCCATGTTTATCTCCTTTTATGTTGGCATTCCATTCCATGAGAGGGTATTTAGCTTTACATACTAGTACTATTCCATATATACTAACGTCCTATTTTTTCGGCGGCGCTGTATCTTTAATAAATGCAGGTAGATCCTCAATAGGCGACACTAGTCATTGTAGTAGCATACCCTCTTTTCAACTGATTTGGTGAGCCCTACTCCATATCGGGGCCATGTGTCATTCTGATTCCTGTACATTGTATTTTGAGGTATAGCGAATGCCTTATCACCGGCACTTCTATATTGTACACACGCTCACCTAGAGGCTCCATAGACGTACTGTGGGTTGTGTTTTGATTAGGGAAAACAAACTAAAAATGTTGTAGTTATTGGATGTTTCCACTTTTAAACTATGAACATGTAATATCTTGGGTAATCGTAAATGAAGCTTCTATAAGTAATGAAAATTGGTGTTGTACATTTTATTCTCTCAGTTGTCTAACTCTTGATATTCATCCTCAAATTATTCATCGGCAAGGTTGAAAGATAAGAACTAAGTAAGCTTGCTTGACTGGGGTAACTCGGTTGAGCGTCGGTCCAGCTCCCGAAGGTCGAGGCGTGATAGGTAGGG
Organism: Nicotiana attenuata; assembly: GCF_001879085.1. NCBI lineage: Eukaryota > Viridiplantae > Streptophyta > Magnoliopsida > Solanales > Solanaceae > Nicotiana > Nicotiana attenuata. The sequence goes on along the minus strand of NC_031995.1, from coordinate 63,322,104 downwards.
TCATGGGAAGATGTTGATTTGAGGTTAGCCGGTGGGTTATCTCCTACAAGAAGATTTGAGGTTGTATGTTTCGTATGAGGCTTTTATTTAGTGGAATGCATATACTATCATTTCAGAGCACCTGAGGAAGTTGGTTTGACTATCACAAGGATGAGTATGCACTTGGCAGAGTCTTTGGAGTGTTTCATGACTAGTGTTACATGAGTTTATGAAGTATTCATCTGATTAGCAGTTCGGAATCGGGGAAGCCATAAAGGAAGGGTATTGTGGGTTACAGACGATATGTTATATATCTTCGAGCCAAGTGGGGGAGTATGCTATTAACGATCGTATTGCATGATCATTTGTTATAATAGTTCCTGGACTAAGGGATGCTTGTGAATTAGTTATGACTTGGAGAAGATGACTTCGAGGATGGTTCAAGCAACGGATTTGATGGGTGTAGAGTGTACTATACCTTACGAATATATAGAGATCTTGGGATGATTCAGGTTTGATATTGGTTGGGTTGCAGTGTGCAAGGAAAAGGAACTACATAGGTGCTTCTTTTGGATATTCATGTGCTGGTGGAGCATATGTTGTTCGGTGCATATTGGTTGTGCATCAAATATTGGAGCGGAGTGCATGACTATCGAGAGGGTTTTGATGTGTTCAAGATTCATATATGGTATTTAAGGATGTTTAGATTTATGTATGGCTAAGACTTGAGATCTGTATTGGATAGTAGTTAGACTTGCAGTACTTCTATATTATTATTAACTCTACATGGCAGTACCGGAGAGATGCAAAAAAGGCTTTAGATTCGTAGAAGGTCTCTTTAGATCAAGAATTTCGGTTTGAGTTACTTTTGGGTTTGGTAGTCTGCGTGGCTTGGATGATTTGATAGACCCTGACTTGGTTATGTGCTTAGGAGTTTCGAAGAGTTTGTGACGGTTATGACCATAATTTGAGGTTGATGTCTTTTACGAGTATAGAAAGTATGTTGCGTGTTGTGATGTTCTCCAGGGTTAGGTTAAGTAGAAGGTTCTTAGTTAATAGAGTGTCTATCCTACTCGTGATTTAGTGTTGATGAAATTATCATTGTTTAACATGTTATCATGATGGATGCGGTGCACCATGTGGGATCAAGATTGTATGCGCAAGGTTGCAGTTCAGTTTTGAAGGAAATGTCATGAGTCCTAGTTAGAATGGGAGATTTCAGATGTTTCAGAGAACGCTAACACTATCTTGTATCACATGGGAAGGATATATGTTGTTGAAGGCGCATTGTGTATAGATTTGTGGATGCGTGGCTAGTATTCCAGTAATCGTGTGGTTGGTGACTATTGATGTTCAGGTGTTGCTACGTGATGGGAAGTCTTATGGAAGAATGTCTCACGAGGTGATTGTGTATGAGTTGTGTATCAGTCATTTCAGCGGGAAAGTTGGAGATCATATATGGAGATTCATGTATTCTTGAGGTTTAGAGGCTAAATGTTCTCAGAGGTAGAATATTCTTTGGTTGCAGGCCATGAAGGTATGTTAGGGGTTGGACAACTGATTATATGTGTTATAGGTATTTTACTGTGGACATTTGGAAGGTTATTTACCTATTCTAGGAAGATCCCAATTTATTTGGGAGTCCATTGGTAGGCATAGTGGAAATGTGTATTCTGCATCAGAGCAGGTTTGTTTACTCAGCACAACTATTGTTGGGGGTGTGTCAGTGGCTAGAGTTGACCTTATTCATGTCCTGGTAAGTTCCACGCATTACGCTCTTATGCTACAATGGACTGTGAGACTACTCGACTATTCACACACATGATGTGGTTCTGCTTGGGCCTTGTGGTGAGATTCGAGCGAGATGGCTCCTGGGGTATTGAATTTTATTTTGCCTTAGCCATTTTTTCCTGTCTGTGGTATATTGTGCCATCCGTTTATCCATGGTTATGGTCAAGAACTTCGCGTGTTTGCTATTGATACGCATGTGGTCGTTGAATGTGAGCGTTATGGCTAGATGGTATTCCATGTGGATCGGTATGTTTGATCGTTGATTGTGATCCTTTATGCTTACTTGACCCTGAGCTTGCAAATTTGAACAAATCCCCTGAGCATTAGACATCGCAAATGCGACCAAACCCATTGCAAATATGACCCTACCATCGCAAATCCGAGACATCTATCGCAAATGCGGTGGTCGAAATGCGCTGGTCTTCCTAGATATCTGTCACAAATGAGAGGTCAAGTCCGCAAATGCAAAACTCACATTTGCGATTAGATCATCACAAATGCGATGACTGAAGCGACAACAAAACCAACACTTAGCAAATCAATCTGAAACCAATCTGTAACTCACTCGAGCCCCTCGGGTCTCATTTTAAACATCCACACAACTATATAAAACTCATACGAACTCGATCCTAAGGTCAAAAGGTCAAAATAACATCTAAAGTTAAAGATCAAGCATCAAAACACAAGTCGTACTTGTCTTAAGTTTAAAAACTTTAAAACTTCCTACCAAGCGTCTGATTCATGCCTAACTAACTCGGATCAGCACAAAACTTTGCACACAAGTCCCATACCACAAAACAAACATATTACAAGTCCCAAAACAATATTTAGAGTATGATATTAGCAAATTCAACTACAGTCAAACTTAAGAACTCTCAAATTCTCCAAATTGCCAACTTTCGGCAAATAGACTCAAATCTTCTAGAAACCTCCAAATTCAAATCCGAACATATGCATAAGTACAAAATAACCATATAAACCTATTGGAATTATCAAATCACCAATCCGAGGTTGTTTATACAAAAGTCAAACTTTGAACTCTTCCAACTTAAGGCTTTTAAAATAAAATTAAATATTCCAATTCATTCCTGAACCTCATGAAAACCAAACCACCCATCTCCGTAAGTCACATATCATCAAATACACATATATGAAGCATTAAATAGGGGAACTAAATCAAATACTCAAAACGACCGGTCGGGTCGTTACATAAATTTTATAAAAAATAATCAACAAATTAGAATTCATTTATTAAAAAAAAAATTTCCATATAAACTAATTCCAATAATCTTTTAGTTGGCTTAATAGGTGCAATTGATGTAGCTCGTCAATACTTTTAAAATTTAAACTTGAAATTCAAATAAACTCCAATTGAATTCCTGATGTATAAATAGAAAGACTTTAGATCAATCTAGTCTAGGCACCACTACTAAGAAAAATGAATTGTACCTTATTAGTTGGGACACTATTGCTAAGCTTAAATATCAATGCCTCAAAGACGGAAAACTCAAGTTAATCGAAGATTCTGTCTGGTTAAAGATCATCTAAGAAAGAAAGTCATGCGCTTCAAGGAAGGGAAGTCCAAATTAAGGAAGATCATTGTTTTTGAGAATCTACTTAGATTGTCAATCAAGTTGTTGAATGAAAGATTATATGCGTGAAGATCCGCTCATCTACTGAATCACGTCATTAAAGGGAAGTTGTCACTCTCCATGGTTGAAGGATTAATCGTTGGAAGCTATTTACCTATCCTTGAAAAGAATCATCAATCAAGATTCATTCCAAGGATCAATTCATTTGGGTTTCAATCTCTCAAGATTCGCTTCAATTAAGAATCAAAGCAGATCCCTCAAGTGTATATATATATAGCCGTAGGTCAAGGAAAAGACATATACTTTGATCGAACCAACATCAAGCTCTTTGATCTACTCTAAACAAGCAACGTAGTTTGTAATAGAACTGTGTAACTAGTGGACGGAAGAAGGAGAGAAAACAAATATTGGTAAGGCATCGTATCAAAAATTGAGAGTTTTCTTAAGTTCTGAGAGCAGTTGGTGTGTGCTCAATACATCATTTGGTATCAGAGCAGATCTCACACTTTTATTTTGCTTAACAGCACGTGAGAAAAGATCATGTCAAATCAAGTAATTGTCGGAGTACTATTCAAAGAAGGGGCATCACAAGCAAGGCCTTCATATTTTTTACACGACCCAATTTCCAACCCGGTCGTGATGGCGCTTCTCGTGAATACAAGGCCAGCCAACTAACCCAAATCGTTTCTTTAACAATTATTAAACATAAATGAATAGATAAATACAGCTTAACGACAATACTAGCCAGTATTTACAACCCAACACACAACCCGACCGGGGTGTCACAAGTCATGAGCATCTAGAGAAGTCTAAATACAACTACAGGACCAACAATATACGGAATAAAATTTAGAACAAAAGGAAGTAATCCGGTGCTGCGAACGCTGGCGGTCACTCTGCTCAGCTACGATAGCAATACCTTCAACCGGCTCAAAACCCACTACCGGGTGAACAATACCTGCATCTGCACGCGAGGTGCAGGGAGTAAAGTGAGTACTCCAACCCAGTGAGCAATAAAAATGAATAACGGCTGAGAATATAAAATCCTACACAGGCACAGATAATGCTAACTCAAACACTAAAATCAAGTAAACAGTAGGAACCAGTGAAACATAGCAAGAAATTCTCTTTAAAAACAATTAATAAAACAAGTATGCTTAAGTATGGTCAGTCATTGTTACCTGACCGGTCAGCTATTGTTACCTGACCCAACGCGTGTTTCAGTGCCATTGTTACCACTGGTCAGCCATTGTTACTTGACTGGTCAGTCATTGTTACCTGACCAAAACACGTGTGACAGTGTCATTGTTACCACTATCCAATTCTAAATGGGTACCCGCGCTCACTGTGGGTGTGCAGACTCCGGAGCGGCTCCTACAGCCCAAGTGCTATCAACAAAGCCTGAAAGCCTGAATAGTATCAATACAAGGCCTGAAAGCCTCCTCACCTCACTCATCATGCCCTCACATAAGGCCCTCGGCCTCAATCAGTCCAGAAATAGTCAACAGCCCCTCGGGCAACAGTAAAGCAATAATACTGAGCTCAAACAATAGTTCAAATATCAGTTTAAAACTCCAAGTTTGAGTAAATATGGCTGAGTTCAAGAAAACAGTGTAAATCACACGGATTGAGTTCAAATAATATTTCAAACAGTGAGGAAAAATAGTGATGATAGTTCATAAAGAGTTCAAACAGTCGGCAATAAGCCCCAAATATGGCAATAAGCCCAAATCATAGTGAAAACAACAAGTCATTGCTAATACGCGGTAAAATATCATCCGGACTGGACCAAGTCACAGTCCCCAATAGTAAATGACCCCGCGCTCGTCATGGAACGCGTGTCTCATTTCAACATAGCACCAACTTGTGCAAATCCGGGGTTTCCAACACTCAGGACGTCATTCAAAATTATTACTCACCTCGAACCGGTAAAATCTCTAGCCCGCGATGCCTTTTCCCCTCAAACCGACCTCCACACGCATCGAATCTAACCAAAACAACAAGGAATACGTCACAATAGGCTAATGAATCATAACCCAATCGAAAAGACTCGAAAAATATCAAAAATCACGAAGTTGGCAAAACCTGAGCCCCGAGCCCACTTCTCGAAAAATTACGAAATTCACATCACCGGATTCCTCGTCTCGCCACGAGTCCGTACATATCAAACTTACCAAAATCGGAGTCCAATTGACCCCTCAAATCCCTATTTTAAACTCTCTTAAGTTCAAGTCCTAAACCACCATTTTTGACCTTCGATTCCTTGATTATTCAGTCTAAATCCTTGTTTTTACTCCATAAAATCGTATTCTAAGTCCAAGAATCCATACCTGATTAAAGCCCTCGAAACCCTCTTCAAAATTGCCTCAAAGCTCTCAAGGTTCGGAGTCCAAAATGTTGTTCTTTCAAAAAAAAATCGCGAAGAAGATAAATCTCACTTAACTGCCAGCCATTCCGCTTCTGCGGATATATTACCGCTTCTGCGACTTCCGAATATGCGGTCCACGTCCGCTTCTGCGGACTTTTCACTTAAGGCACCCACCGCTTTTGCGGTCCCTAATTCGCTTCAGCGGGACCGCCTATGCGGTCAAATCTTCCGCTCCTGCGGACTCAGACAAGGTCCCATAATTCCGCTTCTGCGAGGCCCAGATCGCTTCTGCGAGACCGTACCTGCGGTCCAATAGCCGCAGGTGCGAAAACACCAGATACCAGCAATATGAAACATGCAATAACTCCAAAAACTTTCTGTTTAACCATCCGAACTCACCCCGAGGCCCCCAGGACCTCAACCAAAAGAACCAACACATCCTAAAACCTCATTCAAACTTGTTCCAATCATCAAAACACATCAAACAACGCCAAAACCACTAAATCACATCGGATTCAAGCTTAAGTTCTTCAAAAACATCCAAAACACGCATTTGATCAAAAACCCGACCGAAACACCTCCGAATGACCTAAAATTTTGCACATATCACAAACCACATATCGAAGCTACAACAACTCTCGGAATTCCATTCCGACCCTCGGATCAAAATCTCACCTATCAACCAGAATTCGCCAAAATACTAACTTCACCAATTCAAGCCTAATTCTACACCAGACCTCCAAAATCAAATCCGATCGCACTCCTAAGTCACAAATCATCCCCCGAAGCTAACCGAATCATCGGAAATCACATCCGAGCCCTCTAACTCAATAGTCAACATTCGGTTGACTTTTCCAACTTAAGCTTTCCTTAAAGAGACAAAGTGTCTCATTTCTTATCAAAACCAATCCAAATCAACTCTAACACACCACATACCGATAATAAAACATGAAGAAGCATGAAATGGGGGAAACAAAGCAATAACACATGAGACGACGGGTCGGGTCATCATAATTTTAATGGAAATCATTTCTCACAATGGAAGGTTTGCATGGAAAACCTATGATGTCAAAGTGTGGCATGTAATCAAAAAGAGAGATTATCTAATTCCACTAGCAAAGTCTAACAAGAAGACATATGGATAGACATCTACTGATCCAATAGATATAGATGACTATTTTGATGAGGAAATAGCAGTAATATAGGTAAATGCCAAAGTAAGAAATCTTATATAGAAAAATATGAAAAGATCTCAAGCTGTGATACGGCCAAAGAAATGTGGGATAAGTTGGAAGTCACTTGAAGGGACAAGCAAAGTCAAGAAAACAAGAATAAATCTGCTGATCCATGACTATGAATATTTTCATATGAAAGAAGATGAATCTATTGAGGAAATATTTGCTCGATTCAGTAAAATCATTGGAGATCTGAAGGCTTTGGAAGACCATACTCAAGTGGTGAATAGGTTCAAAAAATTCTAAGAACTTTACTTACTGCAAGGCAAACAAAAGTAGTTGCACTTAGTCTCAAGATCTAGACAAATTATCCTATGATGAACTACGTGAAGATCTTATTGCATTCAAGAAAACGCATCTCAAAACTATGAGGACAGGAGTAAAAGAAGAAAACAACGACTTTCAAAACCTCCATTGAATGATTTGAAGATGATAATGACAATTATGTGGAGGCTCTAGAAGAAGAATCACTATGGTATCCAAAACTATGAATGGACTGATGAGAAGATATAGGAACACAAAAAATGAAAGTATGAGCCCATTTGGCTTAGCTGATTTAGAGTAGCTGATAAGCATTAGGTGCTGCAAATTACTTTTAAGTGCTGAAGCTGATTTAAAAAATAAGCAGTTACGTGTTTGGATAGAAGTGCTGAAATTAATAATATGCAGCTAAAGAACTGGGTATACGAAGAGTTTTGTTTTAAAAAGAAGTATTTTAGGGATAGAATAGTAAATATTTTGGTCAAACTTAAACTGATTATAAGCTGAAATTTGACAAGTTGGGGGAGACCAACTTATGGCTTTTGGCTTATTTTTGGCTTATAAGCACTTTTAATTTTACCAAACGCGTAGATAAGACAAAAAGTGCTTATAAGCCAGTTTGACCAGCTTATAAGCTTAGCCAAACACCCTCTATATCTTCCAGAAGAACCAGACAGTACAATGAATAAGATAAGAATGATGGGGAACGCTTTGAATGCGGAAATATGTTCAGGTGAAAGATGAATGCCCAATCCTCAAAAGAAAAGCCTCCGGAGGATTTCACAAAAACAGATCCTTTGGAAGTTGAAGTGATGAAGACAGCCCTGAACATGAAGAAATCAGCAATCTCTACTTCTTGACTATATTAGAAAATGATATGAACAAGTTCTCAAGTTGTTGGACCAATGAAGACATATCAAATGATGACAGCAAGGAAACGACAGACAATTGCTTCATGGCCCGTGGTGAATCTGGCGAGGTAAGACCTTACGAATATGATAGATTAATGAATTACAAGATATTCTTGATCTCACCCAAAAAGAGTCTCAAAAAAATCTTATTGAATTAAAGGGACAAAATAGGGAGAAGAAAGACTGGGAACTTAAACTTGAAGTTTATGAACTCGAACGAGATGACTTCCAAGAACAAGTTCAAGAATAGCAACTGTAAATTAATGCCATGCGCAAATCCACCAGTCACAGTTGCATCAAGTCTAATCGGTCGACTTACGAGTCAACTGCAAAAAGACCTGTTGGCAATAATCTACAAGCAATGACACCACTCGAAGATCTAATACTAATGAAAAGTCCACTCCCATATGTCATTATTGCAATAGAACTAGTCATAAGTATTCTTCATGTAGATTTCGTCATTCAAATATTACGAGATGGATGTGGAAGCCCAAAAATAGTCCTGATCTCACTAGAACTAACTAAAAAGGACCCAAGTAAGCTTGGATTCCAAAAAGAAGGCAATAATTTCATTTTACAGGAACACCACTAGAAAGTTGAAAAAAAATGGTATCTTGATAGTGTGTGTTCCTGTCACGTGATGGGCGACAAAAGACTATTCAAAGAAGTTACAAAAATAAATGGAGAAAATGTCAGATTCGGTGATGATTCAAAGGGAAAATTTGTTGGTACCCAAACAGTCTCACTCAACAATAATTGTAATATCATAGAAGTTTATTTTGTGGATGGACTCAACTACAACCTGCTAAGCATAAGTCAACTATGTGACTCTAGATATGAAGCAAAATTCAAGAAAATAGGTTGCGCCGTCAAAAATGAGCCAGGTAAAATCACTCTTCCAAGAAAGAGGTATGGAAATGTCTATATTCTAGACTGCATTGAAAACTTAGACAATCACATATGCTTAGCATCCATCTCTGATGATCCCTGGCTTTGGTATAGAAACATGGCCATGCACACCTGATTGAAAAACTGTCTAGACATGACCTAGTCACTAGTCTCCCCAAACTTAATTTTTTTAGGAACCATGTGTGTGATGTATGTCAACTTGGTAAGCAAAATATAACTTCCTTTAAGCCCAAAGATATTATCTCCATATCCAAGCCTTTATAGTTGTTGCATATGGACTTATTTGGCCCTACTAGAACTACTATCAATGGAGGAAAACGATATGCATTTATTATTGTTGATGATTATTCACGTTTTACATAAGTAATATTTCTTGCTCATAAAGTTGAAGCTTTAAAGAACTTTGAGATCTTTTTCAAAAGGGTTGAGGTGAGCTTCTCTGAAACAGGAATAAGAATAAAGTATATAGTAAAAGAATGTTAACAACACCAGAGTAAGTTTAGCCTTTTTTTCATACAAGTATTTCGTGTCTACAATGAGTATAAATTTCTATATTTATAGCTAAATTCAGGGAGACAAGATCGCCAAATCAAGCTCTTCTTTAGTATGAACAAAGACCCTCTTGATTAATGCATAACGATTGAGTACAAATGCAAATATTCTTTGTAACGGCCGCTCATTCAATGCTGCCTTCTTCAACTGATATCTTCCTTTCAAACTTTCATCCCCGGTTCTAATGTGTTCGGAATTCACACAACACCAGTCACATGCTCGTAACAGGTGCCAGCTATTTGCTGACTCATATGATACATATCTTTACTGCCACATGTCAACTCGATAAGAATCCACCTGTCATTTATTAATTTTACCCCATACAAGTGTACCAATAAGGATTGTAGTAATTTCCTTATTTTCAAACAGGCTTCCTAGACACAACATCAAATGGGAAAACCTCTTTGAATTCTGTTTCTGGAACATCTGCTAACTAAACAAACTGTTTAATAAAAATAAAGATCCTATTTCAGCCCACATTACCATTAACAAAGTTGTTGAATACTACTATGTGGTAGAAAAATAGAATGGAGCCTAGAGAACTACTATCCAATTGAAGTGTGATCCTCCTGTTACAGGGATGTTAAAGTTGAATACGAATGGTTCCTCTCTAGGAAATCTAGGAGTAGAATTATATCATGGTGGGCTATATGAGAAGCATTCCTCACACAACGATGAGGATCATTTCATGGTGGGTTATACGAAAAGCATTTCTCACACAACGAACACACAAACAACATTACTAGCTCTCATGCATGGTTTGAAGCTTGCTTTAGACCAAAATCTAATACCCTTAGAATTGCTTCTGACTCGTTAGAGGTTATCAAAATAATTAGTAATGGACATTTCCCTTATAACACCATTATTTTGTTAATGCAGATCATTGATGGCACATATGAAGAATCCAGATGTCAGCCATAGCTACAGGGAGCAGAATCTGGAGGCAGATCTTCTCTCTGAACAACAGTCTTCTGAACAATATATATATATATATATATATATATATATATATATATATATATATATATATTACTATATATATTACTATAAAAGTGGGAAGCCCTAAACTGAAAAGTCAAATTACCATAAGACCCTTCTAAAAATCTAAATACCATATTTATAAAATACATAAAAAAAGGTAAATAAAAACACCATTTTTTTCTGAAGGGATGTAACCCTTCAGATAAGTTACTATGTATAAGTTATGTTCTAACTAAATACCTTATTTAATTAAAAAGAACTATATTAAAATAACCTAGCCCCTACGAGAAGGACACTATTTTGGAAAATATGTCTATTAAGACTGTCTATTTTCATACAGTGCCTCGAGTTTATTTGTTCCTGTTTATATTAGCCTCAGTGAAGAGATTGCTATTGAATATTCCAACCAATTCCTTATTAGCGTTTTTGCCAAGGCAGTATTGAACAAAATAAAAGATAAAAAAAGGTATCTTGGCACCTTCTTTGAGAAATTTGAACTGTTATTAGTACTTCTGTTGCATCATTAAACTAAAATCTAATGTCCCGATCTTTTTCCTTTTTTTTTTGGTTTTTGCTCTTACTCTACTTTTAAATTCGTAAAAGTCTGGGGTAAAAACATTATTAGTTTAACATACTAAACTTTTAACTTTGCCACATTAATCTTTTGTCTATATTTATTAGATAGTCAAGTTGTATCGAAAATTTTATGAGAAATTATTAAAATAAAAAATAGTAGTGGAGAACTATTTAAATACAGTTTCCCTTCATGGTATTCAAAACAATAAATATGTGCCTCAAAATAATATGTGTTTTGATATGCTTTGTTTGTTTATATTATTATTTTTAGTTTTTATAGTCTGAGGATTTTTTTTTTGAAATAGAAAGCTTACTTATATATATATATATATATAAATTATGGAGGGGTTGTCTCCCCCCTAATATTGTTTTTCATACATGCATCATCATCTCCTACCATTAAGCCTTGTAAGGCACTACTATTCCCTAGTGCAGCCAAATTTTCACATTGTTTGCTTTTGCAAGATCTAATATAGTCCGAGGACTTCTCCATGCTTTATAGTTATTATTGCTTAAGTAGTTTATAACTTTTTGTCATGATAACTTACTCATTCTCTTCAATTCTACTAGAAGCTCACTTGACGTCTAGATAATTGATTTGAATGAATGTGGTTGCTCTCCGTTGCGAAGCCAAGAATTTCCTCAAGGGTATTCAAACTTAAAAGAAGTGAAGAAAATTCCCCGAGAAAGAGTGTTTAATATATATTATATATCTTTAAATCCTAATATTTTACCTATATATGCAGTGTAATTTTCTGACGAAGGGTGTACATCATGTACCATCGCCCCCGGTTGCTCTGTTGCTCGATCATCATATTCGTATGTGAATTTTCCTTTGTTCATTGATAGTTTTGTATATTCAAAAACTTAATTTTGATGCATATTGTTGCTCAGAATACTCTGTTTCTTATCCATCTTTGTTTTGGTTTGTTTATCATTGGACAACTATATAGAGATAAGAACATTAACTTAATTGCTAATGAAGTCAGTTTCATATTTTTGTCGTTATTCGGAAAGAATGGATACCTCTATTGACCTATACACCTTTCAAAAGATGAATGGGTATTTCTAACACTATGATAAGTTATTTGAGATTGGTTCTCTATTCAATATTTCACAAAATTATAGTTTTACTTATATGACACTCTTTTTATATTTAGTAAGAATTTTAATTTAAATTTCTCAATTCATTCTTAATGTTATAATTTTACAGCCACTTAAATTATTACTTTTCGGCTTGTTTTAAACTACACACTTTAGAAATCTAGCTTTCACTCTAAACTATGTGTCCAACCAAAAGCCATCACATAAATTAGGATGGAGGGAGTACCAATTTTGAAGTGTCGAATCTCACTAATATGGTGAGTTTCGTACGGGACTTTTTTTTTTTATGAATATTCTTGTGAGAAATATGTTATCTTAATGATCAAGTTAATGTTATAGTCACAATATTAATAAGGGATTTTTATACAAATAGTTGGTTATATTCATCGTTTATTTTTCTAGCAATATACATAAATTATATATTGATTATACATAAGTATATACATATAATACATAAATTATGTATATATGATACCTCCACCGGCTATTTTTAGTTTAGGTGGCTAGGTAAACGATTATTTGGGTTAATTCTTCTATTAATAAAGCTCATGGTAAGAAACAAGGCATGAATGTATAATTTTGTTGAGTGCTTCTGCTGCAATGATTTTGGACTTGATTTTGACAAATTCAACTGCAAAGTTGTTTTGGTAATTGTATGGAGACGATCTGATTTTTTTTTACCGCATAACATTGTGTTTAGTGTTGGTATTAGCATATAAATATTTAAGGTGAAAAATAATAGATAGTGCAGAGCATAAATAAAGTGTGCACTTTGGTAAAGAAAAGCACAATCAAAGTGAAACAACAACAATTGAATAGACAAAAAAGTTATGTTTAAAAAGAATATTTATTATTTAGTCAGAGTACACGGTCAATGGTTCGTTTACTTGTGAGATGTTTGGCATTTTTTCTTTTAAAAACACTGGCTCCTTTTCTCATCATTCTTTATATGGGGAAATTTTAGGACTCGGTAATAAATTTACTGTTTCGCTTAATTTAATCATTTGACTTAAGTTAATTGTCTGTCTGCAAGTTTGTTATTTTATTGGAACGAACTTTTAGATTTTATTTTGTACTCTTCTAAGCATACACGTGCAGTGCACGTGCCGAGAGACTAGTATATATATATATATGTGTGTGTGTGTGTGTGTAATGACCCGATCAGTTGTTTTGAGCATTTGCATTTCTTTCAGCTATTTGAAGTCTTGCATAGCTTCATATGACGTATTATGACTTTTGTGAATAATTGGTTTTGGTTTTCAGGTGATTTAGGATCGATTCGAAAGAAGGATTCTCATGTTAGAAGCTTTGAGTTGGAAGAGTTAACCAAGTTTGACTTTTGCGTATTTGACCGCGAATCTGTTTACCGTGAAAATGGTAACGACAATTAAATTTATTAAATGGGACTCTAAAAATACATGATCTATTCCCAAGCTAGTTTGTTAGAGCAGATGATGCTAGTATTATGATTTTAACGATGGGGGGGGGGGGGGGGGGGGGGGGGATAAAACGGAGTGTAACGACCGAACAAAGGGTCTGCTACCCGGGCGTAAGCTTGGTCGATTGGGACTTCGAGGTCGAGCTCAGGTTGTCGGGGACACTCGGGAGTAGTCTAACAACTAGAGATATAATCAAACGAAGCTAGTTAACCGAAATTGAGTTTGTACGATGAAGAACACATATAACAATGAAGAAAACATATAGAGGCAAAGGATATCGATATATCCTCAATATCAGTCAGAGCACATGAGTTTTAGTAAGAAGAGAGAGAGAGAGAGAGAGAGAGAGAGAGAGAGAGAGAGAGAGAGAGATTATTGCACTTGTAGAATTGTGGGAGCAACCTCAGTCCCTTACAAGGTAGGGTGAGTCCCCTTTATATAGGAGGGGAACTCAGTTACAAATACATGTGTATTTACTTACAAAATACGGAGATGGGATGGCTTGATGCGACGCCTCAGCGTAGGCTCTGGATAGGCTGGCCCTGTCAGACTCAATCGCGTGTCTTGGGAGCTTCCCCTCTTTGTCCTGTCCTCGGCCTCCGCCTGGCCTCGAATCGGGCCTTGACAAGCCCCGAGGGAGAGGACTAAGTTGTGGCTTCATGTCCTTGGGGTCTCGAGGCACTTCCTCGAGATGGCTTAATAGCGGGAAATCGGCCCCTCTGGTTTCACCACGTACAGATAGTCTCCGCATTTCTCAGAACGAAGCGATGGGAAATGACTATGACCATTGACTCCTCGAGCTCCTCATGGAGACATTACACTGACGATTCGAATCACGACGCAATCTTTTGTGATAGATAGCATATCTCATAGACTCATGCTCAATGCACTATCATTTTGCGGCACCCGGGCCGGTTGTAATAAAAGTCCCGTAGGCTTGTCATTAAAACCCCTGCCGTAGAAAACCCGTTTCGGGATAAAAATCCGATCAAAAGGAAAAAGAGTGCAACAGACGTTTTGAAGCCTAGCCTTGGAATCTTCGAGTTGAGATATCATCCTGATTACCTTGGTTACTGCCCTGCATAAAGGCAACGTGAAGTAGAAGATGGGGAGATGGATGGGCCTTCTTGTCATCTTCTTTACTTCTGTGTAGAGACCTCGTGGGCTTTTGCAAACGTATGTCATGACCCTCAAGGGCTGTTGTACACGGACTTTTATGAACATGAATATATTCCTTTGATTTTTGCTTTTGATTTTTCCTAGTAACTGCATGTGTTCATACCCGAGGCCCTTTGATGCTTCTTTTACTTCTTGACTGCTGATATTTGACTTGGGTTCGAGCGTCCTTTCCACTCCTACTGATCGACATGGCTCTCTTTCGAGGCTATCGTTATACCTCGGGGCATCCTGGATTGATCGGATAGAACCGGGCTGCCGAGGTCTTCGAATTGCATGGAGATAATGTGTCGAATTTCGGGGCCTTCGAGGATGTTATCCTGGATGAAGGCAGTTTCGGGTAACCGAGGGGGTCGCCTTTGATTTTCGAACGGACAACTTCCTTTAGATTACGTACGAGATAGATTTTTTGCCTGAGGGGTGCTATCGGTACTTCAAACCTTTGCGAAGCTTTCGCGATTGGAAGCTTCTTGTCTTTATTCTTTTTTTTTTAGAAAGGGAATCAAAAATCTAACCTCGTGTTGAGTGATGGCGTGGAAAGCATGATTTCGACTTCTCTTCGGTGGGGGTCCTCGAGGTGGGATGCTATCTCGGGCATGTAGATAATACGGGTATCTCGAGTCTTGGCTTCTCATCAAAGGATACTTTCGGGGTCAGGTACCATCCTTTGAACTATACGATGTGGTAGGGCTTCCCGGGGCTTACTCTAGGTAGGCGGATCGTGCCGCCCTCTAGCAATATAGTGGGCGCGGCTTCGGCTTCTTCGCAGGACTTCACTATTTTTCGGTAGTTGTACTTCCGCTTTGGCATAGGGTTCCTCATTTCTTCAGGTGCAAAAAGAGTTGGTGCACGCCTTGCTTTGCTCTATTAGTTTTACCATAGTCATGGCAACCACTTCGGGGACGGCAATGGCAGAGAGCAGAGAGTGTTGTTCCCGACGCTCGGGAGCCGAGGGAGTTCGTTCCGAAGACGGTATCTTTGATAAGGGGGAGCATTTGGAGATGGTGAGAAAATACTGCGGATGGAGTGAGGGGATAGCGCTGCAGGTGCTTCCTCGGGAGAGAGTATTACGGATTCCGCTGACC